>NW_022993950.1:0-600000 GCF_012275295.1 Melopsittacus undulatus | reverse complement strand
TCTTTTCAGGTGATATTTGAAGACCCAAAAGGTGTTTTGGCACAAGTCTTAAAAGGCATCTACTCATTTGTCCTAGAACTAAACCTTGCATTACATACATGTTGTTATTTTTGGAAAAACAATCCTTCAACTATATTATAAGACACCTCGGACATCTCCTTAACACAAACAGCTACAGTTTCTCCCATTACCCATATCTGTTTCAGACTTTAACAAAGTAAAATATGTCTTGGTCAGAATGCAGTAACTGTAAAACTGGTAACAGCTCCCATCTCAACACAGATGATCAGTATAGCTATAAGAAGCAGCAGAGAAGGTATTTTTTGAAGCTCTGAAAAGAAAGGACAGAAAACATGATCTCCTCATCATAGGCACAAACTCGGAAGGGAAAAGCTTCATGGATTCCCCAACAGCATACATTTGCATTAAAACCAGGATAAAAGGCATTCACAGATGTTAAAACCAGAAGAAAAAACAGGACACAAAATTTCACCCTTTAACAAAAATACTATGAAAAAAAAACCCAAAAAAGCAAAACAAAAACCCCCAGAATAAAACAACCAAAACAACCAAACAAAACCACACACACACACACAAAATACCCCAAACAAAGCCCAAAAAACTCCATAACCTTCTTCTGAGCTAAAGTGCAGAAAAATGCTCTAAGATCAGGAGAGAGAAAAACGTTGCTTCTTCTGTCAATGCCAAAAGGGTCTGTTGGGATGGTTCAATCTTAATCATGGACTACAGCTACCCCATTCATATAATAGCTTAAGAAACTTTCAAACTTGTCTATAAAATTTGGTTAAAATGTTACTTTGTTTTGTTTTGGGTTTTTTTTTATGTTACAGTGCAAGGCTTATCCATGTGCACAATAAAGGTATGATTTTCAAATTTAAAGCTTACTGAAACAATGTAAAAAACTATGGAATTGCAGCACATATAGCATTAATTTTAGCTTAAAACACATTAATTTTGCTGAGTTTTATAATGAATAGGCATTAGTCCCTTAAGACGGAATGACTATCTAAATGTTGTTTTGAACTAGATGAACTAATTCATGAATCACAACAATGATGATGTTGTCCCAAAAGTGGGATCGTTACCCAGTGTGCAGAACGCCAATGTATACACAGAGTCGAGGTATTTTATTGTCAGCTATTTTGCAAAATAGGGTGCTAGGTGGAAGCTACACAAATCAATCAAACCTTAGTTTTTTTGTACATCAGATTATGTATCTTTCAGAGAACAAAGAAATTACTTTTCATTGGTCAAAAGTTACCAAATCTATGATTAATTAGTACTCTATCTTCCATTGGGTAAATTTTCCATGTAAATTAGCACACAAGCTCTGTGAAGGGGGGGGAGCAGGCTTTATTGGTCCTGAATTGAGTCAGTGGTTGCAAACTCCCCCTGCCACCTTTACCTTTCACCCAATTACTGCCATTCCTTGTTGACTACTTTTTTTCCCTAGGACTTATTTTGTCTTCAGCACCTTCTAGTGCATATGTTCTCCTTTTATCAGTCCTTTAGCTCTTCCTCCAAGGTTGAGGTAGTTTGTAAGGAATGTACTGCTTATACAAAGTCTTGTTCTTCTAAGTGATGCTGTTAATCAAGCTAGACACCATTATCACCATGGCAAATTCCATTCTCTCTGTGCATCAATGTTGTATGTGAAAAAGCCAGGAGAAGACATTTTCTTGGGGGAGGACAAGAAAGGGAAAACAAAGGACAAGATATACAAGGAGGTAAAAGAAAGAAAGATAAAGCAAAATATATTAAGCTACATGGAATAAGAGGGATGTGAGAAGTGGTGGAATAATGATGTGAAAAGGCAACGCTAAAAAGATTTGCTACAATCTATTAAGAAATATAGAATGAACTAAAATGTTTATGATAATTACATCTAGTATATTAAAATGTTTACAACAAAAATGGCATGGAGTAAAGCAGCAAATGCTATTTCTCTCAGTTGGAGTGAGGACATTGTGGAAATAACATGAATATTTTCTATATCAGTCAGTAGTTGACAATTACAAATTGTATAAACGACACAGCAGGCTGCAAATTAGGTAGGATCAAGGAAGACTATAGAGCCCTGGCGAGGCAGGTGAAAAATATTGGTGCCTGGGTCATCTTCCCATATATCCTACCACTTGGGGAAATGGAGATGGCCAGGAGCAGATGCATAGGGTGGATCAGTAACTGGTTTTGTGGCTGGTGTCATCAAGAAGGTTTTGGCTTTTATGACAATGGATCATTCTTCAATGATTGTAGGCTGTTGGGGAGGGATGGGATCCATCTGTCCAGAAGGGGCAGAGAATCTTTGGCAGCAGGCTGGCCAGTTTGGTGAGACGGGCTTTAAACTGAAGGACCCGGGGGTGGGGTCCAGAGTGGCAATGCTCATACTGTTGCTTCCTTCTGGGGGATAGATCTTGCTAACCAGTGCAGGGATAGATGTTGCTTGATTGCCTCTTAAGATAAGGATCATAGGGCTAACTGTATCGAGGGTTTTTATGGTGAATCTTACACCCCTTCTAGGGAACCTAGCTGTGAAATTACCTCTCCAAAGTGCATGTATACAAACGTGCATAGCATGGGAAATAAACAGGATGAACTGGAAATTGATGTGCGGTCACAGGGCCATGATCTCATCGCAATTACTGAGACATGGTGGGATAGCTCACATGACTGGAATGTTGTCATGGACAGCTATGTACCTTTTAGAAAGGACAAGAAAGGACAAGTCAGAGAGATGAGGTGGCGGAGTTGCTCTTTATGTGAAGGAGCAACTGGAATATATCCAACTCTACCCAGGGATAGATGAATGAGTTGAGAGTCTATGGGTGAGAATTAAGGGACAGGCTAATGTGGGGAACACTGTTGTGGGCATTTACTATAGGCCACCTGACCAGGAGCCGGAAGTTGATGAGACCTTCTATGGGCAGCTGGAAATAGCCTCGCAGTCACAGGCCCTGGTTTTCCTGGGGGAATTCAACCACTCAGATATTTGCTGGAGAGAGAAAATGGCCAGCACACACAGTCCAGGAAGTTCCTGCAGGTCACTGAAGATAACTTTTTGTTACAAGTGGTGGGGCCAACGAGGAAAAGTGTGTTGCTGGACCTTGTACTTACAAACCAGGAAGGACTGGTTGATGTCATAAAGGTTGGGGGCTGCCTTGGCTTTATCGATCATGAGATAGTGGAACTCGGGATCCTGTGTGGGGGCAGCAAAAAAGCAAGCAGGACTAGAACCCTAAACTTCTGGAATGCTAACTTCAGCCTCTTCAAAGACCTACTGAGAGGAATCCCATGGGATAGGGCTCTAAAAGAAAAGGGAGTCCAAGAGAGATAGTAATTATTTAAGCACCACTTCCTCCAAGCCTAAGAGCAGTGTAATCCCATGATGAAGAAATCAGGCAAAGGGGGCAGGAGATCTGCATGGATGAGCAGGGAGCACCTAGTAAATCTTAAACTCAAGAAGGAAATTTACGGGATGTGGAAAAAGGGACAGGCCAAGCGGGAGGACTACAGGAACATCACCAGGGTACGCAGGGAGGTGACATGGAAGACCAAGGCCCACTTAGAATTGAGTCTGGCAAAGGGCATCAAGAACAAGAAGAAGGGCTTCTACAAGTATATTGGCAGCAAAAGGAAGATAAGGGAAAATGTGGGGCCGCTCCTGAATCAGATGGGTGTCCTGGTAACAGAAGACACAGAGAAGGCAGAATTACTGAATGCCGCCTTTGCCTCAGTCTTTACTGCTAAGGATGGCCCTCAGGAGTCCCAGACCTCGGAGGTTAGAAATGAAGGCCAGAGAAAGGAAGACTTTCCCCTGGTCATAGATGGTTGGGTTAGGGACAGGCTAGACAGACTTAACACCCATAAATTCATGGGCCTTGATGGGATGCACTTAAGGGTGCTGAGGGAGCTGGCACATGTTGCTCTGCTGCTCTCCATCATCTTTGAAAAATCATGGAGAATGGGTGAGGTGCCCAATGATTGGAGGAAGGCCAAGTTACTCCCATCTATGAAAAGGGCAAGAAGGAGGACCTGGGAAACTGCCGGCCAGTCAGCCTCACCTCCATCCCTGTAAAGGTGATAGAACAGGTCATTCTGGAAGTGATCACCAAGCATATAGAAGAGAAGAAGGTCATCAGGAGTAGTCAGCATGGATTCACCAAGGGGAAATCTTGACTGACCAATGTCATAGCCTTCTATGATGACATAGCAGGATGAATCGACCCTGGGACAGCAGATGATGTTATCTACCTTGACTTCAGCAAGGTTTCTTGACACTGCCTCCCGTAACATCCTCATAGGTAAGCTTTGAAAGTGTGGGTTAGATGAATGGACTGTTAGGTGGATTGAGAACTGGCTGAATGGCAAAGTTCAGAGGGTTGTGATCAGCAGAGCAGAATACAGTTGGAGGCCTGTAATCAGTGGTGTTCCCCAGGGATTGATACTGTGTCCTGTCTTATTCCTGGATAAAGGGCTAGAGTGTACCCTCAGCAAGTTTGCTGATGATATGAAGCTGGGGGCAGTGGCTGATACACCTGAAGGCTGTGCTGCTTATTCAAGAGGACCTTGGTAGGCTGGAGAACTGGACAGAGAGAAGCCTCATGAGGTTCAACAAGGGCAAGTGTAGCGTATTGCACCTGGGGAGGAAGAACCCCAAGTACCAGCACAGGTTGGGGGCTCACCTACTTCTAGTAGCAATTCAGCTGAGAAGGACCTGGGAGTATTGGCGGATGGTAAGTTGACTATGAGCCAGCAGTATGCCCTTGCGGCCAGGAGGGCCGATAGTATCCTGGGGTTCATCGGGAGAAGTGTGGCCAGCAGGTTGAGGGAGGGAGGTGACCTTCCCCCTCTACTTGACCCCGGTGAGGCCACATCTCTAGTACTGTGTCCAGTTCTGGGCTCCTCAGTAGAAGAAAGACAAGGAGCTACTGGAGAGGGTCCAGCAAAGGGCCACAAGGATGATCAGGAGTCTGGAGCACCTCTCTTAAGAGGAGAGATTGCAGGAGCTGGGTCTGTTTAGTCCAGAGAAGAGCAGACTGAGAGGGGATCTCATTAATGCATATAAATACCTCACAGGTGGGTACCAGGAAGGTGGTGCTGGACTCTTTTCAGTGGTGCCCAGCGACAGGACGAGGAGCAATGGCCATAAACTAAAGTACAGGAAGTTTCATTTCAACATACTTCCTTACACTGAGGGTGGCAGAACACTGGAACAGGCTGCCCAGGGGGGTCTGGAGACATTCAAAACACACCTGGATGCATTCCTTTGTAACCTGCCTTGGCAGGGGGGTTGGACTAGGTGATCTCCAGAGATCCCTTCCAACCCTAATGATTCTGTGACCTGTGGACCAACCCTCTGCTCAAAGTAGGAGCAACTTCAAGGTTACATCAGGTTTCTAAGGGCCTTCCAAGTCAAGTTCTGAAGTTTGGACTTTCTTTACAATTGGGATATTTATAGTTAGTGAAAACTGGATGAACAAATTCCTTTTCAGTAGTTGAATATAAACTGTGCTGTTTTACAGGAAATAAAGCTAGTTCAGCGGTGACTAAACTTTTTCTTTCTGTGATTCTTGGAAATGTATTTTGCCTTATTAAGATACATCTTTATGAACCTTTTAAGACACTGGATTTTACCTAATTATTTTGCATAATATACCCTAGGAAGGAGGGCAAAAAAAGTGTAAAACCAAAAATACACATGAAAAATCTGAAGTTCAAGACACTTTCTCTCAAAACTGCCTGGATGAACACTCAAAACTTGAATTGCAAGAGAAACAGCACTACAACATTATTTCTTTCATGAAACTTATTTCTAATATCTAGAATAAGATTATTACAGTGATACAATAGAAAAGAGACTGATATCGGATTCAAATGTTTTTTCCCCTTTAAATGTATGTCCGAATTTATTTCAGAATATGTATAAAATATTCCTTCAAAAAACAAAATACACAAAAACTGCAGAAATGTTATAAATCTGACATTAAAATGGATGCGTTGCTCATGTGTGACACAGCTACTAGAGTCATGCCAATTTGTGTCATTAAAACCTTAACGCATTACTAAAATATACTATATTAATAACCACATACAATGCAGACTACAAAAAAAGTCTACTTAAGAAACATTTTAGAAAGCATACACTCACTGTATGTGTCTCTGAGTGCTCTGAAAATCCCTGAGTTTCTGCACATAGATATGATAGAAAAGTCTATTCTTTTGAGACTAGAGCACAATTCCATCAGAAAGTTTTCAGTATTCCGTATCAAGAATATAAATGTTTTATTTGTAATCTGTAGACTAAACTGACAGCAAAGATTTCATAATTTTACATCCATGTCTAACTACCTATTATTGTTAAGAAATTGAAATTTTGCCTGTTCTAAACCTCAAAAAGGAAGAGGGGAAATGTTCATGTTTCTAGGAAAAAGAGAAAATATTTATCAAGGAGGCTAATATTTTTACAAATAAGTAATACTCATTCTGAATTAAGTCATTAAAAGTCTAAGGTTAGTAGAGAACAAACACAGTGTGCTAAATTCATTATAGATATCAACTCTGTACACATGCACATGAAGTTATACATTTCTTATCAGATCAATTTTTTAAGGAAACATTTTAATCTCAAATTCATAAGCAGTGACATACCTGAAACAGCATTCATAAATAAGCCTGTATACAGCTGAAATCCTCTCCCCTGCCACTTTATTTGTCTATTTTTTACATGACAGCTCTATAAAAATAACTGTAGGAAATTTAAATGTTTTAAACTAAAAACATTAAATAAGAAAGGAACACTGACCAGTTAATGACATTGATTTCACAATGCGAAATGATCTACTTTGGTCTGAAACCAATGCCAAAATTATAACACCAAGAAGAAAAGCAATCTTATTTTTAAAAGTGTCAGATTTGCAGAAGACAATCAATCAAATATCAAACCTACAAACTATTCTGAATAATTTCCTATTCATATTTCTAATTTGAAAATGACAGCCCACTGTTTACCAGTTTCCTCTTTCCGCATACACTGGACCATAGAGACAACAATATCTGGATTCTTCTAAAGATAGAACCTTTTTATAAGCTTATTGTCACAGGGCCTAAAATGTGGAGGCTTCCCAACAGAGTTTTATTTATAGTATAAGAGAGGTAGATGGGACTTTGTAACTGCATTCTTAATGCATCATGTCAAAACATCCCTTGGAAAAATCACATTTCACTTCCAGTTAAAAATATAAAAGAATCTTAGGGTTTGTATACATAGCATACAACACTCCAACTACACTGATTTAGTTACAGTAGTAACAGTCCCTTATATAGACACGCTTAAAGCAGTTTAAACCATTCATATAGCTGTTATGTTTAAACAGATAAATTACCAGATCAAAATAATGTAGCTGAAGTACAGCTTAATATTTAACTGCTCCCACATTAGGTACTTGCATTGCAGTAAACAAATTATTTCAATTACACTGTAACAAGATTTCTCATAATGATAATCCCATAGACAAGTTTCACTCTGTTTCCCAAAATCACCATATAAGCACACATATAAACTATCAAATGTTTGTGTTTCATTTCTAACCACAGGAGTAGCAAATCTAAAAGAACAGGAGTGTACAAGATATAATGCAATTAAAAAAATAAAATCTTACCTTTATTAGATTTGGATGACTTGTTCTTGTTAGGTTTAAAACAAGAGCCCCTTGATTTATCTTCTCTATCCTTAATAAATTTCTGCACATCATCCAATGAAAGCTTTTGAAGGACAACTACAGGCTTAGCTCCTTTATTTAGATCTTCAACTAGCAGAGTCTTCTCTATTTTGTCCTTCTGTTCACCTTTAAACTCAGTTTTCCTTGACTCCTGAGTAACATTGCCATCTTTATCACGCTTGATTTTTGGAATGACAAAATGTTTCAATGCACCAGATCTTGCCCCCAACAAATAACTGGGAAACTCTGCTTTACTGTCATGTGCTTTATTAGTATCTACTTTACTCTTATTACCATCTGTCCTTCGTTCATCCTTGCTGTTGGGTGATTTAAAGCCAGGTTTATCAGGTCTTGATTTACTAGAATCTCCTTTACCTTCCTGTTTAATGCGAGGGCTGTCAGGTCTTGATTTGTGGTCCCCAGAAGAAAACTTTTCCCTTGATTCACCAGACTCATGTCTATGTTTCCTTTCAAATTTCTCAATTTTCGAACCATCAGATTTAATACCATGCTTAGAATCACATTCATTTTTGTTTGAGGATCTCAAATATTCAGGCCTTCTAATCTTGGATGGATCTCCTCTGTATCTCTCTGACTCCTGCCTGTCCTCAGATCTTTGTTTAAGGGTATCATGGTCATGCCTCAGTGTATCAGAAACTGAACGCCCATCAGGCCTCTGTCTTGTTGGATCAGATCTACTTTCAGATTTTATCCTTGAAGGATCAGATTTCACGTCTAGTTTATGCCTAGCTATTTCAATTTTCTTATCTGACAATGATTTACTTGAGTCCCTCCTGTTATCATGTCTATGTTTAGGTGGTTCGGGCCTGCCTTCACTCTTCTGTTTCAGTATTTCAGGCCTCTGCCTTATTTCCTGCTTGCCATTATTTTGTTTTCCCTCATTTTGTTTCATCTCCATTTGCCTGCTCTCATTTTGTTTTGATTCTGTCTGTCTATTTTCATTGTGTTTCACTTCCATTTGTCTGCTTTCACATTTAGCTTCTACCTGTTTCTCATTATGTTTACTTTCCAGCCGCCTGCTCACATTTTGCTGAAATTCCATTTGTCTGTTTTCATTTTGCTGGATATCCATCTTTTGACCCTCAAAGTCCAATGTTTTCCTAAAAATCTCAGAATGGTTTTCAGGTTTAAATCTAAGAACTCCAACAGTGTCTTCTTGTGGAACACACACAAATCCATCATTACACTGCTTAATTTCTTCAGGTTTTTTGATGGTGTTCAAATCCTGAGTTACTGTTGCCTGAGAGTCTGCTCTTCCTGCTTGCTGAAGATCAATACTAACCATCAATGCTGGCCTCGCCCCATTTCCTGCAAAACCTGTCTCCTGAGAAGCTGCTCTATTTCCTCCAGTAGCACCTCCAGCCTCCTGTGGTTTGTTTTCTTGTTTTCGCTTCTTCAGAGGCTTATCTACAAATTATAAGAGAAAAATCACACATGTTATATATAGAAACAGTCTAAGTAATGATCAAACACAGGCTGGAAATTCTGTTGTAGATCTATTGTCAAAACATCTAGACCACAAATGCAATATAAGAAAAATAACTTATATTGTAACTATATTTGTGGCACCTTATCACCAGATGCAATGAGCCAGCTCTCTTTTTGGGAGCAAGGGAATGGAGAAAGAAGAGGGAATTAAAGTCTAACCAAAAAAAAACCCCAACCTCTCCAGCTATAAACTGGAAATATAACATATGACTTTTAATTTCTTTTATACTCATAGGAGATTCTTATTCAGAGGAGTTAAAACTCTGAAGGATCATCTCCAAAATGAAAATTACAACACACTAACAAGTAGCAACGCGATCAATTTCAGTGATACGAACAGGTTTGTGGGGGATTTTCCCCCATCATTTTCATTCTCAGGTCTATTTTTATATCTCTCTCCTTAAAACTCCAAAATCATGTACATTTAACGGCTGGGAGACAGTAAAGACATACAATAAACTCCATGCAGAAACTGATCACCTGTAAGTAAGGAACTTTCAAAGTTCAACAAAAACCTGTAGGAATGCCTGCCAGCTTTATGGTAGACATGTTAATCAAAATAAATTTGCTAAATTGAAGGTGCAGCTTTTTTGCTTTTTCTTTACAACTGTTGGATTCATATGAAAGCTTATATAAACTTCCCTACACTACTTATTAAAACAAATGTATTTTTTTGAAACCTTCATGCAGTGACAAAAATTCTTTTTCTCCCTGTGATGAAGAGAGCTTTGACCTCACTGAGCTTCATGCCAGATCTTAGGAATGGCCATGAAGTAGAAGCTGCCAGACGGATAGATTTCAAATTTGATTATTTTTAACATATACATTAATATATGCACATATACATAGATATCACTACCTTATTTCTCAATTAATACTCTTTAAATTTTGAAACACAAAATGAGAAGCCTGTATTCTTCTTCGGAAAAAGTAAGCTTTTTCATTTGAATCCAGAAATCTCAACCACACTGAAAAAGTACTGTAAAGCTCTGATGGTGGATCTAACAGTAGCCCTTAAGACATGACTGGTACCAGTTATCTGCCATGTTCCTTTAACTGAGATTATCACCTGTAGCAGAAGGGAACACACATTCACATTTCCACAAGTGTACTTCATTGTCCTGTGCATCATCTCAAGGCACTAGTTGATGCCAAATATACTAGTCCTAAGTAGTTATTACTTATTGTGAAACCTTCAGTTTTTGAACATCAGAAAGTCAGAGACCAATTACAAGCTTATCTTATTTAAAGCTAACAGTCAAGACTAGGAATTTTCAATGAAGAACACATAACTATATGCCTAAATAACAAATCTATGTTTATTGACAACTGTTTTTAGTTCATAGTTTTTTTTTCACAGATCTCTCCAATGCTGTCCAAGCTCCCTGTCCCCCAATCGTGTTGTGTAGACCGCAAGAATCTGAACCAATCAATATAAACTGGATACAAGGAAGACTGCTGAGGTGAGTAGCTCAAGAGAAGATGCCTTCAACACCTGAGCAGGAGGAAGCTTAGCATCCGGGAGCCTCAATTCAGAGCAGCAAGAGCCACCAAGGGAGCCTCAAGTACTTGACAGGACTTGCCCAGGAGCCAGCAGCTCAGCTGATGCGAGCAGGGACTCACAGGGGGCAGTGCCAGGAGGAGCAGCACCAGCCCTGACTGGTTAAATACCTGCCCCAGAGAGCATGAGTGGTTAGGAGTGTGGTGAAGCAGTTTGTGCTGGAAAATGAGCAGGACACTTATCTTATGATCAGGTCCCGGTCTGGGAGCTCTGCTATGGCTGCCCCAGCAGTGGCCAACGTAGGTACTCAGACAGAGCTGATGAGAGGGGAGGCTGCAGTGAAGAGCTCGAAGTGCAGAGTGCCTGCACTGGTCTCCTGAGGAAAAGGTGCACAATGGGCAGGGCTGCACTCAGTGCTCCCTGGTGGAGGTCCTCCTGCAGCAGGTGGCTGAGCTGCAGGATGCTGTCAATAGGAAAAAAAGGCTAAAAGATGTCAGGCTGAGAGGAAGCTGGACTGCTTGCTCCAGGCCTAAACTGTGCAGGGGCCTCAAGCATCCATCATAGTTCATGGAGGAAAGGAGGCTGTTAACCCAGGAAGCTGGGATCTAGTAACAAACCCCAACAAAACAAGGAGGAAGAGGTCAATTAAAAGCAAGGGGCTTCCTCCTAAATCTGATGCCCCCACCCAGAACCACTTTGCAGTTCTGCAGGGAGGTAAGGAGGAAACATGAACAACTGGCTGATCAGCAATAAAGATCACTACTGGTGCAACGGGTCATAGTAGTAGGGGAATCTACTTTGAAAGACAGAGAAACCCATCTGTTGGCCAGACCCAGTCTCAAGGGAGGTGTGTTACCTACCAGGGGCACAGATCAAGGGATGTTGCAGAGAGGCTGCCTGGTCTAGTAAGTCCCACTGACTATTACCCACTTCTAGTGATCCATGTGGGTGCTAGTGATACAGACAGCAGTAGCCCAGAGAACATTAAGGACTACAGAGCCCTGGGAGAAGTGGTTAGAGGCTCTGGAGCTCAGATAGTCTTTTCATCAATTCTCCAGGATTAAGGGGAGGACCTTAAAAAGGCTAGGCAGATTTGGCAGGTTAATAAATGGTTAGAGCAGTTAGAACAGGTCAGGGGTTTGGGTATCTAGAACATAGGACTCAATTTGGGAAGCCAGGTCTACTGGGAGGCTGGTGGAGCTGGTCTGACAACAAAGGGGAAGAGCAGATTTGGTAGGAGGCTTGCCAGACTGGTCAAGGATGCTTTAAACTAGATGTGTTGGGGGAGGGGGCATCATTCCATCCCAACACACCCAGTCAGTTGCCAGCACCTATAATAAATGCTCAGAGCAATGTAGAGATATTCCAGCAGCTTCAGGCAATGAGCCGGCTTCATTTGGAACTCGGCTCAGATGCCTCTATACAAGCGCACATAGTATGGGGAACAAACAAGAGGAATTAGAGATGTGTGCATGTCTATGGGGATATAATATAATAGGCATCACAAAAACATGGTGGGATGGTTCCTATGCCTGGAGTGTTGGAATGGAAGGTTACAGACTCTTTAGAAAAGACAGGCCTGGCAGATGGGAAGGGAGAGTTGCTATTTATGTTAGGGATGGGCTGGAGAGTATGGAACTCTGGGGACAGGTAATCAGTCAACAGAGAGTTTCTGGGTCAGGGTTAAAGGCAGAACAGCTATGGGAGCCATTACTGCAGGGATCTCTTACAGACAGCCTGATCAAGAGGACTCTGGATTAAGTGCTCTATGGACAAATACAAGCAGCCTCATGCTCGCAGTCCTTTGTCCTCATGGTCCTCATGTCCTTCAACCACCCTGATATCTCTTGGAGGGACAGTACAGCCTGGCACAAGCAATCCAGGAGGTTCCTCAACTGTGTGGAAGAAAACTTCCTTCTTCAGGAACCTGCTTAGTAAGGTTGCATTGGATAAAGGCCTAGAGAGCAGGGGGGGGGCATGACTGTTGGTTAATATTCAGGGATCACCTGTTACAAGCTCAGAAGTATTGTGTCCTGACTAGAAGGAAATGTGACAGTTAGAATTAAAGAGATCAAGGGATGTGAAAGATAACAGGAAGGGATTCTGTAGGTACATTGCGAATAAAAAACAGACTAGGGACAATGTGGGCCCTCTCTGGAACCTATTAGGAGAACAGGCTACCCTAGATTTGGAGAAGGCTGAAGTTCTTAATGACTTCTTTGCATCAGTCTTCACTGGCAAATGCTTTGACCACACCACCCAAGTCTTGGAAAGCAGATGCAGGAACTGTGAGAATTAAGACCTTAAGAACACTGTAGGAGAGGATCAGGTTCAAGAACATTTTAAGAACCTGAACATGCACAAGTCCATGGGACCTGATGAAATCCATTCACAAGTCCTGAAGGATCTGACAAATGAAGCTGCTAAGCCATTGTCCGTCATATCTGAAAAATCATGACAGTCAGGTGAAGTTCCCAAAGACTGGAAAATGGGAAATGTAACCCCCATTTTCAAGAAGGGGAAAATGGATGACCCAGGGAATTACAGACCAGTCAGTCTCACCTCTGTGCCTGGCAAAATCTTGGAGCAGATTCTCCTGGAAGGCATGCTAGGGCACATGAAAAACAAGGTGCTTGGTGACAGCCAGCATGGCTTCACTAAGGGGAAATCCTGCCTGACCTATTTGGTGGCCTTCTATGATGGGGCTACGGAAATGATGGACAGGGGTAGAGCAGTTGACATCATCTACCTGGACTTGTGCAAAGTGTTTGACACTGTCCCACATGACATCCTTGTCTCTAAGTTGGAGAGACATCAATTTGATAGGTGGACCACTTGGTGGATAAAGAATTGGCTGGATGGTCGCACTCAAAGAGTTGTGGTCAACGGTTCAATGTCCGGCTGGAGACCAGTAACGAGTGGTGTCCCTCAGGGATCGGTGTTGGGACCGGTCTTGTTTAATATCTTTGTAGCTGACATGGACAATGGGATTGAGTGTGCCCTCAGCAAGTCTGCCGATGACACCAAGCTGTGTGGTTCCGTTGATACACTAGAGGGAAGGAATGCCATTCAGAGGGACCTTGACATGCTTGTGAGGTGGGCTGGTGCCGACCTCATGGAGTTTAACCCTGCCAAGTGCAAGGTCCTACACCTGGGTCGGAGCAATTCCAGGGACAGCTACAAGTTGGGCAAAAAGGAAACTCAGAGCAGCCCTGCAGAGAAGGACTTGGGGGTGCTGGTCAATGAGAAAATGAACATGAGCCAGCAGTGTGCACTTGCAGCCCAGAAAGCCAACCGTATTCTGGGTTGCATCAAAAGAAGCGTGACCAGCAGGTCAAAGGAGGTGATCCTGCCCCTCTACTCTGCTCTCATGAGACCTCACTTGGAGCATTGTGTGCAGTTGTGGTGTCCTCAACATAAGAAGGACATGGAACTGTTGGAACAAGTCCAGAGGAGGGCCACAAGGATGATCAGGGGATTGGAGCACCTCCCCTATGAAGACAGGCTGAGAAAGTTGGGATGCTGGGGAGGGACTATTCATTAGGGACTGTAGTGGTAGGACAAGGAGTAAGGGTTGAAACTTAAACAGGGGAAGTTTAGATTGGATATAAGGAAGAAGTTCTTTACTGTTAGGGTGGTGAGGCACTGGAATGGGTTGCCCAAGTAAGTTGTGAATGCTCCATCCCTGGCAGTGTTCAAGGCCAGGTTGGACAGAGTCTAGGGTGCATGGTTTAGGTGGAGGTATCCCTGCCCTTGGTAGGGGGATTGGAACTAGATGATCTTAAGGTCCTTTCCAACCCTAACTATTCTATGATTCTGATTCTGTTTAATGAAAACTACTTATTTTATGTATCGCAGATTAACATAACCAATTAGTTTCATATTCATTTGTAGTAACAGCAAAATAAGAAATAAGCAAATTGCTTTGAAATTTATTGGTGAATACTTTTAATCTCCCTTCTGGATTTTGCTATCATATTGATATCATATCTTACATTCAAAAAATATCTTCAATTAACTAGACCCATGTGCTAATTTTGGCTGGGATAGAGTTAATTTTTTTCATAGCAGCTATGTATTGGATTTGCACTGGAAACACTGTTCATAACACAGGGATGTTTTCCTTATTGCTGAGCAGTGCTTACACAGACTCAAGGCCTTTTCTACCTCTCACACTGCCCTGCCAGCAAGTAGGCTGGGTGTGCACAAAGTTGGATAGGGACACAGATGGAACAGCTTAACCTAACTGATCAAAAGGATATTCCATACCATATCACATCATTCCATAGGAGAAAGGGGAGGGGACATGTTTGGAGTGATGGCATTTCTCTTCCAAAGTATCCATTACATGGGATGGAGCCCTGCTTTCCTGGAGATGACTGAACACCTGCCTGGGATGAGAAGTGGTGAGTGAATTCCTTGTGTTGTTTTGCTTGTGTGTGTGGCTTCCGCTTTATCTATTAAAATGTCTTTTTCTCAACCCATGAGTTTTCTAACTTTTATCCTTCCAGTTTCCTCTCCCGTCCCACCAGGTGGGAGTGATTGAGCAACTGTGTGGGGCTTAAGTTGCTGGCTGGAATTTCACCACAACAGTCCTTTCTGTTGTCCAACATGGGGCTCAAAAGATTCAACATAATGACAGGTTTGATTAGGATGTACCAGTTGAATTTATAGCTGTTATTGCTGTTTAACTGTTAATTGACAGGCTCCTGTGACTGCCATAGGGTTTGCCTGCCTTATTGTAAATCAGTCTAGTGCTCATTAATGGCTCTTTTTTTCTTCTGCTGTTTGCTGCAGTGCTTATCATCTTAGACTGCTGTGCCTGGGAACATTTTGATAACAGCAGTGGGCATGTGTCTGGGCTAGCAGATGGCCAGGGCATCACTGCTGTTTCTGTGCTGCTGTACTAGACAGGCTGGAACTCCAGTGTGAAAAGAAGTTTAAGGGACTGTGAAACATGTTCTTGTTTCACTGTACGTTATGGTAATGACTTGTAATAGAATCACAGAATCATAGAATAGTTAGGGTTGGAAAGGACCTCAAGATCATCTAGTTCCAACCCCCCTGCCATGGACAGGGACACCACACACTAAACAATATCACCCAAGGCTTCATCCAACATGGTCTTGAACACTGCCAGAGATGGAGCATTCACAACCCCCCTGAGAAACCCATTCCAGTACCTCACCACCCTAACAGTAAAGAATTTCTTCCTTATATACAGTCTAAACCTCTGCTGTTTAAGTTTCAACCCGTTACCCCTTGTCCTATCACTACAGTCCCTAATGAAGAGTCCCTCACCAGCATCCCTGTAGGCGCCCTTCAGATACTGGAAGGCTGCTATGAGGTCTCCACGCAGCCTTCTCTTCTCCAGGCTGAACAGCCCCAACTTTCTCAGCCTGTCTTCATATGGGAGGTGCTCCAGTCCCCTGATCATCCTCGTGGCCCTCCTCTGGACTTGTTCTAACAGTTCCATGTCCTTCTTATGTTGAGGACACAAGAACTGCACATAATACTCCAAGTGAGGTCTCACGAGAGCAGAGTAGAGGGGCAGGATCACCTACTCTGACCTCCTGATCATGATTCTTTTCATGCAACTCAGAATACAGTTGGCTTTCTGGGCTGTAAGCGCACACTGCTGGCTCATGTTCATTTTCTCATTGACTAACGCCCCCAAGTCCTTCTCCACAGGACTACCATGAATTTCCTTTTTGCAAAAACTGTAGCTGTGCCTGGGATTGCTCTGACCCAGGTGTAGGACCTTGCACTTGGCATGGTTAAACTTCATGAGGTTGGCATCAGCCCACCTCACAAGCATGTCAAGGTCCCTCTGAATGGCATTCCTTCCCTCTAGCGTATCAACAGAACCACACAGCTTGGTGTCATCTGCAGACTTGCTGAGGGCACACTCAATCCCATTGTCCATGTCAGCTACAAAGATATTATAGAATCATAGAATCATAGAATAGTTAGGGCTGGAAAGGTCCTCAAGATCATCTAGTTCCAACCCCCCTGCCATGGGCAGGGACACCTCACACTAAACCATATCACCCAAGGCTTCATCCAACCTGGTCTTGAACACTGCCAGGGATGGAGCATTCACAACCTCCCTGGGCAACCCATTCCAGTACCTCACCACCCTCACAGTAAAGAATTTCTTCCTTATATACAGTTTAAACCTCTGCTGTTTAAGTTTCAACCCGTTACCCCTTGTCCTATCACTACAGTCCCTAATGAATAGTCCCTCACCAGCATCCCTGTAGGCCCCCTTTAGATACTGGAAGGCTGCTATGAGGTATCCACGCAGCCTTCTCTTCTCCAGGCTGAACAGCCCCAACATTCTCAGCCTGTCTTCAAATGAAAGGTGCTCCAGTCCCCTGATCATCCTGCCTGACCAATTTGGTGGCCTTCTATGATGGGGCTACAAAAGTGATGGACAGGGGTGGAGCAGTTGATGTCATCTACCTGGACTTGTGCAAAGCATTTGACACTGTCCCACATGACATCCTTGTCTCTAAGTTGGAGAGACATCAATTTGATAGGTGGACCACTCGGTGGATAAAGAAGTGTCTGGATGGCCGCACGCAAAGAGTTGTGGTCAACGGTTCAATGTCCGGCTGGAGACCAGTAACGAGTGGTGTCCCTCAGGGATCAGTGTTGGGACCGGTCTTGTTTAATATCTTTGTAGCTGACATGGACAGTGGGATTGAGTGTGCCCTCAGCAAGTTTGCCGATGACACCAAGATGTGTGGTTCCGTTGATACGCTGGAGGGAAGGAATGCCATCCAGAGGGACCTTGACACACTTGTGGGATGGGCTGATGCCAACCTCATGGAGTTTAACCATGACAAGTGCAAGGTCCTACACCTGGGTCGGAGCAATTCCAGGGACAGCTACAAGTTGGGCAAAAAGGAAATTCATGGTAGTCCTGCAGAGAAGGACTTGGGGGTGTTAGTCAATGAGAAAATGAACATGAGCCAACAGTGTGCACTCACAGCCCAGAAAGCCAACCGTATCCTGGGCTGCATCAAGAGGAGTGTGAACAGCAGGTCAAAGGAGGTGATCCTGCCCCTCTACTCTGCTCTCGTGAGACCTCACTTGGAGTATTGTGTTCAGTTCTGGTGTCCTCAACATAAAAAGGACATGGTACTGTTAGAACAAGTCCAGAGGAGGGCCACGAGGATGATCAGGGGATTGGAGCACCTCCCATATGAAGACAGGCTGAGAAAGTTGGGGCTGTTCAGCCTGGAGAAGAGAAGGCTGTGTGGAGACCTCATAGCAGCCTTCCAGTATCTGAAGGGCGCCTACAGGGATGCTGGTGAGGGACTATTCATTAGGGACTGTAGTGATAGGACAAGGGGTAACGGGTTGAAACTTAAACAGCAGAGGTTTAGACTGTATATAAGGAAGAAATTCTTTACTGTTAGGGTGGTGAGGCACTGGAATGGGTTGCTCAGGGAGGTAGTGAATGCTCCATCCCTGGCAGTGTTCAAGGCCAGGTTGGATGAAGCCTTGGGTGATATGGTTTAATGTGAAGTGTCCCTGTCCACAGCAGAGGGGTTCGAATTAGATGATCTTAAGGTCCTTTCCAACACTAACTATTCTATGATTCTATGAGCACTCATTTTCTCCATATATTCACAGTGTCTTCTAACAAAACTTGATTTAATTACCAAATAAGTAATATCTAAAAAAATTAATCCTTTTAGCAATTACAACAAGAATATTTACACACAAACAAAACAAAATCACTCTCCCACACACATTCCCTCCAGGCATCTTTTGGGGGAGGGGGGTGATGTAATAAAAGTGCTTGAACTTGTGCTCTCTGCTGGTTAAAGACCCAAATTGTATGTAAATTCAGTTTCCTCTGCACAAATATGTCCAACATCCACTATTTTCAGCTATGAACTTCCAAATATGTGCTGTTTTTCACTCTGCAAGGTTTTTCTTGGAGAATGATCTAATAAATTAGCATTATACTATTTTTTTTCTCTTAAGTTAAACACTGTGCAGATTAAGCTTTTGAAAAATACTTATGTTAACCTATCACTATCTACTTTATAAACCATATCTCATCTTCAAAATTTACATGTGGGTTTTGCATCCACTTTCAGTATTTCTGAAGAAAAAAGAATGACTAGAAAAAAAAGTAGGATAAGAAGAAAAAGAGAAAGAAATTCAAAGAAGATAAATTCAATAAAAATCAGTTCAGACAACCAGTTCAGCTACTGAAGTGAAGAGCAAATACTTTAGAGGTTCATTAGGTTCTGTTCTAGCCCATATGGGTATATGTTAGTTCTCTAAAGCCTGTTATGCCTACATAATAATGAATATCCAGTTGAACAAACATTGAAGACAATATAGGAGTATATATTACGTAATCATTATAGTGCCTTTAAAAGAACAGATGTGATTTGAGTCTAACAGCTCCTTCATATTAGATTCAAATTGGGTTATGAATAGAAATGGTATAAAAGTGTTTTCCTGTATTTTCTTAAATTATGCAGCATAGTTAATTAATAATTCAACTACCAAAACATATTACAAATTTTTACTTATGGCACTGCTAGGATTTTAGAAACTATAATATCAATTGTACTTCATTCAGTCTCATGGTTCAACAAAAAGTAGCTTAAAAAGAATTTTGAAGCAGAACTTTACTTTCCAGCCATTAAGATCCCAAGTAAAGAATACCAGATATTAAAAAAAAAAAAAAAGAAAAGAAAAATACATGCAAGAGAGATTACAGTTCACTGTTGGAGCAGAATGGAGATGAATGGCACAGAACCACCTACACTGAGTGAACAAAATTGAACTATGTGACAATGACAGGAAGGTTTTTTATATATATGGGGATTATATGCATATATATATATATATAATATATATAGTGTATACACACACACAATCCTTTTACCTTTATCTTGTACTTCTTTTGAAAATCGCTCCCTTTCAATAGCTGATTCACGTTCTATTCGCTCAATTTCAGCCAATGCATCCAACTCTACTTCATCATATGATGTTACAGTTCCTTGTTGTGAAACATGTTGCTGTGTCTGTACCACAGGAGTTTGAGGTTGTTTTGCAGCAACTGAAGCGTTCTGTTGTAAAACAGGCACTTGTTGCACCTGAAGAAATGCTGTCTGTTCATGCTGTGGCAAACACTGAGCATCATTTAGTGGACGGTTAATATCCTGTGGAGTAACGGGTGTTTTAGAAGTCTGTCCTGGGTACTGCACATTAAAAGGAATATCACCCTCTGACACACAGCTGTTTTCCAAACCAGAAAGCATATCATCCTGTTGGTCCATATCCGAAGATCTTACACGAGAGAGTCTTAATGTAAGTTTAGTGGAGTCCTTGGAAGGAGAACTAATAATATCATACATTGCAGCTTTTTCAGTCTGGTCTTTTTCATCCTTGCCTAACTTCATTTTCTTTTGTTTCTTTTGCTTTCTTTCTGTAGAATCTAACAATATGTCTGGGGGAACATCTCTAGGTGATGAATAAGGTTGAGGCTGAGATTGTTGGATTAAATGTTGTCTTGATCCTAGAATAATAATTCAGAAAAACTGAACAGTTATGTTGTTTCATGTTTATATATAAACACACTAAATATAACCTACATAATTTTAATATGTATATGTACATATATATGTGTTCACAAAAGGTCTAAGTGAGATTGGTAGGAAGCACATCATTCCTAGATCAAGATGTAATCCAGATAGTTACAGTGTATTTCCTAGGAATTCTAGCCATTCACTGAAAGTAGAGAAGGGATCATTTCAAAGAAAATGAAACAAAAACCCCACCACCAAAAAAGAATAAATAAAAAAGTACCTGCAGGTTCAGAGTATCAACTATAAGAAAACAGTCAATGAAAGCAAGTTTATTACAGAAAAAGGAAATCCCAAAAAGATTATGAATAAAGATTCAATGATAAAGACTTCTACAGTAATCCATTTCAGGCTTTGTATAAATCTAGAGAATTTATTAAAACATTCTCCAATTATTCACATGGAAATTTTTTGTTCCTCAAATTACACCAGCTCCCCATAACTGTTAGCCCAGAAAAAGCTTCTAAAAAAAGAAAAGCTTTTCAATCTGTCCCAATTATAATTTTAAGCTATAACTTCTCGCTTAAAAAGAAAAATTGTGGTGAGAAACAAACAAAAAAAAAGCCTATTGGCTGGACCAATAAGGCCAGCCTCTTCTTGTTAAACAAAGCAAACATTTATCTAATCCCATTCATCCACTGGGAAATACTGATCTTCAGAAAGCAGTGACTGAGATTATTATTAGTCATTCTGGTTTAGGTCATCATAGGTCAATACTTCTAACAACACTCAAAAACTAATTGGAATATAAGTCCCCATGTGCTTCATTCAAGATACACCACTAAACAAGAAAGCAGCTTCACTCTGAAGCTTAATTTTCTATCATATTTTAAGAAAGATCAAGAATCATTAAGCAATGTACTAACCTGTAGATGAGAATAAGAATGGATACCTCTAACAAAACATTAATTCACATGAAAGGTGTGCCTTTACTGATGACTTCTCTGCAGACTGCTATACTTATTTTCTCTCCTTGGTATATTCTGTAAGAAGTCCTATAAACTCTGTATGTAGAGCAACATATAAAATGGGCATATCTTGCCATATTTTGACCATCAACAACAACTCCATATTATGCCAATAAAATCCACAATGTTGGGAAGCCCTGTTTTGACTCATCCTCATTCTCAAGACCTTTTCACTACTCCATTTCCTCCCTCAAATTACACATCACAGTCAATCATTAGTACTGAAGACCTGGCTACACCCTAGAAAGATCTCTCACTTGCCTTCCACCAGACATGCCTATTCTTGTGATGCCCTCTCCACACACACTTCTAGTTACCGTCTCTTTTGAAAATAATTTATGAGACTATCGCAGTGTAATGTATAGCAGAAACTGATAGTTACTAATTTAAAGGCAATGACTACTACTCACTGAAAATACAAGCTGCATTTTTATTTCTACAAATATTAGAGATAGTTCAAAATTTTCAGAGATCTTACTGACATCTTACTCTTGAATCCTCTCTTAAATGAATATTTCTGAAGTTGCGACAATGGAACATTTAAAATTTTTCACAGTTACACTTCAAATAGGACACAGATTTGATACTCTCTTGTCCTAAACTTTTAAGTAAATTTTACAAGACTGTTGCATTCATTCACACTGGGAAAAAAAAAATCCCACTGCACCAACAGATAAGGTGGTTTTTTTTATCTTTGGGTAGACTTGTGGAAGTCAGAAGGATTGCAGTGCATTCCACCAAACATACTTGGAATCCAGTAAATGAAAAAACAATAGTTTTTCCTCTTCTAGGCAGGTATTTGAAAGTAACTTCCTCCTGAAGGAAATTCCTAAAAGGTGTTGATAGTAAGGCCTATAAGCTGCATTTTAAGAGTAAATATTCTGGCAATAACTTCATGTATTTCCAAGATGTCTAATGATGGCTAAGCCTCTGGCAACAAAAGGGCTTACAAACTAAAATACCTATATATAGAATCATAGAATAGTTAGGATTGGAAAGGACCTCAAGATCATCTAGTTCCAACCCCCCTGCCATAGGCAGGGACACCTCACACTAAACCATATCACCCAAGGCTTCATCCAACCTGGTCTTGAACACTGCCAGGGATGGAGCATTCACAACCTCCCTGGGCAACCCATTCCAGTGCCTCACCACCCTCACAGTAAAGAATTTCTTCCTTATATACAGTCTAAACCTCTGCTGTTTAAGTTTTAACCCGTTACCCCTTGTCCTATCACTACAGTCCCTAATGAAGAGTCCCTCCCCAGCATTCCTGTAGGCCCCCTTCAGATACTGGAAGGCTGCTATGAGGTCTCCACACAGCCTTCTCTTCTCCAGGCTGAACAGCCCCAACTTTCTCAGCCTGTCTTCATATGGGAGGTGCTCCAGTCCCCTGATCATCCTCGTGGCCCTCCTCTGGACTTGTTCTAACAGTTCTGTGTCCTTTTCATGTTGAGGACACCAGAACTGAACACAATACTCCAAGTGAGGTCTCACAAGAGCAGAGTAGAGGGGCAAGATCACCTCCTTTGACCTGCTGTTCACGCTCCTCTTGATGCAGCCCAGGATACGGTTGGCTTTCTGGGCTGTGAGTGCACACTGTTGGCTCATGTTCATTTTCTCATTGACTAACACCCCCAAGTCCTTCTCCGCAGGACTACCATGAATTTCCTTTTTGCCCAACCTGTAGCTGTGCCTGGGATTGCTCTGACCCATGTGTAGGACCTTGCACTTAGCATGGTTAAACTTCATGAGGATGGCATCAGCCCACCTCACAAGTGTGTCAAGGTCCCTCTGGATGGCATTCCTTCCCTCTAGCGTATCAACGGAACCACACAGCTTGGTGTCATCGGCAAACTTTGAGGTGAAAAGAAATTGAAAATGACGAAGCATTCTCCAACAGTTTCATTCTACCAAAAACACTAACAGATTTGAACAAGTACACATTGAACATGTACCATATTCTGTTGGATAATTAGACTTCAGACAAAACATCACCCATTACAGTGTTGTGCCTATTACTGTTGAAGTCAGTCTGAAATATTTCCTATGGGAGAAAGCTCGAGCCATCATATGTCTGATAACAAAGCTCTTACAAGACTTGCTGATAAAAGAATAAATGTTTTTATGGATCATGCATTTGTATATGGATCCATTTGTATGGATCATATATTGATCTTCAGATATTACCTTGGGGAATTAACCAAATTTCAGGATGTTCTTTTAGAACAGAGATATATGTAGGCAAATACTGAGTCTAAATCTATGGCCATATAGTAATTGAGGAAAAAGTAACTGACTTTCTGTAGTTGATCTTCCATATATCCAAGGTATTTATAAGGGGGACTCAGTACAAGTAAAAGTAGTTCCTGCTGAATCTTCCCTTGGACTGATGTATAGTGCAGTTAAGAAGATTTATTACAATGAACAATATGAAGATTTGCTTAATACTGCAGTGCAAAGAGTGATCTTATTGTGCCAAATGTGCATTGCAGACTAAGTAAAAATAAAAATAAGTATTTGATGGAAGTACTCTTGAAAGATTCTGATATACACAGTTACAGTGGTAAAGATGTCTCTACTTAATAAGGTTTCTTACTTCTGTGAACACTTGAAAGTTCATCTTTTTATTTACTAAAGTATAAGCTATATAGTAAAGGTAATACAAGGATTACTTCAAACATAAACCAGTGTAAATTGGGTTACAGTTTAGCTGTGTGATATTAAAGTAGATGCTGTATTATGTATTATTATGTATAGCATATAAAATAATGGAGAAGAGAAAGAAGCACAGATGCTAATGGAAACAGATCAAGGAAATGTCTATGGAAGTGAAATATGTATGAGGTGTGTACTCGGCACCATAATTATCAAACACATATAGTGAACCAGAATCAGCTCTTCCATCACGACACATCAGAGCTGTAGGCCAGTTTGGGTTTGTATTATCCTAAACCAGGTGAGACTGATTTGATACAGAGTTTTGGAATCAATGTTTTGCACAGTTCGTTTTCTGGTTGACTGTTCTCTGGAGGGCATACGGAATATATTTATTTTAAGCAAAAGCACATTAATAAACTGCAGTTATGCCAGGAGGACTGTTTTAATTGTCCTCTTAAGTATCAGAGCACTGTGCTGCACTACTTCTGTAGTTTGGAGTATGCCAAAGCTGTGAACTGCAAAAATACAAAGCAAAACAAGATCTGATGCATCAGTTCTTGGTGGACAGCATCCCACCAGCTTCAGATCCTCACCTGGGGCTGTTTTTTTTCCAGGAATTACTTGGTGGAAAACAGCTGCTGAGCCCCTCTCTGTGGGGAAGGGGTAGGCTTTGCCTTCCTTAGGGCCTAGATAGTGGAAAGCTCACATGGAATTGGGAAAGTGTCCCTGCCCATGGCAGGGGGGTTGGAATTAGATGATCTTAAGGTCCTTTCCAACCCTAACTATTCTATGATTCTATGATTATCTGTAAAAGAACTTTGTCCAAACTCCTTCTGTATGGCAGGAATAAGTAAAACTTGTGAGATAAAACCAGATTCTCCACTGATTCAGGAAGGTCACTGTATCATTACTAAACAGGAAATACTGATGGGTATCCAGATAGAACAGAATCATAGAACAGTTAGGGTTGGAAAGGACCTTAAGATCATCTAATTCCAACCCCCCTGCCAAGGGCAGGGACACCTCACACTAAACCATATCACCCAAGGCTTCATCCAACCTGGCCTTGAACACTGCCAGGGATGGAGCATTCACATCCTCCCTGGGCAACCCATTCCAGTGCCTCACCACCCTCACAGTAAAGAATTTCTTCCTTATATACAGTCTAAACCTCTGCTGTTTAAGTTTTAACCCGTTACCCCTTGTCCTATCACTACAGTCCCTAATGAAGAGTCCCTCCCCAGCATTCCTGTAGGGCCCCTTCAGATACTGGAAGGCTGCTATGAGGTCTCCACACAGCCTTCTCTTCTCCAGGCTGAACAGCCCCCACTTTCTCAGCCTGTCTTCATATGGGAGGTGCTCCAGTCCCCTGATCATCCTCGTGGCCCTCCTCTGGACTTGTTCTAACAGTTCTGTGTCCTTTTTATGTTGAGGACACCAGGACTGCACACAATACTCCAGGTGAGGTCTGACGAGAGCAGAGTAGAGGGGCAGGATCACCTCCTTTGACCTGCTGTTCACGCTCCTCTTGATGCAGCCCAGGATACGGTTGGCTTTCTGGGCTGTAAGCGCACACTGCTGGCTCATGTTCATTTTCTCATTGACTAACACCCCCAAGTCCTTCTCCACAGGGCTGCCCTGAATTTCCTTTTTGCCCAACCTGTAGCTGCGCCTGGGATTGCTCCGACCCAGGTGTAGGACCTTGCACTTGGCATGGTTAAACTTCATGAGGATGGCATCAGCCCACCTCACAAGTGTGTCAAGGTCCCTCTGAATGGCATTCCTTCCCTCCAGCTTATCAACGGAACCACACAGCTTGGTGTCATCGGCAAACTTGCTGAGGGCGCACTCAATCCCACTGTCCATGTCACCGACAAAGATGTTAAACAAGACCGGTCCCAACACCTATCCCTGAGGGACACCACTTGTTACTGGTCTCCAGCCGGACATTGAGCCATTGACCACAACTCTTTGTGTGCGGCCATCTAGCCGCACAATGCCAAACATAGCTGAAAAGCAGGTAACATCATAGAAAAGGTCTCTACAGAGAACACCATGAATGCTACCTTCATCATCTTTCAGTAATAGTCATTTTAACCAGCCATGAAAATCCTGGGACCATTTCTCTGTACTAATTGGTTTATCCTACTGATTCCTAGTGGTAGATGGCACTAAGTATGGAAGAAGTTTTATCTACTACAAATCTTGCAAACACTTTTCTTTCCTGTGACTCTTAACTGATTTATCTTTTATAATGTGAGCAACTATAACATACATTACATTGACAGTAACTTAGCCTTCTTAAAAATGTAGTTTCAAAAACACTTCTTGCTTTTTTACCATGGAATAGCATCACTTGCTCAGTGACTTGGGTAGTAAACAAATAAACTTCTGTCCAGGAGATTGCACACATCACTGACATCTAAATCTTACAGTTTCTGTTTCCACACTTTCTAGTTATGCTACAATACTCTGCACAAAGCTTACTGTAACCCTTAAGAGGGTTACAAGGGTAACCCTTCCTTACCCTCTCAGGTATGTTTACAGAATAGGTATGAGGTTGTGGGTATGTTAGACAAAGTATACAATAAAAAAGAATTGGAAGAACCTATGCAAGTAGTCTCGCCAAAGTTAGGTCAACCAACCTCTTGCAAAAATAACTGCCTTAAGACTAGTGTTGAGAAGAAACAATGGCAAGTTATGGTCATTGGTGATTCCCTCCTGAGGGAACAGAAGCACCCATTTGCAGACCACATTGTCTTTTTTCAGAGAAGTTTCCTGCCTCCCTAGGGTCCGAATCAGGGATGACTGACAAACTTACTACAGCCTTTAGACTATTACCTACTCCTGCTCTTTCTTGTGGGTACTAATGATACTGCAACAAGAAGTCTAAGATAAATCAAAATATTGAAGGGCCCTGGAAAGAATGCTAAAAAGTTCAGGAGCACAGGTAGTGTTTTGCTCAATCCTCCCATTAATGGGGAGAAACTTCAGAAGAAACTGATGAGCTGAAGACATCAATACCTGTCTCTAGGACTAGTGCCTCTGCCAGAACTTTGGGGTTTATGACCATGAGTCTTTTAAACACAAGGCATGCTGGGTCCTGATAGGATCCACCTGTCCCAATGGGGTAAACACCACTTTGCTTATAAGCTGGCAAGACTGACTGAGAGGGCTTTAAATTAGAAACAATGGGGGAAGGGATAACATCAGGAGAGCTGAAGGTAAACCAAAGGTTGGCATGGCATCCCCTGAGAATGGCAATGTTAGTGTGAACATTTATGCTGCTCCTAAGAGCACAGAAGGTTTCACAAGCACATCTGAAATGCTTGTACGCCAACACAAGCAGTATGAGAAACAAACAGGATGAATGGGAAGCCTTAATCTGTTCCTAGTTATGATGCCATTGGTATTAGGAGATGTGGTGAAATGAGTCTGACAACTGGAGTGCTGGGACAGAGGGCCAAAAGGCTGTTCAGGAGGGACTGGCAGGGCAGGAGAGGTGGAGGTTGTTGCACTGTATATAAGAGGTTTGACTGCACAGCCCTTACAGTTAGGGATGATGTGGTTGAGAGCCTCTGGGTGAGGATTGGAGGGATGGAAAAAAAAAAGGAGACATCACAGTGGGTGTCTACTATCGATCTCCCAGCCAGGATGGTAGCACTAATGAGTTGCACAACAGGCAATTTAGGAAAAAAACCTAGATCAGTAGCCTTTGTCCCTATAGAAGTTTTCAAATTCCCAGACATCAGCTGGGAATACCATACTGCTCTGATGGGCAAGTTTGGGGAATCACAAGTTTGTAGAAAACAACTTTTTGTCACAAGTACTCAGGGAGTGAACTAGGAAAGATGCTCTCCTAGACTTGTTCTTTGTGAATAGAGGAGGACTCATGGGAGATGTGATGGCAGGTGGGTGTCTTGGCCACAGTGAACACAAAATGGTCAAGTTTACAATTTTCAGTGTAATGAGAAAAAAGGACAGCAGAGTTGCTACTCTGGATTTTAAGAGAGCAAACTTGAAGCTCTTCAGGGAACTACTTAGCAGTGTCCCCTGGGAATCTGCTTTTGAAGGTTTAGGGATCCATGAGTGCTGATCAGTTTTTAAGAACCCCCTTTTAAAAGCACAGGAGCAGGCAACCCCATTGCGTCAAAAGTCAAGCAAGCTGAGCAGACCAGGGTAGCTGAACAGGGAACTCCTCATGGAACTTAGGAGAAAAAATAAATGGTATGACCTCTGGAAGTGAGGTCAGTCTTCGCAGGAAGATTACAGAGCTTACAGTTCACATATGCAGGGAGAAGAAATCAAAGGCCAAACTGAACTAGAGTTGAAACCAGACAGTTGTGTCAAAGAAGAAGAAAGGCGCTTTTTAAGTATGCTACTCATAGAATGCTTAGGGTTGGAAAGGACCTTAAGATCATCTAGTTCCACACCCCCACCCCCACCTCCCCCCATGGGCAGGGATGTCTCACACTAGACCATGTTGCCCAAGGCTCTGTCCAGAACACAGTGAACCAATACTTGTTGAAGATAGCCACCTGACAAATAGGAATGACGAAAAACTAGAGGCATTCAATGCCTTTTTTTGCATCAGGCTTTTATAATACTGATAGACCTTGGGCTGCCTGGTTCTTCTGAGTCAGAGGACCACAACTGCAGGAGCAGTGACTTTCCATTTGTGGACACTGAAATTGTAAGGGACCATTTGTATCAGCTGAATGTTCACAAGTCCATGACGCCTGATGGAATTCATCCCAGAGCACTGAAGGAGGTAGTGGATGTTACAGCAGAACCCCTCTCAATCATCTACCAAAGCACTTGGGAGTCTGGGAAGGTCCCCCAACTGGAAACTAGCCAAGGTTATTCCAATTTACAAGGCAGCTATATCTGGCTGGCGACTAGTCACCAGCAGTATTCCTCAGGTCTCAATCCTAGGGCTGGTTCTGGTCATATTTATCAGTGATCTGGAGGCAGGAGTTGAATGCACCATTAGCAAGTTTGCTGATGATACCAAATTGAGAGGTGCTGTTAACAAGAGGCCTTGCAGAGAGATCTAGATATACTGGAGCATTAGGCAATCATTAATGGCATGAAATTTAACAAATCCAAATACCCATTTCTGCAGCTGGGACAGAGTAACACCAGACACAAGTATAAATTGGGAGAGGACTGGCTGGAGAGCAGCCCTGAAGAGAGGGATCTGGGTTTGCTGGTTGACAGCAGGCTCAATATGAGAAAGCAGTGTGCCCTGGCAGCCAAGAGGGAAAACTGCATCCTGGGGTGCATCAAACATAGTATAACCAACTGGTGAAAAGAGGTGACTAGCTCACTCTAGCAGTGGTGCAGCCTCACCTCGAGTGCAGTTCTGGGCCCCACAATTTAAGGATGTTAAGGTCCTTGAATACATCCAGGGCAACAAAGGTGGTAAAAGGGCTGGAAGGCGTGTCCTATGAGGAGTGGCTAAGGACTCTGGGATTGTCTAGTTTGGAGAGAAGGAGGCTGAGGGGCAACCTCATTGCTAGCTTCCTAAGGACAGGAAGTAGAGAGGGAGGTGCTGAGTTCTTCTCCCTGGTATCCAGTGACAGGATGTGTGGGAATGTTTCAAAAGTGCATCAGGGGAGATTGAGACTGGACATAAGGAAGCATTTCTTTCTTGAGGGGTTGGTCAAACACTGGAACAGGCTTAGAATCATAGAACAGTTAGGGTTGGAAAGAACCTTAAGATCATCTAGTTCCAAGCCCCCTGCCATGGGCAGGGACACCTCCCACTAAACCATGTCACCCAAGGCTTTGTCCAACCTGTCCTTGAACACTACCAGGGATGGAGCATTCACAACTTCCTAGCTTCCTAGAGAAGTGTTCAATACCCCAAGCCTGTTGGTGTTGAAGAGGCATTTGGACAAAGCCCTTAATAACATGCTTTAACTTCTGGTCAGCCTTGAAGTGGTCAGGCAGTTGGAATAGATGACCATTGTAGGGGACACTTCCAACAGAAATATTCTATTCTATTCACATCTCATTTAAACATTCACAATTCTTTCTCTGATCCTCTTTAGAGACCACTCACCTTTTAAAGCTGATTCACCGAATTCCCACCACTGATCACAGTCTTTGTTATGATCCACACAGTTAAAATCCAACTATTAAGGTTATCAGAAACTTAGGATTCACATATTGTACAGAATTTTAAAGAAGTATTAGCTTTCCACTTGCACAACAACTTCAAAAGGGTCACTCAAAACAGTATCTCCACATTCCTTTAAATCCCTTGCAGGTAAAGGTTCCCAGATGCTAAAAGAAAGTCTTTTACCCATCCTACAGGCTCTTTTGCCGGAAGTATTGTTCCCTATACTTGAAAGCTGGAAAAAACCCTATGAGTGAACAAATGAAGACTGCTGGCTAATACTTGGTTCATAACACACTGGAGAGAAACATCAGGAACATTCAATTGCTATGCCTTTTTAAATCCATAGCAAAATGACCCTTGTGACTCGAGGAACATTATTCAAGCGGATACCAAACTGTTGTTCAGCAAACCTAGATACAGCATTCCAGTGTTTTCATGAAAATGGAATCAGATAAATTTACCCTGGAATGCTGGTTAAACCTATCTCAGAATTTATAATAATTATCTTGAGAATTTGTGTCTACAGCATATTCAAAAAGGGAAACCAAATAGTCCATTCAAAAGGTTGGTAAAAGACTGCACAGAGTACTATGTATAGTCTGTGTGATTTAAATACATACAAGAAAAACAATTTCTCTATAAGGACTGAAATAATAGCAAAGAGATTGTAGTCCAAAGTGATTTTTTAATGAATAACTATCATCAAATCAAAATAATTTTATTCTGTAAATCTGTCTTGTGGATTAAGGAGAACTGAGTGCCATGCCTGGATTTAGCATGGCTTTCTATATAGCTCCCTCATAACAATTTCACTAACAAACTCAGGAAGTATGATCTAGACAAAAATACTGCAAAGACTGCAGTACACCCTACTGCAAAGCTGTTGAGAGTATCAGTTGTTCTTGGTAAAAACTGATGAACAGAATATAGGTGAACAAGTGCAGCTTTCCAGAGCACTCAAGAATATTAGTGCAAAATATTTGTCATTAATAACTTTTCATGTAACAGAATTAGTATTTTATTAGTCTAAAGATGACTTTAGTCATTAGTCTAAAAATGAGATTTTGGTGTCAAGTGAGAGGCCCAGAACTGCCTTTAAAAACAGAATCAAAATTGAGTGTTCTTGACTAATTGGAATAACCTTTTGAAACAACAGAAATTCAATAAGAAGCAGCACAAACTTTTTATTCATCTGAGAAAAAGCAATTATAACATGAGATGAAGACAGATAAGCTCTACAGAAAGACAGCAATATGCTTATAACAGCTTGCAACACTAAATTATCACCAAAGAGTAGCTATATGACAAGGTCATCTACAGTACTTTTCTGACTACTCATCATTCTAAGTCTTCAAATAGAGTTGCAACTATGACTTAAGGCAGTACAGCATCAAGACAAATGAAGACCATTTAGAATTCAGATAAAACAAAAGACAATTAAAAGCTCAGAAATAATTATTATATAAAGTTGATAGAAAGAACCCGTGCTGTTCAGTCTGTAGAAGATTAGATCAGTACAAGACACAATAAAATTTTTGGTATGTAAATGATTGCTAGAAATAAAATAATAAGCAATAAGAACAAATTGGTTTTCCTTGCCCACTGGAAAGAAGTGCAACAAAAATGATTAGGGCTAGGCATTAGGAGAAAAGCTTTCTACCAGTAAGAATTTGAACAGGTTGCATGGCAAGAGTAAAGAAACTCCATTACTGACATTTTAACAAACAAAATAAAACAAAGATGAAAGTTATTGGGAGTGATACTGATACAGCACATCCAACATAAGGGTAAGAAGATTGGAAGCCCCTAAGCCCTTTCCTGCTGTGTTTACTAAAATCACAGTACCTTCCCTCTGGAAATCTTCCCACGTTTTGTACTAGATATAACAAAATTATTACTTGTTTTGATTAACAGACTATATTGACATTCATTTTCAAAGAGCATAACTTAATATTCAAACTTAAAGGGATAGCATATGAGACAAAGAACAACATACATTTAGGAGGTTTTTTTAAACAGATTGTATTCACTTTCCATATATTCTTTCAGCAATTTTCAGAGAAAAGTCACACCACTTTCTCCAGAGCTTCAAATGCCTCATGAAAAGCCTCAGATTTGGCTGTTCTAGCTTAGAACTGCTAAATTCAGAAGAATCCTTGCATGGAAAAAAATAAGACTTGAAGAAAGAAACAAGAATGAATATATGTTTTGGCCCTGTCAGAAAATATCTTTGAATAAATTTCTTCCACATTTGTTTTGAAGGAGAGAAGGTGAGATGATATTTCTTTTTTAACAAGTACCTTTGAGAGCACTGAAGTTTGTAATACAGATTTGAGAAAATTCCTAACTCTTGCCACCCACTATACATTCAAAGACCAAGTGTAGAGGAATCTCTCTGGAGAAGTCCTATAAAACCCTAAGAAAATAAAAGCAATCTTTCCAAATGATTCAGAAAATAATCAAGTACCCATTAAGAATTTCTGGAGGGAATACAACTTATTTCTGGGAAAGAGTGCAAAATTATAGTTTCATAAGGGTTGTTGATATACCTTACAGTTGTTTTCCCAAGAGTTTATGAAACTGTATGGAAACAGGACTGTAAATACATTAACTCCTCTTTGGAAAGGAATGGACTAAAAACATTGTGGAAGGCTTTCCTTTAATACAAATCTTTAGAAGTCGACTTAAAAAACCAACCAACCAAAAAACCTAAACAATAAAGCAAGCAAACAAACCAACCAACCAACCAAAAAAAAAGATTCCAGAGTAGTAGGAAAGTAGAACAAATAGATAAAGGATTCTGATGAGTAACCGATCTTGGGTAATGGATACATGAGATATTTTGCAAGCTCAACAGAAGTAAAATACTTCATGTTAATTCTTTGTAGATGAATTCATAGAAATGAATTTTCTATTAAAACAGATGTGGTAACAGCTGATAGCATGAAAACAGAGCCACTATTCTGTTTACATAGCTAAAAATATAAAATTTACATTAAAAAGAAAGTATAAAGATCAGCCTAGAACTTGTTGATAAAACTTCAGCTGCAATGATACCTTTACTGGAGCAGAAGTGAGGCAAAAATTTCTGTAACAAAGAAATTTTACACCATCGAATAAGTAAATAACCACCCAAAAGAACAAATGCAACTTCTACCATCTCTCAAATATTTGCCCGAGTTGCAAACAACAATTCTTCATTTAGACTCTGTCACAATCAGACAGTCTTAAAGTAATTCAAGGCTGGACTATCACATTCTCCAAGTCTCCCGAAGTCCTTGCTACTTCCATGTCAGAAGTAGAGAAATGCGGTCTGTACCCATACTTTGATAACTGCCCTGCATTTATATATTATATAAGAAAACTTATATATAACATCCTTCCTGTGATCTTTCTCTGGACTGATGATGTCTAGTGCCATTTTTTTTGTCCTCCCAAACAAATATTTTGCTTATTTTCTTTATCAAAATTTGCAATTTGTCAACCAAGCCTTCAAGGACTAATGAGAGTAGCAACAAAAAAGCTCAGCATAGATATTTGCAGTTTGTTCATCACTGGAAAATTTATCAGCATAACCAATCGCTTTCACTCCAAATCATAGGCCAAAAACTCAAGGATCATGTATTATAAGTAACACTGTAATTATCCACACCTCTTCAATACATTTCTAAAATGCAAGATTTGAGGAAGTAAATGGCAAGATTCTTGAAGCATCAAGAACAGGTTCTCTCAGTGGGGGTTCATTAATTTCTTTAAGAAGGCAAAATGGTAGCACCATTAGTAACAGTATTTCATTTGAGTGCTTTATCAATGAAAAAAAGTAAAATTAACAGAGGTAAATAAATCAAAAAGCTTCTCTTGCACTTTTTCAGCCCCTCTAATGCTGAAACTTTACAATCTGAATTGTACAATCAGATTTTTTCTCAGAAAAATATGAAAAGGTATACCTTCAAAACAAGTTCCAAAACAAGCAATTGAAACAGCAGCAACTTTGACAAAAAAAAAATTCATGTATTCTTCTGTCTGAATGGCAATCACATATTTGAGCAGAAGCAACTTAGCTGTTAAACTGATAAGCTCAACAAACACGTATTTTGTGTACTCAGTTAAAAGAAAAACACAATCTTTGCCATTTAGAGAAGTCTTACAAGTCCTTTAGCACAAGACCTCCTAAAATATTTATGCTGTTGGCATACTATACAAGTACTTCTCACTTCCATTTGAGCCACATTTCTTCTATCACTAACACAGTATATGCCTACAGAAGATAAACCACAGATATCATTTAGCAGTCGCAGGATCATAGGATAATTCAGTCAAGAAGGGTCCTCAGGAGTCAATCCTCATGCTCAAAGCACGGTGAGCAAAGCCATATTATGCAGGGCTTTACCCAGCCTGGTCTTGAAAACCTCCAAGGATAGAAAATGCACAGATTCTCTGGGCTTTTCCAATGCTCAACTGTCCTGATAATGAAACAGTTATTCCTTATACCTAGTCAGAACCTCTCATTTCAAATTAAGTCCACTGTCTCTCATCCTTCCTCCACAACACTATGAAAAGCCTGACTCAAGATTTCCTGATAATCTCCTCATACATATGAGGAGACTGTTCTAAGGTCCTGTCCTGCCCCACTTCCAAGACTTCTTTTATCCAGGCTGCACAAGCCCAATACCCTCACTTTCTCTAGTCTTACCCATCTCCTGATCTCCCTCCTCACCTAACCTAACCATCCAAAAAGACTTAATTTTGTTTCAGGGCTAAAGAGAAGAAAGTACTGTTTCATCTTTTTACTACTGCCATGTAAATACATAAGTACTGAAAACCTAGATTAGCAGGAATATGGCCAAATCAGTACCTTGCTAAATCTCGTATATCTCAGTTGTTACTTCTTTGGGATAATATTAAAAACATCAGTATTCATTCCAGATTTTAGCTTAAAGAATTATTTTCTCAGTTGACTGACAGTTCACCCTATTCCTTCTCCACAGCTAATGCTTTCAGGGTTCATTTATGCTAGATATATTGGGTTCATTGAAGTACTTTCCATGTTCTTAAAATCTGATGATTGTAATCAAGACAATAACATACTTGTAATGCTGCCTTTAAACCATTTTTACATAGAGGAACTGAAACTGCTGTTATAAAGAATTTAATCATCATATTGGAAAATATTTAAAATTCTTCTGTCCTCTATGAATTTGAGCTTTGCTTTGAAGTATGATTAGTCAATTTTTAGACCTTCAGAAATTTCTTCTGGCTCAGGGCTCAAAACAATTTCATATCCAAAACTTAATGACATACTCTTTAGTACTACTGGAATACAGAAGTCAGGAGAACTAACTAAAAACCTCTTTAAACACTATTCTTGAAAACTGGGGAAGAAAAAAAAATACATTGAGATATATGACCACTAGACTACCTTTAAGGGCTCCATCACTTCCAGCTGGAGAGCAGACTGACTGTGGTGACCTCAAGGAAAAGGATGCAGCATTCCTTATTGAAGGATCGCCATCCTAAAGTGACAATGATAAAAAAATTAACATTATGAACATGAACACTTGATAAAGACAGAAATTAGTACATATACCGATAAAATGGATTGGATGAAAAAGCATACAAATATTAAAAATACTGATTCATACAAAAATCTTTGTAATTCAGACTGCTATTAGACTACTATATAGGCAACATTACAGAGCACAATCAGCCTTAAGAAGAACCTAGGCCCAGAACACGTACACAAAAATTAATCTATGTATATGTCTTCCAGCTAAATAAGTGCTTTCGGTTGACATTAAGATTCCATTTAGAAGGATTTTGGTACATGCACTCATAGTAAAGAGCTGAAAAGTAGAAAGTGATAGGAGCCTTCCAATATCTGAAGGGAGCCTACAAGGATGCCAGAGAGGGACTCTTCATCAGGGACTGTAGCAATAGGACAAGGGATAATGGGTTTAAACTTAAACAAGGAAGGTTTAGGTTAGATATAAGGAAGAAGTTTGTTATTGTGAGGGTGGTGAGGCACTGGAAGAAGTTGCCCAGAGAAGCTGTGGCTGCCCCATCCCTGGCAGCATTCAAGGCCAGGTTGGACAGGGCCTTGAGCAACCTGGTCTAGTGGAAGATGTCCCTGCCCATGGCAGGGGGGTTGGAACTAGATGATCTTAAGGTCTTTTCCAACCCTAACCATTCTATGATTCTATACAATACCAACTGAAAGGAGTAGAAAAAAAATTTTTTGTTGTTTTTTAAATGAACTCACCATTTTTTCATTTAATTTACCCTTAAAAGTTTATTAGAAAGCCATCTTACTTTTACAGTTAAGAAAAACTAACACTTTGTATTTATACCCTCCAGCATACACACATCAGGACCAAACAAAATCTGTAGCACTCCCACTTCAGCAGCTGACATAAATGGATGGCAACTATGCACTCCCTCTAACAATCAGCCAATTACTACATGCATAGCAGTATACTAGGCAACGTGCATGTTATGCCTTGCGAAGGCATAGTTCACACAGATTAGGGAAAAGGAAAAGAGACTGATATTTATGGACTAAAGGTGCTTACAATGCAGAGTATAAATTTGTAAGAAACCAAATTTCATCAGTTTTACCATCTATGAGCACTTATGTCCTGGGTTCATGCTTAAACCATGACAACTTACAAAACAAGTCTATTCATTTTTTTTCCCCTCCCACAGCAACATGAATCCAAAACTCATGCTGTGCTATTAATTACACTTATTTTTGCAACAGTGCTTGCAAAAAGACTTGTTGCCTCACATGAGGAAAGCCTCATGTGTAAAGAAATCTAATATTCAGATTCAATGAAATAAAAAGAACTATACATTAAACTTACATATGCTTTATTGCAAGTCAAAATGAATGTACAAGTTACTTATTTATTTAATACACTGAAATCATGGAGCTGATATTTTTCAAACCTGACTTACCTTTGAATTGAAATAAATCTCAAAAAAAGCTGAAAAAAATCCCAAACAAAACCCAAAAATATTCGGTGGTGGTGGATCTTAGTAACTTTTTAACATATATGCTTTATTAGGACAGAAGAGGTTTTCTGCCTATAACTGTCAAGGCAAAAGTACCTTTTCTTAACTAAACAGACTAGGTAGATGACCTTTCAGGTACACATGCCATTCCTACCGTAGCTGACATTTTCAGAAGTGCTCATTTACTGTTTCCTAGTTCAGAACTTCATTAAATGGTGAAATTAAAGCATGAATTTTTGTTCTATGAATGTTCTCAAGTTTATAAAAAAATTGTGCTTTATTGAGTATATGTGCAGCGAGCATTCAAGGATATACTTCCTGATTCTGTAAAATAATATAATGCAAATATACAATATCCTGTAGCTATTCATAATTTTTAAAGCAACTAAATCCTAAAACTAAGAAAAAGACGAAACAATAGTTAAAGCTTTTAAGATTTACAATTTAATAATCCTCATTCATAACTATCTGTGCCAAACATCACGCTGCTTCTGAAGAGGCTGTGAGATTACGATTAAGCTTATTGTACATACACAGATGCAAAACTTTAATTAATCCAAATTCTTCAAACTCTTTTCTGCATAACTACTAAAATCAGCTTTTAAAGCTATAATTACATTTTACCTTCACTTCTAAATTCTCACAAACTAGAATGTGGTTGCATTGCTTGGATCACAAAATTAGGGTTGAATATATTTAATTACTTCCTCTTTGAACATTGTGAAATAAATTATCCTAATATTAAAGTTTTCTAAATATCTTATCTTAACAAAATGAAGACTCTCTTGAAAATGTACCTTTAACATAGTTGGGGGTTTATACATACACTTAATGCTAAGAACAGCTTATTTTGAAGAATCTGCATTGCTGAAGCAGAGACTAAGAAAAACATCTGATGATTGTGTTTTATGATAAATATCTTCATTACAAAGCTCTCTTCTTAGTTAATATTTTAATCAGCATAATTCTTGCATTAAAAAAAATACTAAAAAAAAATTCTCTTAGAGTTCTAGTGTATTAATCCTGGTAAGGTATTTAGGGAGCCTGGTGTTAATAGTACACTTGTTGAATACAACACATTTTTGTTTCCACAAGTTAAGTGGAAAACAAGAGTTGCCGAGTTTTTGTAAACTAAATAAAATGCACACACCTAAAGACACCAAAGGTGGCTTCTGCTTGCCACCAGGTTTTGATGAAGTTTTGTAACTACTGTTATGCTTACTGCTGTAGGCATCACTATGACCATACTGTTCAAAGAGTTAAAGTCAAAAAATGAAAATGAAACTTAATCCCAATATGCTTCATCCACAGGATGAGATGCTCATTAAGAAGAAAATTAAGATCTTCAAAACACTGTGGGAGAAAGTTGTTTTTTGGATTTTTTTCCTTTATATTTAAGATTTCAACAAGAATTTCTCCCACATGAACTAAAATCAATGGGGGAAAATGTCTTATAAAGAATATAGGCCATAAAAGCACATAATACACCAGTAAGGAAAAGCATCAAAAGGAATTTTTGCCTTTGACAACACTACTATATTACCCAATAGGTTATTCCAATATGTCAAGTCTAATTGACAGTTGTGGGAATCTTCAGAAAAACAAGTTAACTATACACCTATATAAAATCTAGTATTGTTTGCATCAAGATATTGCTACAGTAATTGCAAAGACACTCTACCATTTCTTTAAAATAAACTCACATACGAGTACAAATTTTTACTTTTCATAATTTCACCAGAATCAATGCTACAATCAGTTCCAAGGAAAGAGCAATGTAGAAAAAACACACATTAAAGTTGCACAGTTGAGTGAACACATTTGAAACATTTTCAGTGGTTTTATTCATTAACAACACAGTAAAATATCTGACTTCTAAGGCAGCTAAACACATACTTGCTTTATCATCATAAACTGATCAAGGTAACATACGTCACTACTTAGCCTGTGCACCATCTGTAGGTAGTCTTCATTTGAGCCATGCCTAGAATTATCAGCATGATGATTAGCTGAATTTCCAGACAACTGACTTGAAACGTTATTTTCATGAAGATTTCTCATCCCAGCTGTGACAATAGGACCTGATACTGAAGCTGAAATACAAAAAAAAAGTGAAAAAGTATACTGATATATTCACAGTCATTAACTCTAAAATATTTCACAGAAAACACAATAATAGTGAATATTAATAAGCTGGATGCAAGAAATTTGGAATCTGACTAAAGATACAACTTTCTTGATTGAATACTTTTGCCACAAATACTTTGAATAAAATTAGATACTTAAAAATTGAATTTTCAAGAGGATTTAAAACCTAAATTGCATGTACAATTAGCCAAGCTTCTCTCCACATCTACACTAATCATATCCTTATAGGTTATAGAAAACTTTATTTTCCTCTATATAAATTGTATTGACTAGTTTAGTACTTTAATAACTTCCAAGGTATTCCTGAGACACATACTGAACAGCTATATAAATTCTAAGCACATTACTAAACTTCAAGAACAGATAATTTGAAAGAATCCAATGAGGATTCTATTTAAAAAAAAAGACTGCTTTTAGAAAAGGGAAGAACAAAGAAATCCATTATTTCTGAAGGTCATCTATGTCAGTTAGTACATACCTTGAGCATAATTCTAGCCAACTTAGTCTAGTCTATACTACAAAGGTTTGGCAAGCCTAAAAAGCTCACAGCAAAACTTACGTTGCACTGGCAAAAATTAGGTTTTTACTAGTACAGATAAATAATTGCCATAACAAATAAAAGGGGTTTTGTTCTGATTTTTCTGGTCTCATTTATACATGACAACTACAGAAAAATCAGTGTACGTAGGGGAAAAGGGGAGGAGCAGTTTAACATGAACATGTGTTTTACTATTTCTTCTTCTCCTCCCCCTCCTTCCTTTTTTTTTTTTTCTTAATAAAGTATATACTAGCACTCTGTACAGTCAGGAAAGCAAAACTTAAACATAACAAAAGAAGTCCCTACCAACTCAAATATTTACATAAAGCACATAACTCCTTCAAAGAAATTAGAAAGTTATAAAACATGCACATGAAAGTCAAGCTAACATGAGATAGAAAAATAAAACAAAGATCACAGGCTTACTTTGCTGCATCTGAGGATGTGGTGTATAACTTGGAGGATGTGAATATGGCATATATCCTGCAGGACTTTGAGGAGCATAGGGACTAGGCACTGGACTGTTCTGTGGTGCCAAAAATCTATTACCAGAGCTTGTCTGTGGTGACACAAACCGGCTAAAAATAAAGTTTTAAAAAATTGGAAAAGAAAATTGAGATAAATTTATATTTCTTTTGGAAAATTATACATTTGGAACATTATAACTTTTGTAAGAGACAAAATTCCAATGCAGTCAAGAAACCCCTTCAAAAGTAGTATTTTAAACTAACAATACCTCCCCAACTTCAATTATTACTTAAGAGCCACAGCTTGGGTACTCCATTAGTAAAAGTGAAGAACAGAATAAAAAGCATTCATAAAACCTCTACCAGGGAAAGGAAACAGTCACAGAAACATTTATTAAAATAAGATAATAAGATCTGCAGATTTACTAAAACAAGATATGTTTCCAAAAATTAGTCCTAGAAGTTTGAATGAAAGTGACAGCTAAGGTTTAATTATCACATAACTAGCTGACTAGGATTAACAAGGAGCCGTCTACTCTAAATATGATTTTTCCAGTAAGATTTTGAAGAACTGCATCTGAGAGAACTATGCTGGTAAGATGTTTGAATGTGATAGGCAGTTAGGCAGGACCTGACCCAAAGTCCAGTGAATACAACTTATTCTATTAACCTGTATTCTTATATGAGCTTTCAAAATAAAAATAAACCAAAGAAATAGTTCAGAAAATACAACACATGCTTTCACAACCCTCAGTTCTAGATAGCAAATCTATGAAGGTAAGCTTCCATAGAAAGAAATAGCAAAGTATACAACATAAAGATTTTGCAAGGATTTTGAGAAGACTTAGCACATTGTAATATTCACAATTAAAAAAAAAAAAACCTTCTTCAGTATCACTTTTATATCTAAAAGTAATGTACTGGTTTCTTTGTGCAGATACAGAGCATTTAATTTCCAAAACTATTTTGATATCAAATAACTGGAGATTAAATCTGTTAAAGCCCGGTAACTGGTCTGAAACTACATGCGGAACTCTTTCTTCTGTTCTGGAGTGTTTTATTATATTAACAAAGTCCTGGATTATAGGCACATGATACTTGCTGACAAAGTTTGAAAAAAAAAAAAAAAACAACCAACAAACCCGAACCCAAAAAAAAACCCCAAAAACTAACTGGGCCTAACCTCCTCTGAGAAGCCTTTCATATAACTCTTACAGCAGTACTCCATGTTTTTAAAAGTTTTCTTTCTTTCCCTCCTGTCACATTAGTACTGTTACACATGCCAGAACACACAGCCTCTTCTATCCTCCTGCTACCAGTTTCAGTCTCTGGCCCAAGTACAGAACAGCTGGAAGGGTGGCAGGAGGCAGGGAAATCCCTTAAGCAGGAAAGAAAGTTAAGAAACTTTGCCAAAATGATTGGAAGGAGAGAGAATGGGGAATCATGACTAGTCAGAATATTAAGATTAACTCGCTAACAAAAGGACGTTTCTTTGCTAGCTGAAGAAACTCACCCTGCTGTCAGATAAATGTAAAATCTGTCTTGAAAATTAATATTTTCCATTCACATACTTGCAACAATAATTGATTGTCACTGTAGGAAGAATTTGCAGATTGCTGCCCATCCCACCCCATTTAAAAAGAAAGTTACCTGGAAGGGCTATGTGAGATAGTGGTTTGTTGATAACTGGAAGATGCAGGACTACCTCGCACAGAATTCTGAGAAATATTAAACTGTGACATCATCATCCCTATTAAGAAGAAGGCATCATTACTTTACATGCATTTCCCTTTTTATCAAGGAAATCTCTAATTTCAGAAATTATTACATACAAAGAGATTATAAATTTACAGCCATTAACAGCATCTACCTACAAATGCTAGGAAGCATTAATAAAAAAGAAAAAAAATCAATTATCTGTATGAGCTTTCAAAATAAAAATAAACCAAATAAATAGTTCAGAAAATACAACACATGCTTTCACAACCCTCAGTTCTAGATAGCAAATCTATGAAGGTAAGCTTCCATAGAAAGAAATAGCAAAGTATACAACAAAGATTTTGCAAGGATTTTGAGAAGACTTAGCACATTGTAATATTCACAATTAAAAAAAAAACCTTCTTCAGTATCACTTTTATATCTAAAAGTAATGTACTGGTTTCTTTGTGCAGATACAGAGCATTTAATTTCCAAAACTATTTTGATATCAAATAACTGGAGATTAAATCTATTAAAGCCCGGTAACTGGTCTGAAACTACATGCGGAACTCTTTCTTCTGTTCTGGAGTGTTTTATTATATTAACAAAGTCCTGGATTATAGGCACATGGTACTTGCTGACAAAGTCTGAATCCGATACCCCTTGTCCTATCACTACAGTTCCTAGTGAAGAGTCCCTCTCCAGCATCCTTGTAGGCCCCCTTCAGATAGTGGAAGGCTGCTATAAGGTCTTCATGCAGCCTTCTCCAGGCTGAACAGACCCAAAATGAAGTACACTATCCAGATTTTAACTGAAAAAAATAAAACAAATAGCCCAAACACCCCACAGTCATCCCTCCCCCAAAAAAACACAAAACAAAAACACAAAACCACAGAAACCCCACCTCCCAATAAAAAAAAAATCCCACAACATATCCCCCCAAAACCACAACAGTGTCTCCAATGTTTCCAGACAGATAACAAGTCTGCCTAGTAAAGATGTAATAAGGAAGGAGTAAAAGTTTGCCCCGAAAATTTAGTCTGAAAAGAGGTTAAAACCAGCCTGTGGACATTAACGTTAAAATAGTTTCTTGTACATTTTTTGTTACATTGTTGTCATATCACCAAACAGCAGATTTATGGCTCCAATGCTCATTTACATACCTTAAAATACTTAAGAATTTTTTTTAAATGCAGCTTCAGTTTTGATTGTTGGTAATGTTCAGTTTTATCAAAACATTATTCTAGTAATAAAACTCCTAGAATGAGTTTCCTTAACACATACTCCCAATCTTAGAAAAAAGTGTACTTCAAATTCATTTTAGTATTCCTACTAAATAAGAAACAACTCCCTATGTAAAACCATAGCTCATGACCACAGAAAAAGTATTGTATAATTAAACTTTATTACAGCATCATGCATGCTTAAGCTAGGACTGCTCACTAACAGGTGATTTTTCAGTTAAATATACAGTCATATTGAAAGCATATCTCTACAAAATTTTTCCCTTTTACAGGCATATGTGCACTTGAATTCTTATATAAGTGAAGTAATTGACATTTATGGAAAGACGCATAAGATTTTGATCCTCAAAAAGTCACAAATTGTGGTAAATAATTTAAAGTGAACTTTCTGCACTCTAAGCAACGTTATGAATACTAAACTACTGCAATACATTATTTTAGCTGACCTTCTAACACATATCTGCTGAAAGACAAAGCCAAAGTGAAAAAATTATGAAAAACTCATACACTATAAATGCAGCTGAAAGATGGCACCCAGAACTTTTTCTGCCACCTGATAAGTCTAAAATAAACATACTGCCCTTGTGCTAATTTAGCCCTCGTGCCACATATGTTCAGACAACCTAGTAATAGAAAACAGTCTGAAAAATCTTACTAAAAATCTGATCTCTATGAAGACTGTTTCAACAATGAGACTATTAGCAAAAGACAGGGAATAAGAGCTTGAACACTGCTGCTACATCACCTGAAATGAAATATGCCAGCAAATTTTTGGGGGTGAAGGTGGTGGTGGGGTGCACAGAGGACACAAAGCAAAAGTGTCCACATAATAAATCTTGCACTATTTGTTCATCATAACTAAAAACTATTCTTGCTCCAGATTTAGTGTTCAGCTACAAATCAATATGACCTTGGGGAAAAAAAACCCACCTCAGCACAGAATTCTGCCAGTATTTTACCTTATATTCACAAGTATTCAAAACATAGTATTTAGCTTTCTGAAAATGTCTTTATTTCCTGGTAAATTGTACAGAACCCAGAATTTTATTCCACATTTAATGTGGTCTTTCTCTTCTTCAGTTAAAAAATAAGGCTGGAAGAAATGAATTTGAGTTCAGTTTGTCAGTGGAACTGACACTCAAGGAAGGGATCATGGGGCAGAGGGCCACCCCAAGCTGAATAAATAAACAGGGGGTCCCTGCTGCTTTTGTTCCTTCTCAATTCTGGCCATTACAAATGCTGGATCACAGTACCCATCACTGAATTCACCACATGCTGGACTCAACAGAAGGCAGAAGGACAATATTCAGAAGGCAGACAATAAGGAAATCAGAAGAGATTAATTTGCAATACTAGAAAACAGCCAAAATGTCAGTCTTCTAATTGGCAAAATGCATTACATTACATATCTCTACCAACCCCCCAATTGTTCTACAAATCATGACTCTACAGAGATTAAAATATCTGTTCAGAAAGCAGAAGAAAACCCTACTTTTGCTTCCAGAAGACATCAGTATATCCTCCTCTGGCCTTGGAGATCTGAATAGTATGCATTAATATCTAATAAGGCTACCACAATTTGCCAGAATGTAGCTTAAATATCCCCCTATTTCCAGTGCGGCCTTTTCCCATAGAAAATTAAGTCACACTTTGTCTAGCTTTTCCAAACATTAATTCCAGAGCCACCTTCCTCTCAAAATACTTGGTCTACAGCTATGTTTTTCCCCTCTTCCCCCTTTCTTTCAAGTTTTCTGATTTCACTCTTACATTGCAATGCTCGCACTGGTACAAGTATTCAGAATTATGTAAAATAAAATTAAATATTCAAGGAAGTTTTAAAGTCTGATGTCTTCTGGCTCTCTGAAATAACTTTGTTAACTTTAAAAAACATCAACTGTTACTTTAAGTTTCATGTTGAATTGTTTTTAATACTGTACTAGTACCTTCCTTCAAGCATAGGCCAAAGCATATTTACTAAAGATAGAGATGCTTTTATTTCATTAAAGATTATTCTTAACCTATTGAATCAACCAGCAAAAGCATTTCTTCCTCTGGAGCACTGAATTAGCCTCTGCTAGAACAAGTAATTCCAAAACCAACGACTTCCTTTTGCACTGGCAAAAAAATATTTTACTCTACAAAACTGGTGGACAACTCTGATTCAAGCATATGTTCTTTAAGGAACCACTTTGCAAAAACTATCAGGACAGTCACAACACTTCCCACGGCTAGGGGGTGGGTATCATACTCTGCCACAGCTACCACCAAACTCAGAATATGGAGACTGTTTTCAGAGCTTAAATTTCAGGATACACATATCAGTGGGCTACTAGATATTTAGCCTTACACATTTTCATTCCAGGAAATTTCTACATTCTTTCAAGGAACATTACATGTTCAGTCATTAGCCAGTTCTTTTCAAAAAATGTATGGCTTTTTACTCACTAGCCTAGGGGAATGAACTTAATATCTCATTTTATTATTTCTCCTCACAAAAAAAAACCTTAGACTGTCTATCCCCTGTGGACTCCAATAACATTTTTATCTGTATCTCTACAATGCTAGCAAAGCTTTATCATCACACCGGAAAACTGGAAATTCTCCTACTCATTTCATAGTTTAAAGAAAAGATTTCAGGTGCAAATAAAGAAGTATCAAGATCTACAAGTAGAATCTGTCTGATTAATCTGTTAATTAGTCTCTCCCCTTCTCCACCTTTGCTATCCAGCAGTATATCTCACGAAACCTCAAAAAAAATTAACTGTTGAAAAACTAAAATCAGCAGGGCCTCTCAAACTGCTGAAAAGAGGAATGGCAGGGAGGAGCTGTTAAATACAATTTATTCATCCTTATTCTTTACCCCAGAACTATTAAGAACAATGATACACTATAATTGTATAAATTTTTGGTAAGATCAAGGCATATTTCCCCCAACTTTGATTATTTACTAAGACAAATATATGAACCTAGCCATAAGGAAATTCAAATAAAATTACAATAAAATCCAATCAATCATCCCAGAAATTAAACTTTGCAGTGAAATTAAGAATTCTTTTTTTTACAAAAACACCCAGTAGAGTTTATTTCCACACTTATTCTAATACAATCACTCTTAGAAGATGTCAAGTTACATAGCTTTATATCACTATCAAACACAAGGTAAGGTATAAATATCACCGTAGTGCTCCATAAAAATTTGTGGTTAGTATCAGCCCCCTAAACTTATAGACCAACACAATCAATAAACAAACAAAAATCCTTACCACTTTGTACCCCGTATCTGTTTTGCATGCTTTTCTCCCTGAAAACATTAGGATTCCTTGCCAGGATAGCCTGTAGCAAGACTGGTATATCTCCCTCTGGATCATCACTGCCAAGGTTATCCTTCAGTTCTCTGGAATTGTGAAAGTAAGCAATTAAAGAGGTAAATAAATTTTCAAATTATAAAAAAAAAAATTAATCAAGTATAAAAAGCCCAAACAAAACAACAAACAAACCAACTAGCTTAACCAAAACAAAGGATGACAATTTACTGTTAAAATATATAATTTAAAAAAAGGCACAAAACTAAACCAAACCAAAACCAAAAAGTAAACAAGCAAAGCCACCTCACCCACCCCCAAAACAAAACCAAACAAACAAAACCCCAAACAAACAAAAACAGAAACCAAGTCTGCAAAGCACTGTTACTTGCCCTCTATTTTTTCCCCTTTCTTATTGAAGGAATGGAAGAGGTATTTCTACCAGAGTTCAAATTTATTTTCTATTAATAAGCATTCTATGATTCTATACATAGCTGTCAGTTTCAGACTACTATAAAATGTTTCTTATGCCCACTTTTGTATTGTGATCTTCTCCATAAAAGAATGTATAATATTCAGGCTGCAGCCCAACACTTTGAGAATCTTTTAATTTAAAAAGGAAAATCAGCATATCTTTCATATCACAGGATTCTCTTTGAACCATCAAAAATGTAACGGATTTTCTATAAATACATCTGTGCTTTCACTTATTGTTTGCTTTGAGGATTTTTAAAAGCTACTTCCATTTGATCAAAAAAATTGATTGGAACACATAGGAAAAAGGGCTGTTAACATAAGACAATTCAAAGGATACCAGGGAAAAATGATAAAGCAAAATATACACTAACAAAAAGAGAATATGTTAGCATACTTACTGGTTCAATATGTAATCAAAACTGACATAAGTCTTACATGGGTGTCTCATAAAAGCATATTTTTGTGTAATACCGGGTATATAATTTGTCTACGTACAATATTGACCAAAGTGGAACAGAAATGACTATTGCACGATCAATAACACAAAGGCTGCACTCCTAACTAGCAAGAATGGAACAAGCAGCAGATCTGCATAAGGGCTCTTGGATATTTTACTAGTGTTCTGATTGAAACAACTGGCTCTTACACAGTGGTAAACTGCTAAACTAGCCTCTTATATAATCAAAGTCCAAAATACATACATGTGATCTGTTGACACCTGATTGAGACTGTGAATGAGCTGTGAAACCAGATTTTCATCCCTGCAAGCCAAAAGGCAGTTCACCTCTTCAGCTATCCGTCCATTGAAAAGCAGGCTTTTTGTTGTTGTAGCAGGTAAAGGTGATGGAAGAGGCAGCTGGTTCAAAACTGTTATCAGAAAATAAAAAGGAGTTCAGAATCATTTCATGAAACATGAGCATACAAAAATGGACACCTTATCCCTCATTTGATTAAGAAAGAAAATCTAACAACCACATTTGAAATATAGGAAAGACTTCTGGATTTTTTTCTTTTTTTTTTTTTTAATATTGAACACGCACAAAGGCTGGACTCTTGAAAAAAGTGATGCACTCAAGTCCATAAGTTATATTACTATATTATTGTAAATATTTAACTGTGCTAACACAAGTATAGTAAACAAAACCATACTTTTAAACATACCAGAATATTAAAGTATTTAATGTTATAATAGTTTTCTCTTGGAGCTGAATGCATAAATAAAGGGAAGGAAGAAAATGCAAAATCCTTATAAGTACATGCAGTACTGTAAGTGCACTGATCATATACATTAAGTTTTCTACTTTGACCTTCATATTTAATCAGTGTTCTTACTTCCTATGGTGAGGGTAGATAAAAAAAAATAATAAAAAAAACCCCAAACCACACACCACACAAAACACCACCAAAGCAAACAACCAACAAACAAAATCACCATAAAAGAAAAAAACAAACCCACAAAAAATCCCCACCAAAAACACTAGCACAAAAACTAAACAAGTCCACAACCAACTTAAGCTACTAATTAAATTACTGGCTTATTCTTCTCCTGTTATATTCATTTTTATGTAAGCAATCTCAAGAAAAAGCTAGTATAGTTTGTTGGAATGATCATTAAAATGTCAATTCAATCAATATATTCACAAATCTTGGTAAAAAGATTTGTTTAATGAAAACAGTTATCACAGTAATAGATTATAAATGAGCATATTATACTTTTAGAGGGCATTCTTAGGTCTACAAGCACAACAAGGAAGTATACCAAATAAGCCTTGACCAGATGATTTGGAAGGGCTACAGAGATGAGTAAGCCAGAAGAGGCCAAAAAGTCTGCTATATAGCAAAGCAATTTTCATAGGGCCACAAAAACAAGCTAACCGACTGGAAGTTTCCAGGCTGATTACATTAGAAATAGCTTCAAAGAAAACCAACCGTGAAATAGACTCCTTTTGGCTCTTTTATATTTTTAAATTCTTTTTTAAAAAAGAAAGGGGGGACACACAGAATTCCAGTATTTTTCCCCTATGCAATGTATATCATTATTACATTTAGAAATAAATTGCAATTCAAATAAAAGTGTATAATAAATTAAAATATCTAGCTTTTATTACTTGCTTTAAATTACCTTGAATATGCCTTGAAACTTGGAAAAATTAGCAAGATCAGCTAAACACATTTTTTAAAGCAGTATAAACTCAGCTAGTTAACTGAACCTACTCTACTGCCTCTAGTCATCATGTCCTCCCATGTTTTTAGGGCAATGGGACTTGTCCATTCCAGCACCTTCTTTTCACATGGAGAGAAGGTGAAACAGTGACAAGCCTTTATCTTTCACCTGACTTTCTAAGCATCAGATAAATACCATAGATAATGAAGCAAATACACCTAACACAAGGGCTAATCCCACCAGTTATTTCATTCAGTGTTTCAAGAAACTTGCACCAGGATTCTGACAAGTGACTTTTACCAGTTAAGTATCTTGACTTCTTTAGAACCTCACCTACAAATACTTAGTGATGAAAATTTTCCCATAGCCCAGAAACTTATGATTTTCATCCTGATGGCCCATTATTAGACACGCATAATAATACATATATACACATATTAGATACATAAGCAGCATCTTCAAATTTGATACTTCACAATATCAAACTGACAAAGTAGGGGTTTTCTTCCCTTCAATACATATGCTTTTTTACTGTAGGCAACTGAATTCAATTGCTGGGTATACACTTTCAGTGTCTTTTGGAAAGTCTCAAATTTTCAACAATATAATAATAATTAAAACAAGATCTCAGAAGAAGCACTTGGGTTACTGAGTCCAATTATCCTCACAGACAACTGAGCTAAAAACTCTTGCTTACACTTGATAAACAATATGCATCTTTGTCCCAACTGCACCTGTTAATTAGAGCAACTTTTTAATACTTTCCCAAAACTAGGTTTAAAGTATATTCAGGTTTTGTTTTCTTTTTTAAAGCTACATTTCATGTTTAAATTAGCATATTTCTAAAATTCAAGCAATGACAAAATTAACATTTTTACTATCAAATCTGATTTTTAACAGATTAACTTTTAAGAACTTTTCAAAACACTAAAAAGTTATATTTTCAAGTGCAGGCATTTACTGAAGAGGTAGAAGGGAACATAGCAAAGATAATAAAATAAGAGTACTTACGGTCTGTAAGACTAGCAATCCCTGCAAGAGTAGTGATGGGAACATGAGGCATATCCCCATTCATCCTGAAGTTCTGGGATGGTAGCGCTTACACAGATATTTTAGTTCAGGTGCCAGCTATCATTACTTCCCATCTCCCAAGCACTAAAAACACACAAACAAAAAAAAAACCCACAAACAACAAACAAAAAACCCAACACAACAACAAAACACCACACAAAAAAAACACAGACACAAAACAAACAAAACCAAATTAAAATTCTCATTTTACTTAAAATAATTTTTAATTCAATAACATAAATGAAACACAGACCATAGCTTCAACTACATACTAAGTAAATTTAGTCAAAAGTAAGTAAAACAATGAAGAATTAAAATATCAAATGGCATTCAGCAATCAAAAGGCAAGCTTTCGGTCTCAGAAGAAGAGCCCTTCACCAAAAAAGATACAAGATATGGTAAACAAAATAAAATTTGCTTAAGTTATACAGTAGCAAACTCAAAAACTGGTAACAAAACTTCGGTTGGTTCATACTGCAATGGACTACTTAATGCATAACCTAATTTAAGTAATTAGTTGCTATATTCACATCACAATTTTGGAAGAGATTTTTCATATAGTTAAACCAAAAGAAGTAGTAGTTTACAGATGCAAGTATCAAGTAGTAAGCAAAGTGAGAAATAAAAATCTTAGTATATTTTTCTTGTAGTTTAACCCCAGTACCATGCAGCCATGCCCGACACCACCCCTTGCCCCAGCAGGATGGAGAGCAGAATCAGAAAAAGGTAAAACCCACAGGTTGAGATAAGAACAGATTGATAACTGAAATAAAATAAAATAAAAAATAATAATTGTAATTAAAAGGAAGATAACAAAAAGAGAGAGAGGAATAAAACCCAAGACAGACAAGTGATGCACAATAAAGTTGCTCACCTCCCACCAACTGATACCCAGACCGACCCAAGCAGCAACTGTTCCCTTCTGGGTGACTCCCCCCAGTTTCTATACTGGCTGTGATGCACTGTGGTATGGAATACCCCTTTGGCTAGTTTGAGTCAGGTGTCCTGTCTCTGCTTCCTCCTGGCTTCCGGTGCCCCTCCTCAATGGCAGGGCATGAGAGACTAAAAAGTCCTTGAAAGTGGTAAGCATTACTTAGCAACTAAAACACTGGTGTGTTATCAGAACTGTACTCAAAATAAAGCCAAAACACAGCACTGCACCAGTTACTAGGAAGAAAAATAACTGTGGCAGCCAAAATCAAGACAACTTCAAAATTACTAGCTATTTCAAAATCGATCTGAAAAAATCTCTTTACTATTAAACACACTCTGGTCAACCTACTACCAGGAACTGTTTCATACACACCACCAGATTTAAACCTGAAAACCATTCTGAGATTTTTAGGAAAACATTGGACTTTGAGGGTCAAAAGATGGATATCCAGCAAAATGAAAACAGACAAATGGAATTTCAGCAAAATGTGAGCAGGCGGCTGGAAAGTAAACATAATGAGAAACAGGTAGAAGCTAAATGTGAAAGCAGACAAATGGAAGTGAAACACAATGAAAATAGACAGACAGAATCAAAACAAAATGAGAGCAGGCAAATGGAGATGAAACAAAATGAGGGAAAACAAAATAATGGCAAGCAGGAAATAAGGCAGAGGCCTGAAATACTGAAACAGAAGAGTGAAGGCAGGCCCGAACCACCTAAACATAGACATGATAACAGGAGGGACTCAAGTAAATCATTGTCAGATAAGAAAATTGAAATAGCTAGGCATAAACTAGACGTGAAATCTGATCCTTCAAGGATAAAATCTGAAAGTAGATCTGATCCAACAAGACAGAGGCCTGATGGGCGTTCAGTTTCTGATACACTGAGGCATGACCATGATACCCTTAAACAAAGATCTGAGGACAGGCAGGAGTCAGAGAGATACAGAGGAGATCCATCCAAGATTAGAAGGCCTGAATATTTGAGATCCTCAAACAAAAATGAATGTGATTCTAAGCATGGTATTAAATCTGATGGTTCGAAAATTGAGAAATTTGAAAGGAAACATAGACATGAGTCTGGTGAATCAAGGGAAAAGTTTTCTTCTGGGGACCACAAATCAAGACCTGACAGCCCTCGCATTAAACAGGAAGGTAAAGGAGATTCTAGTAAATCAAGACCTGATAAACCTGGCTTTAAATCACCCAACAGCAAGGATGAACGAAGGACAGATGGTAATAAGAGTAAAGTAGATACTAATAAAGCACATGACAGTAAAGCAGAGTTTCCCAGTTATTTGTTGGGGGCAAGATCTGGTGCATTGAAACATTTTGTCATTCCAAAAATCAAGCGTGATAAAGATGGCAATGTTACTCAGGAGTCAAGGAAAACTGAGTTTAAAGGTGAACAGAAGGACAAAATAGAGAAGACTCTGCTAGTTGAAGATCTAAATAAAGGAGCTAAGCCTGTAGTTGTCCTTCAAAAGCTTTCATTGGATGATGTGCAGAAATTTATTAAGGATAGAGAAGATAAATCAAGGGGCTCTTGTTTTAAACCTAACAAGAACAAGTCATCCAAATCTAATAAAGGTAAGATTTTATTTTTTTAATTGCATTATATCTTGTACACTCCTGTTCTTTTAGATTTGCTACTCCTGTGGTTAGAAATGAAACACAAACATTTGATAGTTTATATGTGTGCTTATATGGTGATTTTGGGAAACAGAGTGAAACTTGTCTATGGGATTATCATTATGAGAAATCTTGTTACAGTGTAATTGAAATAATTTGTTTACTGCAATGCAAGTACCTAATGTGGGAGCAGTTAAATATTAAGCTGTACTTCAGCTACATTATTTTGATCTGGTAATTTATCTGTTTAAACATAACAGCTATATGAATGGTTTAAACTGCTTTAAGCGTGTCTATATAAGGGACTGTTACTACTGTAACTAAATCAGTGTAGTTGGAGTGTTGTATGCTATGTATACAAACCCTAAGATTCTTTTATATTTTTAACTGGAAGTGAAATGTGATTTTTCCAAGGGATGTTTTGACATGATGCATTAAGAATGCAGTTACAAAGTCCCATCTACCTCTCTTATACTATAAATAAAACTCTGTTGGGAAGCCTCCACATTTTAGGCCCTGTGACAATAAGCTTATAAAAAGGTTCTATCTTTAGAAGAATCCAGATATTGTTGTCTCTATGGTCCAGTGTATGCGGAAAGAGGAAACTGGTAAACAGTGGGCTGTCATTTTCAAATTAGAAATATGAATAGGAAATTATTCAGAATAGTTTGTAGGTTTGATATTTGATTGATTGTCTTCTGCAAATCTGACACTTTTAAAAATAAGATTGCTTTTCTTCTTGGTGTTATAATTTTGGCATTGGTTTCAGACCAAAGTAGATCATTTCGCATTGTGAAATCAATGTCATTAACTGGTCAGTGTTCCTTTCTTATTTAATGTTTTTAGTTTAAAACATTTAAATTTCCTACAGTTATTTTTATAGAGCTGTCATGTAAAAAATAGACAAATAAAGTGGCAGGGGAGAGGATTTCAGCTGTATACAGGCTTATTTATGAATGCTGTTTCAGGTATGTCACTGCTTATGAATTTGAGATTAAAATGTTTCCTTAAAAAATTGATCTGATAAGAAATGTATAACTTCATGTGCATGTGTACAGAGTTGATATCTATAATGAATTTAGCACACTGTGTTTGTTCTCTACTAACCTTAGACTTTTAATGACTTAATTCAGAATGAGTATTACTTATTTGTAAAAATATTAGCCTCCTTGATAAATATTTTCTCTTTTTCCTAGAAACATGAACATTTCCCCTCTTCCTTTTTGAGGTTTAGAACAGGCAAAATTTCAATTTCTTAACAATAATAGGTAGTTAGACATGGATGTAAAATTATGAAATCTTTGCTGTCAGTTTAGTCTACAGATTACAAATAAAACATTTATATTCTTGATACGGAATACTGAAAACTTTCTGATGGAATTGTGCTCTAGTCTCAAAAGAATAGACTTTTCTATCATATCTATGTGCAGAAACTCAGGGATTTTCAGAGCACTCAGAGACACATACAGTGAGTGTATGCTTTCTAAAATGTTTCTTAAGTAGACTTTTTTTGTAGTCTGCATTGTATGTGGTTATTAATATAGTATATTTTAGTAATGCGTTAAGGTTTTAATGACACAAATTGGCATGACTCTAGTAGCTGTGTCACACATGAGCAACGCATCCATTTTAATGTCAGATTTATAACATTTCTGCAGTTTTTGTGTATTTTGTTTTTTGAAGGAATATTTTATACATATTCTGAAATAAATTCGGACATACATTTAAAGGGGAAAAAACATTTGAATCCGATATCAGTCTCTTTTCTATTGTATCACTGTAATAATCTTATTCTAGATATTAGAAATAAGTTTCATGAAAGAAATAATGTTGTAGTGCTGTTTCTCTTGCAATTCAAGTTTTGAGTGTTCATCCAGGCAGTTTTGAGAGAAAGTGTCTTGAACTTCAGATTTTTCATGTGTATTTTTGGTTTTACACTTTTTTTGCCCTCCTTCCTAGGGTATATTATGCAAAATAATTAGGTAAAATCCAGTGTCTTAAAAGGTTCATAAAGATGTATCTTAATAAGGCAAAATACATTTCCAAGAATCACAGAAAGAAAAAGTTTAGTCACCGCTGAACTAGCTTTATTTCCTGTAAAACAGCACAGTTTATATTCAACTACTGAAAAGGAATTTGTTCATCCAGTTTTCACTAACTATAAATATCCCAATTGTAAAGAAAGTCCAAACTTCAGAACTTGACTTGGAAGGCCCTTAGAAACCTGATGTAACCTTGAAGTTGCTCCTACTTTGAGCAGAGGGTTGGTCCACAGGTCACAGAATCATTAGGGTTGGAAGGGATCTCTGGAGATCACCTAGTCCAACCCCCCTGCCAAGGCAGGTTACAAAGGAATGCATCCAGGTGTGTTTTGAATGTCTCCAGACCCCCCTGGGCAGCCTGTTCCAGTGTTCTGCCACCCTCAGTGTAAGGAAGTATGTTGAAATGAAACTTCCTGTACTTTAGTTTATGGCCATTGCTCCTCGTCCTGTCGCTGGGCACCACTGAAAAGAGTCCAGCACCACCTTCCTGGTACCCACCTGTGAGGTATTTATATGCATTAATGAGATCCCCTCTCAGTCTGCTCTTCTCTGGACTAAACAGACCCAGCTCCTGCAATCTCTCCTCTTAAGAGAGGTGCTCCAGACTCCTGATCATCCTTGTGGCCCTTTGCTGGACCCTCTCCAGTAGCTCCTTGTCTTTCTTCTACTGAGGAGCCCAGAACTGGACACAGTACTAGAGATGTGGCCTCACCGGGGTCAAGTAGAGGGGGAAGGTCACCTCCCTCCCTCAACCTGCTGGCCACACTTCTCCCGATGAACCCCAGGATACTATCGGCCCTCCTGGCCGCAAGGGCATACTGCTGGCTCATAGTCAACTTACCATCCGCCAATACTCCCAGGTCCTTCTCAGCTGAATTGCTACTAGAAGTAGGTGAGCCCCCAACCTGTGCTGGTACTTGGGGTTCTTCCTCCCCAGGTGCAATACGCTACACTTGCCCTTGTTGAACCTCATGAGGCTTCTCTCTGTCCAGTTCTCCAGCCTACCAAGGTCCTCTTGAATAAGCAGCACAGCCTTCAGGTGTATCAGCCACTGCCCCCAGCTTCATATCATCAGCAAACTTGCTGAGGGTACACTCTAGCCCTTTATCCAGGAATAAGACAGGACACAGTATCAATCCCTGGGGAACACCACTGATTACAGGCCTCCAACTGTATTCTGCTCTGCTGATCACAACCCTCTGAACTTTGCCATTCAGCCAGTTCTCAATCCACCTAACAGTCCATTCATCTAACCCACACTTTCAAAGCTTACCTATGAGGATGTTACGGGAGGCAGTGTCAAGAAACCTTGCTGAAGTCAAGGTAGATAACATCATCTGCTGTCCCAGGGTCGATTCATCCTGCTATGTCATCATAGAAGGCTATGACATTGGTCAGTCAAGATTTCCCCTTGGTGAATCCATGCTGACTACTCCTGATGACCTTCTTCTCTTCTATATGCTTGGTGATCACTTCCAGAATGACCTGTTCTATCACCTTTACAGGGATGGAGGTGAGGCTGACTGGCCGGCAGTTTCCCAGGTCCTCCTTCTTGCCCTTTTCATAGATGGGAGTAACTTGGCCTTCCTCCAATCATTGGGCACCTCACCCATTCTCCATGATTTTTCAAAGATGATGGAGAGCAGCAGAGCAACATGTGCCAGCTCCCTCAGCACCCTTAAGTGCATCCCATCAAGGCCCATGAATTTATGGGTGTTAAGTCTGTCTAGCCTGTCCCTAACCCAACCATCTATGACCAGGGGAAAGTCTTCCTTTCTCTGGCCTTCATTTCTAACCTCCGAGGTCTGGGACTCCTGAGGGCCATCCTTAGCAGTAAAGACTGAGGCAAAGGCGGCATTCAGTAATTCTGCCTTCTCTGTGTCTTCTGTTACCAGGACACCCATCTGATTCAGGAGCGGCCCCACATTTTCCCTTATCTTCCTTTTGCTGCCAATATACTTGTAGAAGCCCTTCTTCTTGTTCTTGATGCCCTTTGCCAGACTCAATTCTAAGTGGGCCTTGGTCTTCCATGTCACCTCCCTGCGTACCCTGGTGATGTTCCTGTAGTCCTCCCGCTTGGCCTGTCCCTTTTTCCACATCCCGTAAATTTCCTTCTTGAGTTTAAGATTTACTAGGTGCTCCCTGCTCATCCATGCAGATCTCCTGCCCCCTTTGCCTGATTTCTTCATCATGGGATTACACTGCTCTTAGGCTTGGAGGAAGTGGTGCTTAAATAATTACTATCTCTCTTGGACTCCCTTTTCTTTTAGAGCCCTATCCCATGGGATTCCTCTCAGTAGGTCTTTGAAGAGGCTGAAGTTAGCATTCCAGAAGTTTAGGGTTCTAGTCCTGCTTGCTTTTTTGCTGCCCCCACACAGGATCCCGAGTTCCACTATCTCATGATCGATAAAGCCAAGGCAGCCCCCAACCTTTATGACATCAACCAGTCCTTCCTGGTTTGTAAGTACAAGGTCCAGCAACACACTTTTCCTCGTTGGCCCCACCACTTGTAACAAAAAGTTATCTTCAGTGACCTGCAGGAACTTCCTGGACTGTGTGTGCTGGCCATTTTCTCTCTCCAGCAAATATCTGAGTGGTTGAATTCCCCCAGGAAAACCAGGGCCTGTGACTGCGAGGCTATTTCCAGCTGCCCATAGAAGGTCTCATCAACTTCCGGCTCCTGGTCAGGTGGCCTATAGTAAATGCCCACAACAGTGTTCCCCACATTAGCCTGTCCCTTAATTCTCACCCATAGACTCTCAACTCATTCATCTATCCCTGGGTAGAGTTGGATATATTCCAGTTGCTCCTTCACATAAAGAGCAACTCCGCCACCTCATCTCTCTGACTTGTCCTTTCTTGTCCTTTCTAAAAGGTACATAGCTGTCCATGACAACATTCCAGTCATGTGAGCTATCCCACCATGTCTCAGTAATTGCGATGAGATCATGGCCCTGTGACCGCACATCAATTTCCAGTTCATCCTGTTTATTTCCCATGCTATGCACGTTTGTATACATGCACTTTGGAGAGGTAATTTCACAGCTAGGTTCCCTAGAAGGGGTGTAAGATTCACCATAAAAACCCTCGATACAGTTAGCCCTATGATCCTTATCTTAAGAGGCAATCAAGCAACATCTATCCCTGCACTGGTTAGCAAGATCTATCCCCCAGAAGGAAGCAACAGTATGAGCATTGCCACTCTGGACCCCACCCCCGGGTCCTTCAGTTTAAAGCCCGTCTCACCAAACTGGCCAGCCTGCTGCCAAAGATTCTCTGCCCCTTCTGGACAGATGGATCCCATCCCTCCCCAACAGCCTACAATCATTGAAGAATGATCCATTGTCATAAAAGCCAAAACCTTCTTGATGACACCAGCCACAAAACCAGTTACTGATCCACCCTATGCATCTGCTCCTGGCCATCTCCATTTCCCCAAGTGGTAGGATATATGGGAAGATGACCCAGGCACCAATATTTTTCACCTGCCTCGCCAGGGCTCTATAGTCTTCCTTGATCCTACCTAATTTGCAGCCTGCTGTGTCGTTTATACAATTTGTAATTGTCAACTACTGACTGATATAGAAAATATTCATGTTATTTCCACAATGTCCTCACTCCAACTGAGAGAAATAGCATTTGCTGCTTTACTCCATGCCATTTTTGTTGTAAACATTTTAATATACTAGATGTAATTATCATAAACATTTTAGTTCATTCTATATTTCTTAATAGATTGTAGCAAATCTTTTTAGCGTTGCCTTTTCACATCATTATTCCACCACTTCTCACATCCCTCTTATTCCATGTAGCTTAATATATTTTGCTTTATCTTTCTTTCTTTTACCTCCTTGTATATCTTGTCCTTTGTTTTCCCTTTCTTGTCCTCCCCCAAGAAAATGTCTTCTCCTGGCTTTTTCACATACAACATTGATGCACAGAGAGAATGGAATTTGCCATGGTGATAATGGTGTCTAGCTTGATTAACAGCATCACTTAGAAGAACAAGACTTTGTATAAGCAGTACATTCCTTACAAACTACCTCAACCTTGGAGGAAGAGCTAAAGGACTGATAAAAGGAGAACATATGCACTAGAAGGTGCTGAAGACAAAATAAGTCCTAGGGAAAAAAAGTAGTCAACAAGGAATGGCAGTAATTGGGTGAAAGGTAAAGGTGGCAGGGGGAGTTTGCAACCACTGACTCAATTCAGGACCAATAAAGCCTGCTCCCCCCCCTTCACAGAGCTTGTGTGCTAATTTACATGGAAAATTTACCCAATGGAAGATAGAGTACTAATTAATCATAGATTTGGTAACTTTTGACCAATGAAAAGTAATTTCTTTGTTCTCTGAAAGATACATAATCTGATGTACAAAAAAACTAAGGTTTGATTGATTTGTGTAGCTTCCACCTAGCACCCTATTTTGCAAAATAGCTGACAATAAAATACCTCGACTCTGTGTATACATTGGCGTTCTGCACACTGGGTAACGATCCCACTTTTGGGACAACATCATCATTGTTGTGATTCATGAATTAGTTCATCTAGTTCAAAACAACATTTAGATAGTCATTCCGTCTTAAGGGACTAATGCCTATTCATTATAAAACTCAGCAAAATTAATGTGTTTTAAGCTAAAATTAATGCTATATGTGCTGCAATTCCATAGTTTTTTACATTGTTTCAGTAAGCTTTAAATTTGAAAATCATACCTTTATTGTGCACATGGATAAGCCTTGCACTGTAACATAAAAAAAAACCCAAAACAAAACAAAGTAACATTTTAACCAAATTTTATAGACAAGTTTGAAAGTTTCTTAAGCTATTATATGAATGGGGTAGCTGTAGTCCATGATTAAGATTGAACCATCCCAACAGACCCTTTTGGCATTGACAGAAGAAGCAACGTTTTTCTCTCTCCTGATCTTAGAGCATTTTTCTGCACTTTAGCTCAGAAGAAGGTTATGGAGTTTTTTGGGCTTTGTTTGGGGTATTTTGTGTGTGTGTGTGTGGTTTTGTTTGGTTGTTTTGGTTGTTTTATTCTGGGGGTTTTTGTTTTGCTTTTTTGGGTTTTTTTTCATAGTATTTTTGTTAAAGGGTGAAATTTTGTGTCCTGTTTTTTCTTCTGGTTTTAACATCTGTGAATGCCTTTTATCCTGGTTTTAATGCAAATGTATGCTGTTGGGGAATCCATGAAGCTTTTCCCTTCCGAGTTTGTGCCTATGATGAGGAGATCATGTTTTCTGTCCTTTCTTTTCAGAGCTTCAAAAAATACCTTCTCTGCTGCTTCTTATAGCTATACTGATCATCTGTGTTGAGATGGGAGCTGTTACCAGTTTTACAGTTACTGCATTCTGACCAAGACATATTTTACTTTGTTAAAGTCTGAAACAGATATGGGTAATGGGAGAAACTGTAGCTGTTTGTGTTAAGGAGATGTCCGAGGTGTCTTATAATATAGTTGAAGGATTGTTTTTCCAAAAATAACAACATGTATGTAATGCAAGGTTTAGTTCTAGGACAAATGAGTAGATGCCTTTTAAGACTTGTGCCAAAACACCTTTTGGGTCTTCAAATATCACCTGAAAAGACTTTGTTGGTTTGTTTTTTGTTTGGTGGTCTGGGTTTGTTTCTTTTTCTGGAAGGGGGGGGTTTGGTTTTTGGTTTCTTGGTGAGGGGGTTGGTTTGTTTGGTTTTTTGCTTGTTTTTTTAGGTTGTTTTTTTTTTATAATTGATTATTTCACTGCAGAATCTAATGTTGAATGTTACTCCTTCATTGTATATATTGTTATTACAGGATTTCATTATCTGTATAACACAGAACTCTAAACACAGGTTTTCGTTGCTCACTACAAGTCTTCCTAAATATACTGTGTTCTCTGCTACTGTGATCTGAAATTTGATTGAAGAATTGCTATTTCTTTGAAGGTCCTCTTCATATTTTTACAGGTGCAGCTAAAAAATTTACTGCTGCTTAATCATCTTTATGTCACAAAGCTAAACCAATGCATCTAGATTTTTCTGTGTTCTATGCTTGTGTGTTTGTGGGTTTTTTTAATTCCGGATGACTTTTTCAAAGCCTATAATAACTATTATTTGTAGTCAGCAGTAGGTTGTAGCAGCATAAAAGTCCCATGGCTTTTATCTAACATGACGGGCATTTTACGTACTCTATGGGGCCTTTGGTTTTGGTGTTGCTTTTTCAGAAGAAGAGACGGGATAAGTTGCTATCAGGAGATGCTGGATAAACTGTTATTGGCAGACAGCAGGAATTCAGTAGTTGCACACTGGAGTCCTTTCTTATGTTGATCTGTTACCAGTACAATATGAGACATTTTCAGCATACTGCTTTGCCTAGAGGCTGCTTGAATTATTTCCTATTTTTGTCTTTAGTGCTAAGGTAAATATTTTGATTCTTGATCACTCAGGCATTCTTAAGTCTTCTCTAGATAATAAGAGTCAACCTTGCATGTTGCACATCTAGTTCTTAGCAGCAACAATAAACTTAACCAAATTACTAGTTTCATTGTACTTTGGTTCATCTGAAACACGATTCTTTGTCTGTTTGCAGATTTAGGAGTTCATTGTTTAATTAGTTCACTTTCAGAAAATTACTTTGGCACATGTAAGTGATAGAAATATATTAACTAATTTGTCAGAGCAATTTGTTGAAAGTCTGAAACTGACTTTGGTTCATGGGCTTGAATGCTTGATCAGATTCCTCTTCTGGGAAAGCTACAGCTATTTTGCATAAATTATTTTTGCAACAATGCATTTCAATATGCAGTGATGACCCCTACTAACATAATGGAATTATTCAGTTGCTGTGTCCAGATTCTTCCCTGACCCACCAACCTGGCTGGGTCCCATTTCTCAAGGCTATAGCTGGGGACTGGAATATAACCAGGGAGCTTTAGCATCTCCTTTTGTTTAGCCTGAGGCTGGGAGCCTTCCTTTTGTGCTAGTATTGGGGTAGATAAGGAAAAATTCTTTTGAAAGATGTCCTATATCATTCCATAGAACCTGCTTGAGCACATCTTCCTAACAACCACTTCTTCCCACCAAATCCATTATAGCAGAGAATTGTGTGGGCATAGTCCTTTGGGTGGTGGTGAGGGGATTTCAGTCTCCTGCCTCCTTTCATGTGTCTGTATGTGAGTTGAGCTCAGGAATTATCCCTTCATGGATGTAGTCAAAAGGTGGGGTAAGGGGCTTAATAGAGGGTTATATCCTGTTTACAGGATGTAGCTGTATACCCTTCCATAAACTTTAAGCCACTGAAGTAAATGAACTCGGATTATTTTCATCAGTATTCATCTTGATGGTGTGTTTTTCAGCTGATGATATGGTATTGAGATAAAAGTGGAACTTTTGTCTTATGAGCAGATGTAATTTCCTCATACCTTAAATTCCATTTTGATTTCCCTGTGATTCCCCTTCTGTTCTTAAAACTCTCCAGGGCACAGAATTATTTGGAGGAGTGTGATGCTGCTGGGCAAGGGCCTCTGATTACAAAGGACTGAGATATAAAGAACATACTGGAGCATTTTAAGGGAAAGCACTGTGGGAAGGATATAATTAAATTTCCATGCTAAAGAATAGCTGAAAATTTTCAGCTTTAACCAGCAAGCTATTCAGCAGTCATAGGTAGTTGTGTGGCCATTAGCTCTGTGGTGTCTGAGTGCTATACTGTAATGGTATTTAATTATTTTAAAAGGGTGTTTATGTTCTGAGCATTTTATAAAGTAGGAAGTACTTTTTTTTTCTTTTAGTTCTTAATCTAAAGTAGACCCTTTTATTTGAGTGGTTGTAGTAAAATTAAGCTGTGAGTCTGTGCTGTGGTAGTTGCAATGACATGGCTATGCAACAAGAGAGAAGGCACTCTTGTTATGGAGTAAGAGTAATATTTCATTTGATTTAGCACAACATTTGAATGTTGTTTGAGCTAAGCCAGAAAGAAACTGCTTTCCTACCTGTATGTATGTCTGACACAGGAGGCTTTATCAGTGTAGTTATAGCAGTGACCCAAAATGATTTGAGAGTTAGACTGTAAGCTGGTGATACATAAGGGAGGTAGACCCAAAACTACTGAAACATCCTCTATCAAATGCTCAGAGAGGACATGCAAGGAAGGTGAGCTTGGCCTCTGTGGAATATATGCCTATTTTATTGAAGGAGACGTGTATGCAATTTATTATGTTAATTTCTAATTGCAATATGAACAGTAAGTGCTACTTTAGAAAGGACTGTCAAATACATCCAAGTGTATCTAAATGTGGTATTTTTTGTTAGTAGTTATCCTATAAGCAGTTTCTGAGAAAGGACTGTAGTGTTAGGCCCTTATTATCTTTATGTTCACATTTACTCTTCTTGCTCTCTATTAATAGGTAGCATAGATCAGTCAGTGTTAAAGGAGTTGCCTCCTGAGCTCCTGGCAGAAATTGAATCCACCATGCCGCTTTGTGAACGTGTGAAAATGAACAAGCGCAAACGTAACACAATGAATGAGAAACCAAAATATGCTGAAATCAGTTCTGATGAAGACAATGATAGTGAAGAAGCTTTTGAATGTAAGTAGTACATCATTCTGTTCCAACTTTTAAAGAAGTCTAATATTTTGCTTTCCCCAAAATATTGTTTGTTTGTTTATTACCCTAAAATATATATAAAGAAATTTTCTGTCCAGCTAACTGCTTAGCCAAGGTCTCATCTTAGTCTCATCTTAATGAGACTTAGGGTCTCATCTACACATTTTTGAACACTTCCAGGGACAGCGATTCCACCACTTCCCTGGGCAGCCTGTACCAATACCTGATCACCCTCTCTGTGAAGAATTTTTTCCTAATATCTAATCTAAACCTCCCCTGGCACAGATTGAGGCTGTTACCTCTTGTCCTATCACTTGTTACTTGGGAGAACAGACCAACCTCCACCTCACTACAACCTCCTTTCAGGTAGTTGTCGAGAACAATAAGGCCCCCCCAAACCTCTTCTCCAGACAGTTCTCTTGGACTCCCTTCTCTTCTATGGAAGTCTTTGAAGAGGCTGAAGTTAGATACTAGTAGCTCATTCTCACTAGAAAAGTGACACAAGGTCAAGTCCTACTGATAAGGTATCAAAACCTAAACCAAAGAACTGATATGTTTCAAAAACTTAAGCTACATAAAATACACTTTTTTTTTCAGGCACAATAACATTAATAGCTATTAGACTATTAGAAGGGTAGTTATGTTCACCAGTTTTGCAAAATAAAACAGCTAAAACTTCTGTCAGGGAGAATCTAGTTATTCAGGGAGTTTATTACTGCCCCTTTTACATCTTTTTAAACAATAAATATCCTCTTTATGAGCCTCTCCACATCAACGATTCTAACAGTACTGAAAGCTACTTAATTCTTTCTGTTCTGAAGAAGCAACCATAGAATTAAACTGTAAAGGCCTAACTTTGCTGCAGAGCTAAGAAATTCAAAGGGAAAGCCCCGAGCTACTTCAGTAGTTCACAAATTTATTTTCCATCTGTTGCATATTACATATGCAACTTGTATTGCAACAAAGAAAGTATATTTTTTTATTGTGCTCTCTCTGGTGAGCACTGCCCTTTTGCTTGCTCAGGCACACAAGTAGTGGCTGATGTTAAAGTTCATGTTATTGAAAGAAAACAGCTAAGAGCTGTATAGAAAGAGCAACTGAAAGGGATCAATACAGCAGCTCTGTCAAATGGAAAGCACTTTAGGTTGCAACATATCTTTGTTAACAAAGTAGTGACAGGTATGAGAGAGGAAGTATTAACTTGTTTTTCTTCAACTTCTTCAATGTCTCATGTTAGCTAGTAGTAGCATTACCCTTTTCTAAAAACAACTGTACTTACACTACTTATATTTTAAAGACTTTAATTAAATGTTAAATGTTAACCGGGCTGAAAACCTAGTGACTGAAGACTGGACCAAAATATATTTAATTCTTGCTTATAATGATTTTCTCGCAACTTTAAACTCTTTCCACCTTTGCCTATCTAAACTATCTAAACATCTTACTGAACTTTTGTAAAACAATGTTTCGCTGCTTAGTCATTCTTAGGATCCAAAAGAGAAAGATTTTTTTATTCTGCATTTTCAATATGTTTCAAGAAGTTCTGTAACAGATATGCAATACATATGCACACATACATGTAAAATTTATAATAGTGATACCTCTGATCTTTATCAAAGAAGCAGAAAAGAATGTCCTTTGTTTTGTTTGGGGGGTTTTCCCCATTTAAAGTATAACTGAATAATGTTGTTTTGACCATGAATTAACTTGTAATCAGATTATTTGCTTCATTCACGATTCTGTATTCTCTGTTTACCATATAATTTCACCTGTTTATGATGTTAATAATTTGTAACACTAAATTTAATAAATGAATAAGTAAAGAAAAATTATTTAAGTTGGTTCAGAATAAAGAGGATTGTCAGGAATTTCAGAGAGATCTTAATCTACTTATTAGCCACAGTGGCTGCTGAAATTCTTAAATTCAAAGTAAAGCAAGTTAAGGAAAACTTTCACAGTAATTACATGTTTTAAGGGCTTCTAGGCTCACTGTATCCACCTGACATCTGGCCATCATTCTAAACAATTCATTTAGGACATCTAGTTTAAATATAAATTATATTTCTCAGAGGATGCTGTTGAATGATTATCTACTAGATGATCTTAAGGTCTTTTCTAGCCCTAAGTATTCTATGATTCTATGAACCGAACTGAATTAAAACAAGACAAAATGATCAAGAGAATGAAAGATTTGTGACAAGTACACTGAATTAAGTTTGTACTGTTCCAAATACGTAATTCAGAATTCTTTTGGCTTCCTAAAAATGAACTTTTTAAGAAAATGACATAGAGATTGTTATAGAAGAAGAGAAATTTCTTTGAATATCTCATGAAGGGGCATTCTGTTAAATGGTGAAAAATTAAAAATCAATGAAATCATTCTCATACAGTAAGTGCTAAATGTGTTATTGCATAAATGTTTGGCAGAATTCAGGAGGAAATTGGGTGTTTATATTCCAGGTAGTCTTTATTTATGTATAAAATTAATAATAACTCTTTATTATAAATACTTATAATTTTGGCCATTTTTATCTACTTCAAAATAAACTTTGTAGAGGAATGACTAATTGTGAATAGCTGTGCCCATGTTCATCTTATTTTGCCCTGCAGAGTCAGCACAACTGTACCGTGCTCTGTTTTGTCATGCAGCACTGATAAACTGGTCAATTTTTTTGCACAAGTCTTGTAGTCATGTAATTTTTGCCTCTTGTCTTTGAAAAACAATTAAAAAACCTCTAAACTTCTTTAATACACAGTAAGGAAACAGATGCACAACTATAACATCTCTGTAGAGAACCACAATCAATGCCAATGGAAATGTATATAAAAACAGATATAGTGTGTTGCAGTTCAAAAGCAGCTCACCACCTTTTTATATTGGAATTAATATTGACCTGTGATGTTATTCCATTTTGTCCTAATCTTGTTGCCTGCTTTTCAACCTAAGCTCCATGCACATCTGTAAGAGACGCCGTACGGCACTGTAGGCAGTTAAGATGCTTTTCCTCTGTATTGGTGTATTATTCCCCCTCATCCCCTCACCACAATGATGCAATTCCTCCATCCAAAGGCTCTACAACAGTCCTCTGTAACACACCCAGTTTCCTCCCCTCATTAAATCCACTCCCACACTTCTGAGCTGCTAGATGGAAGAGAGACAGCACATGATGCAGCCTCTTCCCTCAGCGGGGCCATGAGTATCTCCTCTACTCAACAACCAACTCAAACAACTGTCTGAGACTTTCACGCCCTATAAAATGTAACTTAAATTAGCTGATGCTTTCCAAAATTATTAGATGGAAGGTCTTAAAGATAAACAAGTGTCATGGTCATTATGCAGAAAAAGATTAAACAAATTGGTGTTTTTACTGACTATGTGCAGAACCACATAAAGAGCTTTGGCTGTATTACCCTATTGGATGCATTTGCACAATTTACTGGTAATGCAATTACTGTTGGAATTTTATAGCATTTACTATCCAAAATTCGTTCCATTTGGTTCATTTACAAGAGGTAGTTTATATTGCTCACACAGCATACAGATAAGATATACTCTTTCTAAAGGACAGTATGCTAACATTGTTTAAAAAAAAATCACAAATTATTTAATGGAATTTAACATTTTAATTAAGATTACTGACATCTTTCAAAAACACACTGCTTGGCAAGATTAAACATGAGAGCAAAAGTAACTTTGAAAAAAAAATAAATGTAGCATTGGTATCTAAATAAAACAATTGTTTTCAAACATGAAAAATTTCATCTCTTGATAACTGATTTTAGAGTTTATATTCTGAAATTCGGGATTATATAAACTTTTTGGCACACACTACCCTATTTAGTGTTCCAAAGAAACATAAAGCTCCATGATTTTGTGAGTACAAAAGATGTGATGAAAACCTGAAGCACTTGCTTTTTTGCAACAAATGCTATACAGAGTAGGAGAAAAACAGACAAGTCAAAGCAGTTTACCTTATAAATTACCCTTTGCTACCAACCACAACTGATAGTAGTTACTTCCACAGATGTAAAGGAGAATGGATTTTTTTTAACACCCACTTAAGAGTTTAATGCAAAGAAAACAAACAAACAAAAAAAAACCACCCTCATCAAGTTGAGCAGTACCCTATGTAAAAAAAAGTAACCAGAAAAATGGACGTGAATGTCTTCATAATTTGGGTCAGAAATGTTTCTCCATTATAGACTCAATTTTATTACAGACTAGAAGGGATTCTTTAGATTTTCAGAAAGAAAGCACATGAGAATTTAAAAACTATATTTCAGCTCTGTAAAACTGTTTCAGGTTGGAAGAGGGGATGAGGCTGTTTTGCTATTTAAATCTACCTCCTTGTAACCAAGTAGCCTAAAATTGCGAAGTCTGTCCTCTCAAAGTGGTGCCCCAATATTGCCAGTATCATTTAAAAACAACATTTAAACCTGAGAATTCTGGCACACTTCATAGAGTCCATACATTTTGCCAGGGATGGAAAGAAGCAAGGCACTATCATCAGAAGCTCTAAATATAAACCAAGACACTTTCTCTGCTTCTCTCCCTAGTACAGGGAGATACAAAGAACAAAACAACCTGTTTCACATGCAGCAGAACTAAGGAGAACTTGTTTCATGCAGCTTTGCATCACTAACGTGAATATCACCCTTTAACCCTCATCTATCTAGATATACTATATATAGACAAACAACATCTGACTCTTAATGCAGCGCTACAGGGATGTTGGTCAATTTTATGAAGTGAAGTTATGACTGATTTTATGCTAAGATAACATGGCAGGGGAGGACTAATTAGGGCTTATACCGCATTCAGCCAAGCCACTCTTCATTAAGCTTTGCCTTAAAACTTCAGACTTGCACTCCTCTTCCAGATATTGCCGATTCTGAACCTTCTCTACCAATATTTGGTACATTTGCGTTTCTTTCTGTAAGAAATCAAGCTAAGAAATCACATAGCACTCACAGGCTTAAAAAAAATTTATCAGTAGACAGGGAAATAGTACATAAAGTGAACTACAATAATCAGCAAGTTGAACATGCCAGCAGTTTAACTCAGGCAATTTCTCAAATCCCCAATTCAAAAGAACAGGGTTCATGATGAAATGCTGTTGTAATTTAGCAAGTCATAAAATAAAGGTGGTATAATCAACAGTAACCTAGATCATTAAAGTAATATAATCAAAGTCTCATTCAAACCCTACTAATTTGCAGCTTTACTTCACTAATATAAGCAAACCTAGATATTTTGTTGTTCCATGTGAATTTTATAAACTTCAATAACTTTAAATATTTATCTTTCTATAACTGCCAGACTTAAAAGCTTTTCTTCCAAAACAGTTTAAATAATTTCCAACTAATAAAAAAAAATGGGGTGGGGGAGTGTAAAACAGAAGTACTTGAAACAGAAGCAGTTAGTACTTGAAAGCTTTTATGCTTTTTCTACTGCCAGGGGCAGAAATCATACACTGCTAACTACAAGTGGTTCAGACAAAATGAGTAAAACTACATGAAACTTATATTAACACCAAGTAAAGAAGAATGATAAGGTCAAGTATCATGCTGCCATTCACTCTATTTAGTAAGTTGTTAGAATAGGGGAATTGGAGAAGTGTCTTCCACTCCTCAGCTGAAGAGCTCTGACCTTGCTGGGGAAGGAAAGGAAGAGTCAACACTAAGTCCTTTGCCTTTGTTATAGGGCTGCAGTCCAAGGTGATAATAAAACTTATGTTCTCTGCTTTTTATAAGACATGTTTCTCTATCATAACCAACCCATTCTTTAGCTCCCAGAGTACCGGAATGGAAGGTTACAGGCTCTTTAGACAACACAGGCCTGGCAAATGGGAAGGGGGAGTTGCTATTTATGTCAGTCATAGGCTGGAGAGTACAGAACTCTGTCCGGGGACAGGTGAGCAGTCAACAGAGAGTTTGTGGGTCAGGGTCACAGTGAGAACAGCTATAAGGGACGTTACCGTGGGGATCTGTTATCAACTGATTAGGAGGAATCTGTGGAGGAAGTGCGCTACAGACAGACAGGAACAGCCTGATGTTCGCAAGCCCTGGTCCTCATGGAGGACTTCAATCACCCTGATATCTGTTGGAAGGACAGTAAAGCCCAGAACAAGCAATCCAGAAGGCTCCTCAACTGTGCGGAAGACAACTTCCTCTCGCAAGTAATAGCAGAGCCAACAAGGAGAGGTGCCATGCTTAACCCCAGGGTCACCAACAGGGAGGGCCTGGTTGGAAATGTGACGCTCCAGGGCAGCCTTGGTTGCAGCGATCATGAGATGGTCGAATTCGAGATCCTCAAGGCAGTGAGAAGAGCGTGCAGCAAGCTCACTGCTCAGGACTTCAGAAGGGCAGACATTGGCCTCTTCAGGAACCTGCTTAGTAAAGTTCTATGGGAAATAGCCCTAGAGGGTAGGGGGGCCCAAGACTGTTGGTTGATATTCAAGGATCACCTGCTAAAAGCTCAGGAGTGTTGCATCCCAACTAGAAGGAAGTGCAGCAGGAGGGCCAGGGGACCTCCTTGGATGGATAAGGAACTGCTGAGGAAATTTAGAGGGGAAAAAAGAGACTCATAAAAGGTGGAAGCAAGGACAGGCAGCCTGGGAAGAATACAGGGATGTTGTCCAGGGAGCTAGGGACCAGGTTAAGAAAGATAAGGCACAGACAGAATTAAACTTCGCTAGGGATGTGAAAGATAACAGGAAGGGATTCTGTAGGTACATCGCGAATAGAAAACAGACTAGGGACAATGTGGGCCCTCTCTGGAAGCTATTAGGAGAACAGGCTACCCTGGATTTGGGGAAGGCTGAGGTTCTTAATGACTTCCTTGCCTCAGTCTTCACTGGTAAAGGCTCTGACCACACCACCCAAGTCATGGAAGGCAGATGCAGGGACTGTGGAAAGGAAGACCCTAGGCTCACTGTAGGAGAGGCTCTGGTTCGAGACCACCTTAAGAACCTGAATGTACACAAGTCCATGGGACCTGATGAAATCCATCCACAGGTCCTGAAGGAGCTGGCGAATGAAGTTGCTAAGCCACTGGCCATCATATTTGAGAAATCATGGCAATCAGGTGAAGTTCCTGATGACTGGAAAAAGAGAAATATAAACCCCCATTTTCAAGAAGGGGGAGATGGAAGACCCAGGGAATTACAGACCAGTTAGTCTCACCTCTGTGCCTGGCAGGATCATGGAACAGACTCTCCTGGAAAGCATGCTAAGGCACATGGAAAACAACAATGTGGTTGGTGACAGCCAGCATGGCTTCACTAAGGGGAAATCCTGCCTGACCAATTTGGCAGTCTTCTATGATGGGGCTACAGAACTGATGGACAGGGGTGGAGCAGCTGACATGACATACCTGGACTTATGCAAAGCGTTCAACACTGTCCTGCATGACATCCTTGTCTCTAAATTGGGGAGACATCAATTTGACATGTGGACCACTCAGTGGATAAAGTACGGGCTGGATGGCCACATGCAAAGAATTGTGGTCAGTGGCTCAAGGACCAGCTGGAGACCAGTAACAAGTGGTGTCCCTCAGGGATCAGTGTTGGGACCGGTCTTGTTCAACATCTTTGTCGGTGACATGGGCAGTGGGAATGAGTGCGCCCTCAGCAAGTCTGCAGATGACACCAAGCTGTGTGGTTCTGTTGATACACTGGAGAGAAGGAATGCCATCCAGAGGGACCTCAACATGTTTGTAAGGTGGGCTGATGCCAACCTCATGAAGTTTAACCATGACAAGCGCAAGATCCTACACCTGTGTTGGAGCAATCCCAGGCGCAGCTACAGGTTGGGCAAAGAAGAGATTCAGAGCAGCCCTGCAGAGAAGGACTTGTTTGTTGATGAGAAAATGAACATGAACCAGCTGCAGTGTGCACTCACAGCCCAGAAAGCCAACTGTATCCTGGGCTGCATCAAAAGCATGAGCAGCAGGTTGAAGGAGGTGATCCTGCCCCTCTGCTCTGCTCTTGTGTGACCCTACTTGTAGTATTGTGTGCAGTTCTGGTGTCCTTGACATAAGAAGGACATGGAGCTGTTGGAGCAAGTCCAGAGGAGGGCCATGAGGATGATCAGGGGACTGGAGCACCTCCCGTATGAAGACAGGCTGAGAAAGTTCGGGCTGTTCATCCTGGAGAAGGCTTTATGGAGCAGCCTTCCAGTATCTAAAGGGGGGGCTATAGGGATATGGGGAGGGACTCTTCATTAGGGACTGTAGTGATAGGACAAGGGGTAATGTGTTAAAACTTAAACAGAGGAAGTTTAGATTGGATATAAGGAGGAAGTTCTTCACTGTTAGGGTGGTGAGGCACTGGAATGGGTTGCCCAGGGAGGTTGTGAATGCTCCATCCCTGGCAGTGTTCAAGACCAGGTTGGACAGAGCTTTGGGCGATGTGGTCTCGTGTGAGGTGTCCCTGCCTATGGCAGGGGGGTTGGAACTAGGTGATCTTAAGGTCCTTTCCAACCCTAACTAGTATATGATTCTATGAAATCGTAGCAAAGGAATGGGGCTCCAAATTGGGCTAGAAAACCATGTTTCCTCTTTTGGCTATCAATTATTTTGCTCTTTGATTTTGATCTTGTCATATTCACTTCTTTGTGCCTCAGTTTTTCTTCTGCCTTTATCCCTTTTGTCTACATTTCTTCAAATCTGAACAGAAATGGAATGGCCCACTTGCTCCCGGCTCTAGGAAACAACACAAAACTCCTTGGACTCCCTCATCCCCACCACACACTTACATTTCTAAAGCTTTTGAAACATGGTCATTCACAAAAGCATTCATAAACAAACACCCCCCTGAAAAGTCTTGAGAACAGACTAACCCTATTCTGGACTAGAAATTAAACAGACAAGCCTAATCCTTTGAAGTGAAGGAATGCACCTTAGCAACAGAAATAGTTTTGGTAAAGAGAACAAATAATATAATATGCATTTATAAAGTAATCTTTTCAAAACAATGTCTTAACGATGTTTTTATGAATCACATGGCACAATGCCCTTCTCATATCTCAAATAGCTCCTATAGTAGTATGGCTACAATCAACACCCCCATTTATTGTAGCAATTTAAAAGAAAAAAGCAACATGCAAAACTAAAAGGTTGGTCTTTTCAAGCATCCACCTATAACCACTACATCAAATCAGGTTCTTCCTTTCAAGCACACCACTTCTTTAGGTTCTGCATTACACTTGCACAAATCCTTCAATGAAAACAATTCAACACTATAAATGTTTGCTTCATTTCATAGAATGGTTAGGGTTGGAAAGGACCTTAAGATCATCCAGTTCCAACCCCCTGCCACGGGCAGGGACACCTCACACTAAACCATGTCGCCCAAGGCTCTGTCCAACTGGGCCTTGAACACTGCAAGGGATGAAGCATTCACGACTTCTTTGGGCAACCCATTCTAGTGCTTCACCACCCTCACAGTAAAGAACTTCTTCACAAAACCTTTAATCCTATTAGCACCAATGGATTTTTATGTGAATAGTAAGTTCTAACTAAGCAACGTGAGGGGAACAAATTCATCTCACCTTCTAATATTAGCAATGTCTACATTCCAAACAGGAAAAAAAAGTTTAAAACAAAAAAAACCAACCAGAAATTTTAGTTATCAGTGTAAAACATATAATATTCAGACTATACTTCAGAGAGTCATCTCAATAAATTAAATACTTTATAAAGTTCCTTTTCAAAGAGAGATACAGTCTAAAGATACCAGGAGCTGGAAGTGTAACAGTAATTCCCTCACAGTGGATATAGCTAAATATAGAAGTCCTGTAATGTAATTTTCAGGTTCGTGTAAATTTCATTATTTGCATATTTTATCGTTTTCACTTTAAATACATCAAAACTTTTTAAACAATTTATCCCACCCTTATCAATAATATCACATAATTTATTTCAATTATTTATTCATTCCACCAACTTTTTTTCCTTAACTAGTTAAGCATTTTGCTCCATCATTCTTACTGAAATGTAATTCTGGTATTTCATTATTCTGCATCTTAGAACTTCACATCAATTTCCAGACTAGAATTATTCAGTCATCTTATATTCCCTTTTTTTAATATCTTTGCCTTTAGCTCCTCTCCTTTCCAGATGTGAACCCTTCCAGAATATTTTGGGAGCTCATCTGTACCACCCCTCAGCAACTTCCTAAAAAACAATCCAAAAATAACCACACACACAAAAAAAAATCACACACACACAAAAAAACCCCAAACAAAAAATATACTCCATCCACACCCCCAATTAAAAAAACCAAACAAAACAACAAAAAAAAAAAAACAAAACAAAAACCCACCAAAATAAACCCTATGGTCACACGCTCAAAAATGGAAGAAGAAACATGATAGAAGAAAAGTTTGGGAACTGTGTCATAAATAGGTAAAATATTAGAGTATCATTCAGTAAACACTACTTAGACATGAGCCAACTGTAGCCCAGAAGCCATGCAAGCAAATAAATTAGTTCAGACTGCTTGCTACACCGTAAGTTATGCTGGGTCTCCTCTTACAAAATAAGATTTTACATAAAATACATTGTATACATCTTCTTACTAACTTCTGCATTTGATACCATCTGATTATTTTTTCCTGAGCACAAAGAAACCACACACAGATACAACCTCAAGGCGTATATTCTGATCCTTGCATATATCTACAAACATACCCCTCCCAATGGATTAAAAAAACCCCACACATGCTTTAATAGTTTCATTTTACTGATGGCTGACTAGATATTTTGTAATAATATTAATATACATAGATCTTATGCTTTCTCAATTTTTTCCTGACAGGTATTCCCATCCCATACAACGGAGTACTGACAATAACTATCGGCTTTAAAATCACAAGTGTTACAATTAACTTGATTTTTTATTCATAGCTTATTAACAAAACCACAATTTTAAACAGCTCATGGATTCATCTTCAGAACTTGTATTTACTATTAACAGTCTGTCCTGGGTTCAGCAGTAGCAGTCATTTTTTTCTCCTTCTTAGTAGCTGGTACAGTGCTGTGGTTTAAACTTTCAGCCTGGGAACAACACTGATAACACCAATGCTTTTAGTTGTTGCTCAGTAATGTTTACTCTGACCAAGGACTTTCTGAGTCTCATGCTCTGCCAGGGAGGAGGGGAAGCCAGAAGGAAGCAGAGACAGGACACCTGACCCAAACTAGCTAAAGATGTATTCCATACCACAGCACGTCATGCCCAGGATGTAAAAGTGGGGGCAGTTACCCAGAAGGGCTAGTTCACTGCTCAGTTGGGCTTGGTATTGGTCGGTGGGTGGTGAGCAGCTGCGTTCTCTTCCCTTGTTATTTCCCTTATCATTATTATTATTGGTGGTAGCAGTAGTGGTTTTGTGTTATACCTTAGTTACTGGACTGCTGTTATCTCAACCCGTGGGAGTTACATTCTTTCAATTCTCCTCCCCATCCCTCTGGGAGCTGAGGGAGGAAGGGGGGGGAGTGAGCCAACGGGCTGCGTGGTTGAGTCACAGACTGGGTTTAAACCATGACACAGTCTTAACACTTGAACACTGCTTTAAAACAGAAGTGCATTCCTTCCTGCACTCGTGTACAAAATGGTATCCTATACCATACATATAACTTTTCAACAGTTAAAAAAATACATTCAGTAGAAATTATCAATTTGTATTCTTTAAATATCACTACTGTGAAACAACACTGAGTTAAACCTATAGGACAGCCTCTAAAAGTCCATCCAGAGGAACAGGAAGCAAAGAATAGAAGTCTTATGTAGTAACTGAACTTGTAATTATGACTGATTTGAGTAACACCCTGTAGAAAACACCACTGTGCAAGACACTTTAGTACTTTAGTTCCCACTTTTTCTTTCATTAAACATAGAAATCCAAAAATTGGATATGCCAACGCAGTAAATCAGATACAAAAATTTGAAAAGAAATTTTTAAAACTACCTTTTAGATAACCATCTTAATCTGACTGAAATATTTGATTTCATAAAATTCATGAGAGGTACCATACAACTCATCTTAGACAGGAGAGTAACTGCCAAGTATTGTGCTTAAATCAAACTTTATGTTCACACTTGGATTATATTCAATATGTCATCCATTGTTTAACTGGTTCCGTCTTTTAACAGTACTTTCCCTCAATAACTCTTTCAGACTGTTTTCAGAAGTGGGAGCCCTCTAGCGTGCAGTGCAGAGTATTAGTATCACCACAGGTTCAATGTTATTTTTATTAGTTCTGAGCCTAGGCTGACTATTAACTTTATCCTGGTATGTTTCCTATGCTTCTCCATAAATTTGTCAGTTCTGTTCCAGTTCTGTTTGAATGTCTGGAGCCATTTTGCTCATAAACAACTCTATATACAGTCATACCTCTCTAAACTTCAGGAGACTTTGGTAAAGATACACAGATTTCAGGGCTATTATATGCAAGTTCAGAAAAATAATAAGCTCTGCTAGTCTAGGATGTAATGTTTTGGAGCCATTTTTATCTTCATAACACAGTCTGTTTTAAACATCTCTTTGCTAGCCCAGTTATCCTGTTACCTTAGATAATGGAAAGTTAGCTGATTTCATGGATGAAATTACCTCCTCCTCCGTATCCTTTTTCTATTACATATTAGCACCCTCTCCCCTTCAAGACTGTCTTTGAAAACAACAAAAAACTCTCAATACCACCTCTCCCCACTTTATTTCCACCAGGTTTCTGTATAGAACATGTATCTCAGTCTTTCAACATTCAGTTCTGCAAGACATTTTAGTCCTGACTGAAAACTAGTTATAATAACCTTCTGTGGTATATACTTGCTGCCTGGCCCAGAATTATGGCTCCAGCTTTCTCCTTTACATTGAATTTCCTGCAATATATATATATCAAAACAAAATTTTGTTTGTCTTGGCAAAATAGAATATTTTTAAGTAACTAGGTTTCCAAGTCTCATTGGAACTTGCTGCATTCGGTGAGCAAAGCAATCACTGAATTGAAACATGGACACCCAGTAATAGTCACAATTTAGATAACTGAAGAAATTATCTCAAGGTTCTCTTATGAAAGTATCAAACTTATTTTTATTTGTTCTACTTTCCTGACTTTGTTTAAAAGGATAAATGTCTTATAAACAGTTTTCATGTAAATCAAAAGAAGTTGTTAGAATAACAGAATTTTATATGATAGTTTTAATGTTCACTTATTTTACAGAACATCTATAGTGTTTAACTTGGAAATGTATAATTTTGAGCTATTAAAAGTAGAATTTTTGTACTTATAATGAAAATGAATTTCATTTCTAGCTTCTCGTAAAAGACATAAAAAGGATAGAGATGAAGCTTGGGAGTATGAAGAACATGACAGAAGAAGTTCTGGTGACCATAGGAGAAGTGGTTATTATCATGAAGGAAGGAGGACTCCTGGTAGTGGCCGTTACCGTAATCGCAGTCCCGAAAACTCTGATATGGATGATTATTTTCCTTCTCCTAGTCTCAGTGAGGGTAACTGGTTGTTTTAAAATCTTTATTTTCTTCCATAATACTAGTGTATTTTTAAAGGATATGTTAAACATTTTAAAATAAACATCTTTACATGCAGAATTGAATATAAGCTTAAGAAATATAAACAAACCTTTATTCTCTTAATTAGTGGCTAGAAAAATTAAGAAAAAAGAAAAACAAAAGAGGAGGAAAGCGTATGAACCTAAACTAACACCTGAAGGTAATTTTAGAAGATTTATTTTCTACAGTTTGTGTTTTCTGTTTTGTATATAAAATAATTATATATACTGTGGGTTTTTTGTTTTTTTGTTTGTTTTCTCTCCAGAAATGATGGATTCTTCAACTTTCAAAAGATTTACTGCTTCAATAGAGAATATTTTGGAAAGTTTAGAAGACATGGATTTAACAGCTTTTGGTAATATGTCAGAAATTTTCAAAATGTTTCCACCAATTAGAAACACAGGAAAGAAAAAAAATTGCATCTCAGTATATTCAAACTTCCTCCTTTGTGATTTAACTGCCTGTGGTACATGCTACAGTATACTGCATTTATATTGCTTCCACCTTGAGTGGAGGCATTTACCTTTCCAATTTCACTTGCTGCTACAGGAAGAAGATCCTTCTTCTTTGTCCCTGTAGAATCCAAAAGGGACATAAATCACAATGAGGCAAATAATTCTCTGGAGTGGATAGGATGTATCTTTGGGATGTCATTAAGGTGTTATCTTCTGACAGACATATCTTTGTGAGCAACACTAATGTAAGATGGTTCTCTTGCCAGTAATGTCTGAGGCACATAATTTTGCATCTGTTGTGGCCTTTGGCTCAACAGAGATTGATTATTCAGTTTGGCAGCAGAGTGCTTATGCACTTATGGATGAGGTACTGAATCACTGTGTGCTCCTTATCCATTTCAGTGGAAAATAAACCAACTTAGTATAAGTGTCTAAGGTAGTAGTTCGGGTTGACCAAGATGACTTTATATTGAAATGGTTAATGGAGCATTCATTAATTTTTTTCCTACCATCTTTTTCACAAGATTAGAACAAGGGGAGGAGCACAGTAAACAAATCACTACAGTAATGGTGTCTACAAACTTAGATTAAAAAATTAAGTAATTGCTTCTTTCTATATGACTTGTAAGGTTTCTTTGTAAGGGCAAATGTGATTATTCCAGGGTACCTAATTTCCTATGTGTTTTCATATATTGCCCTTCCCCAGATTTGAACTTTAGAATTAGGACTGCAATCATTTAAGACTGGTTTTACTGAAATGAGGGTGATTGCACAAGAGCTAGACTTTGTTATATTAAAAATATTTTTATTTATTACCTTCAGTCATATTTAACAAGTAGCCATTTTAACACAGCCAAAAGTTATCATCATCAGTCTTCATTAGATGGAACTACTAGATTGTTGCTATACAAGAACAGATAATGATTCTAAACAGAAGTTACCACAAAATCACAGATTTATTTAGCCTTAAAGGGATGTTGAGGGTGGTAGAGCAATGGAATAGGCTGCCTGGGGAGGTTCTGGAGTTTTCCTCTCTGAAGACATTCAAGATGCGCCTGGATATATCCCTTTGTAACCTGCTCTAGGTGGCCCTGGCTTTGCAGGGGGTTGGACTAAATGATCTCCAGAGATCCCTTCCAACCCTAATGACTCTGTGACCTGTAGACCAACCCTCTGCTCAAAGCAGGAGAAACTACAAAGTTACATCAGGGTTCTAAGGGCATTTCAAGTCAAGTTCTGAATATCTCCAAGGACAAAGATTCACTGTGATTTTTTTTCCCTTAAATCCAATCACTATTTGTTTCCCTTAGTGCAACAGCAGCTGTTGTTTCTTTTGTTGTACACCTTGGAGAAACCCACCTTCATCTTCTATAGAAATGCTCATTAGCTAAGGGCAGCATTTCAAGCCCTCATAGTTTTCACTTCACCAGGGTAAACAAAGCCAGATACCTCAGACTCTCCTACATTTCATGCTCCAGCCCCCTAACCACCTTATTGGCCCTTTGTCACACTCCTTCCAGTGTGTCACCATTTCTTTTTCAACTAGTCACGTTAATTTAGATTCTGATTTCAGACCAATTCTGTCCTCAAACCTTAAAGCATACTTCTTCATTACAATTATCTTCTAAGCATTTTTAGTCAACCTTTTCATCCTGTCCCTTCAACCAGCTTCAGTTTTCTCCCCATGTTACAGCTACAAGACTTTACACATATTTTTCTAATTTGATCTTACATATTGCTTACGCATTTTGTTGTCTCACAACATGATCCATTCCACCTCGTCTATGTTGCCACTAAGACCATTTCCCTCTACCATTAACCTCTTTGATGCTAACAACTAAAGGCTTTCTTCCATCTTCTATATTCTGTAAATACATTTCCTAGACTGACAGAATCATAGAATAGTTAGGGTTGGAAAGGACCTTAAGACCATCTAGTTCCAAGCCCCCTATCATGGGCAGGGACACCTCGCACTAAACCATGTCACCCAAGGCTCTGTCCAACCTGGCCTTGAACACCACCAGGGATGAAGCATTTACCCCTTTTTTGGGCAGCCTGTTCCAGTGCCTCACCATCCTTACTGTTAAGAGCTTCTTCCTTACATCTAATCTAAACTTCCCCTGTTTGAGTTTTAACACATTACCCCTTGTCCTACCACTACAGTCCCTAATGAAGAGTCCCTCCCCAGCATCCTTATAGGCCCCCTTCAGATAGCGGAAGGTTACTATAAGGTCTCCCCTGAGCCTTCTCTTCTCCAGGATGAACAGCCCCAACCTTCTCAGCCTGTCTTAGAATAATAGAACCATAGAATAGTTAGGATTGGAAAGGACCTCAAGATCATCTAGTTCCAACCCCCCTGCCATGGGCAAGGACAACTCACACTAAACCATATCACCCAAGGCTCCATCCAACCTGGTCTTGAACACTGCCAGGGATGGAGCATTCACAACCTCCCTGGGCAACCCATTCCAGTGCCTCACCACCCTAAAGAATTTCTTCCTTATATCAAGTCTAAACCTCTGCTGTTTAAGTTTCAACATATTTTCCTTTGTCCTATCACTACAGTCCCTAATGAAGAGTCCCTCCCCAGCATCCCTGTAGGCCCCCTTCAGACACTGGAAGGTTGCTATAAGGTCTCCCCTGAGCCTTCTCTTCTCCAGTCTGAACAGCCCCAACTTTCTCAGCCTGTCTTCATAGGGGAGGTGCTCCAGTCCCCTGATCATCCTCATGGCCCTCCTCTGGATTTGCTCCAACAGTTCCATGTCCTTTTCATGTTAAGGACACCAGAACTGCACACTCCAGATGGGTCTCACAAGAGCAGAGCAGAGGGGCAGGATCACCTCCTTCAACCTGCTGGTCATGCTTCTTTTGATGCAGCCTAGGATGCAGTTGGCTTTCTGGGCTGCAAGCATGAACTGAAGCCAGCTCATATTCACTTTCTCATTGACCAACACCCCAAGTCCTTCACCACAAGTCTTATGCATTCTCTACACTGAAGTCTCTTGTGAACAATAGTCTTCTTGGAAAGCATGGAACACTTGCAGATTATCATACACGAAGTACAACTTGTAAACATAACTACTTACTTTAAGTACCCAAAAATTAACTCATCTTTCTAAGACTGAAAGGTTATCAAGACTGAAAGGTTGCTACAACTTTAATTTAGAAAGGAGTTACGCATCATGTGCAATGAGATATTCTCTCATTTTTGAAAGCTGGTCATTTCAGGAATGGATCCTATTATTTTCATTATGAACTGCTGGATAAGTTTTAATTTAGTTCAGTTCAAAAACTGCAGTCATATTTTCTTTCATCTGTGATGGGAAGCTTTCATAGGATTTTTGTCAGGGCTTTTGTCAGAGCAGGTATACCTGTCACAGCACCTTCAGTGCTATTACTTGCACTCAGCATCTCTGATTCTCAAGGTATCCAGCATTTATTGGGGTGGGTGAGAGTGGTGGTGGCAGCATTGGTTTGGTTTTGTTTATATTAATTTCTGTTTACTCTTTCCATTTGCTGATGCATTCCTTGAGAGAAAGGTATGGGACTAATTTTCTGTCAATACTACATTTTGCTCTGTTTTTTCTGTTTATGTACACAGCATGTTAGGCAATCTCAATTTATATTATGAATAATCTAAATTAAAAATAACAGTAGAGCAATTCAGACTCCTGTGTCTCACCCTGGTGTCAGCCGGGATACAGTTAATTTTCTTTGTAGTAGCTGGTACAGTACTGTGTTTTGGCTGTAGTCTGAGAGGAAAGCTGATAACACATCAATGTTTTAGTTGTTACTAAGTAGCACTTGCCCTGATCAAGGACTTTTTAGTCTCTCATGCTCTGCCAGTGAGAAAGAGCACAAAAAGCTGGGAGGGAGCACAGACAGGACACTGACCTGAACCAGCCAAATGGGTATTCCATACCACAGATTATCATACTCTGTATACAAACTAGGGGAAGTGCATAATCAGCACCATGGTGTTTACTTACTGGCTGGGTTTAAACCACAGAAGTCCTTTTTGGTGCCCAATGCAGGGCAAAAATAATTGAGATAATCATGGAACTGACCAGAGCATGTCAAAAAACATGCATTGTAATTGGTCACAATATCATAATAGTCATTGGTCACAATGTTCCCTCATTTGTTCTCAGACCTCATGTGCATGTGCTCACTGGTACGCTATGTAATACTGTTCTTGTTGTATGTGGTCCCTGTGGTGATGTTTATCCATGGGGCTTGGGCCAAAGTTATAATTCTGTTGTACTATGTACTGCCGGGTTTCAATACGATAGAATAGCTGGTCACGAAAATAATCCAGTATGTGCACTCAGTATAGTCATCACCTTTGTCACTCGGGAGCCACCTGGTGGGATCTCTTAACAATTACACCTTTGGACTTTTCTCAGAGCTAACTGATAACAGAAAACTTCCTACAGCTTCTATGCTTTCTTTTCACCTGGGCTCTTCCTTTCCTTTCCCCCTTCTTCCATTCCAGTATCCTCCTCCTCCTCCTCTAGGATAACAACAGCAGTATCTGAGAATTTTAAAGATTTTCAATATCCTTTGAGAACACATGAAATGAGCCTGGCTCTTTTGCTAAGAATCTTACTTAGGGTTAAACAACTACCTGTGGCTACTCCAAAACCCGTGACAAGCACTGCAGCTTGAAAGAAGAGGGACTCAGACTCCAGTGGCAGGTACTAGGGCTACTGACATGGTTTAAGCCCAGCCAGCAACCCAGAACCATACAGCCGCTCACTCACTTCCCCCCAACCCCTTCTTGCCAGAAGCTCCAGGTAGGACCATTCTCCCCGGCTGCGGTGTAGAACACATTTTATCCATTTGGCCCGGTTCGGATTGGTCCAAGGCCTACTGCATGAACTATCTCTCATCTACCTGGACTTGTTCACAGCGTTCAAAACTGTCCTGCATGACATCCTTGTCTCTAAATTGGAAAGACATCAATTTGATAGGTGCACCACTTGGTGGATAAAGAAGTGTCTGGATGGCCGCACGCAAAGAGCTGTGGTAAACGGTTCAACGTCTGGCTGGAGACCAGTAACAAGTGGTGTCCCTGAGGGATAAGTGTTGGGACCGGTCTTGTTCAACATCTTTGTCAGTAACATGGACAGTGGGAATGAGGGCGCCCTCAGAAAGTTTGGCGATGACACGAAGCTGTGTGGTTCTGTTGATATGCTAGAGGGAAGGAATGCCATCCAGAAAGACCTTGACACACTTGTGAGGTGGGCTGATGCCAACCTTATAAAGTTTAACCATGCCAAGTGCAAGGTCCTACACCTGGGTCGGAGCAATCCCAGGCACAGCTACAGGTCAGGCAAAGAAGAAATTCAGGGCAGCCCTGCAGAGAAACACTTGGGGGTGTTGGTTGATAAAAACAATGAACATGAGCCGGCAGTGTGCGCTTGCAGCCCAGAAAGGCAATCATGTTCTGGGCTGCATCTAAAGAAGTGTCACCAGTAGGTCAAAGGAGTTGATCCTACCCCTATACTCTGCTCTTGGGAGACCTCACTTGGAGTATTGTATGCAGTTCTGATGCCCTCAACATAAAAAGGACATGGAACTGTTGGAACAGGTCCAGAGGAGGGCCATAAGGATGATCAGGGGACTAAAGCACCTCCCCTATGAAGACAGGCTGAGGAAGTTGGGGCTGTTCAGACTGGAGAAGAGAAGGCTGCGTGGAGACCTCATAGCAGCCTACCAGTATTTGAAGGGGGCCTACAGGGATGCTGGAGACGGACTATTCATTAGGGACTGTAGTGATAGGACAAGGGAAAATATGTTGAAACTTAAACAGCAGAGGTTTAGACTGGATATTAAGAAGAAATTCTTTACTGTTAGGGTGGTGAGGTACTGGAATGTGTTGCCCAGGGACATGGTGAATGCTCCATCCCTGGCACTTTTCAAGGCCAGGTTGGATGAAGCCTTGGGTGATATGGTTTAGTGTGAGGTATCCCTGCCCAAGGCAGGGGGGTTGGAACTAGATGATCTTGAGGTCCTTTCCAATCCTAACTATTCTATGATTCTGTGATTGGCCATATGGGGCTATTAAAGCGTGAGTGGGTCCTGCTAATCACCCCTTGGCTCTCCAGTATACAGATCAGCTTATGGATTAGAAACACGGAGTCTCAGTTGGTGCGATATTGCCGCCAGTGCACTACTGTGGTCACAATTGGCACTTGTTGTTCTTTGACCTTCAGCAACCCCACAACATAAGGATCCTCTCAGAGACCAGGCAGGGCGGACAGCTGCTCAATCTCCTCTGTCTCCAAAGCAGCAATACCAAAAGCCCAGTGGTACCCTTTTGAGTCCTTTAAATACCATCTCTGAGAGACTATACCAAGGATGCATGAAGCCTCTGAACCAGTCACAATGGGGGTGCTATTGCCACTTCCTCCCATTCAGGCTGATTTCAGCCTCCAGTACAGTCAACTCTTGGGATCCTTCTGTCACTCCAGAAATACAAATGGGTTCTGCCCCTTGACAGCTTGATGGCATCAGAGTACACTGTGCACCGGTATCTACTAGAGCCTTATACTCCTATGGGTCTGAGGTGCCAGGCCATCTGATCCACACAGTCCAGTAAATCCAACCATCCCCTACCTCCACCTGACTGGAGGCAAGGCCCCTCTAATAGTAAACACAACATTGGACACTTAAGTCTTGTAGAAAGTGATAGTCTTCCTTATCTGGGAAACTGCTCATCAGAGACTGAAGCTGCATGGGATCATGGGATGATCATCCTTGACTTTTGTTCTCCTTTTCCAATTCATGCACCTGTTCCTCCAGAGCTGAGGTAGGTATTCCATCCCACTTCCTCATATCTTCTCTGTGATCCTGAAGGTAAAACCATAGGGTGGCCCATGGCATATACCTCCTAAATCTTCTCTCTCGAGCAGTAGGAAGCCTCTTGTTAATAGCTGAGACGTGTGTTGGTACATGTGGGGAGCTGGATAGACAGATCATCTCTCAATTGCTTGAACTCCTGAGAGTTTTTCCACAGCTGAAATGATGGAAGGGGTGAGATTGTCTTCTGCATCTCTAAGTTGACGAATCATTTCATCCACTGTTGGTGGTGCTATATCATTCCAGGTTATTGCTGCCAATGAGTAGGCATATGATAACGGTGCATTCCATGTAAATTTACACCACATGGATCATTTACATTTGACTTCATCTAGATCTATGGGTACATTCCCGGCATCTGGCCTGCAATAGATCATCTCTACAATGTCTAATTCCCTCAGGGACTAGATGCCTTTCTCTGTTGTGGTTCAGTTGGCCAAAGGACTAATAACATCATCCTTGTACAGAAGCTTTTCTGGTCTGAATTGCTGAAACTGCAGCTGCACTGGGCAGGGCAAGTCTCTAGGATGACGGATCATCACCTCCCTAAGATTGTCTTTTACAGTGAACTCACCACCGGCTGCCACAAGACAAGTGCCCCAAAGAGGAGATATAAGGACTCCCTGAAACAATACCTCGGCCTTGCCCCTATTGACTACCATCAGTGTTCCACCTTGGCCTCCAATCGAGAGACTTGGAGACACACCATACATAATGCTGTTGTCTCCTTTGAGAACACATGCAGAATTAGTCCCAAGGAGAAAAGATAACGTAGAAAGAATAGTGCCTCACCTATACCACCCAAGCAGACCTTTCGCTGTGCTTTCTGCAACCTTATTTGCCTATCCCACATTGGTCTTTTTAGTCATCAGCACACTTGTAGTAAGTGTGGGTTAAGCCCTTTTCAAATCTTCATCCATGAAGACAAGCCATTTATGGAAGCCTTTCTTTCACAGCTGCCAAGAGCCGCCTTCAAAGGCTGAGGGACTGTTTTACTTTTGCAATTGCTTTGCCAATTCCCCCTTCCCTAGCAAGTGATCCCAGTTGCTTAGCTTCCCTACCTTCTAGTTCATGACTGTCCAACCCCATTGTCCCAGGGTGTCACCTCTTCTTCTTCTTCCTGATTCACATGACTCCTGATCAGATGCTGTCCTGTGTAGTAAGTGCATTGTTTCTTCATCTATCTTTGCTACACAGGTTCCTTTTTGTGCCTCTTTTTAGCTTTTCCCCTTGTGTACAGGAGCAACCAATATTGGCACAAACTGGTCCTCTGGTTCAGCTGCAGTGATTATCACTTTGTTGGAGTGGTTGCAGTATCTGTTGTCGGGGTTGGTGCAGCCACTGTGTTTGAGTAGCACCAGCAGCTGCATTGTCTCTTGTAGTCAGAATTTAGGTAGCTGCTGTACTTGTCGCTGGGCTGGTATAGCTGCTGTGCTTGGAGATGGAGTAGCTGCACTGTCTGTTGCTGTCAGAGTTCGAGTAGCTACTGTCCTTATTGCTGGGTTGGTGTAGTTGCTGTACTTGGAGTAGCTGCGTTGTCTGTTGCTTTGCCATCAGATCTAGGGACGTTTTTTTTCCCTTTGAAGGTGCTGAATAGTGTTGAACAGGGCTCTGTAAGCATAGGCCAAGCCCCAGCACGTTGCCATGATTTATCCCTCTCTGGTATGACCAGGATGACAACACACCTAATTAAAGCGTTTTACTAATTTTTCTGCACCCACCCACTGACCCGTACCCAGCCCGACCTCAGCAGTGATCTAACCTTTCCGGGTAACTGCCCCCAGTTTACATCCCAGACATAACATGCTGTGGTATGGAATACCTCTGGCTAGTTTGGGTCAGTTGTCCTGTCTCTGCTTCCTCCCAGCTTTCCCTTCTCCCTGGCAGAGCATGAGACTCAGAAAGTCCTTGGCCAGAGTGAGCATTACTGGGCAACAACTGAAAGTATCGGTGTTATCAGCATTGTTCCCAGGCCTAAAGTCAGAAACACAGCACTGCACCAGCTACTAAGAAGGAGAAAAATGACACTGCTGAACCCAGAACAGCTACTCAAACTCCAGTGACAATGATTGCAGCTACTTCAACCCCTGTGACACGCACTATAGCTACGCAAATCCTGGTGGCGAGCACTATGGCTACTTAAACCCCACTGGCAAGCATTGCAGCCACTTCAATCTCCACAGCAAGCACTGTAGCTACTCAATGACCACTGTGACTACTATGACCTACAATGACTACTAAAACTTCAGCAAGAGGCACCACAGTTATTTTTATCCCCATCACAAGCACTGCAGCAGCAAAGACAGTGGCTATTCATACTTCAGTAAAAACACTGCAACTGTTTAATTTCTGTGACCAGGACTGAAACTATTCAATCCCCAAAAAGAACTACAACCCTTCAGACCCCAGTGATAAGTGACAGAACTGAACCAGAGAACCAACCTGTGTTAGTATCAGTTACCACTAGGTGCAAACGGAAATAGAAACAAAAAACAACTCCTTGATCTTCTTTCACTGAACAAGGGCCATTACTAAAACCAGAGGAATCATTACAAGAAACAGGAAGAAGCAGAACAAGATGCAATTTGTAAATCCCTATCCTTGACTGAGCTGTGGGATACTCAAAAAGATTTCAGCCATGGTCAAAGTGAGCACATCATCACCTGAATGTTCCAATGCCAGAACAATGGCACCGACAGTGACGAATTAGAAGACAGGGAAGAGAAACAGCTGAAATCATTTGCTAAGGAAGGGAGAACCGACACAGCAACCGCAAAAAAGAAATGAACCCTCAGCCTTTAGAGACAGCTCTTCACAGGTGTGAAGGAAAGGTACCCCTACAAGGACAATATTAGGTGTCACTAAGCCAAGTGGACCACAATGGATAAAGGCCTCCAGTATCTGAGGGAATCAGCCAATCTACCATAGGATGGATGCTGGGAACACATACTTAAATCCAGGTGAAGTCAAATGTACAGCACCCATGTGGTGTAAACTTACACAGAGTGCACCATCACATTTGCCAACTCATTGGCATCAATGAGGTGGAGGGATACAGTGGCACTAACAGTGTATGAAGTGAGTCATAAAGTCCAAGAGTTTGAAGACAACCTCACTATGAAGTTTAACCATGACAAGTGCAAGGTCCTACACCTGGGTCAGAGCAATCCCAGGCACAGCTACAGGTTGGGAAAAAGGAAATTCAGGGCAGCCCTGCGGAGAAGGACTTGGGGGTGCTGGTTGATGAGAAAATGAACATGAGCCAGCTGCAGTGTGCACTTACAGCCCAGAAAGGCAACCGTATTATGGGCTGCATCAAAAGAAGTGTGACCAGCAGGTCAAAGGAAGTGATCCTGCCCCTCTACTCTGCTCTTGTGCAACCCCACTTAGAGTATTGTGTACAGTTGTGGTGACCTCAACATAAAAAGGACATGGAACTGTTAGAACAAGTCCAGAGAAAGGCCACAAGGATGATCAGAGGACTGGAAAACCTCCCGTATGAAGACAGGCTGAGAAAGTTGGGGCTGTTCAGCCTGGAGAAGGCTGAGTGGAGACGTCATGGCAGCCTTCCAGTATCTGACTATTCATTAGGGACTATTCATTAGGGACTGTACTGATAGGACAAGGGGTAATGGGCTGAAACTTAAACAGCAGAGGTTTAGACTGGATATTAAGAAGAAATTCTTTACTGTTAGGGTGGTGAGGTACTAGAATGGGTTGCCCAGGGAGGTTGTGAATGCTCCATCCATGGCAGTGTTCAAGGCCAGGTTGGATGAAGCCTTGGGTGATATGGTTTAGTGTGATGTGTCCCTGCCCATGGCAGGGGGGTTGGAACTAGATGATCTTAAGGTCCTTTCCAACCCTAACTATTCTATGATTCTATGATTTCAGCTGTGAAAAAATTCTCAATAGGTCAAACACTTGAGAGATGATCTGTCCGATCCATCCAGCTCCCCCTCGTGCACCAACCCACACCTCAACTATTAACAAAAGGCACTGCCTGAAAGGGAAAATATAGGAAGTACACCCCATGTTTTTGTCTGTGGAATTACAGAGAATACATGAGAAAAGGGAATGGAAAGCCCACCTCAGTGCTGGAGGAATAGGTGCATGAACTGAAAAATAAACCAATGGTCAATGGGGGTCCTCAAAGGAAAACTGCTGTTATATTCTCTGGTGACCAGTTTTCCAGATGGAGTGAAAGAGCTGATTTTGCTCCAACTCCTATGAAAAGGAATTTTCATCCCTTTCTACAAGACATAACTGGAGAATGGTATGACCACTACTATAGGGGCCCTGTCTCCAGCCAGGTGGAGGAGACAACTGCATTTACTGGACTGTGTAGATCAGATGGCCTAGCACATCAGCCCCACAAAAGTATAAGGCTGAAAAGGATGCTGAAGGTCAAAGAAAAACAAGCGCCAATCACACCCACAACAGTGTACTGGCAGCAACACTGCATCAACCAAGACTGCCTGACTCCCATCCATAATCTGATCATTAGGTTGGTGAGCAAAGAAATTATCAGCAGGACCCATGCGGGCTTTAATAGACACATATGGCCAGTGTGACAGTCTAACGGAGAGTGGAGACTAAGAGCAGGCTATGGTGGCCTGACATCATAGAATAGTTAGAATTGGAAAGGACCTTAAGATCATCTAGTTCCAACCCCACTGCCATGGGCAGGGACACCGCATACTAAACCATGCCACGCAAGGCTTCAGCCAACCTGGCCATAAACACTGCCAGGGATAAGAGCATTCACAAACTCCCTGAGCAACCCATTCAAGTGCCTCACCACTCTAAGAGTAAAGAATTTCTTCCTTATATCCAATCAAAATTTCCCCTGTTTATGTTTTAACCTGTTACCCTTTATCCTGTCACTACAGTCCCTAATGAAGAGTCCCTCCCCGTATCCCTATAGCCCCCCCTTTAGATACTGGAAGGCTGCTCCATAAAGCCTTCTCCAGGATGAACAGCCCGAACTTTCTCAGCCTGTCTTCATACGGGAGGTGCTCCAGTCCCCTGATCATCCTCATGGCCCTCCTCTGGACTTGCTCCAACAGCTCCATGTCCTTCTTATGTCAAGGACACCAGAACTGCACACAATACTACAAGTAGGGTCACACAAGAGCAGAGCAGAGGGGCAGGATCACCTCCTTCAACCTGCTGCTCATGCTTTTGATGCAGCCCAGGATACAGTTGGCTTTCTGGGCTGTGAGTGCACACTGCAGCTGGTTCATGTTCATTTTCTCATCAACAAACAAGTCCTTCTCTGCAGGGCTGCTCTGAATCTCTTCTTTGCCCAACCTGTAGCTGCGCCTGGGATTGCTCCAACACAGGTGTAGGATCTTGCGCTTGTCATGGTTAAACTTCATGAGGTTGGCATCAGCCCACCTTACAAACATGTTGAGGTCCCTCTGGATGGCATTCCTTCTCTCCAGTGTATCAACAGAACCACACAGCTTGGTGTCATCTGCAGACTTGCTGAGGGCGCACTCATTCCCACTGCCCATGTCACCGACAAAGATGTTGAACAAGACCGGTCCCAACACTGATCCCTGAGGGACACCACTTGTTACTGGTCTCCAGCTGGTCCTTGAGCCACTGACCACAATTCTTTGCATGTGGCCATCCAGCCCGTACTTTATCCACTGAGTGGTCCACATGTCAAATTGATGTCTCCCCAATTTAGAGACAAGGATGTCATGCAGGACAGTGTTGAACGCTTTGCATAAGTCCAGGTATGTCATGTCAGCTGCTCCACCCCTGTCCATCAGTTCTGTAGCCCCATCATAGAAGACTGCCAAATTGGTCAGGCAGGATTTCCCCTTAGTGAAGCCATGCTGGCTGTCACCAACCACATTGTTGTTTTTCATGTGCCTTAGCATGCTTTCCAGGAGAGTCTGTTCCATGATCCTGCCAGGCACAGAGGTGAGACTAACTGGTCTGTAATTCCCTGGGTCTTCCATCTCCCCCTTCTTGAAAATGGGGGTTTATATTTCTCTTTTTCCAGTCATCAGGAACTTCACCTGATTGCCATGATTTCTCAAATATGATGGCCAGTGGCTTAGCAACTTCATTCGCCAGCTCCTTCAGGACCTGTGGATGGATTTCATCAGGTCCCATGGACTTGTGTACATTCAGGTTCTTAAGGTGGTCTCGAACCAGAGCCTCTCCTACAGTGAGCCTAGGGTCTTCCTTTCCACAGTCCCTGCATCTGCCTTCCATGACTTGGGTGGTGTGGTCAGAGCCTTTACCAGTGAAGACTGAGGCAAGGAAGTCATTAAGAACCTCAGCCTTCCCCAAATCCAGGGTAGCCTGTTCTCCTAATAGCTTCCAGAGAGGGCCCACATTGTCCCTAGTCTGTTTTCTATTCGCGATGTACCTACAGAATCCCTTCCTGTTATCTTTCACAACCCTAGCGAAGTTTAATTCTGTCTGCGCCTTATCTTTCTTAACCTGGTCCCTAGCTCCATGGACAACATCCCTGTATTCTTCCCAGGCTGCCTGTTCTTGATTCCACCTTTTATTAGTCTCTTTTTTCCCCTCTAAATTTCCTCAGCAGTTCCTTATCCATCCAAGGAGGTCCCCTGGCCCTCCTGCTGCACTTCCTTCTAGTTGGGATGCAACACTCCTGAGCTTTTAGCAGGTGATCCTTGAATATCAACCAACAGTCTTGGGCCCCCCTACCCTCTAGGGCTATTTCCCATAGAACTTTACTAAGCAGGTTCCTGAAGAGGCCAATGTCTGCCCTTCTGAAGTCCTGAGCAGTGAGCTTGCTGCACGCTCTTCTCACTGCCTTGAGGATCTCGAATACGTCATATGTAAGTCATATCAGCACTGCATGCTGACGTACCAGACATGCTAGAACCTCAGTATGAACTGGAATCAAAGGCATCCAAGTGGGATGCTACAACTGATATTGCCAATACATTTGTCTCTATCCCTTTGATAGCAGAGTGCAAGCCACAGTTCCCTTTTACTTGGAAGGGCCTCCAGTGCCTCCAGTATCTCCAGTACACTTGGAATTGAGTATCCCAGGGGTGGAAACACAGCCCTACCATTTGCCATGGACTGATCCAGACTACACTGGAACAGGAGCAAGCTCCAGAACACCTACAATACACTGATGACATTATTGTGTGGGGAGATACAGCAGATGTTTTTGAGAAAGGGAGGAAAATAATCGAAATCCTGCTGAAAACTGATTTTGCCATAAAGCAGAGTAAGGTCTAGGAACCTGCACAGGATATACAATTTTCGGGAATAAAATGGCAAGATGAATGTCTCCAGATCCCCACAGATGTGAGCAACAAGATAACAGCAATGTCTCCACCAACTAATAAGAAAGAAACACGCATTCTTGGGTGTTGTGAGGTTCTGGAGAATGCACATCCAAAACTATAGTCTGACTGTAAGTCCTCTCTATCAAGTGACCTGGAAGAGAATAATTTCAAAGGGGGCCCTGAGCAACAAGCCTTTGAACAAATGAAATGACAGACAGTTCACACACTAGCCCTTGGTTGACTCCAGACGAGGTGTCATGGTTTAAACCCAGTCAGCCATAAATCAGTCACACTATCTCTCTCTCACCCCCCTCCACTCCCTGAGGAATGGGGAGGAGAATCAAAAGAATGTAACTCCCACAGGTTGAGATAAGAACAGTTTAGTAACTAAGGTAAAACACAAATCACTACTGCTACCACCAATAATAATAATGATAAAGAAAATAACAAGGGAAGAGAATACAATACCATCCACCAACCAATAATACCAAGCCCAACCGAGCACCGACCGATACCTATAGTCCAACCCCACAGTGAACCAGCGCTTCCGGGTAACTCTCAGTTACATCCTGGGCATGATGTGCTGTGGTATGGAATACTTCTTTGGTCAGTGTGGGTCAGGTATCCTGTCTTTTGTTTCATCCCAGCTTCCCCTCCTCCCTGGCAGAGCATGAGGTTCAGAAAGTCCTTGGCCAGAATAAACATTTGAGCAGTAACTAAGAACATTGATGTTACCAGCGCTGTTCCCATGCCGAAAGTCAAAAACACGGTGCTGCACCAGCTACTAAAGAGCAAACATGACTGCTACTGCTGAACCCAGAACACCAGGAAAGATGTAAAAAATGTGCTTTACACAGCAGCTAGGGAGAATGGTCATAGAATCATACAATACTTAGGGTTGAAAAGGACCTTAAGATCATGTAGTTGCAACTCCCCTGACATGGGCAGGGACACCTCACACTAAACCATATCACCCAAGGCTTCATCCAACCTGGCCTTGAACACTGCCAGGGATGGAGCATCCACTACCTCCCTGGGCAACCCATTCCAGTAGCTCACCACCCTAACAGTAAAGAATTTCTTCCTTATATCCAATCTAAACTTCCCCTGTTTATGTTTTAACTTTGGGCCTCTACAGAAAGCTCCACAGGAGACTGGAGGTTGACCCCTCAGCTTTTGGAGTCAGGAATACAGAGGATCAGAGACCAGCTACACTCCAACTGAAAAAGAGATACTAGCAGCATATGAAGAGGTCCGAGCTGCTTCAGAAGTGATAGGCACTGAAGCACAGCTCCTCCTGGAACCCCGGTTTCCTGTGCTGGGCTGGATTTTCAAAGGCAGGGTCTCCACTACACATCATGTAACTGATGCTACATGAAGTGAGTGGGCTGCACTAATTACACTAGCTTGAACAGGAAACCCAGTCATCCAAGAAGTCTAAAATTCATCATGGAACGGCCAGAGGGCAAAGATTTCAGAATGTCAGCAGAGAATAAGGTGATGGGTGATTAAGAGGATCCACCATGTAATCAACTGTCAGAAAGTGAGAAGCAATACGCCTTGTTTACTGATGGGTCCTGATGTACTGTAGGAAAGCATGAGATAGAAAGCAGCTGTATGGAGTCCCAGACAACAAGCTGCAGAATCTTCTCGAGGCGAGGGTGAATCGAGTCACTTTGCAGAGATAAAAGCAATCCAGCTGGCCTTGGACACTGCTGAACAAGGAAAAAGGCCAGAACTATACCTCTCTTGACTCAAGGATGGCAGGAAATGCCCTGTGGAGGTGGTTGCAGCAATGGAAGCAGAGCAACTGGCAATGCAGAGGGAAGCCCATCTGGGCTGCTGCACTTTAGCAAGGCATCACTGCCGAGGTGCAGAACCTGGGGGTGAAGGTAAGCAATGTAAATGCTCATGTACCCAAGAGTCTGGCCATTGAGGAACACCAGAACAGCCAACAGGAGAATCAAGCTGCTAAGATTGAAGTATGGGCAAGCAATTAATCCAGTTGACTCCTCCAGTGTTTTGGAATTTCACTCCTGAAAAAATGCAGAATCCAGAAAAATTAACAGAACACTTAGACAAGGTGTGCTGTCATCCTGGCGATACCAGAGATGGGAAATTCACTGCAATGTGCTGGGGCTTGGCCTACACCTATAGGGCCCTGCTCTGTAAGGAGCAAGAAAAAGATGTCCCTGGATCTGATGATAAAGCAACAGACAACACAGCTAGTCAAACCCCAATCAAAGCAAGCTACACCAACTCCTGCAACAAACAAAGCAGCTACTCAACCCCTGACAGCAATTGGCAATGCAGAAATCCAACAGGGTGGCTACACTATGGCAAGATATCGCTGCCTGGGAACGTGGTGGTGAAGGTATACCACGTACATGCTCATGTAATCAAGAGCTGGGCCCCTAAAGAACATCAGAACAACCAACAGGTGGATAAAGCTGCTAAAATTGAGGTGACTTGAATGGATTTAGACTGGCAATATAAGGGTGAATTATGTTTAGTCAGGAGGGCCCCTGACACTTCAGGCAGAGATGCAACATACAGATGGACCTGTGATGGAGGGGTTACTCACAAATGTCAAACATGTGTTGTACTTAAGCCAAACGGTTAAAGCCTCTTTGGTATGGAGGACAATGGCTGAAGTACAAATATGAGGAGGCCTGGCAGAGTGACTATATCACACTCCCACCAACCTGCCAAGGCAAGCACCATGGGCTTACCATGGTGGAAGCAACCACTGGATGGCTGGAAATATACACTGTGCCCCACACCACCACCCAGAACACTATCCCAGATCTTGAATCTTGTGTCAATATGGCATCCCAGAGAGAACAGAGTCAGACAATGGGACTCATTTTCAGAATGAGCTTATAGACAACTGAATCAAAAAGCATGGCATTGAGTGGGTATATCATATCCCCTATCAGGCACCAGCTTCTGGGAATATCGAACAGTACAATGGGCTGTTAAAATCTACACTGAGATCAATGGGTGGTGGGACTTTCAAGCACTGGGATACACATTTACCAAAAGCCACCTGGATGGTCAACACCAGAGGATCTGCCAACAGGGCTGGCCCAATCCAATCAGAAATTTTACGGACCGTAGAAGGGGATAAAGTTTCTGTGTGCAAATAAAGAATTTGCTGGGTGCTCCGGGTTCAGCAGTAGCAGTCATTTTTCTCCTTCTTAGTACCTGGTGCAATGCTGTGTTTTTGACTTTCAGCCTGAGAACAACACTGATAACACCAATGTTTTTCGTTGTTGTTCAGTAATGTTTACTCTGACCAAGGACTTTCTGAGCCTCATGCTCTGCCAGGGAGGAAGGGAAGCCAGGAGGAAGCAGAGACAGGACACCTGACCCAAACTAGCCAAGGATGTATTCCATACCACAGCACGTCATGCCCAGGATGTAAACTGGGGGCAGTTACCCAGAAGGGTTAGATCACTGCCTAGGTCAGACTGTGTATCCGTCGGTGGGTGGTGAACGGTTGTGTTCTCTTCCCTTGTTATTTCCCTTATCATTATTATTATTGGTGGTCTCTTTCACGGACACCCCCTTGTCATGGGCAAAGAGCTTGCGTGCCCTTGTGAAACTGGGAGCTATATGCTGGTGGTGGCATATGCCTCCAGTAGGGTCTCCCATGCCAGACAGGTCTCAACTGAAGGGTCAGACAAAGTGTGTCCATGGGCAGTATGGGCTCACTAGCATTCAGGCAACCATCCTAGGAGAAGGACAACTCTAACTTCAAACTCGGGCAGATGGAGCTTGTTTAGCCTTGTAAGGCCATCCAAGAGAAGGATCCTCTAACCAAACCTACAACTTGAGGACCTTGCTGTCTCCATCCAAGCTCGCTAGGCCCTGGCAGATAAACCTCAGGTATAAAGGGTGTGGCCAGTTCCACCGTGTGTTACCTAAAAAAATCCACTGAGCAGGCCCAAAGGGTTTACTCACACTTGCAAAGTCCTGTAGCGACAGGCGAAGGACAAAACGGCAGGTGATAAGGTGCACTGGAAGCCAAAGACCCAACCCTGCATGCAGGCAGTTCAGGACATTGGTCGCTCGAGACTGACCCAGGAGATTACAGTCTTGTTTGACAACATCCTGAATGACCAAGCAGCCTTTTTTCAAGGAGAGCACTGCTTGCTCCATATGGAGAGGCCTAGAAAAGGTAGCCTAACCAAAGCTCATCTCCTCCTCCACCTGGCTGGCTAGCCGCAGCCAATGGGCATCTCCTGTTGCAGTCAACCAAAGACAAAGAGACAAAGACATACACCTGCCTCCAAAGGTGTGTCCCGATTGACACTCGCACATTGGAACATCAGAACCATGCTTGATACAGCGGACAGTTGGTGTCCTGAGCGCCGTTCTGCGCTAATTGCCCACAAATTGTCACAACTCAATATCAACACTGCTGCTCTCAGTGAAGTTTGCCTTCATGAGGAAGGTAGCCTTAAAGAACATGGTTCTGGCTATACACTCTACTGGTCAGGTAAATCCAAAATTGAAAGTAATCTTTCTGGAGTTGCCTTCATGATTAAAAACTCCATCATCTCTAAACTTCAAAATTTGCCAATAGGTCATTCCGATAGTATTATCTCCTTACGCCTTCCACTACACAATAAGCAACATGTTGTTCTTTTCAGCATATATGCTCCAATTCTGCAAGCTGACCCTGCAGAAAAAGACAAATTCTACACTGACCTGCATCACTTCACTCAAAAGGTTCATACAGATGATAAAATCATAATCTTTGGTGACTTCAACACCCAAGTAGGTAAGAACTTTGAAGCCTGAAAAGGAGTACTAGGCAAGCACAGTGTTGGTAGCTGCAATGATAACAGATGCCTATTGCTAGAGTTTTGTGCAGAGCAGCAGCTTACCATCACCAATACTATTTTCCAGCAGAAAGACAGTCTGAAGACAACCTGGATGCATCCTTGATCTAAACACTGGCACCTTATTATGTCTTAGTGAGCCAGAGAAATGCTCGCAATGTCTGTCACACCCAAGTGATGCCTAGTGCAGAATGTCAAACAGAGCACCGCCTTGTGGATTGCAAACTTAACTTCCTCTTCAAGCCCAAATCTAAGAGGGGCGGCATTCTGAGGAGGAGGCTCAAAGTTCATAATCTTCAAATAGCTGCAGTGAGGGACAGCTTTCAGGCTAGCCTTCAAACTAGGCTTGAAGACCATCTTATAGATTCTTCTCCTGAAGCACTTCAGCAACATACTAAAAAAAAGCATTCTGCAGTCCTCCAAAGAATCCTTTGGGTTCTCCTTAAAGAAAAACAAAGACTGGTCTGATGATAACAATCAGGAGGTCCAGGAATTGCTGACAAAGAAGAGATCATCAAGCACACCTCACTCAGCCACTTTACCATGTAAGAAAAGCAGCTTTTTGTCTTGCATGCAGTAAACTCCAACAGAAGCTTCAGGACATCCAGAACAAGTGGTGGCTCAACCTAGCAGAAAAGACTCAACTATGCACAGATTTAGGTGACCACAGAGGCTCTGAAAGCTATGTATGGACCCACATACCAGGTTCAAAGCCCCTTACTTAGTGCAGATGGCCAAACGCTTCTTACAGATAAAATCTCCATCCCGAATAATTGGTCTGAACATTTTCAAACACTCTTTAGTGCTAACCGTATAGTCCAAGGCACAAGAATCCAGCACATTTTACAACACCTGGTGAAAAACAAATTGGATATAGCCCCTACCATGGGAGAAACTCTTAAGGCTATACAGCAGGTGAAAACTGGTAAGGCAGTTGGGGTCAACGAAATCCCACCCGAAATCTGGAAACATGGAGGCCAAGCACTTCATGCTAAGTTTCACAAGCTAGTTGTGCACTGTTGGGAACAAGGTAAATTACCCTCAGACTTTCATGATGCAGTCATCATCACTCTATAAGAAAAAAGGTGTAAAGTCAGACTGCTCAAGCTACTGAGGTACAACTCCGGTCTCCACTGCTGGAAAAATCCTTGCAAGAATACTACTGAACAGATTAGTACCTGCTACTGCAGAAGAACTTCTACCTGAAAGTCAGTGTGGTTTCAGAGCCAATAGAAGTACCACAGACATGGTATTTGTTCTCAGAAAACTTCAAGAGAAGTGTAAAGAACAGGATAACGGACTCTATGTAACTTTCGTTGACCTCACCAAACTTTTGACGCTGTGAGCAGAAAAGGCCTGTGGCTGACCTTGGAACAATTAGGTTGTCCCCCCAAGTTCCTCAAAATGATTATTCCGTTACATAAGGATCAGCAGGGCCAAGTCAGATATGGCGATGCACTATCTGAACCCTTCCCAATAACCAACAGTGTGAAACAAGGTTGCATTCTCACACCAACTTCATTCACAATCTTCTTCAGCATGATGCTCCAAAGGGCTACGGTAGACCTCAACAAACAAAATGGCATTTATATTCAATATTGTACCAACGGGAGCATATTCAATCTAAGGCAACTGAAGGCCCACACTAAGACCCTAAATCACCTTGTCCATGAACTGCTTTTTGCTGATGATGCCGCCATTGCTGCCCACATAGAAGCAGCTCTGCAGTGTTTAACATCTTGGTTTGCAGAGGCGACTGATCTTTTCAGGCTAGAAGTAGCTCTCTACCAACCTGCACCACAAGATTACCATCATCCCCACATTACCATTGGCGAGTCAGAGCTTAAGTCAGTTCAGCTATCTGAGAAGCATTATTTCCTCAGATGCCACGATTGACAAAGAGATACACAACAGAACAGCAAAGGCACATAAAGCCTTCAGAAAACGCCATAAAAGAGTCTGGTGCAATAAACACCTGAAGCTCTATAGAGCCATTGTATTGTCTACACTTTTATATGGGTCTGAAACATGGGTTATCTACCACCATCACCTGTGACTCCTTGAATGCTTACATCAGCACTGCCTCCGGACAATTCTAAACATCCATTGGACTGACTGTGTGTCGAATGTTACTGTCCTTGAACAGGGGTCACCAGTATCGAGGCCATATTGCTGAAATCACAGCTGCGCTGGGCAGGGCAAGTCTCTAGGATGACGGATCATCACCTCCCTAAGATTGTCTTTTACAGTGAACTCACCACCGGCTGCCACAAGACAAGTGCCCCAAAGAGGAGATATAAGGACTCCCTGAAACAATACCTCGGCCTTGGCCATATTGACTATCATCAGTGGTCCACCTTGGCCTCCAATCGAGAGACTTGGAGACACACCATACAAAATGCTGTTGTCTCCTTTGAGAACACATGCAGAATTAGTCCCAAGGAGAAAAGACAACGTAGAAAGAATAGTGCCTCACCTACACCACCCAAGCAGACCTTTCGCTGTGCTTTCTGCAACCAGATTTGCCTATCCCACATTGGTCTTTTTAGTCATCAGAGCGCTTGTAGTAAGCATGGGTAAAGCCCTTCCCAAATCTTTGTTCGTGAAGTCAAGCCATCATTATTACTGGTGGCAGCAGTAATAGTTCTGTGTTATACCTTAGTTACTGGACTGCTCTTATCTCAACCCATGGGAAACACATTCTTTCGATTATCCTCCCCATCCCTCTGGGAGAGGGGAGAGGAAAAAGGGGGGGAGTGAGCCAACAGCTGCGTGGTTCTGAGTTACTGGCTGGGCTTAAACCACGATACTGGGGAAGACAGTCTGGGTTATTCGTACCTCAGGTAAAGGACAACCCACTTGTGGTACTATTTTGCTCAACGACCTGTGTGTACTTGTTGGGTAGCTCAGGAGGATGGGGAAGTTCGGTGTGTACCTTGAAGGGATTTAATTTTGGGGGAAAACAGCAGCCAGTGAACTCAATTATATGGTCTTGACTGCTATCTAGCACGTCTATGGCAGCTAGATGCCCATCACTGCATTGTGCATCTTGCAGCACCCATCTCTGCCACTCCAACTGGGCACCAACTGTGGTAAGCAACTGTATTGGTCATTACTGCTGTTTCCAAAATTTTCACTTTTTCTGTTCCCAAGTATGATCGTTATTGCTATTGTCTGTATTAGTTCCATTATCATTATATTTTATTTAATTTCAATTATTAAACTGTTCTTATCACACAAGTTTTACACCCAGGAGGTAAGGGGAGGAGTGAGTAAGCAGTTGCATGTTACTTAATTGCCTCCTTTCCTACTACTGTTGCTATTTGCAACCCTTCAAAAATATTATTTCATGAAAATCTTTCCTCAAATTCAAGTATTCTATGTCTTACTGCTTTAATTTTTTCCAGTTTTCATTATCCAAGTTTCCTTCCATGCTGTCCCCCACTGTTTCATGCAAAGACCAAGAATCATAGAACCATAGAATCATAGAATAGTTAGGGTTGGAAAGGACCTTAAGATCATCTAGTTCCAACCCCCCTGCCATGGGCATGGACACCTCACACTAAACCATATCACCCAAGGCTTCATCCAACCTGGCCTTCAACACTGCCAAGGACGGAACATTCACAACTTCCCTGGGCAACCCATTCCAGTGCCTCACCACCCTTACAGTAAAGAATTTCTTCCTTATATCCAATCTAAACCTCTGCTGTTTAAGTTTCAACCCGTTACCCCTTGTCTTATCACTACAGTCCCTAATGAATAGCCCCTCACCAGCATCCCTGTAGGCCCCCTTCAGATACTAGAAGGCTGCTATGAGGCCTCCATAAAGCCTTCTCTTCTCCAGGCTGAACAGCCCCAACTTTCTCAGCCTGTCTTCATAGGGGAGGTGCTCCAGTCCTCTGATCATCCTCGTGGCCCTCCTCTGGACTTGTTCTAACAGTTCCATGTCCTTTTTATTTTGAGGACACCACAACTGTACACAATACTCCAAGTGAGGTCTCACAAGAGCAAGGAGAGGGGCAGGATCACCTCACATTGCATTCAGTGTCCAACTAGTAACTTCTATGGCTTACAGAATGACAACTCTATGCAAAGCATCCATCTCCCCAATCCAACAACCCAGAAACAAAGCAGATGAGTAGTCACACTGCTGTGCAACTGCACAGGGGTACAAGAAAAACTACTACTACTTTAACACCAAGAAAAAGTAGGATTAATTCAATTTCTTTTGCTCCCTCAGTACAGGAGAGCAACACTGTAGTGTACTCAGTATAAGTATTATTAGAAACATTGGTGAGCACAGATATGCTAACTTCTTCTGTCCTAGCTGCCAATACTTGCAAATAGTTAAATATTGTACAATCATAATTTAAGACAGAAAGGTCATGGAAACGTGATCATGAGTGATCAAAAACTGCTCTGTAATGAAAGTCTCTGTAGTACTTGGAGTTGAGAGGAATATCTGGTGACCTAAAGTAGACTTGTTTCAACTATGTGCTGGTTTTGGCCAGGGTAGAGATATTTTTCTTCATAGCAGTTGGCATGTGACTATGTTGTGGATTTGTGCTGAAAACAATGCTGATAATTCAGGGATGTTTTCCTTATTGCTGAGCAGTGCTTACACAGAGTCAAGGATTTTTCTGTCTCTCACACCACCTCACCAGCAAATAAGACTTGGGATGCACAGAAAGTTGGGAGAGGCACAGCTGGGACATCTGACCCCAACTAACTAAAGGAATACCCTGTACCACAGGATGTCACACTCAGCATATCAAGCTGGGTGTCCTGGGTTCAGCTGTAACAGTTATTTTTCTCCTTCCTAGTAGCTGGTACAGTGCTGTGTTTCAGCTTCAATCCAAGAATAATGCACACCCATGTTTTAACTGTTGCTAAATACCACTTACACTGATCAAGGACTTTTCAGCCTCATGCTCTGCTTGTGAAGAGGGGCACAGGAAGCCAGGAGGAAGCAGAGACAGGATACATGACCTAAAGTAGCCAAAGGAATATTCCATACCATAAGATGTCATGCCCAGTATATCAACTGGGGGGAGTTACCCAGAAGGCCCAGATTGCTGCTCAGGTCAGGTGGGTAGTGAGCAATTTTAATGTGCATCACTGCTGGTTATTGGTTTGGGGTTTTTTTCCTTTCCCCTTTTAATTTTATATTTTCTCCACTTGTTATTTCCTTTACCATTATTAGTGGTAGCAGTAGTAGTTTTGTACTATAGTTATTGGACTCTTATCTCAACCTGTAGGGCTTACATTCTTTTAATTCTCCTCCCCATCCCACCAGGGGGGTGGGGGAGGGGGGTGTGGGTATATGTGCATGAGCAAACAACTACATGGTGCCAAGTTACCAGCTTGGCTTAAACCATGACACTAGGAAAAGGAGAGCATGGACAAATGGGACAGATGATGGACACACAACAGACAGGACATGGACAATGGGACACATGCACACAGTGATGGTGTTGTCTTCCCAAGTAACTGTTATGCATGATGGAGCCCTGTTTTCCTGGAAATGGCTGAACACCTACCAACCAATGACAAGTGGTGAATTAATTCCTTGGTTTGCTTTGCTTGCGTGCACATCTTTTGTTTTACCTATTAGCTATCTTTATTTCTTACTTTTTCTAATTTTCTTCCCCATCCTACCGGGGATGAGGGGGACAACAGGATGACAATGGGATGACTGAACAAGAAGCTGTGTGGTGCTTAAATGCCACCTGAGATTAAACCATGACAACATGTTGCTACCATCTTAGCAAAAGTTAGTCTACATGGGGAAATTGGTCACTTCAAAATCTCACATCCAAATGTTCAAGTCCACCATTAAAAATCTTGCTGGTCTCACACACAGGCAAAAGCCTTTAGCTATTCTAACCCAATCCTAGGATTACCTGTACCTCTACCAGGATAATTATATAACAGGCATTAGCATGTCAGAAATTATGTGCAAGTAAAATGTAAAATATGCTGGATTTAAAAATAACACCATGTACTACATCCACATCAAAATAAAGGCATACAATCACTATAACATCCACTATTCTAATTTACTTAGATCATTAAAATATTTCTAATATGCTGTTCTGGAGAATCCAGAAAACCTTTCCTTACAACCTCTGCAATACAACAGCATAACACTAGCATGCTCTGGCTATTTTCACTAGTAGTACTATAGAGGAAAAAAAACATCCAAGACTTAACTAAGTTGCTACTATTTCTATTTTCATACTGTACAACAACTACCCATTGTGGTTTCTGAAAAACCAAACAAACTCAAACTCCAGCTGATATTTCACTTTCCAACAAAACCATATTGGTTCACTGGAAACTTTGGTCTACTAAATAGACTGACTCAAAACAACTCAGAGATAACCACTAAAACATATATACATATATATACAACATACATATATATATATATATATATACATATATGAAGAGGCCCAGACTCAAGTAGCAGTATTCCTACTATTTATGGGTCTTGCAGACTTGCTCACTCACCTATCAAGGACCAGAAAGTTGCCCAAGTTTTAGAAGATCATAGGCAAAGATGCTTGATCAATGCAAGATGTGGTGAACAGGGAGAGACACTTGCCCATTAAACTACAAGAAGGTTTTTTCCAGCTTTTAGCAAAAAAATTCTTATGCTTGAATTCTACAAACAAGGAATAAGGCCTGTATAAGGACAACACCCTTAAACCTCTCCCTCCTTTCCATCTTTTTGGAAAGTGCCATCACAAAAGTAAACACATGATTAAATTTATTAAGAACAAGCATTTTCAAATTCCACAACTTCTGATATGGGTTGGTTTTTCTGCTTTTCTAACCCTCAGTTAAAAATTATAATTCTGAACACAACATAAGCAATCTGAAAGTTGCAATACTAACAACGAAAAAAACCTTATCCGATTATTACGATTCAGGAAAGAAAAAGTAGCAAAGAAAAATATTGCACAAGAAAATATAATAGAATTTTAAAAAAAATATCAAAGCACATTCAGTAACAGCAACAATTCTTAATTGGAAACAATTCTTAAAGCAAGCTTCTCCTAAGCCAATATGGGTAAGCCTTAGAAGAAATAACATCACCATCTCAATCAGGACAGCAAATGAGAAAAACAGAAACATACAAAGTTAAACATAACAATGACAGGAAAAGACCGAAAATATGCTGTTGTGGTTTAAGCCCAGTCGGTAATTCAGTACCATGCAGCTGTTTGCTCACTCCCCCCCCTTGCCTCCCCCATTCCCGGAGGCATGGAGAAGAGAACTGAAAGAAAGTAACTCCCACGGGTTGAGATAAGAGCAGTTCAGTAACACAAACCACTACTGCTACCAGCAATAATGATAAGGAAAATAACAAGGGAAGAGAATACAACCGCTCATGACCACCAAACAAGACCCAGCCAGTGATCTAACCCCCCTTCTGGGTAACTGCCCCCAGTTTATATAGTGGGCATGACATGCTGTGATATGGAACACATCTTTGGCTAGTTTGGATCAGGTGTCCAATCTCTGCTTCCTCCTGGCTTCCCCTCCTACCCGGCAGAACATGAGACTCAGAAAGTCTTTGGTCAGAATAAACATTATTGAGCAGCAACTAAAAACAATCGGTGCCATCACTGTTGTTCCCGGGCTGAAAGTCAAAAACACAGCATTGCACCAGGCACTAAGAAGGAGAAAAATGACTGCTACTGCTGTACTCCAGACAACTGCATGACCAATTTGGTGGCCTTGTATGATGGGGGTACAGAACTGATGGACAGGGGTCGAGCAGTTGAAGTCATCTACATGGACTTAACGCAAAGCGTTCGACACTGTCCCACGCAACATCCTCGTCTCTAAATTGGAAAGACATCAATTTGATAGGTGGACCACTCAGTGGATAAAGAAGTGGCTGGATGGTCACACACACAGAGTTGTGGTCAACGGCTCAACGACCAGCTGGAGACCAGTAACAAGTGGTATCCCTGAGGGATCAATGTGGGGACCGGTCTTCTTTAACACCTTTGTCAGTGACATAGTAGGATTGAGTGCACCCTCAACAAGTTTGCTGATGACACCAAGCTGTGTGGTTCAGCTGATATGCTGGAGGGAAGGAATGCCATTCAGAGGGACCTTGACACACTTGGGAGGTAGGCTGATGCCAGCCTCATGAAGTTTAACCCTGCCAAGTGCAAGGTCCTACACCTGGGTCAGAGCAATCCCAGGCACAGCTACAGGTTGGGCAGAGAAGAGATTCAGAGCAGACCTGCAGAGGACTTGGGGGTGTTGGCTGAGAAGAAAATGAACATGAGCCAGCTTCAGTGCGCACTCACAGCCCAGAAAGCCAACTGTATTCTGGGCTGCAACAAAAGTGTGACCAACAGGTCAAAGGAGGTGATCCTGCCCCTCTACTCTGCTCTTGTGAGACCTCATTTGGAGTATTGTGTACAGTTGTGGTGTCCTCAAAATAAAAAGGACATGGAACTGTTGGAACAAGTCCAGAGGAGGGCCATGAGGATGATCAGGGGACTGGAGCACCTCCCCTATGAAGACAGGCTGAGAAAGTCGGGGCTGTTCAGACTGGAGAAGAGAAGGCTGCGTGGAGACCTCATAGCAGCCTTCCAGTATCTGAAGGAGGGGCTATAGGGATGCTGGTGAGGGACTATTCATTAGGGACTATAGTGATAGGACAAGGGGTAATGGGTTGAAACTTAAACAGCAGAGGTTTAGACTGGATATAAGGAAGAAATTCTTCACTGTAAGGGTGGTGAGGTACTGGAATGGGTTGCCCAGGGAGTTTGTGAATACGCCATCCCTGGCAGCGTTCAAAGCCAGGTTGGATGAAGCCTTGGGTGATATGGTTTCACGTGCAGTGTCCCTACCCATGGCAGGGGAGCTGGAACTAGATGATCTTAAGGTCCTTTCCAACCCTAACTATTCTACGATTCTATATGCCAAAAAATTAATCTAATACAATCATAAAGGAAAATTTAACATATCAAAGTTTAGGGTTGGTTATCTGTTTACATTTGTACTTATTTTTTCTTAACAGAATTTTCCTCATATTCCCTAAAACTGTCAATGCCATCAGCCACACTAGTGTCAGAGGTAAGAATAAGCTATTCCAAGCAAATAATTTATTCCTGGGTTTGCCACTCAACCTAAATAGATAAATGATCCCATTTTTAACAAATGACAGCACAATCCAAATTGATGGATCGTATCCTAACCTGAAAGATAGCAGCCTGTCCACAGTAAAAAACTAGAAATTACAACATAATTAAGTCACTAGCAGCTGCCTCTCAAAATAGGCTCACATTCTGAGTAGCAAAAACACTTTGGTACACAACTAACAAGCAGAGCTACAGCAATAAATTTATAGAATGCATAATTATCATCCTACATTCATAAAATCATAGAATAGTTAGGGTTGGAAAAGACCTTAAGATCATCTAGTTCCAAACCCCTGCCACAGGCAGGGACACCTCACATGAAACCATGTCAGCCAAGGCTCCATGCAACCTGGCCTTGAACACTACCAGGGATGGAACATTCACAACTCCCTTGGCCAAGCCATTCCAGTACCTCACCACCCTAACAGTAAAGAACTTCTTCCTTATATCCAATCTAAAATTCCCATTGAAGTTTTAACCCATTACCCCTTGTCCTATCCCTACAGTCCCTAATGAAGGGTCCCTCACCAGCATCCCTGCAGGCCCCCTTCAGATACTGGAAGGCTGCTGAGGTCTCCATAAAGCCTTCTCCAGGCTGAACACCCCCAACTTTCTCAGCCTGTCTTCATAGGGGAGGTGCTCCAGTCCCCTGATCATCCTTATGGCCCTCCTCTGGACCTGTTCCAACAGTTTCATGTCCTCCTTATGTTGAGGACACCAGAACTGCACACAGTACTCCAAGTGAGGTCTCACGAGAGCAGAGCAGAAGGGCAGGATCACCTCCTTTGACCTGCTGGTCACACTTCTTTTGATGCAGCCCAGAATATGGTTGCCTTTCTGGGCTGCAAGCACACACTCCCAGCTCATGTTCATTTTCTCATCAACCAACACCCCCAAAGTCCTTCTCCTCAGGGCTTCTCTGAATTTCTTCTTTGCCCAACCTGTAGCTGTGCCTGGGATTGCTCCGACACAGGTGTAGGACCTTGCACTTGGCAGGGTTAAACTTCATGAGGTTGGCATCAGCCCACCTCACAAGCACGTCAAGGTCCCCCTGGATAGCATTCCTTCTCTCCAGCACATCAACCGAACCACAAAGTTTGGTGTCATCAGCAAGCTTGCCAAGTTGATATCAGTCACATAAGAAAAAAGACTGTACCAAATACTTTAAAAAGTTATGAACATATCAGAGCAAAGCCTGATTATTTAAAGGACCTATCTGTTAAGTAACTTATCAAAAGAAAGATAAATAAATGCAGTTGCTTATGTTTTCTGCATTGTCATTTGTAGCATGACATATTCAAAACAACACTAATCTTTCAGTCAGCATGAGCAGTAAGAAGAAATACAGGCTTTTGTTTGAGTAGGACCAAAGGTACCTCAAACCTATCCAGGCACATATGGCACATAGTTTTAGAATTATGACTGTTTTACAAAACTGCATTAGTCCAGCAAAGAATCATAGGCTATGTCAATTTTAATACTACTCACAATCAGATACAGCCCCACTAGCAACAGAGTTCAATTAAGAATGGATACTACACATTAAGTAATACACAAAGAAAAACACCCCTCCTATCCAAAAACTTTTAATTTGGTAAATCCAAAATGAGGCACAACTTAACTAACAAACTGTAATAAAATATTATTTAAAAATATCAGTTTGTATGTTGTTTCCCAAAAATAGTGTATTGCAATTCCCTGGGCTTTGGCTTGGGGGGGGGGGGGTTGGGTATGCTTAGATTTTTAAAAAATTAAAGAAAAATAATTGCCATATAATTGTCAGGATTTCTGCCACAACATGACTGAGACCTCTTGACTAGTAGGTGGAAAAGGGCATTTCAAGACTCATAAGGCACAAGCTGTGTATGATACCTGACTAGACAAAGGGTGTAGAAGTGCTCTCTGTTGATAAGGTGGTGGAAACATTAAAAGTTGCTAGGCTTTGGGTACCACCACCTACCATATTTTAGCCACTTGCTCTTCAAGCTACCAACTTGAAAAGCTGAGAAATTATACTGCACAGGTTACCTGAATTACAGAGAGGAGTTATGTGATTACTGTTAATATTAAGGTCTGCTCTTGTAACATCTATCTCAGTGTTTTAATACATTCAGATAGACAAATCTCCATGAGGAAATAAAAAAAAGCCTTTTTTTCAGACTAAAAGGCAACTGACATCATACTATAATAATCAAATTCTGAAAAACTAATTATTTAGAAATCAGAAGGGACATTTTTTGTTAAGAATCACAGCTCAACTGCCTACCAGTTGGTTGAGTATTTTTCTGTCTGGTACTTAAATTGTTTTTCAAATTATACACTTGTTAGTTCTTTTTGTATTATGCCTAGAGAGAGACACACTCAATATCACAAGCAGGACTAATGCTATCAAGTCCATCAAGAAAGCTTCTAGCCAGTAACACCCCCCAAGTACCTAAAACAAGAAGAATATTTTTTGTTTAGGTAAATTAAAGCCGTATTTACAGGCATAACTGGATGAGCAATACCAAAATGAGGTTTAAGAGAAGAAACATTTCATAACTAGAAAATTATTACAGGATTTCATATTCCATGACTGTTTTTCTCAGTTAAACTCCTGCATTTGACAACCCACTTGGTAATACAATTTAAAACAGAGAAGAATAAAAACCTACAGGAAACCAAGAAAGGGTGGAGGCAAGGACAGGTAGCCTCAGAGGAATATAGAGAAATCATCTGAGCAGCCAGGGATCAAGGTTAGGAAAGCTAAAGCCCTGATAAAATTAAACCTGGCCAGGGACATCAAGGAAGACAAGGAAAAACGTGGGGCCTCTCCAGAAGAAAGACAGGAAACCTGGTTACACAGGACATGGAGAAGGCAGAGGTACTCAATGGCTTTCATACTGGGTCTTCACTGGCAAGAGCTCCAGCCACATTGTGCAAGTTGCATAAGGCAAAAGCACAGACTAGGAGAATGAAGAACCACCTGCTGTAGAAGATCAGGTTCAAGAACATCCAAGGAACCTGAAGGTATACAGGGCCATGGGTCCTGAGAGATCTAGCAGATGAATTTGTCAAGCCACTATCTGTCCATCATAGTTAAGAAATCATGTCACTCTGATAAAGTTTCCACTGACTGGAAAAGAGGAAATAAAACCCCCGTTAAAAAAAAAAATTAAGACCCAGGGAACTATAGACCAGTCAGTATCACCTCAGTGTCCAGCAAGATCACAACTCAGATCTTCCTGGAAAATACACTGAGGCACATGGACAAAAGGGGCGATTGGTGACAGCCAACATGGCTTCATTAAGGGCAAACTGTGCCTGATAAATTTGGTGGCCTTCTATGATGGGGTCACAGCACTGGTGGATAAGGGAAGAGCAACTGACATCACCCACCTGGACTTGTGCAAAGTGTTTGACACTGTCAAGCATGACATCCTTGTCTCTAGAGATGCATGGATTTAATAGATGTACCACTCTGTGGATAAGGAATTGGCTGGATGGTCACACTCAGAGTGGCTGTCAGTTGCTTGATGTCCAGGTGAAGGTCCATGACAAGTGGCATTCCTCAGAAGTAGGTGTTAGGACCTGCACTGTTTAACATCTTTGCTGGCAACATGGACAGTGGGATTGAGTGTGCCCTCAAGTTTGCAAGTGTGGTACACTCGACATACCAGAGTGAAGGAATGCCAGCTACAAGGACTTTGAGAGGCTCAAGAGGTGGGCCAATGCAAACCTCATGAAGTTTAACAATATGAAGTGCAAGGTCCTACACCTGGGTCAGGGCAATCCCAGGCACAGCTACAGATTGGGCAGAGAAGTGATTCAGAGCAGATCTGCAGAGAAGGACTTGGGGGTGTTGGTCAATGAGAAACTGAACATGAGCTGGCTTCAGTGTGCACTTGCAGCCCAGAAAGCTAACTGTATTCTGGGCTGCATCAAAAGGAGCATGACCAGCAGGTCAAAGGAGGTGAGCCTGCCCCTCTACTCTGCTCTCATGAGACCCCACTTGGAGTACTGTGTACGGTTCTGGTGTCCTCAACATAAGGAGGACATGGAGCTGTTGGAGCAAGTCCAGAGTAGGGCCACAAGGATGATCAGGGGACTGGAGCACCTCCTGTATGAAGACAGGCTGAGAAAGTTGGGGCTTGTTCAGCCTGAAGAAAAGACTGTGTGGAGATCTTATTTTCCAGCTACTTTCCTTATTGTTCCAGCTACTCAAGGGGGCCAACAAGTTGTAGAGGGAATTTTTACAAGGATGTGTAGTGACAGGACAAGGGTAAATGGCTTTAACCTGAAAAAAAAGGTAGATATAAAGGAAGAAAGTCTTTAGCAATTCTAATTCTACTTGTTCCATAATATACCCACAGCATACAGAGCATATGATCAGAACATAAAAAGTCATACAGGGGAGGAAAAGCTCAAGAACTTCTCTGTCTGATACAGATCAGGCATTTGAGCCTGTACTTCCTACGTCCCTAAAGCAATGATCTGGCTAGGAACACATTCACTATATGTCTGAACAGTCTTGCTTTCCTAACAGAGCCATACAGCAGTTGGGCAACAAACACACAGCACCATGAAATGGTCTGACCACCAGGCTGCAGAGTTTTCCATTTAACAAGTTGACATCAACTGCAACAATTATCAGTTTAAGAGGCAGAGTTTTAACCTTAACACCCAATAACCAATGCTTATGATACTCTCCAGGGTTGCTAGTTCCTGCTGAAAGCTAATTTGAAAGTTACTTTGGAACTGTTTCCAGTACTGCAGGCAAGCCATTTAATTACTTGCAGATCTGGGTTACTATCTAGTTGTCATCTCTGTTCTTCCTGATAAAACATATGAGTTTGGTTTCTCCACAATGGGGAGGATGATTCTTTTCAATTTTTCAGGACAAGAAATCTATTCTTGTCTAGCTCTTAGCATGATCAAGACAGCCAAAACTGAATAGATGTTTAAGGCCATAAGTGAAAACCCATTCTATACTACTTAGGAAACCACCGTGAAAAACAATGAGCCCAATATGTTGAAATGCAAGGCACTTGCAACCACAAATAAAGTCAAAGAAAACTTTATGAACTTCCCAAGTACTGTAAAGTAACTAAAAATCTCAAGAACAAAGCGTTTTAAGTTACACAAGATTTACAAGCAATTTTCAAGCCTATTTGGCTCAGTTTCAGTCTTCCATATGTAAAATGGAAATGTTTCACAGATGTGTTAAAAAAATTAATGTTTGTGCAGATACATGTTTTGAGACAATTCCTACAAATGAATAGATGAAAACATTTCAGTATTCATGAAAGATTCAGATGGTATACAGCAAGTAATAAAGCAGCAGGCTGTACACTGAATTACAAAGAAAAGCAAATATATGGACTAAGTTATAACAGTATACTAGTCAGCTACAATTTCCTATGCACTGTATGAAGCATTGAATTGAGGTGACAAGGATAAGGGGAAAATACAATAATGTAGTTAAAGGCCCAGTGTATGGAGAAGGGGACTGGATCACATTTGTTTACACAATCTTAGTCTGACATTTCCTTATCCAAGTCCCTAACTTTGCAGCCTAGCATTTTTTTTAACACTGTTCCTGTATGTCTACATATATGCACTCCTTCAAGTCAAGCCACAGCAGTAATCTGAAAAATGAAAAAATTAAAATATCTACCCACATAGAGAATTTTGAGATCTCTAATCAGAAAATCACTTAGAACCAACTGATATGCATACCAAAAGCCATTCCTTACTTAGAGTTTAACATGAAAAACTGGTTTTCAATTATGGTTTGGGTTTTTTTTTTTTAGTTATTTGTGCAAACCAAGTAGTCACCTTCAAGTACAGTATCAACAACATACAACTGGGTCAAAACCCTTTCTCCCTTCCCTTTTGCTAGTGAGATTTTCCATGGTCAACAGTAGGGACAAGAAACAAGACACAAACCATAGATCCCACACAATCTCCACAAACACAATTTTCTCACTCCTGTGGTGCAGCACATGTCAATATAAAGCATTTCTCTCTCATGTACTTTGGAGGTCAGGATCAGCTATGAAGTATAGCATGTAATACTAATAAAAACACAAATATAAATTAATTATATTAAAGGTTTTTAGAATACAAGCCTTTAATGATTATCATATCAAAAGGACTTCCTTTTTTGATTATTAAAAAGGATATTATACAGGGTTATTAGCAATAATATACACATATCACCAATTTAAGGCATTTGCTTGTAGGTAGGTGTATACATGCAACTGAGTGCTCATTACTGATGATGATTCAATAATCAGAAGCTAACCTAACCTGTACTACTTCTAATAAAGGCATATAAAAGGCAAGACTGGAAATAAGCAGCATGATACTGAAATACAGTTTTTTCAAGTGTTAAGTATTTCTAGCGATGTGTTTTGTGACACCAAATAGCTGTTCTAACACTGGATGATCCACCACACACCTAGCAGACACCAAACTTACAACTCATTTTTCCAATTAAGTATGCCCATAATTACTGTCAACATGTCCCCACATTAATGAGTATAACATACTCCTTTAGAATTCCTTCTGAATTTAAAGACTTAATTTCCTACATACAGATATTCAGAATAGAAATATTTTTCCTTCTAGTTACTAGCATTTGTCCACTAAATTTGCATTTCTTGTGCAATAGTTATGAAGTATATGTCAATATAAATTTAATATCATGACTCTGCAGTACAATACACAGAAGTACCACACTTTCCACTGAACACACTGAAAATTGCAGTAGGAAACTTGTTATACCAATTCCTGACTCAAATCAATTAACACTTGGGACTTTTTCATCTAATATCTAATACCCTAACCCTTCAAAATATAGTTTATTATAGAGGAATACATACATGAAACATTTAATCTTAAGTCTGTATCACCTTAATCATCATACAAACACAACAAACAGTCATTCCCTTGGGTTAGAACCATCTATTGTCTTGATTCTGCAAGAAGAGTCATATGAACATTAGTATACATGGAACTCAAACATGCAATGAGGTTGCAGAGTATGTGTACTGTTATGTAGAACACAGACCTGCAAATGGTTTTAGCAGTATAATTTTGCTTCTTTGATCCTGTTTTGTTTCTCCTAAATCAATATGTAAAAAATGTTTTTAAACAGTATAAAAATAGCTTAAATATAGAAAACCTAAAAATAAATAAAACCTGTACACAAGACGCAAATTCAAAATGTGCAAGGTAGTCAAAAGCAAAAAATAAAAAAAAATTCCTTTTCAGTTAAAATTATTGTTACAACTAAGACCTTAAGAATAATTAATTTTGTATTTCTATAACAGGAATAAAAACTACATCCTCCTTAAGCATCTAGCTCTTGTGATAAACAGTAGACCAGTATGAACTCTTAACACTAAGGAAAAAGGAGTAAAGTGACAGTCCTGCTTCCCATACACTCTTAAGTGTGCTAAAAATACAATCTAAACCAAATGTAATCTTCTAAACATTGCCACATTGAGTATTTCTATATGCTAAATATCATTTCCAAGATACACATTTATGACTATATAAACTGTGATAAAGCAACTAATTCAGGATCAAATATGGCTCAGAACAAAACAAAAAAAATCATTATAGAAAGGCAGCACCTTAAATTTCCTTCTATAAATATATCTAGTTTTCATACCAGAAAAGTATATGCTTTCTGATTTTTTAAAAAAAAGAAAGTACCATAAACAGAACTCTCACAAGATAAACCTGATGGGAACTACATAAGATCAGGAAATAAGCTTCTGTAGTTATAGGGTATATTTAAAGTAAACCTCCTTAAATGAAAAATAAGTCAAAGAAGTTCATTACTGTTAGCTTAACAAACCCGTTTTTGTTAAAACCAGAGCTGTTTGAAACAGATAATGAAAGAAATGCTGGAGCTAATGTTGCTTCCTAATGACAAAAACTACACATGAACCACAACTACTTCTACACAGTCCTTTCTTTCCTGTGAAAAAGTTACACTCAGCCTCTATGCATGATATGGACCAAAAGAAAACAGTTCAATTACACACAAAGATTGTGACGGAGACAACTAGTGGCTCCCTCTGCAAGCGCAAAGCTTAAAAATAAAAACCTGCTTTTTTCAAGTGTAAACAGTTCCTCTCCATTCATAGGCTCGAGGACCTGTTGCAAACAGTGTCCAACAGGACCAGGCAGCACAAAGACAAGAATCGGAGATTTGTGGGAGGGAGGAAAGGATTGGGGCTCAACAGGATCTTCAGGCTTTTAAAATTCAAACTGCTCACTGACCAATACAAAACACGAACACCTTACTGACTACTACGTGGATTTACAACATTAAAAACATGCCTTCTATGCAACAGCTATATTTGCTTCACCCTTTTAAACATGTATCAGGGCAGAGACATGTAAGCAGTTTATAAGACTCTAAACACAATATACCAGAAAGTTACTTTATTAGATACATTAACCACTTATTATTACAACAGGTCTACCTGAACAACTAAAAACCTACTGAAAAATAGACAGATTATGTAATATTGATACTTGCTTGCAATTTACGAGTTTCTTTTCTATAGGAAAGATCAAACTTGGTATCTTAAAATTTCCCTCAATTATGTAATTTCTGTAGGAGCACTTTTATTAGTTCACAGGGTGTTTGCTTTAAGCCCACCTCAAGTTCTAAGAGCACTCTCAACTCTACCACACAGTAAATATTAGATTTACTTTACTGTAAATAAGCTGCCATTTATAAATAAAAACCTGACACTCAATCAGCAGTCATTTACAAAACACATTTGACCTGTTAAAATGACACCTAATTACACAATCATGAACACAGCCAATAACAACCTCAGGATCTCAAATTGATATATCCTGACAAAGGATGACACTTTTTAAGCATTCCTCACTTTTCAGTTAAATTTACTCTTAGTTCTCAAATACTCGGGATAAGATCTCATCATCACCTTGGCCTCTGAAGTGTCATAAACAGCACTTCACATAACTCCTCTCCCGTTTTTCTTGTTGAGAGTATAAAACAGTATTTCATATGAATTTAGTACATACTCCTATAAAGTATACAACACATGAACGCTGAGATTGTGTGGACTACCTGACACAATATGCTTGTCTACCTGTATTTCTTGGGTCTGCAGGTGCCTGTATTGTGCCAAATCATCGCACAAACAGTATATTTATGATATAAATAGAAAGGGATTAACACTAATCAACTGCTATATTATTTCGAAATTAATACTCTGCACATTATAAATTCATGTGCATTCCAAACTTCTGAATGTTCAGAACAGAGCTGGTTAGAAAGAGAAGATAATAGTAAAGAGAGGTGGTATTTTTGCTTCTGGGTATTTACATTGTTTCTCTTCCCCTACTCCTCCATTCACTCCTTCCCAATTTCAGAGAGCTGTCTATGCTGAGACCTTCCTTCCTTGCCCTGATAAAATTGTAAATACGGCAAAAAGATCCATGCATATTTGTGATTAATTGCATTGTTTCCTCCTCCTCCTGCCCCTCTCCGGGTTGAGGCCTGTCACTAAGAAGCCACTTCGCTTTTCTAATCCCCAAGCTAGAGTAAATGCGCTGGCCAGCGGGTCTGCGCTCTCCACTGGGCCTAGGCCTCCCGGGAGCCCGTGAAGAACCAATTTCCTCCACAAATCCAAGCGAGCAGGAAGGAGGGCTGCGAAATAAGTACTTCTGGTTACCACTTACTCCCCTCTATCACGGATAACAGTTAATTCCCTCTGCTCCCGGTAGTGCTAGGCCGCCTGGACTAGGAGGCCCAACCTACTGCTGGAGAGAGCAAGGAAGAGAAGGGGAAACAGGAACGAGAATTACCTGAGCAAATCGGCGTCTGAATCCAACGAAAATCCAAGAGAGTGGGAGAGAAATCCGCCCCCTACCCTTCTTAGAAGGGCCGCTGCCGCTACTAGGCCGCCACCACCGCAGAGCAGGAAAAGAGAAGATAATATAACAGTAATCCAGGCCGGGAGAGGGGTTGGCTCTTCTTCCGTCTCCTCAGTGCAGCGAACATGTAGAGCCGGGGCGTGAGCAGCCGAAACAAATCCCTTCCTCCTGAGCCTGCTTCACAACATTAACTCGGGTCGGACAGAACCGAACTCGTTCCGAGACACACTCCAAGTCCCTAGGGGAAAGGGAAGAGCAGATGCCAAAGGGCCACCGCTCCCTCTGCTATAAGCGACTGCAAGGAGGGTGGGAGAGGCGGCAGCCCCTGTGAATCAGTAGCAAGCTGGGGAGGGGGGGGAAGAAGAGGGAGAGGGGGGGAAGAAGGGGGAGAGGGGGGCGGGCGGGGGGGCGGTGGGGAGGGGGAGGAGGGAAAGAAGAAGAAGAAGAAAAAAGAAAAGGAGGAGAAAGAAAAGAGTCCTCTGTTTTTATCTCTCTCGCTCCCTCTCAGAACAAAATGCCGACCGGAAGTGCAGCTACAGGAATAACTCCCTCCACCAGCGCCAAACATCAACAGGCTCCACCTTCTTACTCAAACGGCGTCGCTTCCGCCGCTGTTATTGCGTTACTTTATGGCAGCTGGAGTGACTCCCTTTGCCTTACCTTGCCTGGCAACGGTGGGTACAATTGAGTCTCTACTGTATAGTTGTCTTTCCCCTACCTCTTCAGCTACTGCCTGAGTTTCTTTCCTCTCCCCTTTTGGTGTGTGGAAGAAGACCGAAGTTTAGGCCTGGGCTGAGAGGAAGGCAGCCAGCAACTTGTAAATTAAATGACTGTTGGGGAAAACAAACAAACAAAAAAAAACCCCACCAAAAATACAAAAATGTTTTGGGGTTTATTTTTGCTTTCCTTAAGGATGGTGGAGAGGAGGACTGCAAAATGCCACCTCGCAGGAGACAGACTTAAAAAAGTTTTTTAAAATAAACCCACAAAAGCATCAGTCTGGTCCCCCTATCCCGGTGGATGAGATATGGAAGACCTGTAGTCACTTATCATTCACGTGTGTCTCTGTGGGTGTAAATAGGCTGCATCACAAGAATTGAAACACCTGATGCTGAAAGCATTGCTGGGGAGAGTAATTTCCAGGTGGGCATACCAAAGTGGAAGGACTTTTAAAAACAGCTTTGTTGGGGACAGTTGTTGGAGAAAATGTTGATGTTAAGAAGGAGGAAGTTGATGTTTATTGTCACCACCACCAGATTTACTGGAAATTTTTTAATTGTGGGTTATGAAAAATTGTTTGGTGAAAGAGCATTCCAGTCTGAAAGATTTTCTGTTTTTCTTCTGTACAGGTAAAGCTGAATAATCATAGAATGGGATAATAGTATTTATATCTGATGAAATAACTATGTCTCTTCCTGCTGATGTCATTGTGCTCTTCAGTACTTGGACAAAAATCCTTTCATTTTTAAAGGAAGTTTTAATTGTCTGTGGACTTGAGGATTCAGCCATACAGTTGGGCACAGTTAGCTTTATGACATATTTCAACTCTGAATGGATATTATTTGCACAAAGAGATAATATCCTACACCACTTGAATCTTTCCAAGGATTTCCTGCATAATGCTCTGTCTTTAATACAAATTTAAAATGCCTCTCTCAAGCTTAAAGAATTTAAATCTGTAATGTTGGATGAATCAAAGTTTGTTTTGCAAGTGTACATGTTTTTGTTTGAAACTACAGAAATGAAGATTGGTACTGGAGACTATGGTAATTCAGTACTGGAAATGCTATTATCTAATAGGTAAATGTCTATAAGTTTAATGGAGACAAAGTAAACTGGGCTCTGAAAGATATGTATTATATGCCTTTGTTCCAAGTCAATCTAAAAAGTCCCAATCCTATAATTGTTTATTCATTCAGAACTTCAAGTTATCTATTTGAAAGAAAGTCAAATAATTGGTGTAGTAAATGAAGTATGTTCATATGTTTTTATGCTTAATTTAATATAGTGCAACTCTATAAGTCAAGGGGGAAAATATTTATCTTCTTTTGGAAACAAACTAAAGTTTAATAAGCTACCTATTTAGTCGAAATATAGACCTATGAATTCACAGGAAAATGGGATTCTAAAATAATGAAGTTGGCCCAGGAATGCTACTTTTAACTGATTGTAACTAATTTGTGTTGATGAAGTCTTTATGTGATTTTAGTAAGTTATTTATATAGTGGGAGTTTTTTTTCTTAATTAGTGATTTAGCGTGTAAAGAAAATGTAAATACTGAAATTTTGCTTTTCAAATCCCAGGTGTTTTCCATAGCAAATATGGTTTAGCCAGTAGAAACGTCATGGCAAGACAAACACATATTTGACTACATTGTTTCTGTTGGAATTTTCCAGTGAGAATGTCAGGGGACCATTTTATGCTTTTAAAATACTGTTCAAGTAAAATAATTTGTATAAATGGCTATGTTGTCTGAGTACTATGATGTTATTACCTGCACAAGAAAACAACAAATTTAAGTCATTACTTGTTTTAGAAGGTGGTGTTATAACACACGTGAGCAAATCAGGTTTTTTTTTTCATTGAGGGGAATTAAATACTTCTTTATGTTTTATTCCATTAGATACTCCTATAATCCACTTTTAGAAAGAAAAGCGCAAATTTTTAAATTGCATTTAGACAAGTGGTTCCATGTATTCCTTTCGTCTTCAAAGGTCTGCTCACAGCAATTTACTGCAGAATGATGGCTCACTATGTTCCTAAAAAATATTTTAGCATGCACGAGGTTCATCTCATTATGCCTGAAATGCGAAGAAAAGGGGATCATAGAATCATAGAATAGTTAGGGTTGGAAAGGACCATTCCAACTTCATCAAGACTTCCATCCAACTTCATCCAACTTCCATCAAGAAAGGATCATCAAGTTCCAACACCCCTGCCATAGGCAGGAACACCTCACACTAAACCATGTCACCCAAGGCTCTGTGCAACCTGGATTTGAACACTGCCAGGGATGGAGCATTAACAACTTCCTTGGGCAACCCAGTCCACTGCCTCACCACCCTCACAGTAAAAAACTTCCTCCTTATATCCAATCTAAACTTCCCCTGTTTAAGTTTTATCCCATTACCCTTTGTCCTACCACTACAGTCCCTAATGAAGAGACCCTCCCCAGCATCCTTATACACCCCCTACAGATACTGGAAGGCTGCAATGAAATCCATGGGACCTAATAAAATCCATCCGTGGATCCTGAAGGAGCTGGCAAATGATGTTGCTAAGCTACCATCCATCATATTTGAAAAACCATGGCAGTCAGGTGAAGTTCCCGACAACTGGAAAAGGGAAATATAACCCCCATTTTCAAGAAGGGGATGTTGGGGGTCGAGCATGGGCGCTTGAACAGGCCTACAGCAAGCTGTGAGAAAGTGAACTTATGACCCCAGGTTAAAAGAAGAAGAAGTGTCAAGATCAGCAAAACAGGAATGCAATAACAAGATGCCAGTAATTGCAGAAGCATGATGTAAGGCTAAGCTGAAGCGAAGGTGTGAAACCAATCAGGAGAGGTAAAGGGGAGCGTGTATCCCTCGTGGGCAAAGTGAAGCAGCCAATCAAGTAATGCGTGATCGCGTGTAAGACAGTATATTAAGAGCAGCCTTGTAATCAATAAACGGAGCATTTTGTGAATCTACATCGTATCGGTGTTTTCTCCCCTCCACCTGGCCGCGGCAAGGGGAAAATGGAAGAACCAGGGAACTAGAGATCAGTCAGTCTCACCTCTATGCCTGGCAAAATAATGGAGCATATTCTCCTGAAAGAATGCTAAGACATATAAAAACAATGAGGTGGTTGGTGAAAGCCAGCATGGCTTCACTAAGGGGAAATCCTGCCTGACCAATTTGGTGGCCTTCTATGATGGGGCTATGGAACTGTTGATGTCATCTACCTGGACTTGTGCAAAGCATTTGTCACTGTCCCACATGAAATCCTTGTCTCTAAATTGGAGAGACATCAATATGATGGATGGACCATTTTCTGGATAAAGAATTGTATGGATGGCCACACACCAAGAGTCAATGGGTCAATGTCCATTTGGAGACCAGTAACGAGGGATCAGTGTTGGGTCTTCTTCAATATCTTTGTCGCTGACATGGACAGTGGGACTGAGTGCACCCTCAGTGGGTTTGCCAACAACACCAACCTATGTGGTTCAGTTGATACGCTGGAGGGAAGGAATGCCATCCAGATGGACCTTGACACACTTGGGAGGTAGGCTGATGCCAACCTCATGAAGTTTAACCCTGCCAAGTGCAAGGTCCTACACCTGTGTCAGAGCAATCCCAGGCACAGCTACAGGTTGGGCAGAGAAGAGATTCAGAGCAGACCTGCAGAGGACTTGGGGGTGTTGGCTGAGGAGAAAATGAACATGAGCTGGCTTCAGTGTGCACGCGTAGCCCAGAAAGGCAACCGTATTCTGGGCTGCATCAAAAGGAGTGTGACCAGCAGGTCAAAGGAGGTGATCCTGCCCCTCTACTCTGCTCTTGTGAGACCTCATTTGGAGTATTGTGTACAGTTGTGGTGTCCTCAAAATAAAAAGGATATGGAGCTCTTGGAACAAATCCAGAGTAGTGCCATGAGGATGATCAGGGGACTGGAGCACCTCCCCTATGAAGACAGGCTGAGAAAGTTGGGGCTGTTCAGCCTGGAGAAGAGAAGGCTTTATGGAGACCTCATAGCAGCCTTCCAGTATCTGAAGGGGGCCTGCAGAGATGCTGGTGAGGGACCCTTCATTAGGGACTGTAGTGATAGGACAAGGGGTAATGGGTTAAAACTTCAATGGGAATTTTAGATTGGATATAAGGAAGAAGTTCTTTACTGTTAGGGTGGTGAGGTACTGGAATGGCTTGGCCAAGGGAGTTGTGAATGTTCCATCCCTGGTAGTGTTCAAGGCCAGGTTGCATGGAGCCTTGGGTGACATGGTTTCATGTGAGGTGTCCCTGCCCATGGCAGGGGGGTTGGCACTAGATGATCTTAAGGTCCTTTCCAACTGTAAGTATTCTATGATTCTAAGAAGGGGTATAGTGAGTGAGCAGCTGCGTGGTTTGGAGTTACAGGCTGGGCTTAAACCATGACAGTCCATTTTGGCATCCAACGTGAGGCACAGAGGGTTGAGATAACGACAGATGTGAGCAGAGTGTGTCTAATTGTATTTGTGATAAGCATTCAGTGTTTTGGGTTAATAGTCACTCCTCACAGTGTTGATTTTTTTGCTCTCAGAGTTGTTGTACTTGATGTCAGAGTATCAGCATGTAATACCTTAATTTCAGACAGTATTTTCTGTTTTGGTGTTTATCAGGTGGGGGTCCTGGGCTAAGGTTCTTGTTTTGCTGTACTTCATGGCAGCAACTTGTAATAAAATAGACTCACTGATAGTAAGACTGAGCTGGTATGCCTCCTCAATGTGGTTGTCACCTCTATACTATGGGAAGCATGTAATGGGAATTTTTAACAATTACACATCTTTGTTGTTTTTTTCCTCCCTTCAGGGGGTGAACCTATGGAGGAGATATTCCCTCACAACCTCTGCTCCCCTACCAGGCTATTTACAGTAGGAGTGGATTCTGGAAAAGTTAAAGATTATGAATATCCTTTCAAGACCCTTGAAAGCATCCTGCTCTTTTTGCTGGGAACCAACTTGTTGCTGCATATGCTTTTGATGTTTTGCCTACAGCGTGACCACCCTGAGAACGCCTGATCTTGTCCCGTCTCGGAAGCTAAGCAGGGTGTGGCTCGCGTATTGTTGAAGGTTAAATGACTGTTTAAGAATACTACCAAGAGACCTTCCCAGAGGCTGGACAGTCATAAGTGGCAGGGTGTGTGGGATCGTATGGGCAAGCACTTAATCCAGTTGGCTCCTCCAGTGCTTTGGAATTTCACTCCTGAAAAAATGCAGAATCCAGAAAAATCCAAAAAATAACAGAAAAATTAACAGAACACTTAGATAAGGTGTGCTGTCATCCTGGCGATACCAGAGAGGGGCAACTCGGTGCAATGTGCTGGGGCTTGGCCTACGCCTATAGGGCCCTCTTCTATAAGGAGCAGGAAAAAGATGTCCCTGGATCTGATGATAAAGCAACAGACAACACAGCTACTCAAACCCCAATCAAGGCACGCTACACCAACTCCAGCAACAAGCAAAGCAGCTACTCAAACCACAACCATAAAAGACAGTGCAGATACTCCAGCTCCAAGCACCACAGCCATGTGCTTACCATGGTGGAAGCAATCACTAGATGGCTGGAAACATACACTGTGCCCCACACCACTGCCTGGAACACTATCCTGGACCTTGAGAAACAAGTCTTGTGTTAACATGACACCCCAGAGAGAACTGAGTCAGACAATGGGACTCATTTCTGGAACAACCTTATAAACACTTGGGCCAAAGAGCATGGCATTGAGTGGGTATATCACATCCCCTACCATGCACCAGTCTCTGGAAAAATTGAATGGTACAATGGGCTCTTAAAAACTACACTGAGAGCAATGGGTGGTGGGACTTTCAAATATTTGAGATGCACATTTACCAAAAGGTTATTCAACACTAGGGGATCTGCCAACAGGGCTGGCCCAGCTCAATCAGAATTTTTACGGACCATAGAGGGGGATAAAGTTCCTGTTGTTCAGATAAGAATTTGTTGGGGAAGACAGTCTGGGTTATTCCTGCTTCAGGTAAAGGCAAACCCACTCGTGGGATTGCTTTTGCTCAGGGATCTGGATATACTTGGTGGGTAATGCTGGAAGATGGGGAAGTCCAATGTGTACCTCAAGGGGATGTAATTTTTGGGGAAAACAGATAATGAACTCAATTATATGCTGTTGTCTGCTATATAACACTTCTATAGCACATCAGTTAGATGCCCATCTCTACCACCCTGGGTTTTGAAAAGAAGATATGTGCTGTCATGTTTGTTAGTGGAGAAGAACATCAAGTAGTGTCTGGTCTCAATTATATAATAAAAATTACAAATTATGTGTCCTGGGTTCAGCAGTAGCAGTCATTTTTTCTCCTTCTTGGTAGCTGGTGCAGCGCTGTGTTTTGACTTTCAGGCCTGTAATGATACTGATAGCACATATGTTTTGAGTTACTGCTCAAATGTTTGGTTTGTCCAAGGACTTTCTGAGCCTCATGCTCTGCCAGGGAGGAGGGGAGGCTGGGAGGAAGCAGAGACGGAACACCTGACCCAAGCTAGCCGAAGAGGTATTCCATACCACAGCACGTCATGCCCAGGATGTAACCGAGAGTTACCCAGAAGGGCTAGGGTTCGGGGGGTTGGAAGAGGTATCGGTTAGTGCTCAGTCGGGCAGGGTGGGGTGAGTTATGAGTCGGCGGCTGGTGAGATGTTGTATTCTCTTCACTTGTTATTTCCTTTATCATTATTATTATTAGTAGTAGTAGCAGTAGTGATTTATGTTATACTTTAGTTATTAAACTGTTCTTATCTCAACCCATGGGAGCTACATTCTTTGGATTCTCCTTCTCAGCTCTCCGGGAGTTGGGGGAGCAAGGGAGGGAGTGAGTGCACGAGCTCTGTCCGGCTTGGTTTAAACCACAACATTATGTCACGTAGATCCAATCAGGCTGATACTTATTTTTCTGAAAGCTGTTAAAAGTAGAAGTCAAACATAGAGCAGCATACAAAGATATCCTAAAGTCACTGCAAGTAGTAGTCTATATGTATATACCTAAAGGATCAAGGGCAAATAATTGTTTCCTGTTTAGCATAGAGAAAAGCATGTTCTACTTAATCTACAACAGATAATTACAAGATATCAGATAAGTACGTACCCTAAACCCAGGTCTGAGTGAACTGATGTACACCACTTCTAATGACCCACCCTCTTACTACCAAAATCTATGGTGATTTTAATTGCTGAAGCTCTGCAAAAGCATCTGTCAGCTCTCAAAAGAAAGTGGTATTGCAGGTGTAGATTAAGACGTTGCTTTCTAAACATAAAGTGAGACATAGCAGAAACCAACGCAGTTCAAGGAATTATTGTTGTGCTGCAAACATCCAGTTTCTGAAAGCAAGGCTTCTTTATTGAAATTCCTTCATAGAACACTTTTTTGTCGTCAGCTATCATTTCATCACATCTACTTTATTCACTGAAAGGGCTATCAAGCATTGGAACAGGCTGCCCAGGGAAGTGGTTGAATCACCATCCCTGCAGGTATTTAAAAATGTGTGGATGTGGTGCTTAGGGACATGCCAAGGGTGGACTTGGCAGTGTTAAGTTTATGGTTGGACACAATGATCTTAAAGGTCCTTTCCAACCTAAATGATTCTGTAATATTCCTAGGAGCCTTATTAAAAGCACAGAGAGTTTTACAGTCTTATCTCATTAATAGTGCTGACTATGTTCAGCTGACTCACCAGGGGCGGAGCTAGGAGGAGTGGCACCAGCTGTGAGTGGTTAAAAACCTACCCAGGGAGCACGGTGACCAGGAGTGTAGCAACCAGAGCGGGTTGAGGCAGTTTGTGCGGGCAGACAAGCGGGCTGGCAAGCGGGCTGGCAAGCGGGCTAACCGCCTCATCAGGAGGACTCGCCTGCAGCGCAGGAGGGGAAGGAGTGCTTGTTTCTGTGGAGAGATGTAGACGGATCGATCAACCAGATAGATCATGGTTACAACACGATCAAAAGCTGTAGTGAGGAATAATGTGGGTATCCAGACTGAGCCTTCCTGCAGACATGCGGCTGTGCAGGTCTCTGGCTGCAGCAAATGCCTGAGCCCGGCGCTTGTATTGGAGGGAGCCAGTGACACTGCTTGTGTTCACTGTGAGCAAATAAATGGTCTGCTCAGGCAGGTGGTTGAACTGAGGGAGGAGGTAAAAAGGCTGAGAGCCATCAGAGAATGCAAAAGTGAAATAGATTGGTGGGGCCACACCCTAAGGCAGGGGCAGAGGGAAGTGGTTGAACAAGTGATGGATCCCCTTCCCTCCTACCATCAGATAGAAGGAGAGAACTTAAGGGACAAGAGTGTATGGAGGGAGGTCTCTCCTCGGAGAGGTAAGCGAAAACCCTTGCAATCCCTTCCTCCCTCCCAGTTGCCCTTGAATAACAGGTATGAGGTCTTGGAACTAGAGGGCCAGGTAAATGGAGATGGAGAGGTCACCTAGGGCTTGTCACTCACCCCCGTGCCTTAGAACTTCCCCAACCAAGAAGAAAAGAAGGGTAATTGTGGTGGGTGACTCCCTTCTGAGAGGAACAGAAGGGCCCATTTGTCGACCGGATCCATCCCACAGGGAAGTCTGCTGCCTACCTGGGGCTGGGATTAGAGATGTTAAAAAGAAACTCTCTGATCTGGTGCAGCCCTCTGACTACTATCCACTGCTGGTTTTTCAGATTGGCAGTGATGAAATTATTACAAGGAGGGCAAGGGCAATTAAGAGAGACTTCAGGGCCCTGGGACGGCTGGTTAAAAGGTCTGGAGCACAAGTGGTGTTTGCCTCCATACTTGTTACAAGCAAGGGTGAAGAGATAAATAGGAAGAGTCTGCAGATTAATGTATGGCTACGTGACTGGTGCCCAAGGCAGGGTTTTGGGTTTTTCAATCATGGGCTGCTGTATGAGACACCTGGTTTGCTGGTGGCAGGTGGGATACACCAGTCCCAGAGGGGGAAAAGGGTTTTGGGGCAGGGGTTAGCAGGGCTTATTGACAGGGCTTTAAACTAGATATGAAGGGGGGAGGGGATTTAACTGGGCCTGTTAGGGACAAGCCTAAGAGAAACATGCTAGGGCTTGAAGGATGGCGGACTAGGGAGGACTATTAATCTATTGTTTCATTTGTGGGAAAGGATAGTTTAGACCCTGTCCCAGTAGGGGGAAAAGGGTACTAGGACAAGAGTTAGCAGAGCTAACTCACAGAGCTTCAGGTTAGATTCAAAGTGTGATGGGCTCATAGCTGAACTAGTGAGGCATTGTTCTACTATTAATGAAGACCAGAAGGCCTCCTGCCTCCCGAGAGTGCCATCAGCATGCTCTGCTTGCTCCCTGAAATGCCTGTACACCAATGCATGCAGCATAGGGAATAAACAGGAGGAGTTAGAAGTCCGTGTGCTGTCTAAAGGTTGTGATCTAGTGGCAATGACAGAGACATGGTGGGACAGCTCACATGACTGGAATGTGGTCATTGATGGCTGTGTCCTTTTTAGGAAAGATAGGTCAGCAAAGTGAGGTGGTGGAGTTGCTCTTTATGTGAGAGAGCGACTAGAATGTATTGAGTTCTGTCCAGAGGCAGATGAGGAGGAAGTGGAATGTCTGTGGGTACGAATTAAGGGACAGACTGGTACGGGTGATACAGTTGTGGGAGTCTATTATAGATCTCCTGATCAGGACGAAGGAGTTGATGAGGCTGTCTACAGGCAACTGGAAGTAGCCTTGCGACTACATGCCTTAGTCCTCATGGGGGATTTTAACTACCCTGATATTTGCTGAAGACTCACACAGCCAATCATTCACAGTCTAGGAGGTTCCTCCAGTGCATTGATGATAACTTCTTAATGCAAATGGTGGACAAACCAGCTAGGAGAGGAGCGCTGCTAGATTTAGTACTCACCAACAAAAAGGGTTTGGTTGAAGTGTTGATGGTTAATGGCAGCCTTGGCTGCAGTGACCATGAGATGGTGGAGTTTAGGATCCTGTGTGGGAGGAATAGAATATCTAGCAAGGCCACAGTTCTGGATTTCCAAAGGGCCAACTTTGGCCTGTTCAATCAGCTGCTAAGGGAAGTCTCATGGGAAAGGGTACTAGTCGGTAAAGGGGCTCATGATAGTTGGTCAGCATTCAAGGACCACTTCTTCCAAGGTCAGGATCAGAGCATCCCAATGAGAAGGAAATCAAGTAAGGGATATAGGAGACCAGCGTGGTTAAACAAGGAGCTGCTGGGCAAACTCAAGTGGAAAAACAGAATCTATGGATTACGGAAAAAGGGGCTGGCCACTTGGGAGGAATATAGGACAGTTGTTAGAGGATGTAGGGAGGCAATTAGGACAGCTAAGGCCTCCTTGGAAATTAATCTTGCTAGTTGGATTAAGGACAATAGAAAGGGCTTCTTCAAATACATAGCAAATAAAACTAACACAAGAAGCAATATAGGCCCACTTTTGAATGAGGTGGGTGCACTGGAGACAGAGGATATAAAGAAGGCAGAGGTGCTGAATGCCTTCTTTGCCTCTGTCTTCACTCCTGCAGGCTCTCCCCAGGGGCCCCAGATTCCTATAGCCCCAGAAGGAGTCAGGACAAAGGAGGAGTTGGCTTTGGTAGATGAGGATCGGGTTAGGGATCAGCTAAGCAATCTGGACATCTATAAATTGATGGGTCCGGGTGGAATACACCCACGGGTGCCGAGGGAGCTGGCAGAGGTCATTGCTAGGCCACTCTCCATCATCTTTGGTAAGTCGTGGGAAACGGGAGAGGTGCCCGAGGATTGGAGAATGGCAAATGTCACACCAGTCTATAAGAAGGGCAGGAAGGAGGACCCGGGTAATTATAGATTGGTCAGCCTTACCTCCATCCCTGGAAAGGTGATGGAACAACTTATTCTGGTCACCATCTCTAGACATATCAAGGATGAGGCGGCCATTAAGAACAGCCAACATGGTTTTACCAGGGGGAAGTCATGTCTGACCAACCTTACAGCCTTCTGTGAAGAAGTAACTAGGTGGAGGGATGATGGTAGAGCGGTAGATGTGGTTTTTCTTGATTTCAGTAAAACATTTGATACTGTCTCCCACAGCATCCTCATAGATAAGCTAAGGAAGTGTGGGCTTGATGATCAGGTAGTGAGGTGGATCAAGAACTGGTTGAAAGGAAGAAGGCAGAGAGCTGTGGTCAATGGGGCGGAATCTAGCTGGAGGTCTGTGACTAGTGGAGTCCCTCAGGGGTCGGTGCTGGGACCAGTGCTGTTTAATATCTTCATCAACGACCTGGATGAGGGAACTGAGTGTACCCTCAGCAAGTTCGCTGATGACACTAAATTGGGAGGAGTGGCTGACACACCAGAAGGCTGTGTTGCCATTCAGCGAGACCTGGACAGGCTGGAGAGTCGGGCGGGGAGAAACTTGATGAAATTCAACAAGGGCAAGTGTAGAGTCTTGCATCTGGGGAAGAACAACCCCATGTACCAGTACAGGTTGGGTGTTGTCCTGCTGGAAAGTAGTGAAGGGGAAAGGGACGTGGGGGTCCTGGGGGATAGGAGGATGACCATGAGCCAGCAATGTGCCCTTGTGGCCAAGAAGGTAAATGGCATCCTAGGGTGCATTAGAAAGGGTGTGGTTAGTAGGTCAAGAGAGGTTCTCGTCCCCCTCTACTCTGCCTTGGTGAGGCCGCATCTGGAGTACTGCGTCCAGTTCTGGGCCCCTCCGTTCAAGAAGGACAGGGAATTGCTTGAAAGAGTCCAGCGCAGAGCCACAAAGATGATTAAGGCAGTGGAACATCTCCCTTATGAGGAGAGGCTGAGGGAGCTGGGTCTCTTTAGCTTGGAGGAGACTGAAGGGTGACCTCATCAGTGTTTACAAATATGTAAAGGGTGGGTGTCAGGATGATGGAGCTAGGCTTTTTTTTCAGTGATATCCAGTGGTAGGACAAGGGACAATGGGTGTAAACTGGAGCATAGGAGGTTCCACATTAACATCAGGAAGAACGTCTTTACTGTAAGAGTGACAGAGCACTGGAACATGTTGCCCAGGGGGGTTGTGGAGTCTCCTACGTTGGAGATATTCAAGGCCCGCCTGGACAAGTTCCTGTGTGATGTACTCTAGGTTACCCTGCTCTAGCAGGGGGGTTGGACTAGATGATCTTTCGAGGTCCCTTCCAACCCTTGGGATTCTGTGATTCTGTTTTCTTAAGAAGCTGGAATTCTGGAAAAAAATCCTCAGAAATCAAGAAGAACTTTGGATAAGTGACTTATTAGGTCTCTGAGCCATTTGTAATCATCCTTCCCAACATCCAGTCTGCAGTTTGAAAGCTGACATTGCCCCTTTGTTTTTGTTCTTTAATCTTATTTTCCTTTTAGAATTTTTAATTTCCCCCTTTCATTAAAGAGAGATTTTTACTCTCTCTTTTTTTGAATGAGACTATACTAGCCCCATTCTGAACTGCAAACCAGGTAGACTGTCTTTCTCACTGCTATTAACCTGCCTGTTCCTGCAGCAGAGCAGGACTTGGTAATGTTAGGTTAACAGTTGACTTGATGATCTTAAGGGTCTTTTCTAACCTAAATTATTCTATGATTCTAAGATTGCATTAATTTCAAGTAAACTAAGAAGCTAAGCAACAGAACACCCACTGCCCCCAATGTGAGCCTATTAAAGAGAAAGAATGGAGCATATCATTGCTAACAATAGATTAATGTCAAAGACAGACTAGACTTATCCATTTATCTGTGTAGGGCCTAGTAATTTAAATTAGAAAGGAAATAGCATGCTGATCTGATCAAGTCTAAACACCAGGTCTCCATCCATATCCAAATCAATATGAAGTAATCCATAAATAATGTGATGCATCTGTATTTTTCAACACAGTTGTCTTTCAATCTAATTATCTGAGGCATTATCCCTGTGCTTTACAATCTTCCTTTCTGAATAAAATAATGAGAAATATTTTTGTATTTTAAAAAATAACACTGATATATAATCAGGGGAGAAAACAAACAAACAAACAAAAAATAATCAGGCTTTGGCACCTTAACTAATGCACAGTAAAAATATTACAGAATCACAGAATCCCAAGGTTTGGAAGGGACCTCGAAAGATCATCTAGTCCAACCCCCCTGCAAGAGGAGGGTAGCCTAGAGTACATCACACAGGAACTTTGACTTCTTGATATTCATTTTCCAGTCTTGTGTCAGTCTTTCCTTTAATTTTAAGACTCTTAAAAAATAAATCAACCCTTAAAAGGAAATAAAGCTATCCATACTATTACAGTGTAGAATTGGGTATCCCAGCAGCATATGAGGCTAAATTGGGTCACATTTATCTGGCAGGATTGCTTTAATTGCAGGATCAGAAGCCTAGCTAAGAGAAAAAATAAATTTCCTTTTATTAAATGATTACTCTCATAAAACAGGCTTATCATTGCTTCCCACAAGAAGGTAACTAAAGAACATATAATTTCTCTTTGAAGACTGGTTCAATTACTTGCTAGCTCCCTACTGAGAAACTACTTGGTGAACACAGAAGTGAATAACCCAGCTGGATGTTCTAAAGAGCTCCTTTGAAGAATGACTTTCTGCAGTCTGAGAATGACCACTTACATTTATTATCTCCAAAACATTTGCTGTTTGTGACTACAGGATAAATTCATGAGATACATGCTGATGAAGTAACGGATCAGGATGCCTTTGGAGCAGCAAGGAGAACCCAGAGATAATGATAAATTAATAGTGGTGAAAAAATAACATACCAAGGAAACCCAATGGGAGGATTGCCAGAAAGGTCAGCAGCAGGAGTCAGGAATATAAGTAAGTGTTGGCAAACAGCCTCAGGTACTCTATTTCACAGCATGAAGAAACATTCATAAGCATGGAATCACAAATTTGCTTCAGTGGACATCCCACCTCCTACTCCTGTGAGGACTTCTGCAAAGCTCACAAATTTGTCATCTTTGGAAAACTGTTCATCCAGTTCATTTAGGTAGGTCACTGGAACACACACATCCCACAATAAATTATGATCTAGTCACTCTTTGCTTTCTCTCATAAAGTCAAAGCAAAAAGGAGTTATTATCAGTACAAAGGAAGCAGGAACAGTCTCTCATATTCTACTCATACTAGAAAAAGTCACACATTTAAAAGATGATCCTACCAGTGCATGTGGAAAAGATGTCATTACACATAAAATAAAAAGGGCAATACAACAAACGTAAAATGGAATGGAATATAATGGAACTGAATGGAATGAAATGGAAGAGTTCAGATGGAAGGGATGTACAACATCATCTAGTCCAACTGCCTAACCAATTCAGGGCTGACCAAAAGCTAAAGTATGTTAAGGGCACTGTCCAAGTGCCTCTTCAATACTGACTGGGGCATCAACCACTTCTCTAGGAAGCCTGTTCCAGTGTTTGAGTACTCTCTTGGTAAAAAAAAAGCTTCCTAATTGCCAGTCTAAACCTCCCCTGGTGCGGCTTTGAACCATTCCCATGCGTCCTGTCACTGGATACTAGGGAGAGGAGATCAGCACTTCCATCTCCACTTCCCCTCCTCAGGAAGCTATAGGGAACAATGAGGTCATCCCTCAGGTTTCATTTTCTCCAAACTAGACAAGCCCAGAGTCCTTAGTTACTCCTCATAGGACATTCCTTTCAGCCTTATCACCAGCTTTGTTGTCCTCCTCTAGAAGCATTCAAGGACCTTAATGTCCTCCTTAAATAATGGGAGCCAGGACTGCACACAATACTCAAGGTGAGGCTGCACCAATGCTAAATACAGCAGCAGCATCGCCTCTTTTGACTATCTATCTGGCTATATTAGCTTTGATGCACCCCAGAATGTGATTTGCCCTCTTGACTGCCTCATATTGAGTCTACTCTTAACCAGCACCCCCAGTTCCCTTTCTGCAGGGCTGCTCTCCAGTCACTCCTCTCACAGTCTATACGTGTGCCCAGCATTACTCCATCCCAGGTGCGGAATCTAGCATTTGTTCTTGTTAAATTTCATTCCATTAATCATTGTCCAATGCTCCAGTCTCTCTAGATCCCTCTGCAAGGCTTCTTGTCCCTCAGGAGAATCCACAGCACCTCCCAGTTTGGTATCATCAGCAAACTTGCTAATGGTGCATTCAGTTCCCGCATGGTAAAAATATTGAACAGAAATGGCCCTAGACTTGAGCCCAGAGGAGCACTGCTGGTGACTGGCTGCCAGGCCGATGTAGCCCCATTCACTACAACTCTTTGAGGCCTGCCGTTCAACCAGTTCTTCATCCAGTGCACCATAAGCCTGTTTATCCCACAGTTGGACAACTTGTCCAGAAGGATACTGCGATAGATGCATGACAAGACAAGTATGCAAAACAACTTAGCAACAGATGGTCCAGTAGATATTTTAGGGCTGCTTAGATACTGAGCCCACATATAAAACAAATTTACTCTTCTAAATACAATCTGGGTGAAAAGTAGTCAGGAACAGTAGCAATAGCTCCTTACTCCTTCATTAGCTTCACTAAGAACATACACAAGGTTGTTGTATGGACAGAATTTCAGATATGGCTGCTCATAATGTTCAGAAAGTCTTTCTGCCTTCTTTTCCATCTCTTTGACAAGACCATAACCTGCTTTTCAGGTCTTCTGCCAAATATAACAAGCAGTCATTATATAAGGCACAACACTGAGAAGCATTCAACATTGTTCTCATTGCTTCTTCTTCAAAAGGTGTGCACCTCTCTGCAATTACTGTTTCATGATCAGGTCTTCACGGAGTATTCTTTAAAGTTTTAACTGAAACCTGATAATGGCATGTGATGGGTTGACCCTGACTAGCAAATAAGTACCCACCAGCCACTCTCTCACTTACCCCACCAGTGGGATGGGGGAGACTATTGGAAGAGCAAAAGAGAGAAAAAAAACATCATGGCTCAAGATGAAGACAGTTTAATAAGTGAAGGGAAACAGAACAAGAAAACAAACAACTGATGCAAAGGCAATCCTTCATCACCTCCTACAAGCAAACTGACACCCAGCTGGTGTCTGAACAATGACAACCTTGTAAAGACTACCCCCCCAGTAAAGACTACCCCCTCATCATGATGAGCATGATGTTATGTGACATGGAATCTGTGAATGAAGAACTCTACAGACAAATAGGAAAAGCCTCATGCTCACAGGCCCTTGTCCTCATGGGGGACTTCAACCACTCTGATATCTGTTGGAGTGATGATATGGCCTGGCACAAGCAATCCAGGAGGTATCTCAGTTGTGTGGAAGGCAATTTTCTTCTGCAAGTAATAGAGGAGCCGACAGGGAGAGGTGCCATGATTGACCTCCTGTTCACCAACAGGGAAGGGCTCATTGGAAATGTAACGCTCCAGGGCAGCCTTGGAAACAGCGATCATGAGATGGTTGAACTCGAGGTCCTCCGGACAGTGAGAAAAGTGTGCAGCAAGCTCACTGCCCTGGACTTCAACAGAGCAGACTTTGGCCTCTTCAGGAACCTGCTTAGTAAGTCTCCTGGGTTTAGCAGTAGCAATTTTTCTTCTTCTTAGTAGCTGGTGCAGCACTGTGTTTTGACTTTCAGCCTGGGAACAGGCTGTTGCTAAGTAATGTTTACTCTGACCAAGGACTTTGTGAGTCTCATGCTCTGCCAGGGAGGAGGGGAGGCTGGGAGGAAGCATAGACAGGACACCTGACCCAAGCTAGCCAAAGAGTTATTCCATACCACAGCACGTCATGCCCGGGGAAGTAACTGGGAGTTCCCTGGAAGGGCTCCCTCTCTTCTGGGTCGGGCTCGTTTTGGTGGGTGGTATTGTATTCTCTTCCCTTGTTATTTCTATTATCATTATTATTATTGGTGGTAGCAGTAGTGATTTGTGTTATACATTAGTTAATGGTCTGTTCTTATCCTGTGGGAGTTACATTCTTTTGATTCTCCTCCCCATCCCTCTGGGAGGGGGGGAGGAGGAAAGAATGGAGGGGGGGGGTTGAGAGAGAGTCTTTGTGGTTGGGTTTGAGCCACAACAGTTTCATGGGATATAGCCCTAGAGGGCAGGGGGACTCAAGACTCTTGGTTGATATTCAAGGATCACCTTCTAAAAGTTCAGGAGTGTTCCATCCCAACTAGAAGAAAGTGCAGCAGGAGGGCCGGGAGATCTCCTTGGATGGATAAGGAACTGCTGAGGAAACTTAGAGGGGAAAAAAGAGGCTTATAAAAGGTGGAAGCAAGGACAAGCAGCCTCTGAAGAATACAGGGATATTGTCCGGAAAGCTAGGGACCAAGTTAGGAAAGCTAAGGCCCACTTAGAATTAAACATGGATGTTAAGGATAACAGGAAGGGATTCTATAGGTATGTAGTGGCTAAAAAACAGTGTAGGGACAACGTAGGCCCTCTCCGGAAGCTATGGGGAGAACTGGCTACACAGGATTTGGAGAAGGCTCAGGTTCTGAATTACTTCCTTGCCTCAGTCTTCACTGGCAAAAGCTCTGACCACACCACCCAAGACTTGGAAGGCAGATGCAAGGACTGTGGAAATGAAGACCCTAGGCCCACTGTACGAGAGGCTCTGGTTCGAGACCATCTTAAGAACCTGAGCATACACATGTCTATGGGACCTGATGAAATCCATCTGTGGGTCCTGAAGGAGCTGGCGAATGAAGTTGCAAAGCCACTGGCCATCATATTTGAAAAATCATGACAGTCAGGTGAAGTTCCCAACGACTGGAAAAAGGGAAATATAACCCCCATTTTCAAGAAGGGGAAAATGGATGACCCGGGGAATTAAAGACCAGTCAGTCTCACCTCTATGCCTGGCAAAATCTTGGAGCAGATTCTCCTGGAAAGTATGCTAAGGCACATGAAAAACCACAAGGTGCTTGGTGACAGCCTGCATGACTCCACTAAGGGGAAATCCTGCCTGACCAATTTGGTGGCCTTCTATGATGGGGCTACGGAACTGATGGACAGAGGTCGAGCAGTTAATGTCATCTACCTGGACTTGTGCAAAGCATTCGACACTGTCCCACATGACATCCTTGTCTCTAAATTGGAGAGACATCAATTTGATATGTGGACCACTTGGTGGATAAATGGCTGGATGGCTTTGGGGGTGTTGGTCGATGAGAAAATGAACAGGAGCTGGCAGTGTGTGCTTGCACCCCACAAAGCCAACGGTATCCTGGGTTGCATCAGAAGGAGTGTGACCAGCAGGCCGAAGGAGGTGATCCTGCCCCTCTACTCTGCTCTCATGAGACCTCCCCTGGAGTATTGTGTACAGTTCTAGTGTCCTCAAGATAAAAAGGTCATGGAACTGTTGGAACAAGTCCAGAGGAGGGCCACGAGGATGATCAGGGGCCTGGAGCACCTCCCCTATGAAGACAGGCTGAGAAAGTTGGGGCTGTTCAGACTGGAGAAGGCTGCATGGAGACCTCATAGCAGCCTTCCAGTATCTGAAGGGGGCCTGCAGGGATGCTGGTGAGGGACCCTTCATTAGGGACTGTAGTGATAGGACAAGGGGTAACAGGTTGAAGCTTAAACAGCAGAGGTTTAGACTGGATATAGGGAAGAAATTCTTTCCTGTTAGGGTGGTGAGGTACTGGAATGGGTTCCCCAGGGAGGTTGTGAATGCTCCATCCCTGGCAGTGTTCAAGGCCAGGTTGGACGAAGCCTTGGGTGACATGCTTTAGTGTAAGTTGTCCCTGCCCATGGCAGGGGGAGTTGGAATTCGATGATCTTAAGGTCCTTTCCAACCCTAACTATTCTATGATCCTATGATTCTATGAGTATCCCTCTGATCAGTTTGGGTCAGCTGTCCTGGCTGTCTCCCTTCACACCCTATTACTGAAATATAGAAATATAGGCTGAAATATAATGTATATAAGTAAGTAAATTAGTTCTGCTTAGTGATCATCCTTGTATAAATGATCGTAGTTGACATAGTTCTAGGACCTTGTAACGTTGTACAAAATTTATGGTAAAGAAAACAGAGCGTGTAGATAAAGATTATCTGAAACTAGCAGATGTTCAGGATGAGTTGTAGCTGAGTTAATTGATAAGTAGAAGGATGGGGAGAAATCATTCAGTTATGTCAGTAGTGCTACTAAACTAGTTAAGCTGGCATAAGCATTTATCTACTGCACATGCTTCAAAGACTGCCGTGACAAAAGTTCAAGGAACGGCCAAGTGATAAAGATTGTTGGAAGAAGCAAACGACCCCCGAAGACCACTGCCACATTTTTGTGCACATGCGGGAGAAACTTTCTAGAAAAATTGTGTAATACATAAGTAACCTCATGAATGTGTATGTACGTAATAAATATGTATGCTTAGTGACTATATAAGGACGACTTGTTTAGCAATTCGGCAGAGGCACGCTAGGAGGAGCTATCCCCCTTGTCTCCCGGCGCCGGAATAGAGAATACCTGCTTGTCAACTTAAACTTCGTTGGCCAGTTCCTGGAGATTTGTCCGAATCATTGCCCACCCCAGATGGGACCAGCTGTGCTCTGCTGCAGGACCCATTGAGGAAAGGGCTTCCAAGGCCCTATTGAACTTTTCCTGGAGGGACCCCTCGACTCATTCAGATCGCTGCAGGAGCAGACAAGGACCATCTTTATGAAAGGTATTCTTTTCTTTTATACAATCTGTAAGATGCAGGGGGCATCTTACATAAAGACTAAATTGGGTTGGTAAGCGTATGCAAGGTTTGGAAGCCTTCTGTAAATCGAGATAGGAAATCTCATAGATAAAGGTGTATACTCAGCTGCTAACGTCCATTTGACATACACCTGCAAATCGCAGGGGGAGTCTTGTGGAAAGGATTTTTGATTTTACTGGTATTTGATTTATTTTGTGTCTCATTGCGGTAATGATTTTGTTATTGGTGACAGGATGTTGTGACTGTGTTATTAATTGTTGTTTGTTTGAATTTAGTCCCTGTCTCATGCATTGTAACTGTGTGGAGTGTGTCTGTGGGATCCCTAGTGTGTGTGAATGCAAAATTAATAATGGGAAATCAATAGAGTGGAGAAATCTTGAAAAAGAATCCTTTAAGGGTGTATTTGGGCACATTGGAAAGAACTGGGAGGGTCTCCTGGGGGCTCAGTAATCAAGAAAACTTTGATAAAATACTGTAACCAATGGTGGCCTTTATATACTTTGGAAGATCAGGAAAAAATGGCCCAAAACCAGGACTTTGAACTATAATACATTATTACAACTGATGTTATTCTTAAGGCGACAAGGAAAATAGGATGAAGTAATGTATGCAAATATGTTTTTACTTTAAGAAACCACCCAGAGTGACAGATGGAATGTGAAATTAATACAGCTCTGCCAGATCCCTTAATTTTGGCTTTGGAAAAGAACAGGGAAAAACAGAAAGCTAAGGTGGAGAGATATTGTTCAGCCTGTGATATTGAGGAAAGATGTTTGAAGTTAAAAAAAAGCAGAGTAATCAGGAAGATAAGTTGGAAAATTATGTATCACAGGTATGTCCTAGAGGAGCACTCTCTGCATCTGTCTGATCTGATATTGATAAGGAGGAAGAGATTTCTGTCACTGGCAACAAAGTAGCAGATTCATATTCAGAGTTAAGAAAGGGTTAAAACAGAAGTGCTGTTGCAGAGGCAGGCATCTGGAGCTGATGCAGAGCAGGGTGAGCAACTGTGAAAAATAAAAAAATAAAAAAATGGAAGGAGCTTGCATAGCTCCTGTGTTTAAACGTAAGATGATTACTAGGGCAAATGGACAAGTAAGAACAGATGAACTGACAGACTATAGTCCCGAGGAGATTAAGAATTTATTGGATAAATACAAACAGAAATAAAGGAAGACGCATGGAGAGCATATAGGAATCAGGAACAGGTAGAGAAGAAAAAGCTTTCTAGAAAAATTGTGTAATACATAAGTAACCTCATGAATGTGTATGTACGTAATGAATATGTATGCTTAGTGACTATATAAGGACGGCTTGTTTAGCAATTCGGAGAGACACACTAGGAGGAGCTATCCCTCGTGTCTCCTGGAGCAGCAATATAGAATACCTGCTTGTCAACTTCAACTTTGTTCCTGGAGATTTGTCTGAATCGTTCCCTACCCCCAACTTACTCACTTAAAGTGCAGAGTGAGAAACAGAGAAGGCTTTGGTGCTGTGCAATCACTGTTTGGCAATAGCTAAAACATTGGTGTTTTATCAGCACTGTTTATCCACAAATGCAAAGCACAGCACCATATGGGCAGCTATGAAGAAAATTAACTTCATCCCAGGCAGACCCAGCACATGGCACTAACCAATTATAGAGGAAAATATGGAAATTCAGGAGAATAAAGCATAGAAATCTGCTAGCTTAAGAAGTTCAGAATTTCTGCATTTTTCAGTTACTTCAAGGGAGGGGGGAGAATGAAGCAATAAAAACATTGTGCTATATTTGTGTAGGATGCTATATAATAAACTAAATAAAAGTACAAAAACACAGCAAGTGCACTGCTTTCCAGGGAAATATCTTAAGTAGTCATGACAGAGTATCATGACAACTTTCTATGTGAATATAGTTATTTCATTATCCTTAGATCAAACACAATAATCTAACATGTCTGGGAAGATGCATCATCAGAATAGACTTGCTTTCCCTACTTCTTTGGAGGACCTGAATTTCCTCCATTAGTCCAAAGTTAAATTTTCAACTCAGATGTAAAAAGAAAGCAAAACGCAAAGGAAATAAGTACTCAGTCATAATTCCATACCATGTTATAGCAGCAGTCATTAAGCTATTGCTGACCAGCATTTTCCCCACATAGCATGCAAGTAATGAGGCTGTGGAATACAAATAAGTTCTTCCCTACTCCAGCAACAGAAATGGATTCTATTTCAACAGCAATAGTCTGTCTTCAGCAAAACTTCAACATCACTGAAAAAGAAACCTCAACTGACAGTTTAGTCTGGTCTCCATGATCTCATTTTTTGACTTTAACGTCTCTAAAACACTTCTCCAAATTACTAACAAACTTTTCACAGTGTCATTGCCTTCTGGGGCTGTGTCCCACAGTTTAACTCCTGCCCCATTCCACAAAGAGATCTCAAATGCGGTAGACTCATCAATCTCTGGGTAATGCGTCTTCAGCCATTTCAACATTAACTTTAAGTCTGTCTCTTTAAAGGTTGCTCCCTTCACCTTAAGAAGGACTGAAAACACCCATAAAAAGGAGGCTTCTTCCTTAGTAATTTTTTCCCAAGTATCGAGATTAAAGGCTTCGCCAACCTCCACAATTAACTCCTTCTCCTTACTCCAGAGCAACAATCTTTTTAGCATAGCTTCGTCATAGTCTGTCCCTCTCACAGAGAGGATATGTTGGAAGAGCTTAAGTATTACTTCTTCTTTACTTAACTGGTTTCCCATCCCTAAGCTCCCTTCCAACCATCCAGCTGCTCACCTTATTTGCACTGCACAGTGTCTTCTGGGCTCACAAGGCCCTGATCCAAGGATTTCACCTCTGAGACTTCTGCCTCCCGATCTTGGTCCAGCCAGATTGATTCCAGCCAATTTCTTCTTCTTTTTCTTTCCTCCCCGCGGCACCGCAATTCACCTTCTTCCGTTTCAATGTGAATTTATAGAGGGTCCCTGTTCAGGCCCCATTTGCTGCGGAACGGACTCAGTCAGAGATCAATATGATCAGACAAAAAGCCGTTTATTGCAAAGCATTAACTCCTTATATACTATTGCTTACACACACCTACAGCAATTTGGCATATCATGATTGGATACTTGTCTTGAAGACCCTTAGTGACTAACATATAATTGGTTAAGCAAAGGTGTGAGAACTTGACCTCAAAAGCTTGCCAACAGTCCACAGTTCTCATAAGTCAGTGAATTCCAGCTTCTTCTTATCTTGCTTGCTAAAGCTTCCTCGAGCCTCTCATGGCCTTGCTTTATCTTTCAGAGTTATTCAGAGTTCATGTACCAAATATCCAAATATCCAAATATCCAAATATCACATCCCCTACCATGCACCAGCTGCTGGGAAAATCGAACGGTACAATGGGCTCTTAAAAATTACACTGAGAGCAATGTGTGGTGGGACTTTCAAGCCTTGCGATACACATTTAACAAAAGCCATCTGGTTGTTCAACACTAGAGGATCTGCCAACAGGGCTGGCCCAGCTCAATCAGAATTTTTACGGACCATAGAGGGGGATAAAGTTCCTGTTGTTCAGATAAGAATTTGTTGGGGAAGACAGTCTGGGTTATTCCCGCTTCAGGTAAAGGCAAACCCACTCGTGGGATTACTTTTGCTCAGGGACCTGGATATACTTGGTGGGTAATGCTGGAAGATGGGGAAGTCGGGTGTGTACTGAGACAAGGAAGCACAAAAGCACAAAATGTAATCAGTTCTAAGTAATGTTAAGTTTGATGGCTTTGTAACGAAAGTAACTGCCATGCTTGAAGGTAGTTGACATAGTTTCAGGTCCTTAGGACCTTAGTACAAAAGGCCTAAGAAAGGCAGAAGAGAAAAATAGGACCTGGGGATGGGGAGTATCTGAGACTAGCAGACGCCCAGGATGGGCACACTTTAACTGGTAGGTAGAAGGACAGGATGATTGCTATGTTTGTGTTGTTAATAAACTCATTAAGCTGGTGTAAACATCTACTGGGGAGTATCCTGGACTAGCTGATGTCCAGGATGGGAGCAGTTAAACTAACAGATAAGTAGAAGGACAGGATGATTGCTATGTCTGTAATGTTAATTAAGCTGGGAAAAGTAAACGACCCTCAAAGACCACCATCACATTTTTGTATACATGCAGGAAACTTTCTGGATAATTATGTAATATGCCCAGTGACCTTATAAGGATTGCCTGCATAGCAATACGGCGACACACGTTAGGAGGAGCTATAGGAGGAGCTATCCCCCATGTCTCCCGGTGCCGCAATAAAGAATACCTGCTTGTCAACTTGGAACTCTGTTGGAGAGTTTGTTCCTGGAGTTTTCTCTGAATCAGTACCTCAAGGGGATTAAATTTTAGGAGAAAACAGCCAGTGAATTCAATGATATGCTGTTGCCTGCTATATAACACTTTTATAGCCCATCAACTAGATGTCCATCTCCACCACTCTGGGCTTTGAAAAGAAGATATGTGCTGTCATGATCATCAGTGGAGAATAAAGTAATGGGAAAAGCCAGCAGCAGAACTGTTCTCAGGTCACCATTGACTGACCTTGACTTCCCTCCAATCATCACCCTAACAAAGAATGAACACTGACAAAACCAGATCAGTTCAGCAGTGACCAGATGAGTTCAGTGGTGTCATCAGCATTACAACACTACACACCATCTCTCCTGCCCTGAAAGACTGTTACAACAGATGGATCCTGACTTCATGGACTGGATGAATTCAGCAACTTTATAGGGATTAGTCCATGGACTAAGGAATATCTTTCTCTTTGTGTGTGTGTGAACAGTATACAAGCTACTATGAAGAAAATTAACTATCCCAGTCAAAACCAGTGCACTTATGTTCTAGAATTGGTTGGGTCATATTTCTTGGTGAAAAAGACAAAAGAAATTATAAAAGGAATGAGAAAATTTTGTTTGGTTTTGGCGTCCTTGTCATTTTATATGTAATCAGATGAATAAAACATTTCCTTTGACGTTTACTGTGAAATACAACCTTAAAATCTGTTTTACCATATGGTATTATCTTGTTCCATGAAATGTACCTCAAATGATTGCATTGTACAAGGAAAAGCCTTTTAAAATAAGTAAAACTTCCAGCTTCTGGTGCTGCAAACTCAGTGTGCATTCAGAGAGTTCAAGCAGGGTCTTTTTCCCACATTGGGACAGTATGTTTTCTGCTGTTAATCCCTTTGCTTCAGCTCATTAGAATTTAGTAAATAATTTGGTCATAGTATCATAGAATACATAGGGCTCTAGAAGAGAAGGGAGTCCAAGAAATCTGGTCAATATTTAAGTACCACTTCCTCCAAGTTCAGGACCAGTGGATCTCCATGATGAAGAAATCAGGCAAAGGGGTCAGGAGACCTGCATGGATAAGCAAGGCACTCCTAGTAAATCCCAAATGCAAGAAAGAAATTTCTGAGATGTGGAAAAAGGGATAGACCAAGTGGGAGGACTATAGAAACATCGTCAGAGTATGCAGGGATGTGGCAAAGAAGGCCAAGGCCCACTTGAATTGAGTCCAGCAAAGGACATTGAGGACAAGAAGAGGGGCTTCTACAAGTATATCATACTCTAGTTTTCCTGGAGAAATTGGCTGCTCATGGCCTGGATAGGAGGTTTCTTCACTGGGTTGGTAACTGGCTGGATAATTTTCCTGAGTTTAGCAGTAGCAGTCAGTTTTTCTCTTTCTTAGTAGCTGGTGCAGCGCTGTGTTTTTTACTTTTGGCCTGGGAACAGTGCTAATAACACTGATGTTTTTAGTTACTGCTCAAATGTTTGGTCTGACCAAGGACTTTGTGAGTCTCATGCTCTGCCAGGGAGGAGGGGAAGCTGGGAGGAAGCAGAGACAGGACACCTGACCCAAACTAGCCAAAGAGGTATTCCATACCACAGCACGTCATGCCCAGGATGTAAAACTGGGGGCAATTACCCGGAAGAGCACTCACTGCTCGGTTGGGTTAATTTTGGCGGGTGGTATCGTATTCTCTTCCCTTGTTATTTCTATTATTATTATTATTGGTGGTAGCAGTAGTGATTTGTGTTATACCTTAGTTACTGGACTGTTCTTATCTCAACCCGTGGGAGTTACATTCTTTCGATTCTCCTCCCCATCCCTGCGGGGGGGGGGGGGGGGGGGGGGGGGAAGGGAAGAAAAGTGGGGGAGTGAGAGAGCGACTGCATGATTTACAGCTGAGCTTAAACCACGACAATAATAGAGCCCAAAGTGTGGTGGTAAATGTCATCACATCTAGTTGGCAATCAGTGATGTCGCCACTAGTCATGGAATCACATCACTAGTGGTGTCCCTCAGGGCTCGGTGTTAGGGATAGTGTTGTGTAATATCTTTATTGGTGTTCTGGATAAGGGGATTGAGTGCACTCTCAGTAAATTTGTGGATGACACCAAGTTGGCTGGGTGTGTTGCTCAGCTGAAGGATAGGAAGGGTCTGCAGAGGGATCTGGACTGGCTGGATAGATGGACTGTAGCCAATAGCATGAGGTTCAACAAGGCAAAGGCCAGGTCCTGCATTTGGACCACAACAACCCCATGCAGTGCTCCAGGCTTAGGGAAGAGTGGCTGGAAAGCTGCTCAGCAGAAAAGGACCTGGGGGTGCTGATTGACAGCCAGCTGAACATGAGCCAGCTTGTGCCCAGACAGCCAAGAAGGCTAATGGTGCCGCGAAATGGACTCAGTCAGAGATCAATATGATCAGACAAAAAGCCATTTATTGCAAAGCATTAACTCCTTATATACTATTGCTTACACACACCTACAGCAATTTGGCATATCATGATTGGATACTTGTCTTGAAGACCTTTAGTGACTAACATATAATTGGTTAAGCTCAGGTGTGAGAACTTGACCTCAAAAGATTGCCAACAGTCCACAGTTCTCATAAGTCAGTGAATTCCAGCTTCTTCTTATCTTGCTTGCTCAAGTTTCCTCGGGCCTCTCACGGCCTTGCTGTACCTTTCGGAGTTATTCAGAGCTCATGTACCAAATATCCTTTCTCCTGTGAGAACACTGTCTCCACACAGTGGCATCCTGGCCTGTATTAGAAACAGTGTGGCCTGCAGGGACAGGGAAGTGATCATCCCCCTGTACTTTGCACTGGTGAGGCCACACCTGGAATACTGTGTTAAGTTCTGGGCACCTCACTACAAGGGGATCCAGAAAAGGGCAACATAGCTGGTGAAGGGTCTGGAGAATAAGCCTTATGAGGAATGGCTGACGGAGCTGGGATTCTTTAGTCTGGAGAGGAGAAGGCTCAGGGGGGACCTTATCACTCTCTGCAACTACCTGAAAGGAGGTGGCAGTGAGGCGGGAGTCAGTATCTTCTCCAACGTATCAGGCAATAAGACAAGAGGTAACGGCCTCAAGCTGCTCCTGGGTAGGTTTAGACTTGATACTGTCCTGGGTTCAGCAGTACCAATCATTTTTCTCCTTCTTAGTACCTGGTGCAGTGCTGTGGTTTTGAATTTCAGCCTGGGAACAACACTGATAACACCAATGTTTTTAGTTGTTGCTAAGTCATGTTTTCTCTGACCAAGGACTTTGTGAGTCTCATGCTCTGCCAGGGAGGAGGGGAAGCTGGGAGGAAGCAGAGACAGGACACCTGACCCAAACTAGCCAAAGAAGTATTCCATACCACAGCACATCATGACCACTATATAAGCTGGGAGCAGTTACCCAGAAGGGCTAGATCATTGCTCAGGATGAGCTGGGTATTGGTCGGCAGGTGGTGAGTGGCTGTATTCTTTTCCCTTCTTATTTCACTTATTATTATTGGTGGTAGCAGCAGTGGTTTTGTATTATACCTTATTTACAGGACTGTTCTTATCCCATGGGAGTTACATTCTTTCGATTCTCCTCCCCATCCCTCTTGGAGTGGTGGGAGGAAGGGAGGGAGTGAGTGAGCAGCTGCGTGGTTCTGGGTTGCCAGCTGGGCTTAAACCACGACAGTTCTCTGTGGCACCCAAGGTGGGGCATGAAGGATTGAGATAACAGATCTGGCTGGAGTGTGTCTAATTGTATTTGTGATAAGCATTCATTGTTTCAGATTAATAGTCACTCGTCACAGTGCTGATTTATTGGCTCTCAGATTTGTTGCTCTTGATCTCAGAATTTCAGCATGTTGTACCTTACTTAGAGCTGGTATTTGCTGCTTTAGTGTTTATTGGCTGGGGGGCCTGGGCTAAGGTACTTGTTTCACTGTACTTCATGGCAATGACTTTTAATACAATGGACTCATTGATCATGAATCTGTGCTGGCATGTGTTCCCGGTGTGGTCATCACCTCTATACTTTGGGAGGTATATAATGGAAGTGTTTAGCAATTACACATATTTTTTCCCCTCCTCAGGTGGTCAGCCTATGAAGGAGACATTCCTTCACACCCTCTGCTTCCCCACCAGACTATTTGCAGTGGGAGTAGATCCTGGAAGATTTAAAGATCCTGAATATCCTTTCAAAGCCCTTGAAAGCACACTGCTCCTGTTGCTGGGAACCAGCTTGTTGCTGCATATGCTATGTTTTGCCTACGGCATGACCACCCTGAGAATGTCTGATCTTGTCCAATCGTGGAAGCTAAGCAGGGTCCGGCTCGAGTCTTATCTAGGATTAGACTACAGTATAGGAGGACCACCAAGAGTTTTTCCCTGAGGATGGATGTTCATGTGTGGCAGGGTATGTGGGACAGCATGGGCAAGTATGTAGTCCAGTGGGTCCCTCCAGTGCTTTGGAAGCATTGGAGATGGAAGGCAACTATATGAAGTCCCCTATGACAAGTTGCAGATGCTGCTGAAGGACTTGGTGGATCAAGTCAGTTTGCCAAGGTGAAAGCCATCCAGCTGGCCCTGGACATTGTTGAAGGAGAAAAGTGGCCAGTACCTTATCTCTGTACTGACTCATGGATGGTGGGAAATGCCTTATGGGGGTGGTTGCAGCAATGGAAGCAGAGCAACTGGCAACACAGAGGGAAAGCCACCTGGGTTGCTGCATTATGGCAAGATACCGCTTCCCAGGTGCAGAACCTTGTGGTGAAGGTACACTGTATAGATGCTCATGTACCTGAGTCAGGCCACTGAGGAACACCAGAACAACCAACAGGTGGATAAAGCTGCTAAGATTGAAGTGGCTCAGATAGACTTAGATTGGCAACATAAGGGTGAATTATTTTTGGCCCAGTGGGCCCATGACACTTCAGGCCCTCAGGGGAGAGATGTAGCATATAGATGATCGAGGAGTGGACTTAACAATGGACACTACTGCCCAGGTTATTCACAACTGTGAAACCTTAGCTGCAATTAAGCAAGCCACACATGCTCTTTGGTATGGAGGATGATGGCTGAAGTACAAATATGGGGAGGCTTGGCAGATTGACTATATCACACTCCCACCGACCTGCAAAGGCACTGTACTATAACATCTTGTGATGTGCATAGTTTTTCAGCTTCCTTAATCACACTAGTGAGGGACAGGACCCCCTTTTCCCAATCCAAGTACTGTTGATCTGTTTCTTTAATGAGGTAGAAGAAAACTGGCTAGTCCTCATGGTCCCTTTTGTAACACACCACAGTATGAAGTGTGCATGGCAAATCACCACTCTAGTCTTAACACATCCTGCTGGTGCAGTAGACCCAGTCTCTTACAGGCTTTGAGTTAATCTTTCAGAGTATTAAGGGCTTCCATAAGTTGTGGAGTCCAGTCCCATACCTTATTTTTCCCAAAGCAAATTGTATAATGGGCTAGAAATTACCAAAAACCTTGGGTTATGTTTTCTCCAATAGCCCAATGTGCCTAGCAACAGTTGAAATTCTGTTTTATTGCCCAGGGTTTGTCTATTCTTGATAGTTTAGAAGGTATCATCAGGTACTGAACAGCTCCTGCTACCCACCAAGCCCTAAAAATTTAACTTCTTGTCCAGGACCTTGGCATTTGCAGGGTGTAACATTTAGCCTGGTTTTATGCAATAGGGTCCAGATGGATCTAGCCACTTGACCCACCTGTTCTTTATTGTCTCTACCAATTAGGATATCATCTATATATTGATATATGTGGATGCCTGCTGGCACCTCCACCGTACTGAGGAGCTTGGCTAAAGCATATTGGGCACTAGTGGAGGAGTGTTTATACCCTTACAGGAGTTGGTTACGGGTGCATTGTGGAGATAGTGTTCTCACAGGAGAATGGATATTTGGTACATGAGCTCAGAATAACTCTGAAAGATACAGCAAGGCCATGAGAAGCCTGAGGAAGCTTAAGCAAGCAAGATAAAAAGAAGCTGGAATTCACTGACTTATGAGAACTGTTGGCAAGCGTTCGAGGCCAGGTTCTCACACCTTTGCTTAACCAATTATATGTTAGTCACTAAAGGTCCTCAAGACAAGTATCCAATCATGATATGCCAAATTGCTGTAGGTGTGTGTAAGCAATAGTATATAAGGAGTTAATGCTTTGCAATAAATGGCTTTTTGTCTGATCATATTGATCTCTGACTGAGTCCATTCCGTGGCAAATGGCGCCCAATGTGGGGCCCTCTGTAAGTTCATATTGAAACGGAAGAGAGTGTGAATTGCGGTGCCGTGAAGAAATTGGCTGGAATCAATCTGGCTGGACCAAGATCGAGAGGCAGAAGTCTCGGAGATGAAATCCTCGGATCGGGGCCTTGTGAGCCCAGAAGACACTGTGCAGTGCAAATAAGGTGAGCAGCTGGATGGTTGGAAGGGAGCTTAGGGATGGGAAACCAGTTAAGTAAAGAAGAAGTAATACTTAAGCTCTTCCAACATATCCTCTCTGTGAGAGGGACAGACTATGACGAAGCTATGCTAAAAAGATTGTTGCTCTGGAGTAAGGAGAAGGAGTTAATTGTGGAGGTTGGCGAAGCCTTTAATCTCGATACTTGGGAAAAAATTGCTAAAGAAGAAGCCTCCTTTTAATGGATATTTTCAGTCCTTCTTAAGGTGAAGGGAGCAACCCTTAAAGAGACAGACTTAAAGTTAATGTTGAAATGGCTGAAGACGCATTACCCAGAGATTGATGAGTCTACCGTATTTGAGATCTCTTCATGGAATGGGGCAGGAGTTAAACTGTGGGACACAGCCCCAGAAGGCAATGACGCTGTGAAAAGTTTGTTAGTAATTTGGAGAAGTGTTTTAGAGATGTTAAAGTAAAAAAAAAAAATGAGATCATGGAGACCAGCACCCCCCCACCCCCCACCCTCCCCCCCGAACCTCCACCAGTTGCCACCACGGCTGCGATGTCTGAAGACGGGGATGAAGATAATCCTTTTGACTCAGGCCCTATTGACCCCGAGAAGGAGCCTGTGCACATTCATCAGTCTGCTGTTGCTGCTCCTGAGATTCTGACACCTGATAATTCCAATGCTGACCTGGATAGTCCTTTTGACCTGGAGCCTATTCATCCAGAAAAGAAGCCTGATTTATATCCCCCAGATCCTCCTGATAAATGGGCATCTTTAAAGGGAAAAGCAAGACGGGTGGGGGATGCAGATGTATTGCACCGTTTCCCATGGTGTGTGCGCTTCCCACCTGAGATGGGAAGGTCTCTCGTATGCTTTATCAGGGGTATCGGGCAGAATGTGTCAGACCGTGGAGTTGGGACCCCATATACAATTCCTTTGATACAGTCTCTCTGTGATACTCATGTACTAGAAGTTGGTAAATATAAGTATGTCCATGTTTCTATCAACCCTTGGAAACCTTTATAGATATTGCTGTCACTTCTTCCTACATAGGCTGGCCACCTGTGTCGGAATGAGTGTGCATTTTGGTCAGTATAAAAGCCCAAGCCTCACGCAATGTGAGGGAGGCAGAGCCTCTGCGGGGACGCCCGCTAAGCTTGTGCTTGCCATCTCGCACTGCAATGATGCTCCTCGGAGCTGGTTTCCTGATAGTCTTCACAAGGTCCTTGTGACACGCTCTGCATGTGGAACTGTGTAGAGAAAGTAATGATTGTATGGATTTTGTATTTCAAATATTGTAGTTGTGTGGAGTGTGCTTGTGGGATCCCATATGTGTGTGTATGTATGTGTGTGTATGTGTGTGTGTGTGTGTTGAGGGCAGACAGTGTTCTGTATATTTTTTTGTTGTCAGGGTCATGTAAAAGTTCTAACAGGCAGCAGTTTAACATTTCAGGCAAGAAAGGGTTAATGCAAAAGTGCGGTTGCCGGCAGATATTTGTTGCTGCTGCTGAGCAGGCAAGCATTTATAGCGGCTGCTGAATAGGCCGGCGTTTGTAGCTGTGCAAAGCAGGGTGAGCGACTCTGGAAAAGAAAAAAAAAAGAAAAAGAAAAAAAAGAAAAAAAAAAAGAAAAAGAAAAGGAGGGAAGAAGTTCATTGGAACTTCTGGGATCAGTTGATAGGCTGAACCTGCCTTCTCTCCATAGGGACACCTATTGGGTAAGAATTTTATGCATGCTAAATAATTAACTCATTCTAGCTGTTATTAGTGACTGTAGTTTTGTTGTGTATTGCTTCAAGCTTGTTTTCCAGCCAGTGTACTATCAACAGCACGTAAGGGATTTGATTCAGTGACGCTGTCAGTGTGGGTCTGTGAATAGGTTAGTCAAATCACCCTCCAATACAGTGGGCTGTCCAGTATGGTTCCCACAATGGAATGCAGACAGGCTGGTCGGACACAAGGGTCTTGTCTTTCTTGGGACACTGACAGGCTGATCAAATATAAAGAGTTCAAGGAAACCCCCCTTATAATGTTACAATGTGGTCTGAGCCATAGGGGTTAGGAAGTATTGCTTTTGATTCTGCATGTGTGAGAGAAAAAAAAAAGGGTAATGATGGAGCAAACTCCTTGACTGTTTAAAATGTGCAGTCTATTTCTGCAGCTGCTTCACATTCCTTTTGCATCAGAATGCTTCTGCTTTAAGGAATCACTTTAACCTGTGTATTTCTCAAGAACTGATAACCCGGAGGAAGGGATATATTTCTGTCCTCCTACCTACAGGTCCATGGTGGCTGCCTGCAGAGTTTGTCAAGCCTTGCCATGAGCTGGACAGACGAGTGGAGGAACTCAATGCATCAGGTACAGGAGCTGACTGTGAATACCCCAAGCAAAATGAGATAGAGGAAGAGAAAAATGAATGATTGCAAAACATCACTTGGGGGCAACTGAAAAGTAACAACTTGAATATGTATGCTTGTAAATTATTAGAGGTTGTGATTTTTTCTATAAAACCACCTATATTTACTAGCCAGTTGCTAATAAGAAACTATACCTTGTATGAATTTGTCACTTGTAAAAGAGATGCATGCAAATTTGCAGTAGCTGCTAGAAAATGCTAAGGCAAAAGCTAGAAAGATTCTAAGATGATGGTAGTGTTATAAAGCAGGTAATGGAACAAATTAAGAGGGTGGGAGAACTCCACTGTAAGAAATTTCTTTGGTTAGTCACTCACTGCTATCAGCATCTTCAGCATGCTGATGCACTTGGTAATAGTTACTCTGCTAATGTAAAACTGTGTGCGCTTTGCTGTAGCAGTGACTTGTTATTGGATGAAGCAGGTGAAACTCTGCATTGACAACAAGGTGCAAGGACTGAGACTGACCAAGTGCCTGCTACCACAGTCAAGGGCAAGACTGGGTTGGTCTCTGTGTTTGCCACCAAGAAGAACCTTTAGCTCCACTGTTGGCTGCAACCCAGCAGGTGTGGAGCGATGGGGACACATGCCATGCCAGACCTTGATATGAGGGATGGCCTCTGCTGTTATCAGATAGCCATCCAGGAGAAAAAGGATAGGCCCAGCTGTGTACAGCTATCGACAGGACCATACTAACTGCCAGCAAAACGCACAAAGCCCATAACTCAACAACATAAAGAAACAGCAATGACAGAAATCTTTGTAATATCTGTTCTATTATGTGTGACCATGAGTAATGGACAAGTACACTGAGCACATCTGTTAAATCCCAAATATTCCAACCTGTTACACGGTGTGTAGGAATTACTGGTATGCCACATGTTATAAGGGTTCAAGTGACTTCAAATCAGACTAATCTTACTGAAATAATGCTGCCTAGAGTAGTGGGTGGTTATGTTACACAAATCAAGCAGTAATAGAGCAGTCACACCAAATTGTAATAAACTTTTAGTAAAACTAAAAACGGGGAACTGTGGAGACAGTGTTCTCACAGGAGAATGGATATTTGGTACATGAACTCTGAATAACTCTGAAAGATACAGCAAAGCCATGAGAGGCCCGAGGAAGCTTAAGCAAGCAAGATAAGAAGAAGCTGGAATTCACTGACTTATGAGAATTGTGGACTGTTGGCAAGCTTTTGAGGTCAAGTTCTCACACCTGTGCTTAACCAATTATATGTTAGTCACTAAGGGTCTTCAAGACAAGTATCCAATCATGATATGCCAAATTGCTGTAGGTGTGTGTAAGTAATAGTATATTTTCCACTACACCACTATATTCATAGCTTTTCTTGATGGTTTAATTCCTAACTTCTCCACTTGCTGCTTATTTAAAACACTAATTTGAGCCCTGTATGAATTAAAAATTCCAGACTTACTTGCTTTGGACCCACGGGGATATGTATATAGGGTTCCTTATCAGTGGATCATTGGCAGGTGTTCAGAGTCAGCTGCTGGAGCCCCAAACAACGGCTTCTAGATTTTTAACCCCTTCATGTCTTCCCGCAAAGGTGCAAAACATTTAATGTCACTGTTGCTGGAGGGGGTGGTTGCCTGTCTTTCTGGGCTCCTAACTGCCAAAGATAATTTCTTTCTGAATCCAGAGTCTGTCCTGGTCTGTCTTGGGATGGTTTGGGATCCCGGCAGGGCAGCTGGGCCGGGGTGGGGTTTGTGACTGACCTGCTGAACCCTCCTGCTCCTGTCCGTGCCACCCTCTGGATTAGTCCAGCCCATCTCACACCCATGGGTGACTATACTGTGTATTACCGCCTCTGCCCAAGTCAAAACGTGCATGGGGGGGTGTGTGGTGTGTGTGTGTTCTGAGAGGTTTGCCAATTGTGCTCAGTGGCTGCTTAAATTCTCTCCCTAAGAGACTGAACAAATATTTTCAGGGCATCTGATAACCCTCTAACAAAGGTTCTGAGGTGGCTGGGATCTACGGGAGTGGTCATCAGTACTCCATGCAACCCTCTCTCACACACTGCTTGGATGCAAGCAACCTTTTGTACTCCCTCCGGTAGCCTGGACAGTCCTTTCACTTGAGCAGTGACAGGCTTTCTGCTCTCCCTGGGGTCTATGCCCCCACCTCAGTAAGCCCTCAGGAGGTTATCAAGCAATCGCCCACTGGTCTGTTGCTCAAAACCACTTATGTACCCCAAACCCTGCTCGCTTTGTCACTTAACAGTATCTGATCTCCCTCTGTCAGAGAGACTCTCCACAAATATTCTGTTTCTGTTTTGCAATTCACTGAGCTCAGGTCCCGACCATGGTTCTGGGGTTGTCACCTTGTGGACCCGTGTGCCTTTCAGTTTTAATAAGAGGTAACATGTTCTTTTCCTCCAGTTCCTCCACCTCTTCAGAACTACCCTCATCAAAATCTCCCCAGATATCCCTATGCCAGACCTCCAGGTCTGTGCCTGCAATCAATTTCTGAATTTGGACAATACTGGGGTTTTTTTTTTTGCTCGTGCCAACATAATTTCAATTCTGTGTTCCAATAAACACATTCACTCTCTTTTTTTTTTTTTAATTCCTCTTTTAAACAGACCAGTTGGGGGCATCACAACCCAAGGAGACAATTTAGGTTTTGTGACCAAACATGGCAGATATTTATATTTGCCATATTTAGGGGAAAAAATGCTGCAGGAGGCACTAAACCTGGTACAGTTTATGCTGTTACTGTTCCCCAGGTAAACAACCAACCATATCTGGTTTAGATTATGTTTATGCAAATTTACTTATTTCAATCTCTTAAACAACAGTGTCCTGTAATAATGAAGTCTCAGATAGCTCAAAGATTGGTCTGGAAATGAAGCCTGCAGTGAAACAAACTGGGAAAGGCAGAAAGGCTGTCATGGTTTAACCTCAGCCATCAACTAAATACCATGCAACCACTCGCTGGGATACCTGTGAGTGGGTTTTTCAAAACTTTTTTTCCTTAATGATTCCTGAAAGGGAATACTTAGAGTCTCAGTGATAATGCCTTATAATTTTTTTTTTACTATTTTAGTTTTGCAGATGGAAAACAAAATCCCTTTGTCATGTTCTTAGTGGAGAAATTTATATGCTTGCACATCAGCTTTAAAGACATGCTAGATTTATAAAATGCATTTAAAGTTTATTTGAATTTTTAGAGGCCATCCAGCCAGTTCTTTATCCACTGAGTGGTCCACCTATCAAATTGATGTCTCTCCAATTTAGAGACAAGGATGTCATGTGGGACAGTGTTGAACGCTTTGCACAAGTCCAGGTAGATGACATTAACTGCTCGACCCCTGTCCATCAGTTCCGTAGCCCCATCATAGAAGGCCACCAAATTGGTCAGGCAGGATTTCCCCTTAGTGGAGCCATGCAGGCTGTCACCAAGCACCTTGTGGTTTTCATGTGCCTTAGCATGACTTCCAGGAGAATCTGCTCCATGATTTTGCCAGGCACAGAGGTGAGACTGACTAGTCTGTAATTCTCTGGGTCATCCATTTTCCCCTTCTTGAAAATGGGGGTTATATTTCCCTTTTTCCAGTCGTTGGGAACTTCACCTGACTGTCATGATTTTTCAAATATGACAGCTAGTGGCTTAGCAACTTCATTCGCCAGCTCCTTCAGGGCCCACAGATGGATTTCATCAGGTCCCATAGACTTGTGTATGCTCAGGTTCTTAAGATGGTCTCAAACCAGATCCTCTCGTACAGTGGGCCTAGGGTCTTCATTTCCACAGTCCTTGCATCTGCCTTCCAAGTCTTGGGTGGTGTGGTCAGAGCATTTGCCAGCTAAGACTGAGGCAAAGAAGTCATTCAGAATATCAGCCTTCTCCAGATCCAGGGTAGCCAGTTCTGAGAGCTTCCGGAGAGGGCCCATGTTATCCCTAGTCTGGCTTTTATTTACAATGTACCTATAGAATCCCTTACTGTTATCTTTCACATCCCTTGCCTTTCATATACTTTGCTATCTCTCTCAGTCATGAGAAGGGATCAGCTCTCAGCTAGGGTCCTATGCATTACATTTGGTCCTTTGGCTCTCGATCACGATGGAGACACACGTGACACAATGTCTCATGATTGGTAATATAGGATGTCCATATTGTTAATAAAATGAGTATAACAACTATTATGCACACTGAAGGATGCTAGAGCTGTATTCCCACTACTACTACTCAGGTTGTATATATTTTCTGTACTATTAGAACAGTGATTACAAGCACTTAGGTTACAACATTTGATAACAACAATACTAGCATTAGCTATAGTTACTACATCTTAATCCGTTTGATGTTGTACAAACAATAATTTGTAGCATTTTTCTGACAAACTGGTTTTCCACAGGTGTACTCCTGGGAAAAATGTTGAATTAGCTATGAAGGCAAGGTTCATTCACATGACAGAGGTAACTATCTTGTCTGTGAGGTGTGGTGCTGCATTTCCATTTCCAGTGCACAAGTGAGATGTCAGTCCTTCTCTGATATCTTTCTGTGGTAATGGCATTGCCCAAAGGGACCATAAGACATATAAGGACGGCTAGGATCTGTAGTTCCTGTAAAACACAAAGCTAAAACATAATAATATCATTCTGTTACATAGCATTTATTCACAGGGACATGTTCCCATTTTTCTGTTATGATTTTGTAACCTGAAATCTTAAACTAACAACAGCATGTGTGCCTTTAACATAGTAGAATAGGCCAAACTGTTCTAACTTAGTAACACAGAAAGGAATGTTCAGCTAATGGGGGAAAGAACATTGTGGGACTGATAACAACTAGGAAGACAGTAAATAAGACCAGGGATGTCAGCCTTCAAGATAAGAGAGTGGCGCCCAGCGTGGAGGGAGACTGGAACAGAAGCAAAGACATACCAACTGCTATCTCAGCACTAGGATCTTGCAAGTGTGTGCAAGCACTGAGGTCATTCAGTAAACACAGCAAGGAAGACTATCAGCGACCATCAGAGACCCCCACTCAGCAAGAAAGCACATGTGCAATTAGGATGCAAATATTATAATTAGTTCCTGGGAAATCATAGAATAGTTAGGATTGGAAAGGACCTTAAGATCATCTAGTTCCAACCCCCCTGCCATGGGCAGGGACACCTCACACTAAACCATGCCACCCAAGGCTTCATCCAACCTGGTCTTGAACACTGCCAGGGATAGAGCATTCACAACCTCCCTGGGCAACCCATTCCAGTACCTCACCACCCTAACAGTAAAGAATTTCTTCCTTATATCCAGTCTAAACCTCTGCTGTTTAAGTTTCAACCCATTACCCCTTGTCCTATCACTCTATGAATATGCATGAGTATGCTAAATATACAGCCGCTGTTGGCAAGTATTGGGTGCGCTCACCTTTGCGAAATGATTCGCGTGTGCGCCCAGTGCTGTTAGAAAAGGGTGACATTTTATGTTAAAAATAATCATATAGAGTGATAGAAGTGACTATATTTGAAAGTTTGTAAATCAATAGAAGGCCTTTATATATTAACAAGTTGTAACTTTGCTGTTCTGTACCTTAGTTAATCTATAACTAAATATCACAATGAAGTCCTAGCAGTAGAAATTAACATAGCCATATATGGAGAATGGTGCCTTACCCAAGCAGAACATACGAACTGACCAGAGGCAGCCAAATGAAAACAAGAGAATGCTGGCATCCACATAATGGTTGGGGCCTGTCCAAAGAATGGAAAGGTGAAAAGGACAGAGTGAGGAAGACTTCTTACTTCATCTGAGGAAGACTCCTTACTTCATCAGGACAGCCACCAGAGGGGAGCTGCACAAGCGCAGAAGAGGCTGATGTCATAATGGACTGATGAGGCAATCCCTGATGCATATGTATTAGTTAAGGTAGCAATCTATGTTGAATATGCAATAATTGCGAAACTTTTGATGTATAAAATGTGAACGCGATATGATGAGGTTGAAGCCAGATTTGGGCACGTGCCCCTGGTTTCCCAGCACTGCAATAAAGAACCTCATATAACCATTCCGGTGGTTATGTGTCTATTTCTACTCTAACAGTGCTGCAATAAAGAATGCCTGCTTTCTAAAACTCCAAACTGAGTCTTAGTTTCTCCAACAGACTTTTACGGTAACAGTTTTATTTGCAAATCAGGGGTAGTCATTCTCATTAAAGGTGTTTCCATTTCCCCAATGGGTCTATTGTTCAATATCTGTAGTGCTTCAGGCAAATGGACCCTCCATGTGTTTAATTCTTGTCTGCGAGGTGTGGTGCTGCTCTTCCATATCCAGTGCACAAGTCAGCCCTTTTCAGATATCTTCCTGTGGTGATGGCATTGCCCAAAGGGACCATAAGACATATGAGGACGGCTAGGATCTGTAGTTCCTGTAAAACACAAAGCTAAAACATAATAATATCATTCTGTTAAATAGCATTCATTCACAGGGACATATTCCCATTTTTCTTGCCCGGATTTAATCATTAATACTGCATTGTCTTTTCCAGTGACAATAATTTCGGCCAGTTTGGGTGGGCCCTTGGGTGTTTGGACCCAAACTTTAGCTCCACTATTCAACTGGTCAGTGGATTCAAATCCATGATTCCCTCAAGCTGTAGCTATCTGTGGGGCTTTCCCCTTACTCATTTGTGTTTTCAACACAGGAAAAATCAACATTTGGGCAACACAGTCTTGTGGCTGAATTAAGATATCTTGATCTCCGCTATTCAACAAAATCACCTTGATTTCCCTTTGATAATCTGAGTCAATGATGCCCCAAAGTATTTTAATACCTTTGATGGCTAAAGCAGACGTGGGGCTATCAAACCAAAGTAACCTGATAGAATATATACCCAAACACCAGTATCAATGACACAAACGCCTCAGGTGTTCAAACTATGCATTTGTGAAACATAGAAATCTAATCCTGCAGCATCCAGAGTTGCTTGATAAGGTACTAAAGCTCCCTCCTTTATTTCCCAGTACGTGTGGGTCTCTGCTACCGTTAATGGTTTTATTTGCAAATTAGGGGTAGTCATCCTCACTAAAGGGGTTTCCATTTCCCCAATGGGTCTGCTGTTCAATATCTGTAGTGCTTCAGGCAAATGGTGTCTCCATGTGTTTAATTTGCCTCCCCCAGACTCTTCAACTGTTCCTTAAGCAAGCCATTCATCCGTTCAATTAATCCCATGGCTTGTGGATAATATGGTATATGAAATATGCATTGGATGTTGTTCAAATCAGCAAATTGTTGTACTTTCTGTTTTTTTAAAGTGTGAAACACTGTCACTCTAAATTTGCAAAGGAATGCCATAGTATGAAATAATCAGTTCCAGTGGTTTAATTGTACTATTCTGGGTTGCTGGCCTACATGGATGTGCTATTAAATGTGCTATCCCTTGTATGTGTCAATGGCTGCACACACATATCAACAAACCTGATGGGCCGGCAGAGGACCTATATAATCCATTTGCCAGATTTGCCCTCATAATTTTCCCCAATTCAATTGCCCTCGTACCATACGTGGTATGGTCCTTTGCTGTGTATGTTGGCAGATGAAGTACTGTGTGGAGACAGTGTTCTCACAGGAGAATGGATATTTGATACATGAGCTCTGAATAACTCCGAGGGATACAGCAAGGCCGTGGGAGGCCCGAGGAAGCTTAAGCAAGCAAGATAAGAAGAAGCTGGAATTCACTGACTTATGAGAACTGTGGACTGTTGGCAAGTGTTCGAGGTCAAGTTCTCACACCTGTGCTTAACCAATTATATGTTAGTCACTAAGGGTCTTCAAGACAAGTATCCAATCATGATATGCCAAATTGCTGTAGGTGTGTGTAAGTAATAGTATATAAGGAGTTAATGCTTTGCAATAAATGGCTATTTGTCTGATCATATTGGTCTCTGCCTGAGTCCATTCCGTGGCAGTACTGGGCTGAATGATACCCAAATTTATGACACCCCCGTGGTCCTAGGCCCACCTGCAAGTGGCTTTTTCCCCAAGATGACCACATTTCTGTTGTGCCCATTTGGCTAAACCCATCTGTATGTGATGAGCGTCTTCCATGACTTGGGGAGTTTTTGCTTGTCCATCTGCAGTAGAATTATGTACCATTGTTCCACGCTGGGTGTCTACATGGAACACTGTGACTTGAGTTTGTTGAACAAATGCCCAAATATCTTGCTACAACTCCTTCCCCCATATTTCTTTGGAATGCATTTTCCAGTCATGTTTGGCCCAAGTTGAGAGCCAAGAAGCTAAACCATTGGCAACTGACCATGAATCTGTAAAAACATGACATTATCCTAGTTCTTTTTATTAACTGCCACATATACAGCATAGAATTTGGCATACTGGCTACTTTAACCTTCACCTGTTGTGTCTTGGAACTTACTTGGGGATAGGTTAAGGCTATGCCTTTCCAAAAACATTTCCTGTTAATATATTTAGAAGACCCATCAGTAAACAATGCATGCTTCCTTTCTTCACCTGTCACTTGGCCTAGGGTTTCCCCATTTTTGAGATGATTCTTGATTTCTGTCCGGGTGATCTACATTTGCTGGTTCACTTGCAGGGGCGTTGGCAACTTTCTCATTAAGAGCTGCAACTCCCACAACACTTACTTTAGCTCTATCTTGGATATACCATTTCCATTTAATTACGCTAGCTTCCTGAACATGGCCTAACTGGTGTATCTTGGGAGAACTGTTTACACACTGCATTATCAGAATTTCAGGGCTTACTACATTGTACCAAACTGTCATTTATTTCATTTCCAATAAGGCCCTAGAATGTGCCCAAAACTGCTTCCTCAATGGTGTAAACCTTCATACAGTTTCAGGTACTTTCACGTTCAAAAATCCTAAGACAACTTTCTTCCTACACTGCTCCTGCCAAACACTCCAACTGGCATATCATTCCAGAAGAAATTCAATTCTGCCTCTCCAACCTGTACTGAACAGAGGTCCAGAGAGTGATGAAGTGCTTGTTCAAATGTTTCAAATGATTGCTGCTGCTCATTTCCCAACTCAAATCCATATTTCTTTTGCATTACTTTACATAATGGAGCAAATATTTGCTCAAAATGAGGGATGTGTTGTCAACAAAAGACAAATCAATGATTTGATAAGATACCACTTTACTTTCTGGAGTAACAAAATCTAAAATCGCGTGTACGTGTTCAGCAATGGCGGCTCAAGGGTGGGAGAGCAGCCAGGGAGAGGATCTGCGCTGAGCTGGGTAGGAGGCTTTTAGAAAAAGAGGCAGCGCCCACAAAGCTGCCCAAGGGTGGTCTGTGGTGCCCTGCATCCCTGGGGAATAGCGAGCAATTGGATTGGGCTGCACAACTGTATTGCAGCATATATAAAACCTCCTTTCCTCTCTGTCGGGCTACGGATATCCTTAGCTGCCTTTGCGGCAAGGCCACCTTGTCGGCTCACGTTCAACTTGGCGTCCACCGGGAGCCCCCCCCACGTCCCTTCCTGCAAAGCTGCTTTCCAGCCACTCAGCCTCCGGCATATACCGGTGCGTGGGGTTGTTCCACCCCAGGTGCCAGACTCGTGCACGTTCAGGTTCCTCAGGCCGTCTCGAACCGGATCGTTTCCCGCGATGGGAGGGACTTTGTTCCCCCAGTCCCTGCCTTGAGCTTCAGGGACTTGAGGCATGTGGGAACAGTGATTGCCAGTGAAAACGGAGGAAAAAATAATCGCTGAGTACCTCGCTCAGCCTTCTCCATGTTGGTGGTCACTAGATCATCTCCTGTCTTACTTACTGGAGGGGAGTGGGTCCTTGCTTCCACCCTCTGCAGGCTTCCTTTTTGTGCTTGAGTTTGGCCAGGACCTTCCTCGCTCATCCACATGGGCCTCCCGGCATTCTGGCCAGACTTCCTGCTCGTTGGGATGGACCAACTCCTGAGTTTGGTGGACGTGACCCTCCAGTACGAACCAGCTTTCTTGGGCCCCTCTTCCCTCCAGGGCCTTATCCCATGGGACGCTTCGAAGCAGATGCCTGAAGAGGCCAGGGTCAGCTGTCCTCAAGTGCAAGGGTGCGAGCTTCTCTTTCACCCTCCTCTCGAGAGCCTGAAATCCACCATCTCACGATCACTGCAGCCAAGGCTGCCTTTGACCTTCGCACCCCCAACAAGCCCCTGGCCAGTAGGAGGTCCAGCAGAGCACCTCTCCTCGTTGGCCTCTCTATCGCTTGGGTGAGGAACTTGTCGTCGGCGCACTCCAGGAACCTCCTAGATTGCTTAGGCCCCGCTGTGTTGTCCCTCCAGCCAATACCGGGGTGCTTGAAGTCCCCAGCGACTACCAGGGCCTGCGAACGCGAGGCTGCTCCTGTTTGTCTTTAGGGGGCCTCACCCGCTTCTTCTTCCTGGTCGGGCGGCCTATAGCAGACACCCGCAACGATGCCACCCTCACCCGTCTACTCTTCCATCCTTACCCACAAGCTCTCGGTCAGCTCATCCGCCCTCCCCAGGCAGGGCTCCATGCAGTCCAGCTGTTCTCTTACCTAAAAGGGCCACTCCCCCTCCTCATTTTCCCAGCCTGTCCTTCCTAAAGAGTCACGGGAGCCATCCCACCACGCCTCCGTGATCCCAACGAGATCGTAGCCCTGCCACCGCACATGCATCTCCGGCTCCTCATGCTTCTTCCCCATACTGCCTGCGATCGCGTACAGGCACTTCAGACAGGCACCCCAGCATGTTGGCTCCCTAGAAAGGGCTTTGGGGACTTCTCCAGAATGGCGCCTTGTAGGCGCTTCTTTGCTTACATGCAAATGCTGGAGGTGACCTGCTGGCTGGAACCAGCCCTGTCTGCCACAGGGCAGACCCTGACCTCTTCTGGCAGAGGCAGCCACCCCTGGAGGTGTGGTGTCCAGTTCTATGAATAATGGATGGAGGGGCTGGCCACTTGGGAGGAATATAGGACAGTTGTTAGAGGATGTAGGGAGGCAATTAGGACAGCTAAGGCCTCCTTGGAACTTAATCTTGCTAGTGGGGTTAAGGACAATAGAAAGGGCTTCTTCAAATACATAGCGAATAAAACTAACACAAGAAGCAATATAGGCCCATTGCTGAACGAGGTGGGTGCCCTGGAGGCAGAGTATATAAAGAAGGCAGAGGTGCTGAATGCCTTCTTTGCCTCTGTCTTCACTCCTGCAGACTCTCCCCAGGGGCCCCAGATTCCTATAGCCCCAGAAGGAGTCAGGACAAAGGAGGAGTTGGCTTTGGTAGATGAGGATCGGGTTAGGGATCAGCTAAGCAATCTGGACATCTATAAATTGATGGGTCCGGGTGGAATACACCCACGGGTGCCGAGGGAGCTGGCAGAGGTCATTGCTAGGCCACTCTCCATCATCTTTGGTAAGTCGTGGGAAACGGGAGAGGTGCCCGAGGATTGGAGAATGGCAAATGTTACGCCAGTCTATAAGAAGGGCAAGAAGGAGGACCCGGGTAATTATAGATTGGTCAGCCTTACCTCCATCCCTGGAAAGGTGATGGAACAACTTATTCTGGTCGCCATCTCTAGACATATCAAGGATGAGGCGGCCATTAAGAACAGCCAACATGGTTTTACCAGGGGGAAGTCATGTCTGACCAACCTTACAGCCTTCTGTGAAGAAGTAACTAGGTGGAGGGATGATGGTAGAGCGGTAGATGTGGTTTTTCTTGATTTCAGTAAAACATTTGATACTGTCTCCCACAGCATCCTCATAGATAAGCTAAGGAAGTGTGGGCTTGATGATCAGGTAGTGAGGTGGATCAAGAACTGGTTGAAAGGAAGAAGGCAGAGAGCTGTGGTCAATGGGGCGGAATCTAGCTGGAGGTCTGTGACTAGTGGAGTCCCTCAGGGGTCGGTGCTGGGACCAGTGCTGTTTAATATCTTCATCAACGACCTGGATGAGGGAACTGAGTGTACCCTCAGCAAGTTCGCTGATGACACTAAATTGGGAGGAGTGGCTGACACACCAGAAGGCTGTGTTGCCATTCAGCGAGACCTGGACAGGCTGGAGAGTCGGGCGGGGAGAAACTTGATGAAATTCAACAAGGGCAAGTGTAGAGTCTTGCATCTGGGGAAGAACAACCCCATGTACCAGTACAGGTTGGGTGTTGTCCTGCTGGAAAGTAGTGAAGGGGAAAGGGACGTGGGGGTCCTGGGGGATAGGAGGATGACCATGAGCCAGCAATGTGCCCTTGTGGCCAAGAAGGTAAATGGCATCCTAGGGTGCATTAGAAAGGGTGTGGTTAGTAGGTCAAGAGAGGTTCTCGTCCCCCTCTACTCTGCCTTGGTGAGGCCGCATCTGGAGTACTGCGTCCAGTTCTGGGCCCCTCCGTTCAAGAAGGACAGGGAATTGCTTGAAAGAGTCCAGCGCAGAGCCACAAAGATGATTAAGGCAGTGGAACATCTCCCTTATGAGGAGAGGCTGAGGGAGCTGGGTCTCTTTAGCTTGGAGGAGACTGAAGGGTGACCTCATCAGTGTTTACAAATATGTAAAGGGTGGGTGTCAGGATGATGGAGCTAGGCTTTTTTTCAGTGATATCCAGTGACAGGACAAGGGGCAATGGGTGTAAACTGGAGCATAGGAGGTTCCATGTGAACATCAGGAAGAACTTCTTAATTGTGAGAGTGACAGAGCACTGGAACAGGTTGCCAAAGGGGGGTTGCGGAGTTTCCTACATTGGAGATATTCAAGGCCCGCCTGGACAAGGTCCTGTGTGATATACTCTAGGTTACCCTGCTCTAGCAGGGGGGTTGGACTAGATGATCTTTCGAGGTCCCTTCCAACCTTTGGGATTCTGTGATTCTGGTCCCCGCAGTTCAAACAAAGATGCAGGCAGACTGGAGAGGGTCCCGAGGAGGGCCACAAAGATCATCAAAGGGCCGGACAACCTGTCCTATGAGCAAACACTGAAGGAGTCGGGTCTTTTCCTCCCTTGGAGAAGAGAAGGCTCGGGGGGGACACACAACACACCTCGCTCGGCACAGTCTTCCACTACTTCAAGAGGGGATTACAAAGAGAGGACAGAGGCACTCTCTTTCAGAAAGAGCCACACAGAGACGACAGGTACAAGTCTGTGCCAGGAGAGAGCTTTCATCTCCCTACAAGATAAACTTGGGGTTTGGGGGTTGGTTTTGGGTTGTTTGTTGGGTTTTTTTGTTTTTAAACAGTGCGAACAATCAACCGCTGGAGCAGCCTCCCCACGGATGTGCTACAGTCCGAAGGGCTGGGGGGACATGACACTGTTTTAATAACCCCTTGCTCTTTCTGAAGTATCGGCAACGCTGCCTTTGAGGAGAGACATCAATTCCACCAGGCACCACAGGCTTCCAAAACCTACGCTGATCACCCAGTCTCTCTGACCGTATAAGCCATACCAGCTTCTTCAAAATTCCCCTGCCCCCGGAAGCCGGAACACCTCCTAGATACCTCAGGGAGTTTGCACAGACAGAACAATCGATGTTACCTGGCTCAATCATTCGGTAAGCAAGCACTGCATTGCACTCCACTGCACTGCACCAGTGCAGTGTCAAGGAAACATCCTATATCAGTTTCCATCACCTCCTGGGAAAGATTAAATAAAGGTCAACTCCTTGGGTTGATTACGTGCCCGCGTCACCAAGCTTCAGCCCATCACTTAAAGGAAAAAAAGAAAGATGAAGACTGCCGTCTCCCTGTCATGTACTTTTGGTTTGGGTCTGGTGGGGATGGAGGCAACTTTCCCCGTAGCGCTCCCACAGCATGGAGGCTGTCTCTCCAACCACCCCTCCCCCCAGCATCCGGTAAGCTGCGGGTGGGCAAGATGTTGTGAGGGGACAGACCCAGGACAGCTGACCCAAACTGACAAATTTCACAACTCTCCTCTGTGCTACGGAAGCAGCACAGCTGCCACGCAGGCAAATTGTTTTCTCCTACCATATATACCCTTCCTCACCAGAAAAGGGATATCAAAGGCACCTTACTACACAGACATTCATCGAGTGCTCCAACAGGAGTTGGATGCTCCCAGCACACTGCACCGTGCTGAAACCGCCCGTGGACGGCCTGCCTGTAGCGTCGCATACAGGATTTTCTAGAGGTTCAGCAGCAGCCTACACTGGCTGTATGCACATTTGCATCCCACTTCCCAAACAGCTAAGAGTTTGCACCCAACAAGACACAGGAGACTGATATGCGGTTCCACTGAAGGCAACCTTGACTCCAGTGATCATGTGAGTGGAGTTCAAGATCCTCAGGGAAGTGAGAAGGTCACAGAGTAATCTCACTGCCCTGGTCTTCAAGAGAGCAAAATTTGGCTTCTTCAGCCACCTTTTCAGTAAAGTGCCATGGAATAAAGTCCTAGAGGGTGGGGGTCTAAGACTTCTTGTTGATATTCAAGGATCACCTGCTCCACGCCCAGGAGTATTGCATCCCGACAATAAGGAAATATGGCAGGAAGGACAAGAGGCCTCCTAGAATGGCTAAGAAAGTGCTAAGAAGACTTTGAAGGAAGAAAGAAGCTTATAGAAGGTGGAAGCTAGGGCAGGCGCCCTGAGAATAATACAGGACATTTTCCGGGAAGCTAGTGATCAAGACAGGAAAGCTAAGGCCCTGTTAGAACTGAACCAGGGATAGGCCAGGGATGTCAAGGGTAACAGGAAGGCCTTCTATAGATATGTTGCCACCAAAATAAAGTCTAGGGATAGTGTGGGACCTCTCCAGAAGGAAATGGGAAAACTGATGACCCATAATTTGGAGAAGGCTAAATGGCTTCTTTGTCTCAGTCTTCACTGGCAAATGGTCTGACCACACCACTCAAGTCTTGGAAGGCAGATGCAGGGACTGTGAGAATGAAGATCCACTGTAGGAAAGGATCTGGTTCGAGACCATTCTAAGAACCTGAACATACACAAGTCCATGGGACCTGATCAAATCCATCTGTGGGTCCTGAAGGAGCTGGCAAATGAAGTTGCAAAGCCACTGTCCATCATATTTGAAAAATCATGACAGTCAGGTGAAGTTCCTGATGACTGGAAAAGGGGAAATATAACCCCCATTTTCAAGAAGGGGAAAATGGAAGACCCAGGGAACTACAGACCAGTCAGTTTCACCTCTGTGCCTGGCAAAATCTGGGAGCCGATTCTCCTGGAGAGCATGCTAAGGCACATGAAAAACAGCAAGGTGCTTGGTGACAGCCAGCATGACTTCACTAAGGGCAAATCCTGCCTGACCAGTTTGGTGGCCTTCTCTGATGGGGCTACAGGGAACTGACGGATAGGGGCAAAGCAGCTGACGTCATCTACCTGGACTTGTGCAAAGCCTTCAATACTGTCCTGCACGGCATCCTTGTCTCTAAGCTGGATGGATGGACCACCCAGTGAATAAAGAATTGGCTGGATGGTTGCACACAGAGAGTTGCTGTCAATGGCTGTCGTGGTTTAAACTAAATTTGCACAGTTCCCTCACTCACTCCCGGAATCCCACACACACTCCTTTGTTTCCCCTCCCCCCCCCCCACCTTCCCACTTCCGGAGGGATGGGAAGGAGAACCGGAGGAATACAACTCCCACGGATTGAGGTAAAATCAGTCCAGTAATCAAGGTATAACACAAATTACCTCTGCTACCACCAACAAATCAATATTAGGGGAAATAAACAGGGAGAGAGAATACGATACCACCCGCCGCCACGAACCCAGCCCGGAAGAGAGGAGCTAACCCCTCCCCTCCTGGCCAGCTTCCAGTCCCCTCCCCGAGTAGGACGTGCTGTGGTATGGAATACCTCCCCGACTAGCCCAGACCAGGCGCCCTATCTCTCCCTCCTCCCTGGCAGAGCATGAGCTACTGCTGAACCCATGACAATGGCTCTATGTCCAATTTTAGATGAGTAACTAGCGGTGTTACTCAGGGGTCAGTGTAGGGACCCATCCTGTTCAACATCTTTATTGGCAATATGGACAGTGGGATTGAGTGTACCCTCAGCTAGTTTGCTGACGACACTAAGCTGTGTGGTTCAGTCTATACTCTAGAAGGAAGGAATGTCATCCAGAGGGACCCTGAAACACTTGAGAGATGGGCCAATGCCATCCTCATGAAGTTCAGCCAAGCCATGTGCAAGGTCCTACACCTGGGTCAGGGCAATCCCAGGCACAGCTACAGGTTGTGTGGAGAAGTGATTCAAAGCAGCCCTGTGGAGAAGGACTTGGGGGTGTTGGTCAAATGAGAAAATGAACATGAGCTGACTGTGTGCTCACAGCCCGGAAAGCCAACCATATCCCGGACTGCATCAAAAGAAGCATGACCAGCAGGTTGAAGGAGGTGATCCTGCCCCTCTACTCATCTCCTGTGTGGACCCCTTGGAGTACTGTGTACAGCTCTGGTGTCCTTAACATGAAAAGGACATGCAACTGTTGGAGCAAGTCCAGAGTAGGGCCATGAGGATGATCAGGGGACTGGAGCACCTCCAATATGAAGGCAGGCTGAGAAAGTTGGGGCTGTTCAGCCTGGAGAAGACAAGGCTTTATGGAGACCTCATAGCAGCCTTCCAATATCTGAAGAGGGTTTACAAGAATTCTGCAGAGGGAGTTTTCATCAGGGACTGTAGTGATAGGACAAAGGATAATGGGTTTAAACTTAAACAGGGAAAGTTCAGGTTAGATAGAAGGAAGTAGTTCTTTACTGTGAGCGTAGTGAGGCACTGGAACAGGATGTGCAAAGAAATGGCAAATGCTCCATCCCTGGCAGTGGACAGAGCCTTGGGTGACATGGTTTAGTGTGAGGCATCTCAGCGGGTGGTGAGCAATTGTATTGTTCATCACTTGTGTTTTCTGAGCTGTCACTTCTTTTTTTTTTTCTTGTTTCTTGTTTTTATCATTATTGTTATTGTTGGTTTTCTTTCTATTATAATTATATTTTACTTTATTTTAGTTGTTAAACTGTTTTTATCTCAACCTGTGGGTTTTGAATTCTTTCAATTCCACTCCCCATCCTGCCTGTGATGGCGAGGAAGGTCAGCAAGAGGCTGTGTGATACTTAGTTACCAGCTGTGTTTCAGTTAATGGCCTGACTGTATGAAGACAGAAGAAGAATCCAGTAAGGTGTTAGAAGACCCCAAACAAAAAAATCACCCTTGGACTGAAAAGGTATGTGAGGGGCCAGTGCATAAATCATAAGGGTATAATTGCCCAGGCATTTCTTTGTTCAGGGTCTGTCTCCAGAGGCACCTGGCTTGAGTTGTCCCTCTTGCTGTACCACTCAATTATTAAATTATTTTTTCCTGGAATCAGACGACTGAGACTCTGCTTCTGTAAACCTAGGGTTGAGCCTGAAGGAGGAGGAAATGCTCCTGAGAATGAGTCAGTGTGTGTGTGAGCAAGGGGTCAAAAGGAGCACCTATTGACTCACTGGAGCCACCTGCTGAGAAGGGACTCCAATCTTAGCAGTTAAAGTCTCGGGTGGTGTGTGTGCAACTCCTTGAATGGTGTGTGAATGCTCTGGTAGCAGCTTCTCCCCTTACACTGCTATGGGACTATGTTTTGAATTTTTGATGAAAACAGCATTGATAACACTGGGATGTTTTAGTTATTGCTGAACAGTGTTTATACAGAGTCAAGGCCTTTTCTGCTCCTCATGCTGCTCTTGAAGTAAGGAGGCTGGGGGTAAACAAGAAGTTGGAAGAGGACATGTTACCGAAAGCTGGGAGAATAAAACTCCTTAATGCCAATCTAGCATTAAGAAGCAGGCACTTCTTTATTGAAGCACTGGGTGCTAGGTGGAATTTTCACAAATCAAGCACACACAATGCCAATTTCATCCTTATGTTTATACACAAAAATTACAACGTAGTACACTCCCAGTTACAATGATTGGTTACTGATTTACATACAATTATAATATCTGCACTGTCATTCTCTTCTGCTACTATGCTTGTGTGGGGGAAGGGTCTTCACCTGGGCAAAAGTCTTCTCGATCTGTGGGTGTGTCGTGGTTTAAACCAAGTCCCCCAACTCCCGGAGAGTTAGGAAGGAAAATCCAAAGAATGTAGCCCCCACAGATTGAGATAAGAATGGTTTAATAGCTAAGGCATAACACAATAATAATGATACAGCCCATAACAAGCGAAAAGAATACAATACCCCACCAGCCACCGACCCATAACTCACTCCACCCTGCCCGGCCAAGCACCGCGTGCTCATTCCTCCATTTTCCTCCAGAGCTCTACCTCTCCTGCTCTCTCCCAGTTGCATCCTGGGCATCACATGCTATGGTATGGAATACCTCATTGGCTAGACTGGGTCAGGTGTCCTGTCTCTCCTTCCTCCCGGCCTCCCCTCCTCCACCTGGCTGGAGCATGTGCTCAGAAAAAACCCTGAACAAAAACACCCTCAAAACATGCTTGCTATCAAGCAACTGTTCCCAGCCCAGAAGTCAAAACAGCACTGCACCAGCCACAAGAAGGAGAAAAATGACTGCCACGGCTGAACCCATGACAGTATGTGTTTTAGTATTATAGTATAGGCAGTTTACTTTAGGTCACCTTAAAAGTAAGTTTTGTTGCCAAGTTGGCTCTTTAGATGTCTGCCTTGCCAGGTTGTTAAATAACTCATCCTATATACAACAGACCCTAGGTGCTTTGATTATGCTCTAGAGAATAAAGACTAAGGCTAGCATGTCACAGAGAACAGGGACTTCAAGCAACGCAGTGTCTAATTTCTAAGCTAACACAGCATCCTGTACTAACATAGGGGCTAACTTCTTAAATCAAGTTCTTATAGATAACCGTTTTATAATCAAACACAAAATATAGAAAGATTCAGTAAAACTTAAGATAATCTGCAACATTTTGCCCCTTTGAAAGTTTTGAAAATAATTTCAATACATTCATTTTAACTTTTTTATTATTACTTTTTGGTGGGAGTTATATGTTAGTGGGAGCCTTTGGAATTGATTATTGTTCATCTTTTTGTCTAGTACTGCTTAGATGATACAGTCTTGTTTATTTGTCTTTTTAAATAATAATAGATCAAAATAATTGTTAGAAAAATATCAACAAGACTATGGTTGTGTTAATCAGTGATCTTATTCATGAACTCAAATTTCATCCTAATCCTTTGAAGATTTTATTTATCCAACTTTCTTGTACATCTTGTTGAATCTTTTGATTATTCTGTTCTACCTTTTCCAATAAGTCTAAGTCATGTTCCATATCTTGAGTCACATTTGGAATGCATATACAATGATCAATTCTATCTTTCAAGTATCCACAAACACCATGCTTATTAAGTAAAAGCATACCCAAAGCTGTTCTATTTTGTACAGTCATCCTTCAAGTTGCCTGTAAATGTAAATTCAAAACCTTGAATCCTTTCCAGGTTGCATTTACTAGTTTTTCTACTTGTCCTGTTAGTTGATATATACATTCCCTGTTCTTATATATTGTTGAAGGAGTCAGCAAAGACTCCAAAGCCAACAAACTCTCATTCCAGTCAAAGGTTCATTCCATTCTTCATCTATTTCTGACCTCTTCACCCTTTATAATTTTAAATGTTCTTGATGGTTTGGCTTCATGAATGAAGATTTGGGAAGGGCTTACCCACACTAATGCTCCTCTAAAAGGAGTTATTTTCCAGGACATAGAGTTGGTATGTCCAATGTTATTTGTCTTACTTTACCATCTAGAGGTAAATGAGTTGTGCAGGTCCCATCACTCATTGCTCACACCAAGTGTCCTGGGCTCCAGAACGCAGATCACAGAATCATAGAATAGTTAGGGTTGGAAAGGACCTCAAGATCATCTAGTTCCAAGCCCCCTACCATGGGCAGGGACACCTCACAATAAACCATGTCACCCAAGGCTCTGTCCAACCTGGCCTTGAACACTGCCAGGGATGAAGCATTTACCACTTCTTTGGACAGCCTGTTCCAGTGCCTCACCATCCTTACTGTTAAGAGCTTCTTCCTTACATCTAACCTAAACTTCCCCTGTTTAAGTTTTAACACATTACCCCTTGTCCTATTACTACAGTCCCTAAGGAAGAGTCCCTCCCCAGCATCCTTATAGGCCCCCTTCAGATACTGGAAGGTTGCTATAAGGTCTCCCCTGAGCCTTCTCTTCTCCAGGATGAACAGCCCCAACTTTCTCAGCCTGTCTTCATATGGGAGGTGCTCCAGTCCCCTGATCATCCTCATGGCCCTCCTCTGGATTTGCTCCAACAGTTCCATGTCCTTTTCATGTTAAGGACACCAGAACTGCACACTCCAGATGGGTCTCACAAGAGCAGAGCAGAGGGGCAGGATCACCTCCTTCAACCTGCTGGTCATGCTTCTTTTGATGCAGCCTAGGATGCAGTTGGCTTTCTGGGCTGCAAGCATGAACTGAAGCCAGCTCATATTCACTTTCTCATTGACCAACACCCCAAGTCCTTCACCACAAGTCTTATGCATTCTCTACACTGAAGTCTCTTGTGAACAATAGTCTTCTTGGAAAGCATGGAACACTTGCAGATTATCATACACGAAGTACAACTTGTAAACATAACTACTTTAAGTACCCAAAAATTAACTCATCTTTCTAAGACTGAAAGGTTATCAAGACTGAAAGGTTGCTACAACTTTAATTTAGAAAGGAGTTACGCATCATGTGCAATGAGATATTCTCTCATTTTTGAAAGCTGGTCATTTCAGGAATGGATCCTATTATTTTCATTATGAACTGCTGGATAAGTTTTAATTTAGTTCAGTTCAAAAACTGCAGTCATCAGTATTTTCTTTCATCTGTGATGGGAAGCTTTCATAGGATTTTTGTCAGGGCTTTTGTCAGAGCAGGTATACCTGTCACAGCACCTTCAGTGCTATTACTTGCACTCAGCATCTCTGATTCTCAAGGTATCCAGCATTTATTGGGGTGGGTGAGAGTGGTGGTGGCAGCATTGGTTTGGTTTTGTTTATATTAATTTCTGTTTACTCTTTCCATTTGCTGATGCATTCCTTGAGAGAAAGGTATGGGACTAATTTTCTGTCAATACTACATTTTGCTCTGTTTTTTCTGTTTATGTACACAGCATGTTAGGCAATCTCAATTTATATTATGAATAATCTAAATTAAAAATAACAGTAGAGCAATTCAGACTCCTGTGTCTCACCCTGGTGTCAGCCGGGATACAGTTAATTTTCTTTGTAGTAGCTGGTACAGTACTGTGTTTTGGCTGTAGTCTGAGAGGAAAGCTGATAACACATCAATGTTTTAGTTGTTACTAAGTAGCACTTGCCCTGATCAAGGACTTTTTAGTCTCTCATGCTCTGCCAGTGAGAAAGAGCACAAAAAGCTGGGAGGGAGCACAGACAGGACACTGACCTGAACCAGCCAAATGGGTATTCCATACCACAGATTATCATACTCTGTATACAAACTAGGGGAAGTGCATAATCAGCACCATGGTGTTTACTTACTGGCTGGGTTTAAACCACAGAAGTCCTTTTTGGTGCCCAATGCAGGGCAAAAATAATTGAGATAATCATGGAACTGACCAGAGCATGTCAAAAAACATGCATTGTAATTGGTCACAATATCATAATAGTCATTGGTCACAATGTTCCCTCATTTGTTCTCAGACCTCATGTGCATGTGCTCACTGGTACGCTATGTAATACTGTTCTTGTTGTATGTGGTCCCTGTGGTGATGTTTATCCATGGGGCTTGGGCCAAAGTTATAATTCTGTTGTACTATGTACTGCCGGGTTTCAATACGATAGAATAGCTGGTCATGAAAATAATCCAGTATGTGCACTCAGTATAGTCATCACCTTTGTCACTCGGGAGCCACCTGGTGGGATCTCTTAACAATTACACCTTTGGACTTTTCTCCTCAGAGCTAACTGATAACAGAAAACTTCCTACAGCTTCTATGCTTTCTTTTCACCTGGGCTCTTCCTTTCCTTTCCCCCTTCTTCCATTCCAGTATCCTCCTCCTCCTCCTCTAGGATAACAACAGCAGTATCTGAGAATTTTAAAGATTTTCAATATCCTTTGAGAACACATGAAATGAGCCTGGCTCTTTTGCTAAGAATCTTACTTAGGGTTAAACAACTACCTGTGGCTACTCCAAAACCCGTGACAAGCACTGCAGCTTGAAAGAAGAGGGACTCAGACTCCAGTGGCAGGTACTAGGGCTACTGACATGGTTTAAGCCCAGCCAGCAACCCAGAACCATACAGCCGCTCACTCACTTCCCCCCCCCACACCCTACCTCTTCCTGCCAGAGGCTTCAGGTAGGACCATTCTCCCCGGCTGCGGTGTAGAACACATTTTATAAATTTGGCCTGGTTCGGACTGGTCCAAGGCCTACTGCATGAACTATCTCTCGTTAAATTTGCTCAAAGGCTTGTTGTTGCTCAGGGCTCCATTTAAAAATCATTCTTCTTCCAGGTCGCATGATAGAGAGGGCTTACAATCAAACTGTAATTTGGGATGTGCATTCTCCAGAACCCCAAAACACCCAAGAATGCTTGTGTTTCATTCTTATTAGTTGGTGGAGACATTGCTGTTATCTTGTTGATCACATCTGTGGGGATCTGGAGACATTCATCTTGCCAAAATTAAATCTCCTGTGCAGGTCCCCTGAACTTACTCCATTTAACGGCAAAACCAGCTTTCAGCAGGATTTGGATTATTTTCCCCCCTTTCTCAAAGACTTCTGCTGTATCACCCCACACAATAATGTCATCAAAGTATTGCAGGTGTTCTGGAGCTTGCCCCTGGTTCCAGTGCAGTCTAGATCAGTCCATGGCAGATGGTAGGCACCCCTGGGCAGTCAGTAACAAGTGTACTGGACACCCCCTCAAGTAAGAGCAAACTGTGGCCTACAAGCTGCTGCCAAAGGAATTGAGACAAATGCACTGGCAATATCAATTGTAGCATCCCACTTGGCTGCCTTTGACTCCAGTTCATACAGAAGTTCTAGCATGTCTGGTACGTCAGTACTCAAGGGTGGCATGACTTCGTTCAGGCCACGATAGTCTATCGTTATTCTCCACTCTCTACTAGACTTTTGCATTGGCCATATGGGGCTATTAAAGGGTGAGTGGGTCCTGCTAATCACCCCTTGGCTCTCCAGTCTACAGATCAGCTTATGGATGGGTGTGGAGACAGTGTTCTCACAGGAGAATGGATATTTGGTACATGAGCTCTGAATAACTTCGAGGGATACAGCAAGGCCATGGGAGGCCCCAGGAAGCCTAAGCAAGCAAGATAAGAAGAAGCTGGAATTCACTGAGTTATGAGAACTGTGGACTGTTGGCAAGGTCAAGTTCTCACACCTGTGCTTAACCAATTATATGTTAGTCACTAAGGGACCTCAAGACAAGTATCCAATCATGATATGCCAAATTGCTGTAGGTGTGTGTAAGCAATAGTATATAAGGAGTTAATGCTTTGCAATAAATGGCTTTTTGTCTGATCATATTGATCTCTGACTGAGTCCGTTCCACGGCAGATGGGAAACAGGGAGCCTCAGTTGGTGCAATATTGCCGCCAGTGCACTACTGTGGTCACAATTGGCACTTGTTGTTCTTTGACCTTCAGCAACCCCACAACATAAGGATCCTCTCAGAGACCAGGCAAGGTGGACAGCTGCTCAATCTCCTCTGTCTCCAAAGAAGCAATACCAAAAGCCCAGTGGTACCCTTTTGAGTCCTTTAAATACCATCTCTGAGAGTCTATACCAAGGATGCATGGAGGCTCTGAACCAGTCACAATGGGGGCGCTATTGCCACTTCCTCCCATTCAGGCTGATTTCAGCCTCCAGTACAGTCAACTCTTGGGATCCTTCTGTCACTCCAGAAATACAAATGGGTTCTGCCCCTTGACAGCTTGATGGCATCAGAGTACACTGTGCACCAGTATCTACTAGAGCCTTATACTCCTATGGGTCTGAGGTGCCAGGCCATCTGACCGTCCAATACCTCCACCTGACTGGAGGCAAGGCCCCTCTAATAGTGAACACAACATTGGACACTTAAGTCTTGTAGAAAGTTATAGTCTTCCTTATCTGGGAAACTGCTCATCAGAGACTGAAGCTGCATGGGATCATGGGATGATCATCCTTGACTTTTGTTCTCCTTTTCCAATTCATGCACCTGTTCCTGTCGACACAGGAGTCCTGGACAACGCAGAGACGATCAATATGATCAAACGATTGCCAAACTTTATTAGATACAGTGCTCTTCTTATACCCTTACACCCTTATGTAACAGCCTTGGATACTGAGCTCTAATTGGTTAGTCTAGAGGTTACTATCGTTTACAGAGCTAATGTTTACAACTTGTTATAATTGCAATTAAATAGCTTACTCTAAAAATACAGTGGGAAACTACAACCTTGGCAGAGATCATTCTCTGCCTGTTTTCAGTGGAAAATTACAGAGGCTTAACAAGACAATTGACCTTGCTTATGCCTGCCAAGGTTCTTACTTTACAGTAACAAGGCTCAGGGTATCGGGATCGTTCACTACGTGGCCTTGGCTCTTTAAGAATTCCCACATGTTCCTTCAGAGCTGAGGTAGGTTTTCCATCCCACTTCCTCACATTTTCTCTGTGATCCTGCAGGTAAAACCATAGGGTGGCCCATAGCATATGGTCTTCTCTCTCGAGCAGTAGGAAGCTTCTTGTTAATAGCTGAGACTTGTGTGGGTACATGTGGGGAGCTGGATAGATAGATCATCTCTCAATTGTCTGAACTCCTGAGACAGTTTTTCCACAGCTGAAATGATGGAAGGGGTGAGATTGTTTTCTATCTCTCAGAGTTGATGAATCATTTCATCCACTGTTGGTGGTGCTATATCATTCCAGGTTATTGCTGCCAATGAATGGGCATATGATGACGGTGCATTCCATGTAAATTTCCACCACATGGGTCATGTACATTCGACTTCATCTGGATCTATGGGTACATTCCCGGCATCTGGCCTGCGATAGATCGTCTCTACAATACCCAATTCCCTCAGGGACTGGATGACTTTCTCTGTTGTGGTTCAGTTGGCCAAAGGACTAATAACACTAAACCATGTCACCCAAGGCTCTGTCCAACCTGGCCTTGAACACTGCCAGGGATGGAATATTCACAACTTCCCTGAGGAATCCATTCCAGTGCCTCACCACCCTCACAGTAAAAAACTTCTTCCTTATATCCAATGTAAACTTCCCCATTTAAGTTTTAACACATTATCCCTTGTGCTATCACTACAGTCCCTAATGAAGAGGCCCTCCCCAGCATCCTTATAGGCTCCCTTCAGATACTGGAAGGATGCAATGAGGTCTCCACACAGCCTATTTTCATATGGGAGGTGTTCCAGTCCTCTAATCATCCTTGTGGTCTTCCTCTGAACTTGTTCCAACAGTTCCATGTCCTTTTTATATTGAGGACATTAGAACTGTACACAGTACTCCAAGGGGGGGCTCACAGGAGAATAGAGGGGCTGGATCACCTCCTTCAACCTGCTGGTCATGCTTCTTTTGATGCAGTCCAGGATACGGTTGGCTTTCTGGGCTGCGAGCACACACTGTCGCCTCATGTTAAGTTTCACATTTAACCAACACCCCCAAGTCCTTCTCCACAGGGCTGCACTGAATCTCTTCTCCACCCAACCTGTAGCTATGCCTGGGATTGCCCTGACCCAGGTGTAGGACCTTGCACATGGCTTGGCTGAACTTCATGAGGATGGCTTTGGCCCATCTCTCAAGTGTTTCAGGGTCCCTCTGGATGGCATTTCTTCCCTCCAGCATATCAACCAAACCACACAGCTTGGTGTCATTGGCAAACTAGCTGAGAGTACACTCAATCCCACTGTCCATGTGTTCCAGAGTTTGAGGATTCCAGGTGAGAGGAAATGAGAGACAAATAGAGAACTCACAACTAGTTTATTAATATAGGAAATTATAGATATACTAACAGATACAGTAAAGGATATTTCTGAAGAGTGTATATCTTATCAACCCCAAGGACCTTGTGAAGACGATCAGGAAACCAGCTCTGAGAATCATCACCAATGTGTGAGTTGGCAGGCTCAACATTAGCAAGCATCCCCACAGAGGCAACATTGACCCGGCTGGTATGAGGTTCTGCCTCCCTGCATTGCATGGGGCTCAGGGATTTAAACTGACAAAAATGCACATGCATTCTGACGCAGGGGGCCAGCCTATGTTGGAAGAAGTGGACAGCAATATCTAGAAAGATCTCCAAGGGCTGGGAGTTTTCCGGGGAGTTCTAAAGCAGAACTTTCTGGGGAGGAACCAAAGCTGCACTTTCCGAGGAACAGTCAAAGCAGGACGCTCTGAGGACAAGCCAAAGCAGCGAGACCTGGACAGGCTGGAGAGTTGGGTGGGGAGAAACTTCATGAAATTCAACAAGGGCAAGTGTAAAGTCTTGCATCTGGGGAAGAACAACCCCATGTACCAGTACAGGTTGGGGGTTGTCCTGCTGGAAGGTAGTGAAGGGGAAAGAGACCTGGGGGAAAGGAGGATGACCATGAGCCAGCAATGTACCCTTGTGGCCAAGAAAGTAAATGGCATCCTAGGGTGCATTAGAAAGGGTGTGGTTAGTAGGTCAAGAGAGGTTCTCGTCCCCCTCTACTCTGCCTTGGTGAGGCCGCATCTGGAGTACTGCGTCCAGTTCTGGGCCCCTCCGTTCAAGAAGGACAGGGAATTGCTTGAAAGAGTCCAGCGCAGAGCCACAAAGATGATTAAGGCAGTGGAACATCTCCCTTATGAGGAGAGGCTGAGGGAGCTGGGTCTCTTTAGCTTGGAGGAGACTGAAGGGTGACCTCATCAGTGTTTACAAATATGTAAAGGGTGGGTGTCAGGATGATGGAGCTAGGCTTTTTTCAGTGATATCCAGTGACAGGACAAGGGGCAATGGGTGTAAACTGGAGCATAGGAGGTTCCATGTGAACATCAGGAAGAACTTCTTTATTGTGAGTGACAGAGCACTGGAACAGGTTGCCGAAGGGGGGTTGTGGAGTTTCCTACACTGGAGATATTCAAGGCCCGCCTGGACAAGTTCCTGTGTGATGTACTCTAGGTTACCCTGCTCTTGCAGGGGGGTTGGACTAGATGATCTTTCGAGGTCCCTTCCAACCCTTGGGATTCTGGAATTCTGTGATTCTGTGAACTTCCGGAGAGGAGCTAAAGCAGAAAAACAGTAGTTTTTTATCTTTGTGTGTTTCACCATGGACAATTATCTATTGTCCCTGACACACTGTGTCACCGACAAATATGTTGAACACGACCGGTCCCAACACTGATCCCTGAGGGACACCACTCGTTACTGGTCTCCAGCTGGACATTGAACCATTGACCACAACTCTGCGTGCAGCCATCCAGACAGTTTTTTATCCACCATGTGGTCCACCTATCAAATTCATGTCTCTCCAATTTAGAGATAAGGATGTCATGTGGGACAGTGCTGAACGTTTTGCACAAGTCCAGGTAGATGACGTCAACTGCTCCACCCCTGTCCATCAGTTCCCTGTAGCCCCATCAGAGAAGGCCACCAAACTGGTCAGGCAGGATTTGCCCTTAGTGAAGTCATGCTGGCTGTCACCAAGCACCTTGCTGTTTTTCATGTGCCTTAGCATGCTCTCCAGGAGAATCTGCTCCCAGATTTTGCCAGGCACAGAGGTGAAACTGACTGGTCTGTAGTTCCCTGGGTCTTCCATTTTCCCCTTCTTGAAAATGGGGGTTATATTTCCCCTTTTCCAGTCATCAGGAACTTCACCTGACTGTCATGATTTTTCAAATATGATGGACAGTGGCTTTGCAACTTCATTTGCCAGCTCCTTCAGGACTCGTGGATAGATTTGATCAGGTCCCATGGACTTGCGTATGTTCAGGTTCTTAAGATGTTCTTGAACCAGATCCTCTCCTATAGTGGGCTGTCCTGGGTTCAGCAGTAGCAGTCATTTTTTCTCCTTCTTGGTAGCTGGTGCAGCAATGTGTTTTGACTTTTGGGCTGGGAATGGTACTGATAGCATATATGTTTTGTGTTACTACTCAGATGTTTACTCTGGCCAAGGACTTTCTGAGCCTCATGCTCTACCAGGGAGGAGGGGAGGCTGGGAGGAATCAGAGACAGGACACCTGACCCAGGCTAGCCAAAGAGGTATTCCATACCATAGCATGTCATGCCCAGGATGTAACTGGGAGTTACCTGGAAGGCTCTGGGGGTTAGAGGAGGTATTTGGTCGGTGCTTGGTCAGGCAAGGTGGGGTGAGTTATGGGTCGGTGGCTGGTGAGGTGTTGTATTCTCTTCACTTGTTATTTCCTTTATCATTATTATTGGTAGTAGCAGTAGTTATACCTTAGTTATTAAACTGTTCTTATCTCAACCTGTGGGAGCTACATTCTTTGGATTCTCCTCCCCAGCTCTCTAGGAGTTGGGGGAGCAAGGGGGGGAGTGAGTCAATGAGCAGTGCGGCTTGGTTTAAACCACGACATGGGCCTAAGGTCTTCATTCTCACAGTCCCAGATCTTTTGCAACTAAATATTGTTCCTCTTCTGGGTATGTATGTCTCAGTTAATTTGAGGTCATTTCTAAGGCCTCTAAATAAGCATCCATATTTTAAAGCAGCAGCTAAAGGAAGAATAGTTTGCATCGCCATATCAGTGGTACGACAGTTATACATTTTCTCACACTGCCACCAAGACACTAATCTTTCCTTTTCTCGTGATAAACTATTTCTATCATTTACATTTGGAAAGGTTGCAACAGTCACTACATCCCAAATAAAACACCAAGGTGCTTAAGCCATGTATTGAAATAATGATAAAATGGCCATATTCCAGAGTTCAAATTTGCTTCACTCTTTTGTATCTGAATTGTCTCATTGCATTTCCATTTGAAACAAAAGGGACACAAAATCACAAAATGGAATATATAAACCTTTAGAATTAGTTTTAAGCAATGTTAAGTTTGATGGCTTTGTAACAGTAGCAGTGGAAAATTACTGAGGCGCATGATGCATAGAAAAAAAAAGAGTACCGCTACAAAACATACTGAGAATTCTTGTCCAAGGTAAATCGTTATAGTTGACATAAGAACAGGACACAGGGATAAGGAGTATCTGGGAATGGCAGGTGTCCAGGATGGGCTACAGTTTAACTGATAAGTAGGAGGATAGGAGGATTATGTCTCTGGTGCTAACGAACCAATTAAACTGGTATAACCATCTACTGTGCCTGCTTCAACAGCTGCCAGAAGTGATGAAGATTGTTGGAAGAAGTAAACGACCCTCAGAGACCACCACCACATGTTTTGTACACATGCGGGGAACTTTCTGGAAAATAACATAATCCATACATAGCCTCATGAATATGTATGTATGCTCAGGGACTATATAAGGACGGCTTGTGCCGCAATAAAGAATAACTGTTTGTCAGCCTGAAAACTTTGTTGGGAAGTTTGTTCCTGGAGTTTTCTCCGAATCACATTTCATTATCATTTAGCTTACATATTTCTTTTTTTGATCATCATAAGAACACCACCCCATATTTTTAAGTTTCCCAATTTTAATAAAAATATAATTTAACAGTTTTTCACAGTCAGCCTGACTACCTGCAATTCTCCATTGTTTCTGATTTTCCAAATGGAAAATCACAAGTTTTTGTTCACAATGTATAGTTCCATTTTTCCTTAAAATTGTCAGATTCATAGTTAAATTTCCCATGGTAGTGAATCACCTACTGCTCTTGGAACTGGTAAACAAGCAGTAATTTGTGACACTTTTGCAAATTAGATAACTCTTTGATTAATCCTAACATCAAATTTTCATCCCAGGATTTTCCTGGGAGATAGATCAATTGGTCTGTTTCTATTTGCCTTTTATTTCTTTTTGCTGCTGAATGGACTCAGTCAGAGATCAATATGATCAGACAAAAAGCCATTTATTGCAAAGCATTAACTCCTTATATACTGTTGCTTACACACACCTACAGTGATTTGGCATATCATGATTGGATACATGTCTTGAGGTCCCTTAGTGACTAGCATATAATTGGTTAAGCACAGGTGTGAGAACTCGACCTTGAAAGATTGCCAGCAGTCCACAGTTCTCATCACTGGGTGAATTCCAGCTTCTTCTTATCTCACTTGCTTAAGCTTCCTTGGGCCTCTCATGGCCTTGCTGTATCTTTTGGAGTTATTCAGAGCTCATGTACCAAATATCCATTCTCCTGTGAGAACACTGTCTCCACATCTTTTCTTTATTTTTTTTTAGTTCACTTGATATCTCATCAGGATTTAGATCTGGAATTTGAGTAGAATTACATTCTAATTTCAATAAATTTCCATGTCCTACTAATTCTCCATCTGGTTCAGGTTTTACCACAAAACTGGCTCCCGTTAACATGCAAATCAATATCCATTTTCCCAGATCAAAATTAGACATAGAGTGATTCCAGTATTTTTAAAAGAATCTCTCCTTTCTCAAACACTATTTGCACATTTAATTTGGACAATAGATCTCACCTTGAAAAGATATCTGACAGCCTGGTACATAGAAACATTCATGTGTAATTACCTTGGTTCCAAATTTCAAATCTAGGGGGTGAAGGAATGGCCTGTTTTCTTGCTTCCCAGTCACTCCAATTCTACTGGACAATTTATTGACTTGCTGAGGGGGGTGGCTTGAGAAAGGACGCTGGTAACACCAGAGCGGAGCCGGGGGAGATCAGCGTCCAAGAACCTCACCACAGAGAGACAAGAGCCACTGAGGAGGGAGTCTCAAGTCCTCGACAGGACTTGCACAAGAGCTCAGCTACTGCGAGGAGGTGACTCACCGGGGGCGGAGACAGAAGGAGTGGCACCAACTGAGAGTGGTTAAAAATCTACCCAGGGAGCGCGGCAACCAGGAGCGCAGTGAGCAGAGCGGGCAAACAGAGCAGGTCGAGGCAGTTTGTGCGGGCAGGCGAGCGGGATGGTGAGCACTCGCTGTATGACCAGGGTCCGGTCTGGGAGCTCTGCCCCGGCCGCCCCGGTGGTGGCCAGCGTAGGCAGCCAGACTGAGCCGGTAAGTGGGGAGGCTGAGGTGCAGAGCTTGGAGTGTAGAGAGTGCCTGCACTGGTCTGGTGAGGGAAAGGTGCAGAATGGGCAGGGCTGCACTCGCTGCTCCCTGATGGAGGTCCTCCTCCAGCAGGTGGCTGAGCTACGGCATGCTGTCCGTAAGCTGCAAGATGTCAGGGAAGCTGAGAGGAAGCAGGACTGCTTGCTCCAGGCCCAAACAGCACAGGGGCCTCAAGATTCCCCTCTAACTCATGGAGGAAAGAAGGGGGCTGTTGATCAGGGAAGCTGGGAGTTAGTAACAAAAAAAAACAACAAAAGGAGGAAGAGAGCAATTAAAAGCAAGGGGCTTCCTCCTAAATCTGCTGTACCCACCCAGAACTGCTTTGCTGTCCTGCAGGGGGCTGATGAGGAAATGCACTTGCATGAGAAACAGTCGGCTGGTGCACTGGTACAGAAGATCTCTACTGGTGCCGCCAGGAAAAAGCGGCGGGTTGTAGTAGTAGGGGACTCTGCCTTGAAAGGGACAGAAGCGCTCATCTGTCGGCCTGACCCGGTCGTAAGGGAGGTGTGTTGCCTACCTGGGGCATGGATCAAGGATGTTGCGGAGAGGCTGCCTGCTCTAGTAAGTCCCACGGACTATTACCCACTTCTAGTCATACATGTAGGTGCTAGGGATATAGATAGTAGTAGCCTGAGGAGTATAAAGAAGGACTACAGAGCTCTGGGAGAGGTGGTTAGACGCTCTGGAGCTCAGATAGTCTTTTCGACAATTCTCCAAGACACAGGGGAGGACCTTCCAAAGGCTAGGAGGACTGGACAGGTTAATAAATGGTTAAAAGGGTGGTGTCTTAGTCAAGGGTTTGGGTGTCTTGGACACGGGGCCCACATTTGTAGGCCAGGTCTACTGGGGTCTGGTGGAGCTGCTCTGATAAAGAAAGGGAAAGAGTGGCTTTGCTGGGAGGCTTGCCAGACTTGTCAATGATGCTTTAAACAAGTTGTGTTGGGGGAGGGGAACATCATTCCATCCCAACACACCCAGTCAGTTGCCAGCACCTATAATAAATACTCTGAGCAATGTAGTAATATTCTAGCCACTCCAGCCATTGAGCCGGCTTCATTTGGAGCTCGGATCAGATGCCTCTATACAAATGCCTGTAGCATGGGGAATAAACGAGAGGAATTAGAGATGTGGGCACATCTACGGGGCTATGATAAAATAGGCATCACCGAAACATGGTGGGATGGCTCCTTTGACTGGAGTGTTGGAATGGAAGGTTACAGGCTTTTTAGAAAAGACAGGCCCAGTAGGAGGGGAGGGGGAGTTGCCCTTTATGTTAGGGATAGGCTGGAGAGTATGGAACTCTCTCTGGGGACAAGTGATCAGTTAACAGAAAGTTTGTGGGTCAGGGTTAGGGGGAAATTGGTGACAGGACACATTACTGTGGGGATATGTTACAGACTGCCTGATCAAGAGGAACCTGTGGATGAAGAACTCTACAGACAAATAGGAAAAGCCTCACACTCACAGGCCCTTGTTCTCATGGGGGACTTCAACCACCCTGACATCTGTTGGGGCAAAGGTACGGCCCGGCACAAGCAATCCAGGAGGTTTCTCGATTGTGTGGAAGACAACTTCCTTCTGCAAGCAATAAAGGAACCGACAAGGAGAGGTGCCCTGCTTGACCTCGTGCTCACCAATAGGGAAGGGCTCGTTGGAAATGTGACTCTCCAAGGAAGTCTTGGATGCAGTGATCATGAGATGGTCGAATTTGAGGTACTCAAACCAGTGAGAAGAGCATGCAGTAAGCTCACTCCCCTGGACTTCAAGAGAGCAGACTTTGGCCTCTTCAGGAACCTGCTTAGCAAGTTTCCATGGGATATAGCCCTAGAGGGCAGGGGGGGCCAAGACTCTTGGTTAATATTCAAGGATCACCTGCTACAAGCTCAGGAGTGTTGCATCCCAACTAGAAGGAAGTGCAGCAGGAGGGCCACGAGACCTCCTTGGATGGATAAGGAGCTGCTGAGAAAAGTTCACAAGAAAAAAGAGGCTTATAAATTTTGAAACAAGGACAGGTGGCCTGGGATGAATACAGGGATGTTGTCAGGGTAGTTAGGGACCAAGTTAGGAAAGCTAAGGCCCAATTGGAGCTAAACTTGGCAAGGGATGTTAAAGATAATAGTAAGGGATTTATAGGTATGTTGCGGCTAAAAAACAAACTAAGGACAATGTAGGCCCACTCCGGAAACTTTTGGAAGAACTGGCTACACAGGACTTGGAGAAGGCTGAGGTTCTGAATGGCTTCTTTGCCTCAGTCTTCACTGGCAAAGGCTCTGACCGCAGCACCCGAGTCTTGGAAGGCGAACGCAGGGACTGTGAAAACCTAGACCTTGGGCCCACTGTACATGAGGATCTGGTTCGAGACCATCTTAAGAACCTGAATGTACACAAGTCCATGGGCCCTGATGAAATCCATCTGCGGGTCCTGAAGGTGTTGGGACCAGTCTTGTTTAATATTTTTGTCATTGACGTGGACAATGGAATTGAGTGTGCCCTCAGCAAGTTTGCCGATGACACCAAGCTGTGTGGTTCTGTTGATATGCTGGAGGGAAGGAATGACATCCAGATGGACCTTGACAGACTTGTGAGATGGGCTGATGCCAACCTCATGAAGTTTAACCATGCCAAGTGCAAGGTCCTACACCTGGGTGGGACCAATCCTAGGCACAGCTACAGGTTGGGCAAAAAGGAAATTCATGGTAGTCCTGCGGAGAAGGACTTGGAGGTGTTAGTCAATGAGAAAATGAACATGAGCCAGCAGTGTGCACTCACAGCCCAGAAAGCCAGCCATATCCTGGGCTGCATCAAGAGGAGCGTGACCAGCAGGTCAAAGTAGGTGATCCTGCCCCTCTACTCTGCTCTCGTGAGACCTCACTTGGAGTACTGTGTGCAGTTCTGGTGTCCTCAACATAGAAAGGACATGGTACTGTTAGAACAAGTCCAGAGGAGGGCCACGAGGATGATCAAGGGACTGAAGCACCTCCCATATGAAGACAGGCTGAGAAAGTGGGGGCTGTTCAGCCTGGAGAAGAGAAGGCTGCGTGAAGACCTCATAGCAGCCTTCCAGTATCTGAAGGGGGCCTACAGGGATGCTGGGGAAGGACACTTCATTAGGGACTGTAGTGGTAGGACAAGGGGTAACGGGTTGAAACTTAAACACCAGAGGTTTAGACTGGATATAAGGAAGAAATTCTTTCCTGTTAGGGTGATGAGGTACTGGAATGGGTTGCCCAGGGAGGTTGTGAATGCTCCATCCCTGGCAGTGTTCAAGACCGGGTTGGATGAAGCCTTGGGTGATATGGTTTAGTGTGAGGTGTCCCTGCCCATGGCAGGGGGGTTGGAACTAGATGATCTTGAGGTCCTTTCCAATCCTAACTATTCTATGATTCCCAGATACTCATTATCCTTGCATCCTGTTCTTCTAGACTGTTTTTCTTAAAACTACATCAACTATAATTTTTTACCTTGTACAAGAATTCTCAGTATGTTCTCTAGCTGTACTCTATTTTTTTTGTCATGCACCTCAGTAATTTTCCATTGTTACTGTTCCAAAGCAATAAATCTTAACATTACTTACAACTGATTCTAAAGGTTTATATATTCCATTTTGTAATTTTGTGAACCCCCCCCTTGTCTCAGCATCAATGACCTGGCATGACTTAGCACCACCAACAGTGGATGAACTGATTCGTCAACTCCAAGAGTTCAAAGACAAATTCACCCCTTGCATCATTTCAGCTACAGAAAAACTGTCTCAGGAGTTCAAACAATTGAGAGATTATCTATGCTGTCTATCCAGCTCCCCATGTATCCCAACCCACGTCTCAGCTATTAACAAAAGGCATCCTATGGATTGAGGGAGTAGATATAGGAAGTACATGCCACAGACCACCCTATGATTTTACCTGTGGGATCATGAAGAAGACATGAGGAAGGGCAATGGAAAACCCACCTCACCTCTGGAGGAAGGGGTGAATGAATTGAAGAGGAGAACAAAGGTCAAAGATGATCATCCCATGAAAGCTGCGGCTTCAATCTCTGGTGAGCAGTTTCCCAGAAGGAGTGGAAGAGCTGATTTTACTCAAGCTCCTGTGATAAATAAGACTAATCCCTTTCTACAGGATATAAGTGGACAATCTTATGATGACCATTAGAGGTGGTCTGCCTCTAGCCAGGTGGAGGAGAGAGACAATCAGGTTTACTGGACTGTGTGGATCGGATGGCCTGGCACATCACTCCCACAGAAGTATAAGGCTCTAATAGGTACCAGTGCACATTTTACTCTGATACCATCAAGCTGTCAAGGAGTTGATGTTCAAAGGCAGGGTCTCCTCTACACATAATGCAATCAAAGCTACACAGAGTAAGTGAGCTGCACTAATTATACAATGAGCTCAAATACGAAATCCCAGTTGTCCAGACATTCTAGAAGTCATTGTGGACTGGCCAGAGGGAAAAGATTTTGGAATGTCACCAGAGGAGGAGGTAATGCATGCTGAAGAGGCCCCACCATATGATAAACTGTCAGAAAGTGAAAACCAATATGCCTTGTTTACTGATGGGTCCTGCCTGACCAATTTGGTGGCCTTCTATGATGGGGCTACGGAACTGATGGGCAGGGGTAGAGCAGTTGATGTCATCTACCTGGACTTGTGCAAAGCATTCAACACTGTCCCACACAACATCCTTGTCTCTAAATTGGAGAGACATCAATTTGATAGGTGGACCACTTGGTGGATAAAGAACTGGCTGGATGGCCACACACAGAGTTGTGGTCAATGGCTCAATGTCCGGCTGGAGACCAGTAACGAGTGGGGTCTCTCAAGGATTGGTGTTGGGACCAGTCTTGTTCAACATCTTTGTCGGTGACATGGGCAGTGGAATTGAGTGCGCCCTCAGCAAGTTTGCTGATGACACCAAGCTGTGTGGTTTGATTGATATGCTGGAGGGAAGGAATGCCATCCAGAGGGACCTTGACACACTTGTGAAGTGGGCTGATGCCAGCCTCATGAAATTCACCCAAGCCAAGTGCAAGGTCCTACACCTGAGTTGAGGCAATCCCAGGCACAGCTACAGGTTGGTCAAAAAGCAAATATCACACACCCATCAACCTGACAAGGCAAGCGCCATGTGCTTACCGTGGTGGAAGCAACCACCGGCTGGCTGGAAACATACACTGTGCCCCACGCCACTACCCGGAACACTATCCTGGGCCTTGAGAAAAAAATCTTGTGGTGATAACATCAGCCCAGATATAATTGTATCAGACAATGGGACTAATTTCCAGAACATGCTTATAGATACTTAGGCCAAAGAGCATGTAATTGAGTGGATATATCACATCCCCTACCATGCACCAGCTGCTGGGAAAATCTAACAGTACTATGGGCTACACTCAGAGCAATGGGTGGTGGGACTTTCAAACATTGGGATACACATTTTCCAAATGTTACCTGGTTGGTCAACATGAGGGGATCTGCCAACAGGGCTGGCCCAGCCCAATCATAACTTTTAAGTACTGTAGGGAGGGGATAAAATTCCTGTGGTGCACATAAAGAATTTGCTGGAGAATAAAGTGTGGGTTATTCCTGCTTCAGGTAAAGGCAAACCCATTCATGGGATTGCTTTTGCTCAGGGACCTGAACGTACTTGGTGGGTAATGTGGGAAGATGAGGAAGTCCCATGTCTACCTCAAGGGGATTTGATTTTTGGGGAAAACAGCCAATGAGCTCAATTGTATGCTGTTGCTTGCTATGTAACACTTTTATAGCCCTCCAGCTTGATATCCTCAGGTCACCAGCGACTTACCCTGACTTCCCTCCGATCATCACCCCAACAAAGAACAAACTTTGACAAAACCATACGAGTTCGGTGGTGTTATCCGCAGGCAATGATACAGTACTGCACACCCTCCCTCCTGCCCTGAAAGACTGTTACAAGAGATGGAGCCTGACATCATGGACTGGATGAATTCAGCTGCTTTATAGGGATATATAGTCCATGAACTAAGGAATTATATCTCTCTGTATGTGGGGCAGTATATCTATATATATGAGACAAAAGCAACGGTATGTTGAGAAATGTGGGATCTGAACATGATGTTAATGGTATGGAATAAGGTGTGAATACTGTCCTGGGTTCAGTTTTAGCAGTCATTTTTTCTCCTTAGTAGCTGGTGCAGTGCTGTGGTTTTGCCTTTCAGCCTGGGAAAAACACTGATAACACCAATATTTTTAGTTGTTGCTAAGTAATGTTTACTTTGACCAATAACTCCATGTATAGAGAAATTTTTGATCTTTCAGTACTAGAGATAATTGTCACGCAGTGTGTAAGTCCCCTAGAACCTGTTGTCCAGGGTAGTACAATGGAATCCTCAGGTTCTTATTCTCCTTGGTTCCGGGTAAGAGGGACTGAGGATTAGGGCAAAAAGCTGTGAGTCTGGGGCAACTGTTTGCTCCCCATTGTCCACTGACTTTTATTACTGCATCAGATACTCTTTGCACCCATTTCAGGGTTCTTTTTAGGAGTCCTATATTCTACAATACCATTTGCCTAGGGACAATATGGGGTATGGAAAATTCATTGTATCCCTTCATCTCATGCCCATTCTTGGACCAGCCAGGCAGTGAAGTGACTACAATTATCTGATCGGATAACTCTAGGTTTAGGAAAACAACTAAACCATGATTTCATACTGTTCACTGTATATTCCCCTGTTGCTCATAGGACAGCTTCAGCTTGAGTTAGTCCAGAAATTACCTCAAATCCCACCAATATATACCTCTTTCCTTCTGAGAGACAAAAAGGACCAATCTAGTCTACTTGCCAAGTATCCCACAGCCCCTTATTGTCCCTGAAGTGTAGGGGTTGGTCCTGTAGAGGGTTATGTTCCCCTAGTCATGTATGGCATAAGCCACATGCTGAGATAGATAACAGTGTTGTATAACTCCCTGGTCACAGACCACCCCCTCTTTAAAAAGGTCTTTACTTCCAGAATGACCTCACTTAACATGCAAGCATTCTAACAGATGTTCCTATTTTTCCCCCTCCACTTCTGCTGCTAATGTGGCTAGACCGGTTAGCAAATCTACTTGATTGTTTGAAAGGTGAACAGGGTGATTTCCTGTTTGGTGTGCAGATACCTGTCCTACTAGGAAAGATTTCTGTTTGGTGTTGTTGAGGATTTCTTCCCATTTTTCTCGCTGCTACACCAGTACTCAATTAACTACCCACTGGTTTTGTTCCCAAAATAGGAGCCATTCAGTACATCCCTTGAATACAGCATATGAATCAGTATAAATGAACACTGGTTCTTTGCTTTCTGCTTCTTGTTTTATCACATTCCAAACTGCTAACAACTCTCCGACCTGAGCACTTCTGAGTCAGTGAACCATGCATTCTTTAGTTAGGATTCAAATAGAGAAGCAGATTTTATAACAGAAAGAAGAGGCTCCTGATCTGGGTGATCAGAGGCTGGATCCTGTATTTGAACCATCTTAGGTGTTCCCTCCTCTATCATCTGGTGTGTATGGCAGTAGTGGTCTAACTGTGCATGCCAATTCCTTACTGTTTCTCATTTTGCACCCCCACAGGAGGTGAGGTTCCAGCTAATATCAGTTTCAAGACCTTAAAGGTTCCTCTTAAAATAACTGATTGCTGTTTGTCGTGGTTTAAACCAAAATCCGAACAGTTGGCTCACTCACTCCCCCCCTTGCTCCCCCAACTCCCAGAGAGTTAGGAAGGAGAATACAAAGAATGTGGCCCCCACGGCTTGAGACAAGAACGGTTTAATAGCTAAGGCATAACACAAATCACTACTGCCATTACTACTACAAATAATAATGATAAAGCCAATAACAAGCGAAAAGAATATAACACCCCACCAGCCACCAACCCATAACTCACTCCACCCTGCCCGGCCGAGCACCGCGTGCTCCTTCCTCCATTTCCCTCCAGAGCTCCACCCTTCCAGCTCTCTCCCCCAGTTGCATCCTGGGCATGACGTGCTATGGTATGGAATACCTCATTGGCTAGCCTGGGTCAGGTGTCCTGTCTCTCCTTCCTCCCGGCCTCCCCTCCTCCCCGGCAGAGCACGTGCTCAGAAAAGGCCTTGAACAAAAACACCCTCAAAACATGCTTGCTATCAAGCAACTGTTCCCAGCCCAGAAGTCAAAACACAGCACTGCACCAGCTACAAGAAGGAGAAAAAAATGACTGCTACGGCTGAACCCATGACACTGTTGCATAACTTTTTCAGCTTCTTACAAAGCTTAGGCCAGCTAACTACAAAGAGGCCTTTCTCCCAGGCAGAATATCACTTCTCTGCATCTTTAAAAATGCATAAGTAAAATCCTATAGGATGATTCGGACCTTCAGGCTGTGAGAGCTTGAAAACTGAGCTTGTCTCAAACACCGTTAAACCAAGCTTGTCTCAAATACCATTTGCATTTGATCATGGGAGGCCTTGCAAGAGTTATCGCAAACGAAGCAAACAACGAGGGTATTAGCTTTCGATACTGTGTAGGCAGGATCATTCTGACCCCCTTGTTTGAAGCTGATAAGCCTCCACAGGATTTTGAAAAATACTGACTCAAAGCATAGGGCGCAATATGAGGGACAATGACCGCCCAGAGGACCCTCGCAGGACCCTGACTTTGGAACTGTGCATGTGTTCACTAAAACACATGCATCATTATCATAGTAACACCTCTCTGTGCTTCACATGCAAATTATGAATAACACCCCAAAGAACATGAACATAAAAGGGCAGGGCTCAGGTCAGAGGGTGGGATCCTACTACTGGCAATACCCTGGGTGAAGAGGACCAAGGAGAAGTCACTGGATCCACAGGTAGTGACAATCTGCTTGCAATTCCTCTTATCTCTCCCTTTTCTCTCAATCTCTCCCTCCCTGCATTGATCTCTCCAGGAATAAACACTTGAATTTCTTAAAGAGATGTTTCAGCATCTGGCCTCGTTTATGCCTTAATTCCAACTGGGCAACAAATATATTGATCCTGACGAGGTTTGAGTCATATATGTCTTCTGACCAGGTCAAGACATAAAACTGGCATCATGGACAGGATTCGCCTTAATGTAGGGAGTGCTGAAACCACAATATCAATCCTCTAATGATGTAAGTAAAAGTAGAATCTGAGCCTGCTCTGAATAACCCTTTGGTGCTGTTAAAATGTTTGAAACAGTTTGACTCATGTCCCTCTCCCTCAGGACTGTCTTGGGCACAGGACAATTGGGTTAAACACCAGAATTTAGTAGATCATATAACTTGTCTATGGGCAGGAAATAAGTTGTGCCCCAAAAAGGGGAAGTCAATCGTATGCTTTGTGTAAGGTGCAGCCCTCACAGCTACCATAGAATAACAGAAGCACAAGAAATTGAAAGAATTAGAGATAATCCAGTCCTTGCAAGAGTTAAAGCCCTCCAAGAGCAATTGGAAGAGGAGTGGCTATGATCTTCCAGACTAAAAGATTAGGAAAATCTCAAGAAGAAGGTAATGATAAGAGGTCAGTTGAGTCCTTTTATCCCCAAAATGACTTAAAGGCTACCAAAGAGAGAATGGAAAAGTTGGAGGTATCACCCCTCAGATCCCTGATTAAAACTATATATGACGGGGATTATGAAAACACTCCCCAAACCATTACTAAAGAAGTACCATATGCTGCCACAGAACTGGCCAAAATTTGAAAGGAGTATAGCTGCACACAAAAGGAAACTGAAACAGAGTATATATGGAGGGTCTCCCTTACAGGGGGTGACCGCATACTTTTCTCAGAAAATGAGGCTGAGGGGTATTGGGGCACAGGAGTATTTTTAACAACAGGAAATCAGTAGGCTCCATAGCCATTAATTCAGCATTTTTTTTGGGGGGGTGTCGTGATTTAAAGTCCACACACTCCTTTGTTTCCCTCCCCCCCCCCCCCCCCCCCCCCCCCCCCCCCCCCCCCCCCCCCCCCCCACCTTCCCCCACCCGGAGGGATGGGAAGGAGAGCCGGAGGAATACAACTCCCACGAATTGAGGTAAAATCAGTCCAGCAATCAAGGTATAACACAAATTACCTCTGCCACCACCACCAAATCAATATTAGGGGAAAAAAACAGGGAGAGAGAATACGATACCACCCGCCACCACGAGCCCAGCCCGGAAGAGAGGAGCTAACCCCTCCCCTCCTGGCCAGCTTCCAGTTCCCTCTCCGCGCCCAGCCTGGAGGAAAGAGCTAACCCCTCCCCTCCTGGCCAGCTTCGAGTCCCCTCCCCGAGCAGGACGTGCTGTGGTATGGAATACCTTCCCGACTAGCCCAGACCAGGCGCCCTATCTCTCCCTCCTCCCTGGCAGAGCATGAGCTACTGCTGAACCCATGACATTATTCACTCCTTATTCCATACCATTCACATCATGCTCAGATCCCACATTTTCAATATACCATCATATAGATATATATATATATACATCTGCATACACCCAGACAGATAGAAAGAAATCATTTCTTAATACATGGACCAATCCCTATAATGCTATTGAGTCCATTTGGTCCATGATGTTAGGTTTGTAATAGTCTTTTGTAGCAGGAGGGTCTGTGTGCAGTGCTGGATTGTTGCCTGCTGATGTTGATCATTCCTTTACTGCAGAACTCATCTGGTTCTATCGAAGTTCATTCTCTGTTGGGACGATGGTTAGAGGGAAGTCAGGGTCAGTCGCTGGTGACCTGAAGACATCTAGTTGATGGACTATAAAATATTACACAGCAAGCAACAACGTATAATTAAGTTCATTTGCTGTTTTCCCCTAAAATCAAATCCCCTTGAGGTATACATCGGACTTCCCCATCTTCCTGCATTACCCACCAAGTATATCCGGGTCCTTGAGCAAAAGCAATCCCACGAGTGGGTTTGCCTTGACCTGAAACAGGAGTAACCCAGACTGTCTTCCCTAGCAAATTCCTCATGTGCACTACAGGAACCTTGTCCCCCTCTACAATATGTAAAAGTTCTGACTGGGCTGGGCCTGCCCTGTTAGCAGATCCTCTGGTGTTGACCAACCAGGTGGCCTTTGGTAAATGTGTATCCCAATGCTTGAAAGTTCCCCCACCCATTGCTCTCAGTGTAGTTTTTAACAGCCCATTGTACCGTTCAATTTTCCCAGAGGCTGGTGCATGGTAGGGGATGTGATAAACCCACTCAATGCCATGTTCTTTGGCCCAAGTGCCTATAAGGTTGTTCAGAAAATGAGTCTCATTGTCTGACTCAATTCTCTCTGGGGTGCCATGTCGCCACAAAATCTGTTTCTCAAGGCCCAGGATAGTGTTCCGGGCAGTGGCGTGGGGCACAGCATATGTTTCCAGCCATCCTGTGGTTGCTTCCACCATGGTAAGCACATGGCGCTTGCCTTGGCGGGTTGGGGGGAGTGCGATATAGTCAATTTGCCAGGCCTCCCCATATTTATACTTCAGGCATCGTCCTCCATACCAAAGAGGCTTTAACCGTTTAGCTTGTTTAATTGCAGCACATGTCTCACACTCATGAATAACCTGGGTGATAGTGTCCATTGTTAAGTCCACCCCTCGAACACGAGCCCATTTGTACGTTGCGTCTCTGCCCTGATGGCCTGAAGAGTCATGGGCCCACCGGGCCAAAAATAATTCACCTTTATGTTGCCAATCTAAGTCCATCTGAGCCACTTCAATCTTAGCAGCTTTATCCACTTGTTGGTTATTGTGGTGTTCCTCAGTGGCCCAACTCTTAGGTATGTCGGCATCTACATGGCGTACCCTCACCACCAGCTTCTGCACCCGGGCAGCGATATCTTGCCATAATGCAGCAGCCCAGATGGGTTTACCTCTGCGTTGCCAGTTGCTCTGCTTCCATTGCTGCAACCACCCCCACAGGGCATTTGCCACCATCCATGAGTCAGTATAAAGTACTGGCCACCTTTCTCGCTCAGCAATGTCCAGGGCCAGCTGGATGGCTTTCACCTTGGCAAACTGACTCGATTCACCCTCTCCTTCAGCAGTTCCAGCAACTTGTCGCTGAGGACTCCATACAGCTGCCTTCCATCTCCGATGCTTTCCCACAATACGGCAGGACCCATCAGTGAACAAGGCATACTGCTTTTCACTTTCTGACAATTTATTATATGGTGGTGCCTCTTCGGCACGCATCACCTCCTCCTCTGGTGACATTCCAAAATCTTTGCCCTCTGGCCAGTCCATGATGACTTCCAGAATGCCTGGACGACTGGGATTTCCTATCCGAGCTCGTTGTGTAATTAGCGCAGCCCATTTACTCCAAGTAGCATCAGTTGCATGATGTGTAGAGGCGACCCTGCCTTTGAACATCCAGCCCAGCACTGGCAAGCGGGGTGCCAAAAGGAGCTGTGCTTCAGTGCAAATCACCTCCGAAGCAGCTCGAACCCCTTCATAAGCTGCCAATAACTCTTTCTCCGTTGGGGTATAGCTGGCCTCCGAGCCTTTGTATCCCCGACTCCAAAAACCAAGGGGTCGACCTCGAGTCTCCCCTGGAGTTTTCTGCCAGAGGCTCCAGGTAGGACCATTCTCCCCAGCTGCGGTGTACAGTACATTTTTCACATCTGGACTGGTCCGGACTGGTCCAAGGGCCACTGCCTGAACTATCTCGCGTTTAATTTGCTCGAAGGCTTGTTGTTGCTCAGGACCCCATTTGAAATCATTCTTTTTCCGGGTCACATGATGGAGAGGGCTTACGATTGAACTGTAATTTGGAATGTGCATTCTCCAGAACCCCACAGCACCCAAGAAAGCTTGTGTTTCTTTCTTATCAGTTGGTGGAGACATTGCTGTTATCTTATTGATTACTTCTGTAGGGATATGTCTACGTCCATCTTGCCATTTTATTCCCAAAAATTGAATTTCCCGTGCAGGTCCCTTGACATTACTCCGTTTTATGGCAAAACCAGCTTTCAGCAGGATTTGGATTATTTCCCTCCCTTTCTCAAAAACTTCTTCTGCTGTATCACCCCACACAATAATGTCATCGATGTATTGCAAGTGTTCTGGAGCTTGCCCCTGTTCCAGTGCAGTCTGGATCAGTCCGTGGCAGATGGTGGGGCTGTGTTTCCACCCCTGGGGCAGTCGGTTCCAAGTGAACTGGACACCCCTCCAAGTAAAAGTGAACTGTGGCCTGCACTCTGCTGACAAAGGAATTGAGAAAAATGCATTGGCAATATCAATCGTGGCATACCACTTGGCTGCCTTTGACTCTAATTCATACTGCAGCTCTAACATGTACGGCACGGCAGCACTCAATGGTGGTGTGACTTCATTCAGGCCACGATACTGGCCATATGGGGCTATTAAAAGGTGAGCGGGTCCTGCTGATCTCTCCCTGCCTCTCCAGTCTACGGATCAGATTATGGATGGGAATCAGGGAGTCTCGATTGGTGCGATATTGCCGCTGGTGCACTGTTGTGGTCGCAATTGGCACTTGTTGTTCTTCGACTTTCAGCAACCCCACAACAGAAGGATCCTCTGAGATACCAGGCAAGGTGGACAGCTGCTCAATTTCCTCAGTCTCCAAAGCAGCAATACCAAAAGCCCACCGGTACCCTTTTGGGTCTTTGAAGTACCCTCTCCTGAGGTAGTCCATGCTGAGGATGCATGGAGCCTCTGGACCAGTCACAATGGGGTGCTTCTGCCATTTCTTCCCAGTCAGGCTAATTTCAGCCTCTAGTACAGTCAACTCTTGGGACCCTCCTGTCACTCCAGAAATATAGATGGGTTCCACCCCTTGACAGTTGGTTGGCATCAGGGTACACTGTGCACCGGTATCAACTAGAGCCTTATACTTCTGTGGGGCTGATGTGCCAGGCCATTTGATCCACACAGTCCAGTAAATCCGATTGTCCCCTACCTCCACCTGGCTGGAAGCAGGGCCCCCCTAATAGTCATCATCGTCACAATCTTGGACACCTAAGTCGTGTTGAAAGGGATTATTCTTCTTTATCACAGGAGCTGGAGTAAAATCAGCTCTTCCGCTCCATCTGGGAACCTGTTCACCAGAGACTGAGGCTGCAGCTCTCATGGGGCGATCAGTCTTGGCCCTTGCTCCTCTCTTCAATTCACCCACACGTTCCTCCAAGGCTGAAGTAGGTTTTCCATCCCACTTTGTCATGTCTTCTCCGTGATCCCTCAGGTAAAACCATAGGGTGGCCCGTGGTGTGTATCTTATATATTTTCTCTCTCGAGCAAAAGGACGCCTTTTGTTAATAGCTGAAACGTGTGTTGGCACACGTGAGGAGCTAGATAAATCAGACAGATCGTACCTCAACTGTTTGAGATCCTGAGACAGTTTTTCCACAGTTGAGATGATGGAAGGGGTAAGATTGTCTTCGAATTCTCGGAGTTTATGAACCATTTCATCCACTGTTAGTGGTGCTATGTCATTCCAGGTTACCGTTGCCAATGGATGGTGTCATGGGTTCAGATGGGCATATGACGACGGTGCGTTTTGTGTAAGTTTTCACCACATGGGTCATGTGCATTCGACTTCATCTGGGTCTATGGGTACATTCCCATTATTCGGCTTGGTGTGGTAGATCATCTCTATGATAGCCGATTCCCTCAGGGACTGGATTCCTTTGTCTATAGTAGTCCACTTGGCCGAACGACTCATAACATCATCCTTGTATGGGAACCTTTCTTTCACAGCTGCCAAAAGCCGCCTCCAAAGACTGAGGGACTTTTTCTCTCTTGCAAGTGCTGTGTCAATTTCCCCTTCTCTAGCAAGTGATCCCAGCTGCTTGGCTTCTGTACCTGCTTGTTTGTGACCATCGGCCCCATTATCCCAACATCGGAGCAACCAGGTGATGATGTGCTCCCCTGGTTGACGGGTGAAATCTTTTCGCATATTCCGCAGCTCAGTTGAGGTCCGAGATCGAGAAGTCACCTCTTCTTCTTCGTCGTGTGATGATGACCCCTGATCAGATACTAGACCGGGTAGCAGATGCATAGTTTCTTCATCCTGCCTCTTCCTTCTTGCCTCCTTTCTGGGTTTTCTCTTGTGTACAGGAGCAACCGATATTGGTACAAATTGGTCCTCTAGTTCAGCTGCAGTGATTATCACTGTAGTTTGAGTAGCAACTGTACATGTTGCTGGGGTAGCTGCACTGTCTGTCGCAGTTGAGGGTTGAATAGCCGCTGTACTCATTACTGGGGTAGCTGCGCTGTCTGTCACAGCTGAAGTTTGGGTAGCAACTGTACTTGCCACTGGGGATGGTGTAGCTGCTGTACTTGGAGTTGGAACAGCTGCGCTGACTTCTGTGTTGCCCTCAGATCCAGGGACATTTTTTTCCTTTTGAAGGTGCTGGATAATGTCGAACAAGGCCCTATAGGCATAGGCCAAGCCCCAGCACGTTGCCATAATTTGTCCATCTCTGGTATGGCCAGGACGACAACACACCTCATTTAGGTGTTTTACTAATTCTTCCGGATTCTTCACTTGTTCAGAAGCAAAATTCCAAAGTACTGGAGGGGCCCACTGACCTAGATGCTTGCCCATACTATCCCACACACCCTGCCACTCATGGCTGTCCAGCCTCTGGGAAAATCTCTTGGTCCTCCTATATTGTCGTTTAACCCCAGTACAGGACCAGACCTGACTCCGCTTAACTCTTGAAATCAGATGAAATAATTGTGGGCAAAACACACTCTGTATGCGTGCTACTACGGTGATCCCCATCACAATCAGCATACAAGTCTCAACAGTATTAAAAGGACATTCAAAAACTTCAAAACTCTCAAATGATGTTGTAGACCATCTGGAGAGAACACTGGGAGGATAGAAGAATGTCTCCTTCACAGGTTGACCACCCGAGAAGGAGAAAAAAGATATGAAATTGCTAAGCACTTCTATTATATACCTCCCAAAATATAAAGTTGGTGACCATACCGGGAACATAAACCAGATCAGTTTCATGATGAATGCTTCTATTGTATTACAAGTCATTAACATAAAGAACAATGAGATACGAAACTTAGCCCAAATCCCATGATTGATAAACACGAACACAGCTAATATATATTGAAAGTAATTGGTAAAATCCTGAAACCGTGAGATAAAGAGAAAAAACTGTGAGAGCCGATAAATCAGCATTGTGACAAATGACTATAAATCCTGTCAGATTTGTTGTTATCTTGTGGGTTCAGGCCCCATGTTGGGCGCCAAAAAGAACTGTCGTGGTTTAAAACCCCACGTCAGTCTCCCGCAGTACCACACACCCCTTTGTTTCCCCCCCCCCCCCCCCCCCCCCGCCCCTTCCCACTCCCGGAGGGATGGGGAGGAGAACCGGAGGAATACAACTCCCACGGATTGAGAAAAAACCAATCCAGCAATTAAGGTATAACACAAATCACTACTGCTACCACTAATAAATCAATGTTAGAGGAAATAAACAAGGAGAGAGAATACGATACCACCTGCCAAAATGAGCCCAACCCGGAAGAGAGCTAACCCCTCCCCTTCCGGCCAACTTCCAGTTACCTCCTCGAGCATGACGTGCTGTGGTATGGAATACCTCCCCAACTAGACCAGGCCAGGCGCCCTATCTCTCCCTCCTCCCTGGCAGAGCATGAGCTACTGCTGAACCCATGACACTCATCCAGGTCGTTGATGAAAATATTAAACAGCACCGGTCCCAGCACCGACCCCTGAGGGACTCCACTAGTCACAGACCTCCAGCTAGATTCTGCCCCATTGACCACAACTCTCTGCCTTCTTCCTTTCAAACAGTTCTTGATCCACCTCACTACCTGATCATCAAGCCCACACTTCCTTAGCTTATCTATGAGAATGCTGTGGGAGACAGTATCAAATGCCTTACTGAAATTAAGAAAAGCCACATCTACCACTCTACCATCATCCCTCCACCTAGTTACTTCTTCATAGAAGGCTGTAAGGTTGGTCAGACATGACTTCCCCCGGTAAAACCATGTTGGCTGTTTGCCGCGGCCAGGTGGAGGGGAGAAAACACCGATACGATGTAGGTTCACAAAATGCTCCGTTTATTGATTACAAGGCTGCTCATAATATACTGTCTTACACGCGATCACGCATTACTTGATTGCCCACGAGGGATACACGCTCCCCTTTACCTCTCCTGATTGGTTTCACACCTTCGCTTCAGCTTAGCGTTACATCATGCTTCTGCAATTACTGGCATCCTGTTATTGCATTCCTGTTTTGCTGATCTTGACACTTCTTCTTCTTTTAACCTGGGGTCATAAGTTCACTTTCTCACAGCTTGCTGTAGGCCTGTTCAAGCACCCATGCTCGACCCCCAACAGCTGTTCTTAATGACCGCCTCATCCTTGATATGTCTAGAGATGGCGACCAGAATAAGTTGTTCCATCACCTTTCCAGGGATGGAGGTAAAGCTGACTGATCTATAATTACCCGAGTCCTCCTTCTTGCCCTTCTTATAGACTGGTGTAACATTTGCCATTCTCCAATCCTCGGGCACCTCTCCCGTTTCCCACGACTTACCAAAGATGATGGAGAGTGGCCTAGCAATGACCTCTGCCAGCTCCCTCAGCACCCGTGGGTGTATTCCATCCTGACCCATCAATTTATAGATGTCCAGATTGCTTAGCTGATCCCTAACCCGATCCTCATCTACCAAAGCCAACTCCTCCTTTGTCCTGACTCCTGGGGCTATAGGAATCTGGGGCCCCTGGGGAGAGTCTGCAGGAGTGAAGAGAGAGGCAAAGAAAGCATTCAGCACCTCTGCCTTCTTTATATCCTCTGTCTCCAGTGCACCCACCTCATTCAAAAGTGGGCCTATATTGCCTCCTGTGTTAGTTTTATTTGCTATGTATTTGAAGAAGCCCTTTCTATTGCCTTTAACCTGACTTGCAAGATTAAGTTCCAAGGAGGCCTTAGCTGTCCTAATTGCCTCCCTACATCCTCTAACAACTGTTCTATATTCCTCCCAAGTGGCCAGCCCCTTTTTCCGTAATCCATAGATTCTGTTTTTCCACTTGAGTTTGCCCAGCAGCTCCTTGTTTAACCACGCTGGTCTCCTATATCCCTTACTTGATTTCCTAACCATTGGGATGCTCTGATCCTGAGCTTGGAAGAAGTGGTCCTTGAATGTTGACCAACTATCATGAGCCCCTTTACCACCTAGTACTTTTTCCCATGAGACTTCCCTTAGCAGTTGATTGAACAGGCCAAAGTTGGCTCTTTGGAAATCCAGAACTGCAGCCTTTCTAGGTATTCTATTCCTCCCACACAGGATCCTAAACTCCACCATCTCATGATCACTACAACCAAGGCTGCCATTGACCATCATTTCAACCAAACCCTCCTTGTTGGTGGGTACTAAATCTAGCAGCGCTCCTCTCCTAGCTGGTTTGTCCACCATTTGCATTAAGAAGTTATCATCAATGCACTGGAGGAACCTCCTAGACTGTGAATGATTGGCTATGTGAGTCTTCAGCAAATATCAGGGTAGTTAAAATCCCCCATGAGGACTAAGGCATGTAGTCGCGAGGCTATTTCCAGTTGCCTGTAGAAAGCCTCATCAACTCCTTCATCCTGATCAGGAGGTCTATAATAGACTCCCACAACTGTATCACCTGTACCAGTTTGTCCCTTAATTTGTACCCACAGACATTCCACTTTCTCCTCATCTGCCCCTGGACAGAACTCAATACATTCTAGTCGCTCTCTCACATAAAGAGCAACTCCACCACCTCACTTTGCTGACCTATCTTTCCTAAAAAGGACACAGCCATCAATGACCACATTCCAGTCATGTGAGCTGTCCCACCATGTCTCTGTCATTGCCACTAGATCACAACCTTTAGACAGCACACAGACTTCTAACTCCTCCTGTTTATTCCCCATGCTGCGTGCATTGGTGTACAGGCATTTCAGGGAGCAAGCAGAGCATGCTGATGGCACTCTCGGGAGGCAGGAGGCCTTCTGGTCTTCATTAATACTAGAACAATGCCCCACTAGTTCAGCTATGACCCCCTCGCACTTTGAATCTAACCCGAAGCTCTGTGAGTTAGCTCTGCTAACTCTTGTCCTAGTACCCTTTTTCCCCTACTGGGACAGGGTCTAAACTATCCTTTCCCACAAATGAAACAATAGATTGATAGTCCTCACTAGTCTGCCATCCTTCAAGCCCTAGCATGTTTCTCTTGGGCTTGTCCCTAACAGGCCCAGTTAAATCCCCTCCCCCCTTCATATCTAGTTTAAAACCCTGTCAATAAGCCCTGCTAACCCCTGCCCCAAAACCCTTTTCCCCCTCTGGGACTGGTGTATCCCACCTGCCACCAGCAAACCAGGTGTCTCATACAGCAGCCCATGATTGAAAAACCCAAAACCCTGCCTTTGGCACCAGTCACGTAGCCATACATTAATCTGCAGACTCTTCCTATTTATCTCTTCACCCTTGCTTGTAACAAGTATGGAGGCAAACACCACTTGTGCTCCAGACCTTTTAACCAGCCGTCCCAGGGCCCTGAAGTCTCTCTTAATTGCCCTTGCCCTCCTTGTAATAATTTCATCACTGCCAATCTGAAAAACCAGCAGTGGATAGTAGTCAGAGGGCTGCACCAGATCAGAGAGTTTCTTTTTAACATCTCTAATCCCAGCCCCAGGTAGGCAGCAGACTTCCCTGTGGGATGGATCCGGTCGACAAATGGGCCCTTCTGTTCCTCTCAGAAGGGAGTCACCCACCACAATTACTCTTCTTTTCTTCTTGGTTGGGGAAGTTCTAAGGCATGGGAGTGAGTGACAAGCCCTAAGTGACTCACCAGATAGATGTATCTCTCCATCTCCATTTACCTGGCCCTGTAGTTCCAAGACCTCATACCTATTATTCAAGGGCAACTGGGAGGGAGGATGGGATTGCAAGGGTTTTTGCTTACCTCTCCAAGGAGAGACCTCCCTCCATACATCCTTGTCCCTTAAGTTCTCTCCTTCTATCTGATGGTAGGAGGGAAGGGGATCCATCACTTGTTCAACCACTTCCCTCTGCCCCTGCCTTAGGGTGTGGCTCCACCAATCTATTTCACTTTTGCATTCTCTGATGGCTCTCAGCCTTTCTACCTCCTCCCTCAGTTCAACCACCTGCCTGAGCAGATCATTTATTTGCTCACAGTGAACACAAGCAGTGTCACTGGCTCCCTCCAATACAAGTGCCAGGCTCAGGCACTCGCTGCAGCCAGAGACCTGCACGGCCGCATGTCTGCAGGAAGGCTCAGTCTGGATACCCACCTTATTCCTCACTACAGGCGAGTCCTTTTGATGAGGCGGTTAGCCCACTTGCCTGCCTGCGTGAACTGCTGCGCAAACTGACTCGACCCGCTCTGTTTGCCCACTCTGGTCGCCACACTTCTGATTGCCGTGCTCCCTGGGTAGGTTTTTAACCACTCACAGCTGGTGCCACTCCTCCTGACTCCACCCCTGGTGAGTCAGCCCCTCGTGTAGGCTGAGCAGCCAGCTCCTGGGCAAGTCCTGTTGAGGACTTGGGGCTCCCTCCTCAGTGGCTCTTGTCACTCTGAGGTGAGGCTCCTGGGCGCTGATCTCTCCCCGCTCTGCTCCGGTGTTGCAGGCGTCCTCTCTCAAGCTACTCACCTCAGCAACAAAGATTAGATGTAAGGAAGAAATTCTTCCCTGTGAGGGTTGTGAGGTACTGGAATAGATTGCCCAGAGAAGCTGTGGCTGCCCCGTCCCTGGCAGTGTTCAGGGTCAGGTTGGACGGGGCTTGGAGCAACCCGATCTAGTGGAAGGTATCCCTGCCCATGGCAGGGGTTGGAAATAGATGATATTTAAGGTCCTTTCCAATTCAAACCCTTCTGTGCTTCTATGATTATAGTGTCTGTAAAACACAGAGAGCCTTGTCCAGGAAGTTTTCATCTAAAAGAGTTTTGACTTGTGTTTAAACGAATCTATTTGCATTCATTGATTAAAAAGGAAATTGGTCAGTTAGGTATGAGTGAGGATGAAGTTGGGCAAAGTGACTTACTTGAATCCCCTCTTTTTCTGAGGCCTGCAAGATATTAGCCAAACACTTAGCATCTGTTGGTATGTGAGAGTTTCACATAGAAAACATCACAAAATTATGAACTCCTTAATAATGTGCTGATATCTTATGAAAACAGGGTGCTTCCCATGCTGCGACAAGGCTTCTGGGTTTACAGGAATTCAAAGCTGCCAAGACTGTAAAAGTAAATCCTGATGCTCCCCAGAAGAACGCTCGCTTTCTAATGCTGGAAGTAAGTGAATGTGTTCTCTCTCAATTCCTTTCTTCACGTAGGGGTCTCACCAGGCTTGCTGCTCTATTAGAGAGCTGGATGTGTTCAACAGAGCACGTAAGATTTAAATGGATCCTGACAGACCTCTCGAAGGTGCTTGGCTAGCTGTGCTGCAGGTAACAGCACTGTTGCACCCCTGAGGAGGATAGTGGAACCGCAACACTTGGCGGCATCTCGTGGTCAAATAGTGCAGTTTCTCTGGTGGAATCTATCAGTCTTCAGCCTCGAAGTTGTTCATGTAAGGATGTCTTTGCCTTTTTTGACAAATGGCAAAGGTGAAGGTAGGGTTTGGGGAAATTGATATCTTTCTGCAGAGCAATAGCTATTTCACTGTCATTGTATTCTTATTCCCCAAAATACATAAGGTAGCCTTACTCAAATTGCCTTGTTTATCGCAAGATAAGTGCATGACAGACTTACCTCAAACCTGCGTGTGTTCACTGGCTTATACATGTAGCTCAGTTGTGGATATGCACTTTACATCAACAGTCATGTCTTGCCACTTGTTTCTCAAATAAAACCTTGCCTGGAGTTTTGCTGTACTTGAGGGCATTCATCTACAAGCATTACACCATCAGCAGTGCTAACTAATCAATAGCAAATGAGATTGACAACATAGAGACCTATAGGACAGTAAAAATACATTCTTTTGATTCTCCTCCCCATCCATCCGGGAGCAGGGGGAGAAAAGGGGGGGGGGGGGGGTGAGCCCGTGGTTGCATGGTTCTGAGTTACCGGCTGGGCTTAAACCATGACAATTCTTTGTGGCACCCAATGTGAGGCACAAAGGGTTGAGATAATGACAGATCTGACGGGAGTGTGTCTATTTGTGAGAAGCATTAATTGTTTCGGATTAGTAGTCACTTGTTACAATGCTTGTTTATTGGTTTCAGCATGTCGTACCTTACAGCTGATATTTGCTGTTTTAGTGTTTATTGGCTGGGGGACTTGGGCTAAGGTTCTTGTTTCACTGTACTTTATGGTAATGACTTGTAATAAAATAGACACATTGATCATGAATCTGGGCTGCTATGTGTTCCCATTGGGGTCATCACCTCTATACTTTGGGAGGTATATAATGGAAGTGTTTAGCTATTACACATGTTTTTTTTTCCTCCTCGGATGGTCAACCTATGAAGGAGGCTCCCTTACTTTCCCAGCTCCCTCACCAGACTATTTACAGCATCATCTGAGAGTTCTGAAGGTTTTGAACAGCCTTTGGGTACCCTTGGGATCTGTCTGCTGATTGTGATGGGGATCATCATGTTGGCTCACATACAGAATGTGTTTTACCCACAACCATTTTGTCTGATTTCAAAAGTTAAGCAGGGTCGGGCTAGGTTAGTATTTGGACGGAAGGGGGGGGGAGTGAGTGAGCGGCTGCATGGTTCTGAGTTGGGCTTAAACCACAGCAACGATTTAACTGTGGATTATATACTCACCCCAACAAGATCTATCAAGACCAATTGCAAATGACCAAAGCCTCAGGGAATAATATGGCATAAGGCAAGTTACCTCTGCTAATGGTGTCTTACTGGTACCAACATTCTGTTGATCAGTCCCCCATTTTTATGTATAAACACATTTCTTATATTAGAAATACTTGAAAAAGGAGCAAATGTGTTAAATGAAACAAAACAGCAGCATCTGTGTTCAGTGGTTTTTAAGTGGTAATTGTGAGGAGGAGAAATACTGAAGCTGAAGCTGAGGTTGCTGTTCCAAATGGATTATGGGGGGAGAGTCAGTGGAAATACTGTGGATTTTTAAGGCAGACATTGTTTCTTGTAGTCGTTTGTGGTATAATAGTCTATGTAAGGTGAGGGGCTTCTCCACCTTATGTGTTTTACTCCTCAGTGCTCATTGAGATTGGCTCTGTTCATTTTCTGGAGACTGTACCACAGAGAGAACTTTATGGCTTTAAGTTGTGTGGGATGGGTAGAGTATGTGCTGCTCTGGTTGTGAAAAGAAAGGACCTGGTGGCTGGTACATTGCTATTTATGTAGCAGATTAACTTTCAAAAGATAGATAAATTTGTGGCTGGAGATTGTTTTCAAGTGGAGGAATAGTGTTTGGCTGGGCTTAAACCATGACAATTACTTTAAATCATGAATCATTATTTATTGATAATTATTGTTTTATGGGTTTGGCTTTCCTCCCCACCCCACCCCCCCCCCCCCCCCCCCCCAGATTGTCAGAACCTTTAGCAGCTTCACAAATGGTTTGAGAAAAGCATTTAGTGACTTGGTTTACTGAAAATTCATGCTGGGAAAATTCTTTCTTTGTCATTAAATTTTCATTCCTAAAATCATTCAGTTAGGGAGCAGACTCAATCCTGCATAATTGAGTAACAGTAGGAACACTAATGAGGAATAGCATACCAATGTCTTGCAGAAAACACTGAGGAATTATTAGTGAATACTTCTAGGGAAATCAAGAATTGTTTGTTAAGCACGTGCCAAACAGCAAAAAAAGTTAAATTTGTTAATGTATCTACAACAAACAATTCTAGCCAGTGCTATTTTTATTCCTATGGTGAGAGAGTATTTTAACCTGCTTGTGGTTGAGGATTTAAGGTTATAAATAAATAAATAAAAGTTCTGTCTGTACCAGTACATTTTTTCCATTAAATTATTTTTGAATCCTAATTTTTTAAAAATATTATTGAATATAATTGTTCTAAAGTCCTACCCCTTGTGTCCCATCCATCTTGCCAATGTACTTTTGACCATAGGCTGTATGTCTTAGTGTCAGACATCAGTCTCAGCAAGTGGCCTTGATAATGCTTTTTTGTTTCCCTTTTTTCTGTCTCATTCCCTTTAGCAGCAACATTTTTTAAAAGTCTGGGGAATCTTGAAGGGGCTGTTGAATTTCTGTGAAACTTTTGCTGCTCATGAAAGGTCAGTCAGACCCATGCAACGTATCAAATTTGTTGTTACCTTTGCATTTCTTGGCTTTTCAGAGAAAAAAAAATCAAGATAATATTATATATAAATATTCCTCATAAAGTAATGAAGTATCTGCCACAACTCCTTTATGCTTGCTTGTAAAGTTTGAGGAGAGGTTCTCTGTAGAGTTGTAGCTAAAGCTTGTGCCACAGTGACTTCAGCCAGTTTGCATGAGACAGTGAAACTGTTTTTCTCTAGTAATCTCCATGTTAGTGGTGTTGTCTGAAACAGAGCTCTTGCTGAATTTCCTACAGCTTTCACTGAGAAGGGAGCACATTACATAATGAACCCTTTATTTGAATATTTAAATGTTGATTTAATGCATCAAATGGCTTTTGACTGTTCTTCAGAGCATATGTTGATTAGCTAAGAAAATTGGAGAATGCTAGCCTCAGCAGGAATAATCTTTGCATTTCTGTAGTTTTGGGACAAGAACAAAGTGTTGTGTCTATAAGAAGAAGGCAAATAGTATTATTCTTTCTCAGAGAGTTAAACAACTTGTGTATATCTTGTTTGTGCTTCTGGTGGTAACTCATGTTCAACTCATGTTGTGGTTTAAGCCGAGCCAGTAACTCAGAACCACACACAGCCACTTGCTCACTCCCTCCTTCCCCCCTTCCCCCCCCCCAAGCAGGATGGGGAGAAGAATCAAAAGAATGTAAACCTCACGGGTTGAGATAAGAACAGTCCAGTAACTAAGGTGTAATATAAAACTACTACCACTAATAATAATGATAAGGGAAATAACAGAGGGAGTGTAAGAAACTATAGACTAGAGTATTGTTTATTAAGATTTATGTTAAGCCCAATTTAAAAAGTAGCCAACAGACACTGATAAGATCACCGCCAGATGCCCAGGAAATCGCATATGCAGACAGCCAAGATGACTGCCAGGTGCCCAGGAAATCGCATATGCAGACAGCCAAGATAACCGCCAGGTGCCCAGGAAATCGCATATGCGAATAGCCAAGATCACCGCCAGGTGCTCAGGAAATCGCATATGCAGACAGCCACCAGACACTGCTTGTGCAAGATAAGATAACTGCCAGAGGCCCAGGAACCGACAGAGATGTATAAAAAGGGGCTGTTTGAACTGCTCAGGGCGGCAGTTGGCGGAGTGCAGACTCCCCTGTCGTCCAGCGCTGTTTTTGCTCATATTCTACTTGCTATAATTAATAAAATTTTAATTGGATTATGATCCGTTGTGGTCTCAATTTATAACAATTTCTGGTGCCGTGACTCGGATAAGGAACGGTGAGCTTTGGTCCTCCGGGGAGGCGCCCCGCGACAATCTGCGGCCCCGCGACCGACAGCCTACCTCAACCTTACCGACGAACCTAAATTCTAGAATAATGAGCAAAGGAAAAAACCGGTAAAATCCCATAAAAATTCTGTGCACGGGAGTCCGGATGAAGACGCAGGACGCGTAAGTATATTGCGAAGTTGTTCGCGGGTTTGCCGTTCGGGCGGGATTGGGTTTCCTGGAATATAACGAGTGAGAGGTTCGATATACTGAACCAAGCGAGTGTGGACCCTTAAGTACTGCGTTTTCCATCTCCCGCGAGGGACTGGGCCAGGAACAAGGGGGAGCGAGTGAGTGTGTGTTTGTGGATATTCCAGAAGATGGGGGCGAAGGGCAGCAAGCCTTCGACTCCCATGGGAAGGGTACTCACTGTACCTAAGAATACCCCTCTGGCATATATCTTAGACAACTGGAGATATTTCCCTGGAACCCTAGGGAAAGATAAGCAGAAAATGATAGAATATTGTACTAAGATATGGGGAGGGAAGAAGATTTCTAAAAATGTCTTTTGGCCAGTCTATGGGTCAGAAGAAGATTGGGTAAGGCAGCAATTAAACCTCTGGGTTAATAATAAAAAAACCCTTAACCCGGAGGAGAGTCAATATGCGGAAGTGTGGCTAAAAAGACCGGGAGCTAGACTTTATCCGCTGAATGAAATAAAAACTAAACAAACGAATAAGAAGGAAGAGTTAGACGAAACCCTTCTAACCCCCCCTCCTTACAATCCTCTTCCTGTTCCCACAGCCCCTCCAGAGGTCCCCAGAGCACCCACTCCCCCACCAGAGTTGGAACAAGGGTCTCCCCCTCCTCCTAGATGTGTAACTAGAAGTCAAAAAGGGGCAGCTCAGATGTACCCCCTAAGGGAAATACCCATGGGGGGACCTCAACCTGTGATCGGATATATTTCCATACCCTTAAACTCAGCTGACCTACGAGATTTTAAAAGAACCGAGATGGGAAACCTAATTGAGGACCCACTGGGAGTGGCAGAAAGATTAGATCAATTTTTGGGACCAAACCTTTATACTTGGGATGAGATGCAATCTATCCTTGGTCAATTATTTACTACCGAGGAAAGAGATATGATTAGACGAGCAGGAATGAGACTATGGGATGCTCAACATGTCCAGGGACCCCAAGCAGATATTAAATGGCCACTTCAAAGACCTAATTGGGATAATCAGGATCCGGTGCATAGAACTCATATGCAGGACCTGAGAACTATAGTAATTCAGGGAATTAGAGAAGCAGTACCCCGTGGCCAGAATATCAATAAAGCATTTAATGAAATGCAAAAGAAAAATTAAAGCCCTACTGAGTGGCTGGAACGACTGAGGAAAGCCCTTCAACTGTACTCTGGGGTAAATCCAGACGACCCTTTAGGGCAAGCGCTCCTCAAAACTCAGTTTGTGGCAAAATCATGGGAAGATATCAGAAAGAAGATTGAAAAGTTAGAAGACTGGCAGAATAGAGGGTTGGATGAATTATTGAGGGAAGCTCAGAAAGTCTACGTAAGGCGGGAAGAAGAGAGCAGCAAGCGACAAGTAAAAATGATGGTAGCAACGGTCAGAGAGGATCGCAAAGGGCAAACTGGTGAACACAGATCTGCTGGAACGAAACAGGGGAACGTAGTAGTAGGGAAGGAACAGAGATGTTGTTTTTACTGTGGAAAGAAGGGACATATAAAGAAGAATTGCAGAGAAAGGATCAGGGATGAGGAAATATTGAAAACGGAATAGGAGAGTCAGGGGCTCTATATCTTAGGGGACCGGAGTCATCATGAGCCCTTGATAAAATTAAAAATAGGTCCCCATAAACAAGAGTTCACCTTTTTAGTAGACACTGGGGCTGAGAAATCAACTATTAAGCAAATACCTGAGGGATGTAAAGTTTCCCCTGAAAAAGTACAAGTAATTGGGGCAAAAGGAGAACCCTTTAAAGTAAGCAAAATCAAAAATGTGGTATTCGAAACTGAAAATAAATTTGGAATGGGTGAACTCTTGCTCGTCCCTGAAGCAGAATTTAATCTGTTAGGACGAGATTTAATTGTTGAATTGCAATTAGAAATTAAAGTGAAAAATCAAGGGCTAACAGTGTCTGCTTATCCTTTGACCGTGGATGATCAAAAACAAATTAACCCTGATGTCTGGTACTCTCCGGACACAATTAGTAGACTGGAAATTCCACCGATTAAAATCCAAATTTCCGAACCCCACATACCTGTGAGGGTAAGGCAATATCCCATATCCCTAGAAGGACGGAGAGGATTAAAGCCAGAAATTGATTGATTGTTAGCACAAGGAATCTTGGAGCCTTGTATGTCACCCTTTAACACCCCCATTTTGCCTGTAAAGAAACCAAATGGGAAATATCGGCTCGTACATGATTTAAGGGAAATAAACAAAAGAACTATCACCCGGTTCCCTGTAGTAGCAAATCCATACACACTGCTAAGCAAGCTAGGACCCCATAACTCCTGGTATAGTGTGGCTGATTTAAAGGATGCCTTTTGGGCCTGTCCACTGGCAGAAGAATGCCGTGATTATTTTGCCTTTGAATGGGAAGACATAGAGACAGGCCGTAGACAGCAATTGAGATGGACCGTGCTTCCCCAAGGGTTCACTGAGTCCCCTAATCTGTTTGGACAGGCCCTGGAAGAGCTCTTAAAAGAATACCAGGTACAAACGGGGAACGTGCTGTTACAGTATGTAGATGATCTGCTCATAGCAGGGAATAATAAGGAGGATGTAAGAAAAGAAAGCATTCGACTTCTAAACTTTCTTGCACAAAAGGGCCTACAGGTATCACAAGAAAAGTTACAATTTGTGGAGGAAAAAGTGAAATATTTGGGGCATTATTTGTTTAACGGCCAGAAGATATTGGATCCAGAGCGCATTAAAGGAATTCTGGAATTACCTATGCCTGTCACTAAGAGGCAAATTCGGCAGGCATTAGGGCTATTTGGGTATTGTAGGCAATGGATAGAAAACTATAGCTTTAAAGTTAAATTCTTATATGAACAACTGTCTAAAGACAAAAGACCCAAGTGGACCCCTCAGGATCAAGAGCAGTTTGCCAGTCTCAAAAGAGAGCTAAGTCAAGCACCGGTTTTAAGCCTACCAGATTTAAAGCGGCCATTCCATTTATTTGTTAACATACATGAAGGAACGGCATTCGGAGTATTAACTCAGGAATGGGCCGGACAGAAGAAACCGGTGGCATACCTATCAAAGCTGTTGGACCCTGTGAGCAGGGGTTGGCTGAATTGTTTACAAATCATTGTTGCTGCTGCCTTATTACTTGAGGAAACGAATCACATTACCTTTAATGGAGAAGTTGTCTTATATGCGCCTCATAACATCAGGGGAGTACTACAACAAAAAGCAGAAAAATGGCTTACAGATAGCCGATTATTAAAGTATGAGGGAATACTTATAGAATCCCCTAAACTATCTTTGAAAACTATTGGAGCAGTTAACCCTGCTGAATTTTTGTACCCAGGAGAAGGTAATAAACTATTGCACAATTGTTTTCAAACAATTGAACAGCAGACACGCATTAGGCCAGATTTAGAAGAAGAAGAACTACAATGTGGGGAAGTATTATTTATAGACGGGTCATCACGAATAGTGGAGGGTAAACGATTGTCTGGATATGCCATCGTTAAGTTGGAAAAAGGAGAATTTAAGACAATAGAATCAGGCCCCCTGAGTGCCAGTTGGTCGGCTCAAGCCTGCGAGCTGTATGCATTGTGGAAAGCATTAGTGTCACTGAAAGGAAAGGATGGAACTGTATATACAGACTCACGCTATGCATTCGGAGTAGTACACACTTTTGGAAAAATATGGGAGGAAAGAGGATTTGTTAACTCACAGGGAAAAGAACTGATACACCCGGAATTAATTCGGCAAGTTCTGGGGGCATTGAAAATGCCAAATAAAATAGCAGTTGTACATATAAAGGGACACCAGAGAGGTACAAGTTATCAAGTTAGAGGAAATAATGCAGCTGATACAGAAGCAAAACGAGTGGCAGGTAATTATAGTATGATTTTGACTATGCAACAAGTACCTGTTAGTAAAAATTTGAGTTTTGAGTCTGCAGAAAAGGAAAAACTAGAACAAATGGGAGCTAAGGAACAAGATGGTAGGTACATATTGCCAGATGGGAGAGAAGTCTTGCCGAAGGGCATAGCACTCGAAATATTTTCAAAAATACACAGTAAAACACACTGGGGAACCCAGGCATTAGTTGATCATTTCAATCAACAGTTTGCCTGTATAGGCGTATATAACATAGCAAAGACAGTCACGGCAGCCTGCGAAACCTGTCAAAAGGTTAATCGAAGCAACATGAGACAAAAATCTCTTGGAGGACGTTCCCCAGCATACAGACCTTTCTCACACATACAAGTGGATTTTACTGAACTACCCAGGGTAGGGCATTACAAATATTTATTAGTAATGGTGGATCATTTAACACATTATGTTGAGACTTTTCCTACCTCCAAGGCAACTGCTAACCAAGTTACTAAAGTGTTACTTGAACACATTATACCTCGATATGGAGTACCTGAAGTAATTGACTCAGACAGAGGAACACACTTTGTGTCAAAAATTGTTAGAGATCTAACAGAAAGCTTGGGTATTAAGTGGGAATACCATACACCATGGCATCCACAAAGTTCGGGAAAAGTTGAAAGGATGAATGGAGAAATCAAAACTATTTTGACTAAACTAATGATAGAAACCAAATTATCATGGATTAAGTGCCTACCCATGGCACTATTAATTCTCAGAACCAGACCCCGAGCAGATGTAGGAATATCAGTGTTTGAAATGGTGTATGGAATGTCTTATAGAATTGAAAGTCCACAAACAAATGTTTTAATTCGAGACCGTGTGATTAATTAATATGTTTCACAATTAGCAGAACATCGTAACAAGCTTTGGGAACGTGGACTGATTGTGCAACGACCCCCGTTGGACTTAAAAATTCACAATGTTAAACCTGGGGATTGGATATTGATTAAAGTGTGGAAGGAAGAAACCCTAAAACCCAATTGGGAGGGACCTTATCTTGTTTTGCTTACAACAGAAACAGCTGTCCGGACTGCTGAGCGTGGATGGACTCATGCCAGTCACATTAAAGGCCCAGTGACGAGACCTCACTGGAAAGTAATCAGTACTCCAGGTGACACCAAGATAACCCTAAAAAGATAACGTAATGATAGAGACTTTATTTGATTATTTTGCCGCATTACCTTTTGGTATAAAATGTGTATTGCTGTTTATATTTGCTATAATTATTTCTTTTTTTATCTATTATATATGGAAGCGTACAAAGTGTGTTGAAGGAAATTGCTAAACTTATGTAACCGCACAATATTAAATATAGAAGATATGTTGATGTAAATAATATATGCACTCTAGATATACGAATTAGGTGTAATGATCTGAACTGCAATCGTTATTCATTTGCTTGTTTCAGGTGTAAGGTATGCCAGGATAAATGGTGGACACACTGTGAATGTGGATACCCTCCAATAGGAGTTTGCACACAGTGTTGGAAAATCCAAAGAACTCACACTGAGTGGAAATTAAAACAATTAGAGTTTAAACAAGAAATTATTCGGGAATCCCATGAGTGGTGGGAAATTTTTGCCAAAGGAATAAACCCTCAATATTATTGTTACCACTCCAATGAACCAGTCCCCTTTGTAGCTGAAATTTTGGTTATAAAGTGTAGAAGGGAAGTACTAACCGTGTCTTGCTTTGCCCCATTAGTTAAAGCTGCAAAGTGGGAAGCCTATGTAAACAGGCAGAAAGCCCAAAACAGCTGTTCTCCTGAAGAATTCCCTTGCTGCCGAGAAGATGGTACACCCCGTGGCTCGAAGCAACCGAGTCAACGGGCGAGGCAGAGGAGGAACAAACTGTGGAGAAAAGAACCAGAACAATGGGACGCAAAAGCAGCAATGGCCGAACTCCCCCAGGACTGGTAAAAATATACTTAAATTGGCAAAATTGACAGACCCCCTTTTTCCTGGTATACTGTTAGTTTTATTATTGATAATAACCCAAGCAAATGGAAACCCTCATGAACCTATGGCCTGGAAATTATATAATTTACCAGAGTCAAAATTAATTCAAACTCAGATCGGTCCAGGGAAGTGGACTTTCTCCATGCATCTATATTCCCTGATACCTATAGAACAAGGCTCCCCTGTTTTTACCCCAGATCTAACAAAGCTTCAGGCCCAATGCAAGGCATTTTATATATGTCCAGCAAGTAACCCTGGCAGAAGTTATTGTAATTATCCAGGTCATTTTTACTGTGGCTATTGGGGTTGTGAAACTATTGCTTCAAATTGGAAAACGCGGGGAGATAAATATATAGATGTAACCTGGGGACCCCCGGGCTGCACTCCCCCAAAGCATGATTTTGATGGACACCCTAAAAGACCCTGTGGCAGTGTGTCCTGTACCAGAATTGAAATCATTATAAAAGAACCCCAAGATGACACATGGTTAGTTGGCCGTATCTGGGGAATTAGATATTGGGAATCAGGAGCGGATAGGGGAAGTATGTTTAGAATAGTTAAAGAAAAGCTTCCTCATGATCCTTTGTCAATAGGACCAAATCTGGTCCTGAATCCACCCACTTCCTCTGAAGAAAAGGTTGCCCCCGTAATTGTCGTAACCCCTTCTCCAGACTCCCTTTTGGAAACAACTAATAACACTGTGACTGAATTCTCCTCTGTGACTGAATTCTCCTTATCCAGGGATCTAGAGTTATCAGAATCCAAAGACCCCTTATGGAATCTAATGCAAGCCTCTTATCGTGCCCTTAATGAAAGCAAACCAAATTTAACTGAGGAATGCTGGTTATGTTAAAATGTTAGACCACCATATTTTGAGGCAATTGGAAAACCAGGTAGGATTCAATGGTCTAATGGTTCAAACCCATGAGAATGCCCATGGGATGACCAGAGGAACCATACGCAAGGAATTACTATTCAATTAGTAACAGGTCAGGGAAAATGTATAGGTACAGTGCCCAAAAAGTATCAGCCTTTGTGCAACCGAACAGTCACTATAGAGACTATAGAGAGACACAAGAACAGAAAGGACAAATGGGCTATCCCGACACCAGGAGCTAAATGGGTTTGTTCAGACATCGGAGTAACGCCTTGTCTATCCCTACATGTGTTTAATCAATCTCAGTTTTGCATACAGGTGATTATTGTTCCTCGTCTGATCTATCACACCTCTGAGGAAGTGTTACGCCACTTTGAAGGAGACCTGAATAGACAAAAACGAGAGCCAATTACAGTGGTAACCCTAGCTACACTGCTGATAGCGGGCGGAGTTGGAGCAGGTACAGGCATAGCCTCCCTAGTAAAAGGTCAGGAATTACAAAGTTTGCAGATGGCTGTAGATGAGGATTTAGTAAAAATAGAACAATCTATCCAAAATTTAGCCACTTCAGTAAAGTCTTTATCAGACGTAGTACTGCAAAATAGAAGAGGATTAGATCTATTGTTTTTAAAAGAAGGAGGGTTATGTGTAGCTCTCAATGAAGAATGTTGCTCTTTTGCTGACCATACGGGAGTAGTCCAGAACACCATGTCTGAACTCCGGAAAAGATTAGATCAACGTAAAAAAGATCGTGAGGCGGGCAGGTCATGGTATGAAAACTGGTTTAATGTTTCACCTTGGCTAACCACTTTGTTGTCTGCTTTAGCAGGACCGCTTATTATGTTGATTTTGGGACTTATATTTGGGCCTTGTATATTACGCTATGTTTTACACTTTATTAAAGAACGGTTTGACATAGCTAAACTGCTTATTTTAACTACGAGGTCTGGGGCAAAATATAAGAGTGTATCTATTAATGAGGATGAAGGTTGTTGTGAATGCGTTATGCCACGTGAAAGCTATGCCTATTGTAATTGTGAGGTATTACCTTGTGAGTGTTATGGCAAATGTTGGGATTGTGGAAAAAGGTTTGCTCGCAGTGCCGAGAATGAAAGTAGTATCTAATAAACAATAATAGGATAAAAAGAAAAAGGGGGGATTGTAAGAAACTATAGACTAGAGTATTGTTTATTAAGATTTATGTTAAGCCAAATTTAAAAAGTAGCCAACAGACACTGATAAGATCACCGCCAGATGCCCAGGAAATCGCATATGCGAATAGCCAAGATGACCGCCAGGTGCCCAGGAAATCGCGTATGCAGACAGCCAAGATAACCGTCAGGTGCCCAGGAAATCGCATATGCGAATAGCCAAGATGACCGCCAGGTGCCCAGGAAATCGCATATGCAGACAGCCAAGATAACCGCCAGGTGCCCAGGAAATCGCATATGCAAACAGCCAAGATAACCGCCAGGTGCCCAGGAAATCGCATATGCGAATAGCCAAGATGACCGCCAGGTGCTCAGGAAATCGCATATGCAAACAGCCAAGATAACCGCCAGGTGCCCAGGAAATCGCATATGCAGACAGCCAAGATAACCGCCAGGTGCCCAGGAAATCGCATATGCGAATAGCCAAGATGACCGCCAGGTGCTCAGGAAATCGCATATGCAAACAGCCAAGATAACCGCCAGGTGCCCAGGAAATCGCATATGCGAATAGCCAAGATGACCGCCAGGTGCTCAGGAAATCACATATGCAGACAGCCACCAGACACTGCTTGTGCAAGATAAGATAACCGCCAGAGGCCCAGGAACCGACAGAGATGTATAAAAAGGGGCTGTTTGAACTGCTCAGGGCGGCAGTTGGCGGAGTGCAGACTCCCCTGTCGTCCAGCGCTGGTTTTGCTCATATTCTACTTGCTATAATTAATAAAATTTTAATTGGATTATGATCCGTTGTGGTCTCAATTTATAACAGGAGAGAATATAAAACTAAAAAGGAAAGGGGAAAAACACCAATAAACACAAGTGATGCACAATACAATTGCTCACCACCCACCAACCAATACCCAGACCAACCTGGGCAGTGATCTGTGCCTTCCGGATGACTCCCCTCACTTTATATACTGGGCATGACATGCTGTGGTATGGAATACCCCTTTGGCTACTTCGGGTCAGGTGTCCGACCTCTGCTTCCTCACAGCTTCCTGTGCCCCTCCTCACTGGCAGAGCATGAGACTGAAAAGTCCTTGATTGGGTAAGCATTATTAAGCAACAACTAAAACATTGGTGTGTTTTCAGTGTTTTTCTCAGACTAAAGTTGAAAACACAGCACTGAACCAACTACTAAGAAGGAGAAAAATAATTGTTACAGCTGAACCCAGGACATCGTCACAGAGGGTCTTGGAAGTGGAAAGTTTAGTTAATCGACAAGGTGTTAAAACTGCAGGATTTGATATGTGCTATTTAAGTATTTGTCCTTTGACTTTTCCTTGCTGCTTTTGCACCCTTTTCTCCTTCAAATCCTGGTTTTACTGGTGCATTTCTATTTCTCAGAGCAAAACTAAATAAACCAAGAGGTAGTCTGTAAATAAATAACCCACTTCTAAATATGGTGTTTTGTCAACAGAAAGTAGCTTAACTTTATTGTTAAGATTTGTGATGTGTAAAATATATTGCAAAAAAGTTCATCCTTCAGGAACATGGTTGAATCAAGCTAAGACAATTATTTAGGAGCTTAAATTAAAGGTGTTTGCAAACATGGGATTATAGCTAAGCATTGCTTTGAAGGATGTGCTTTCCTGAAGCTGTTAGGATAAATAGCCATTAATACACACACTGCTTTCCTCTCAAAAGAGGTAAGAAGGTACTTATGCAGTGAACAAAACACATGTTTCCAGGCTAGATTTATGTGCTCAAAGAGGTACTATGTTTTCCTGGAGTGCTTTTGTTTGTTATGTATGTGCTGTGTAGGAAGGAAGTAGAGTGTCAGATATGGGATGGTAAATAGGTATTCTGTGAGTAGGTGATTCACTTCTTGGGGTATTTGGCATGACTTGCCCTCAGTTGTCTTCTTTCAGTTCTTCTCAGTGCAAAATTTCCAGCTGAGCTGTTTATTGCTGTATGTTTTTCCAGACAGGAAGATGTGAATTACTTGCTGTGATTTTTGTCACAGAAATGCTGATTTAAAGACTTCTAAGGAAGTACAAGACCTACAATATTATTACCAAAGAAGCATTGTCAACGTCAGTGCTAGGCACTCTAGAAACACTTCTAAATACAGAGGCAGTACGGCAGTGTGTGTATGGGGAAGATTTCTGCATCTGAATTCAGGGTTTTGAGAAATCAGTATGCGCTCTTGGAGGACAGCAAGAGCTGCTAAGAGCTGAGCACTCTGAAAAAAATTATTTGGATGTCAGTGGAGAGTTTTTTGGCTTCATCTGTCTTGCAAATATAACCCATTGTTTCTGGGAACTCTTAACTCATGAAACAACTTACTTTCTCATTTAGTATTTTTGATGGGTAACTATGATCTTTACCTGTGGCACTATTATATTCGTTACAATTATGAAGTTATTTGTGCTGTGCTTATTTTAAATTGAAACTATACAGACCAATTAAAATATTTCAGGTCATGAAGAAGAAAATGAGAGTAGTTGGTGGGAAAATCACTATATTCTAGCAAGCATTTCCTTCTGGTTTTTCAATTGTTCTTTTGCTGAGAATTTTTATGGAAGTAGGAAAAGATTTTTTCCCAAAATAAAATTAACTGGGGGGGAATCCCCAGGTCTAAATTTGAAAGAATTTAGTGTGCAGTGGCAGAGATGGAAACTATCTGACAACAAATTGATTCAGGTCTGTGATAGAATATTTGGAAAGTAAAATGATATTGTTTTAAAGCTCAAATTCACACACTCAAGCTGGCAAAACCTTTAGCAGGGATGCATTGTCATCAGAAGAAAACTGTGGTTAGTTTAGCCAAGGTTTTGTTTTGTGGAGGGATAGCATGAGCAGGGCATGCTTCCATGCATAGTTAAACATCTCAACACCTTTGCAAATCTGACCCTTGCTGTCGAGTCCACAGAATCAGTTTTTGCTGATGGATTCCAAGTGTGGGTTGCATAAGTTTCTCCTGAGGGACACTAGCAGACTTCATAGGCTGCCAGCTCCCAGAAATATGCCCTTGGATTGCATGCACATATTTGGATATTTTGTGCAAATGAATGATAAAATATTCGACTGTGCTGGCCCATCCTAGCTGTCTTGGCTTTCTCTGTGCTTTAAACCCCTGTGAGCTCAACGCTCATTTAAACAAGCAACATGAGAAGTAGGCGCTGTCCTGGAAGCCTTTATGAACAATCTTGGGTCAGAGACCCCTCTGGATGGGCAAAGATTAATTTTTCAAATGTCTTCTGTCTACCAGCCTCAATACTTGGAGGGGCTGGTGGATCTGTTGTACTAAACATTGATTGGTTGTGTTCACAGCCTTCCACAATGGATGCAGCAGCATTGTCTGTCTCCATCTTGAGCCACATGTTCCTACATCAGTTGGTGTGTGCAGATGGGTAGCTGTGTGAAGCAGAATTAAATAGCAGACCTATCACGCTCTCCAATCTCTGTCTGCCCTTCCCTCATGTGCCATACATTAGAACTGCATCGCTTCTGCTGCCAGGGTGCCTGGCTTGGCAGGGGTCAGCATTACTCGTTCTGTCAGAGGACAAACACATCTTTCATTTTGCCCAGCAAAATATTGAAAGTGGCCACGTTCACTGTTCTGGAATAACAGAGACTTAAAGAGAGCCCCAATGTTCCAGCAGAGCCATTGCAGAAGTCCATCTGCCACTATGTTGTTTTGGGACCAAACCAGGTGTCATAAGTGTGGATGTTCAGGGTTAAGAGTTGGATGATTTGTATTGGCACACAGCACTCAAGACTATTTTCTTTATGTTTCTGTCAGAAAGGGGTCACGTTTCACTTCTCAGCTCCTTTCCTATAGCCCAGTAATTGTGTGACAGAAGAATTCATCTACCTTGCTGTCCTCTTTCCCCAAGGCTTTCCCAGCCGTGGACGAGAGTAGGAAGGATTGTTAAATGATTAATTGCTTTTGGTGTAGTTATTTTTAACCTGAATCACTTAAGTTACCGAGTTTATAGTGCAGACCCACAAACACTTCTGTTGGCCAACCCCAGAGGGCTGAAGTATGGAACTGGCCTGGGAATTGGTGATCAAGGGGTAATAGGAGACTTCTTCAGCTGGTTTCACTGCCAATGCCAATCATTTAGCTAAATCCCAACACTCGGTACAAAATTTGCAAACATCAATAAATGGTTTGGCCTTGACTTTATAGGGGTGGGGGGAGCTTCCACCACTGGGTTTGCCCAGGTCCACATAACTGGGTCAAGCAGACTTGGAGTAGAACCCAAGTCCCTTGCATCCTGGCTTAGCATAAAGCAGTAGGTCAGGCTAGGAAGGAGTGACCAGACTGCATAGGACCAAGAAACGTGCAGCTTGTTTGAAAGAGAGGAGGAATATCTTTGGCCTCTTTCCACATGGAAATAAATCATTGTAATCCTCCACAACTCACAAGACAAAAGAAACTTTTTGCATGATCATAATTAACAACACATTGTACTACAGAGCTCTTTTGTTTGCTGTTTTGCAACAGATCAGAGCAAGCTTTTTCCTCTCCTCTGCCACCCACTGCCCTCTTTGCCCTTTTGGCTCTCTCTCCCTGCACCCCAGAAAAGGTAGTGAATTTGTTTGTTGATTTGAAACTCTGAAATCCCAAACTGAGTTTCTGTCTTTTCTTCACATAAAAAAGTGGGGGAAAATATGGAAGGATTTAGGATATTTGGCCCAGCTGAAAGATTCTCCTAGACCTCAGGGAAACAACCTGTAAGGTAAAACCTCTGTCTCTTTTGTGGCAGAAGGATGTCAGTTGATAGTGTCAGAACTTGTCTGATGTAGCTTTTTTTACAGAATGTTTTCTATTACAAAACAAATCCAAGTGCCAAATCATCTGCCTTTGTTGCTTTGGTACTGTAAAGGCAATTTCCTGTTATATCTGCCCAGGGCTGAATTTAAGGTATTGATAGGTTCACTTCATGGTGGTGTTTGATCAGAGCTTCAGCTTTTATAGAAAACAGCAGTTTGTAGCCCTTATGAAGACGATTCTGCTGTTGTAACTACATCTTCCTGAGTTTGCAGGGAGCCTGAAACAGTAGCTCCAAGAGTTCTAGTCAGATGCCAAAAACTACTGGTCATTCTAGTGAGAGGAGAGGCCATGTTGAAGCCTGGCTAGGCGAAGTCTTTTAGAGAGTATGCTGGCCCGTGGATTATCTAAATCCTTTCATTGGTTTGTTCTTGAAAGACTGGGAGTTCCAGAGATCATCCTCTCAGTGCCCTTTTCTTTGGTTCCCTTAATCTACAAAATGGTGAGGGTTTGGCCTTGGTAGCATCAGTCTTTCTAACTAAACACCCAGTCCATGCCTTGGGAACTGAGTTTAGTTTCAGGGTGAAAGGAACTGTACACATACTTGGTAAGAGGTTGAGGTCATGCTTTGGGCCCAGGAGTGATTAGCTGCATGAGAATAGTAAAATGCTTTTCCTGTTTGGTATAATTAGCATTGCACATATAAAATTAACATAGGACAAAAAATGTTCTTAATTGTTAGCCAGTGAAAACAAAGTAAGATGGCTTCAGCCATTGATTTGATGTTGTAACACCCAGGGAAGGGGAGTTTGCTGTCAAACACTGCAGTCTAAAGTCTTGTCTGAGAAAATCAAATTAGTCCAAGAATCCACAGAGCAATAATTCTTCAAAATCTGAAAATGGAATGTATCTTTCAGAGTACAGAGACTCCCAGAGCCCCAAAGGAAGTCCTCGCCGCTCTGTCTTGGCTGCCAGTTAAGTCCGGATTTGTTCAGAAATTGTTCTCAACCATAAAGCTTGCTTGTTTAAGGGGCCTGATCCCAAACACATTGACTCTGGGTCTGCAGTGTGGCAGAATGGAGATGGTCTCCCATACTGGTTAGTCCTATTGGGCTGTTTGATATTATATTGTCATGGGTTGAGCAGTAGCAGTCATTTTTTCTCCTTCTTGTAGCTGGTGCAGTGCTGTGTTTTGACTTCTGGGCTGGGAACAGTTGCTTGATAGCGAGCATGTTTTGAGGGTGTTTTTGTTCAAGGCCTTTTTCTGAGCACGTGCTCTGCCGGGGAGGAGGGGAGGCCGGGAGGAAGGAGAGACAGGACACCTGACCCAGGCTAGCCAATGAGGTATTCCATACCATAGCACGTGATGCCCAGGATGCAACTGAGAGAGAGAGCTGGAAGGGTGGAGCTCTGGAGGGAAATGGAGGAAGGAGCAAGTGGTGCTCGGCCGGGCAGGGTGGAGTGAGTTGTGGGTCGGTTGCTGGTGGGGTGTTGTATTCTTTTCGCTTGTTGTTTGCTGTATCATTATTATTTGTAGTAGTAATGGCAGTAGTGATTTGTGTTATGCCTTAGCAATCAAACCATTCTTGTCTCAACCCGTGGGGGCTACATTCTTTGTATTCTCCTTCCTAACTCTCTGGGAGTTGGGGGAGCAAGGGGGGAGGGGGAGTGAGTGAGAGTACTGTGAGGATTTGGTTTAAACCACGACATTTTTGGCGCCCAACATGGGGCCCGAGGGTTTGAGATAAGAACAGATCTGAGCGGATTTCTGGTCTCTTGTCACAATGCTGATTTATTGGCTCTTAGAGTTTATTCTCCGGATCTCACAGTTTCAGGATTTTGCCAGGTACTTTAAGTATGGATTAGCTGCATTCGTGTTTATCAATCATGGCGCTTGGGCTAAAGTTTTTGTTTCACTGTACTTTATGTCAGAGGCTTGTAATATGGTGGGGCTCCGGCAGCAGGGGGGGATGGACGTGGCCGTGGACTTGGACTTGTACCAGGCTGTCCCGCTGCTCTTCGCCGTCCTTGCCCTTGTCCTCGTCGTCGTCTGCGTGGAGCTGCGTGAAGCCGGGAAGGAGGGGCCCCGGGAGCTGCCGGCAGCTGAGGCTGCCAGGGAGAGTGGCACGGGGAGCCAAACGGCTGTGGCAGAGCAGCGGGAACAGGCGGGGAAGGAGCGGAGCAGGGCGGTAGCTGAGCAGCGGGACCAGGCAGCGGGGGAGGTGAGTCCCGCGGCCGTTCCCAACCCCCTGACGGCCGAGAGTGTCCCCCGGAAGTGCCCGCCGAGCCCCGGCAGGATGCAGGAGACCACGCAGCACTTCCCAGCAAGGCAGTGGAGGAACCGAGTCCTGCCGCCGTTCCAAACCCCGCAGCGGCTGAGAGTATTCCCCGGAAGTCATCCGCCGAGCCCCAGCAGGATGCAGGAGACCAGGCAGCATTTCCCAGCAAGGCAGAGGAGGAAGATCCAGACTCAGGAGAAGAGAAGCTGGTGGTGGGAGAACTGGCAAGCAGGGCAGCTACATCAACCCCGATCCCAAAAGTTAAGTAGAGTCAGGTTTGGGTCTTGTCTACGGTTAGACAAGTACATAGGAGTACCAGGAGACTGTCCCCAAGGCTGGATAGTCATGAGTGGCAGGGCATGTGGGACAGTATGGCCAAGGATCTGGTCTACTGGGCCCCTCCAGTGCTTTGGAAGCATTGGAAGTGGAAGGCAGCTGTATGGAGTCCCCAGCAGCAAGCTGTAGAACTGCTGAAGGGGATGGTGAATGATTTTGAGCCTGGTGGGCCCAGATACTTCAGGCCATCAGTCCAGAGATGCAACATAGAGATTGACTCATGATCGAGGGGTGGACTTAAGAGTGATGGTGTATTGAAAATGTGGGATCTGGGCATGACGTGAATGGTATGGAATAAGGGGTGGATAATGTCATGGGTTGAGCAGTAGCAGTCATTTTTTCTCCTTCTTGTAGCTGGTGCAGTGCTGTGTTTTGACTTCTGGGCTGGGAACAGTTGCTTGATAGCGAGCATGTTTTGAGGGTGTTTTTGTTCAAGGCCTTTTTCTGAGCACGTGCTCTGCCGGGGAGGAGGGGAGGCCGGGAGGAAGGAGAGACAGGACACCTGACCCAGGCTAGCCAATGAGGTATTCCATACCATAGCACGTGATGCCCAGGATGCAACTGAGAGAGAGAGCTGGAAGGGTGGAGCTCTGGAGGGAAATGGAGGAAGGAGCAAGTGGTGCTCGGCCGGGCAGGGTGGAGTGAGTTGTGGGTCGGTTGCTGGTGGGGTGTTGTATTCTTTTCGCTTGTTGTTTGCTGTATCATTATTATTTGTAGTAGTAATGGCAGTAGTGATTTGTGTTATGCCTTAGCAATCAAACCATTCTTGTCTCAACCCGTGGGGGCTACATTCTTTGTATTCTCCTTCCTAACTCTCTGGGAGTTGGGGGAGCAAGGGGGGAGGGGGGAGTGAGTGAGAGTACTGTGAGGATTTGGTTTAAACCACGACATTTTTGGCGCCCAACATGGGGCCCGAGGGTTTGAGATAAGAACAGATCTGAGCGGATTTCTGGTCTCTTGTCACAATGCTGATTTATTGGCTCTTAGAGTTTATTCTCCGGATCTCACAGTTTCAGGATTTTGCCAGGTACTTTAAGTATGGATTAGCTGCATTCGTGTTTATCAATCATGGCGCTTGGGCTAAAGTTTTTGTTTCACTGTACTTTATGTCAGAGGCTTGTAATATGGTGGGGCTCCGGCAGCAGGGGGGGATGGACGTGGCCGTGGACTTGGACTTGTACCAGGCTGTCCCGCTGCTCTTCGCCGTCCTTGCCCTTGTCCTCGTCGTCGTCTGCGTGGAGCTGCGTGAAGCCGGGAAGGAGGGGCCCCGGGAGCTGCCGGCAGCTGAGGCTGCCAGGGAGAGTGGCACGGGGAGCCAAACGGCTGTGGCAGAGCAGCGGGAACAGGCGGGGAAGGAGCGGAGCAGGGCGGTAGCTGAGCAGCGGGACCAGGCAGCGGGGGAGGTGAGTCCCGCGGCCGTTCCCAACCCCCTGACGGCCGAGAGTGTCCCCCGGAAGTGCCCGCCGAGCCCCGGCAGGATGCAGGAGACCACGCAGCACTTCCCAGCAAGGCAGTGGAGGAACCGAGTCCTGCCGCCGTTCCAAAACCCCGCAGCGGCTGAGAGTATTCCCCGGAAGTCATCCGCCGAGCCCCAGCAGGATGCAGGAGACCAGGCAGCATTTCCCAGCAAGGCAGAGGAGGAAGATCCAGACTCAGGAGAAGAGAAGCTGGTGGTGGGAGAACTGGCAAGCAGGGCAGCTACATCAACCCCGATCCCAAAAGTTAAGTAGAGTCAGGTTTGGGTCTTGTCTACGGTTAGACAAGTACATAGGAGTACCAGGAGACTGTCCCCAAGGCTGGATAGTCATGAGTGGCAGGGCATGTGGGACAGTATGGCCAAGGATCTGGTCTACTGGGCCCCTCCAGTGCTTTGGAAGCATTGGAAGTGGAAGGCAGCTGTATGGAGTCCCCAGCAGCAAGCTGTAGAACTGCTGAAGGGGATGGTGAATGATTTTGAGCCTGGTGGGCCCAGATACTTCAGGCCATCAGTCCAGAGATGCAACATAGAGATTGACTCATGATCGAGGGGTGGACTTAAGAGTGATGGTGTATTGAAAATGTGGGATCTGGGCATGACGTGAATGGTATGGAATAAGGGGTGGATAATGTCATGGGTTGAGCAGTAGCAGTCATTTTTTCTCCTTCTTGTAGCTGGTGCAGTGCTGTGTTTTGACTTCTGGGCTGGGAACAGTTGCTTGATAGCGAGCATGTTTTGAGGGTGTTTTTGTTCAAGGCCTTTTTCTGAGCACGTGCTCTGCCGGGGAGGAGGGGAGGCCGGGAGGAAGGAGAGACAGGACACCTGACCCAGGCTAGCCAATGAGGTATTCCATACCATAGCACGTGATGCCCAGGATGCAACTGAGAGAGAGAGCTGGAAGGGTGGAGCTCTGGAGGGAAATGGAGGAAGGAGCTCGCAGTGCTCGGCCGGGCAGGGTGGAGTGAGTTATGGGTCGGTTGCTGGTGGGGTGTTGTATTCTTTTCGCTTGTTGTTTGCTGTATCATTATTATTTGTAGTAGTAATGGCAGTAGTGATTTGTGTTATGCCTTAGCAATTAAACCGTTCTTATCTTAACCCGTGGGGGCTACATTCTTTGGATTCTCCTTCCTAACTCTCCGGGATTTGGGGGAGCAAGGGGGGGGAGTGAGTGAGAGTACTGTGAGGATTTGGTTTAAATCACGACATATATTAACAAGATAGAAATAGGACGGGCTTTATGTAAATTATATTTTTTTTTTTGTTTCAGCCTGAAATAAAACTTCCTTGTTTGCTCCTCAGAAGAGGAGCCCTGGGAATGTTTAACAGACTTCTGTTGACTGGCTTTCCTGTTACCTTGACCTAATGTTGTCTCAACCCTGTCTTAGATTTTAGTCAAGTCACTTCAGAGCTGGGCTACTTTCCCTGGAGATCTGTGAATTTTAGACTTGATGTGGTGCAGCCAGATTCATACTCACTGTGACTGTAATTGTAGAACCAGGAATTGAGGGGCTCTGAGATATGAGGGAAATCTGAGCTGGGAGATCTGTAGGCATATTCTAGACAGGATATGCTGGTGCTAGTCCAATGCAGCCTGTTGTGAAATATAGAAGCTCATAAGCTTGGGTGCAGTACCCTGCTAGAGTGGCTTGCTCATGCTGTGTGGGCTACTAGCTTGGGTCTCTGCTAGCTCAGGTGTTGCTTCCCTAGGGTTTTTCTCCCTAAATTTAAGAATTGGATCTTGTGTTGATGGATGTTCTGCTTGTCCAGCAGCCAAGTACAAATTATTCCTCCTTCTAACTGCAGTTTGCAAGCCAAGAGTTAGACCATATTAGCTAGGGAACCACTGCGTTTCCTGTCTGTCACTGAGTGCAGCCTGGGGCATCTCATGCCTGAGATGGATAGGGTTCAGCTGTTGAAAGGAAGAGCCCTTCCAGAAAAGCTGCTTGTGAACTGGGGGTGGATGGAAGGGGTAGAGGGTTCAGAGTTTTGAAGTATAGTGTCTGGGTGTCCTTCTGTTCCATGACCCAACCCTGGAGATTGGTGTGGGTTCTGATGGGTAGCTGTGGGTGGTGCATGAGGTCAGATGACAAGAGGGAGAGAGAGGCTATTATGTGCTGATGTGCTACAACCAGAGAATGTGCTTCCAGCTGAGCCCACATTCAGAGGAGCTCTGCTACAAGGTATGCTCCCCAGCTGCAAACTTGACACCATCATCCCTCTCCATTGTATCACCCAGCCTATGGGATATCCTGTTTTGGAGGAAAAGAGCACAAGGAGATTTGCAGAATGAAAGTGCCTGATGGTCTGATGAATTGTAGGCATGTAAGGTTCTGCCGGAGCAGGAACACAGGCCCTTGGTCAAAGCAAATATTAAGGTATAATGATGAGAATACAAATCTGAAAGCACTCTGATAAATAAATGTCAAAATCTAATAGTTCTGAGTTTGGTTTTGGTTTTCCTGATGGATCTACATTGTGCTGCTTGCTTAAAGAGTAACTAATGTTTATTTTTGTTCTGCAGTGTTTATTTAGGGAGCAACTTCAGAATCAGGCCATCAGTTAGTAACTTTGAATACTCTGACACTCTGAATGGTAGCAATATAATAAGGTTCCTCTCTTTTTATGGTGCAAATGGGTCCTCATGGTCATCGTCTCTTTCTGGAAGGCAAGATATCTCATAATTGTATCTGTCTTCCTCCTTTTTAGGTCAGCTCTGAGATGCTGGGAAAAATCCCCATCCTAAAGAGTCTTCGCTACAGAGAGAAGCAGACTGGCGACCCTCCAAGATGAACATTCAGACTTGGCAAATACCAACACACCAGCAGCATTAAATGAGAGGGCAATGGTTGAAAATACAAGACTGCAGGCTGCTATGGGCTCAGCACACTGTGTCAAAAGTGATTATTTAAGTCTCAGATTTAGAGGGATCTGGCATGATTGCTACTGTGTACCTGGGGAACATATCTCCCAGCATAAGAGTGAGCAGGTTGAAATGTGCTTTAAGGGAATTCCATGCAACTCCTTTATGACTGAATTGGCAAGGAGCACAGCATAGGGCTCTTCTCAATTACAAGGATAAAGCAACTGCAGAGTGCTGTATCCTCTTTGAAAGGCTTGAGCCTCAGGGGTTATCCTTAGTGAATTGAGCTGGCCAAGAATCAGAAAAACAAAGGGCAAGTAGAAATCAATAGTAAGAAATTAATATGAATAGAGGGGGAAAAATAGGCGTTTTCATTGTTTTGTGAGAAGCCAACCTAAGTTTTCAAGGATATTAGTATATCCTCTGCTTTCTGCAGGCTAAACAACAAAGTGCAGACAGCTTTTCAAACAAATGAGGCATACATCTCACAACTGACTTGCCTGCCTCATTTCTGCAGTTGTACATGCAAAATGTATTTGTCAAGACAGATGACAGAGGGGACATTTCTTTGAACAGTTATCCACAAAGTACCTGCACTCTGTGTATTTGGGGTTTTTTTTTGAGGGGGAGTTGATTTGCTCTTTGGTTTGTACATTTTTTAGGCCTGGATCAAAAACTTGCTCCTTGGTAGCTGTGTTCAGCCATGTGAGCGAGGTGGTTATGTTCTATCAGCTAAAGGTTGTACCTGTAAATTTGTACTTGTGAGCTTGAAAGCCAGCTGCAGAAAATCTGTTCTAAGGCTTACAATTCTGCTTTTTAATAGCTTTTGTCTGTTGGGAGCTTCCAGTATATTTTTAATAGAAATGGCTGGGGGGAAAGAGTGCCCTTTTTGTGCTCTTGAAGAATGGCTATGGAAACACTGGCTCAGCCACCGAGTTCCAACAATAGCTATTGCAATCAGGTGAAAGAGATGGTACCTCCTTTCTCAGCTTTGTTTTGTTAATTCAGCCCTTTATAAACTTTGTATTTCATATTTCAGTCTGGCAGAGGAAAGTGAAGACCAGTTTTCTCCTCTGCTTTCCCCCAAAACATTTCAGGTGCCTCTTTTTCATGGATGCAGATAATTATTAATTAGCTGCTTTTTCTGATTGTCTCTTACAATCTAGTGTGATTCTATTGTCTCTGTGAAATTACATGAATATTAATCATTGTAGTAGAAATTGAAAACAGATGGACCACAGTCAAAACCTGTGGGTGCCTCGTTTGGTATTGAGTTGTTTGAAAAGTTGCTGGAGATGGTAGCAAAGCCTGTTCCTGCTGTGCCTATGTCACCACCAGCGTGGTTTTCTTGCACCCACAACAGCAGACAGCAGTACTGGCAACTTTTCCTTGTAAAAGGGCTGTCCAGTACCAGCTTGAACAGTAAGATTTGTATGCACATGAACATTCACTTATTGTGTAAGAGAGCATGGTGATTTATTTGGCATGGCTTTTATTACTACTTATTTTTTTTTCTCCTTTGGTTTCCTATTCCTGAAAAATAAAAGTTGAATTTTGGCCGAACCATCCTTTATAAACAGAAGCACTTTTGCCATTGATGCTGGGCACATAGTCAAAGTAAGCATCTAAAGGGATATTATTTTTAAGTATGAGTTGGAAACTTTTTTTAACCAGAAGGTACTGTTAAGTGTATTTTAAGCACGTTATTATGCCTCAAGGGGCAGACATTTCATACAGTATTAAATAAAAAGTTCTCATCATTATTATGTACTCTGTACACGGGGCCTCAAGGAAATTGTTGTTTCAACTTCTTGTCAACAAAGGAAAGGTTTCTGAAAATAAATAATGCCACGCTCTAAAATGCTCTCTTTTTCTGTAGCTCAAAATTATTTTCAGTATCACATAGTCTGAATTAAAACATAAGTAAGTGCTGTGGAGTCCTCTGCATTTTGTTTCAATAGTTGTGCACTTCAAGGGTAAGAGTCAGTGGTTATGTTACTACTTATACATACTCATTATATCATGAGCTTAGAAAGCAAAGGAAAGAAAATGAAAAAAAATTTACATGTCACTGCCTTCCCCTTCTAAATGATGGCAAATTAAGTAAAGTGACATCTGATGTTCTCTTTGACTCTTGCAATACTGCTTGCTTGGGTAAAGACACCCAGATAACCTTCACAGTTAAAAAATAGTTATTTGCCAAAGAAAACTTTCAGCATCACAAACTTCCCCTGTTGCATTACAGATGGAACCAGCCTTTTCTGGTCAAATTTGAGGGAATTTCATCCTCTACCTTATTTAATTTATTAACAGTTGAAGTTTCAATACAGATATGTTTACATGCTACGTAAATGAATTATGTTGGCTTGCTCTGCTCTCAAGGTTGTGCAGAGTTGGGGCCAGGCCTGTCTAGACGGTTTTCTGTTTGGAGCTGTAGTTCTGTGTGTAACTCACAGGATGAGCTGTGCAAGGTCTGTATAGAGTTGGGCAAATTTCTACAGTGTTTTTCTACCTATCACTTATTTCTGTCATGTACTGCAATAGTGAAACATGGCCCTACTTTCCCAACAGGTAAGTAATGGTCCAAACCACACTACTAAGAAGATATTAGGCACCCTCCGGAAGCTATCAGGAGAACTGGCTACAAAGGATTTGGAGCAGGCTGAGGTTCTCAATGACATTTTGCCTCAGCCTTCACTGGCAAAGGCTCTGACCGCACCACCCAAGTCTTGGAAGGCGGATGCAGGGATTGTGGGAATGAAGACCTTGGGCCCACTGTACGAGAGGACCTGGTTCGAGACCATCTTAAAAACCTGAATGTACACAAGTCCATGGGCCCTGATGAATTCCATCCAAGGGTCCTGAAGGAGCTGGCAAATGAAGTTGCAAAGCCACTGGCCATCATATTTGAAAAATCATGGCAGTCAGGTGAAGTTCCTGATGACTGGAAAAAGAGAAATATAAACCCCCATTTTCAAGAAGGGGAAAATGGATGAACCCTGGAAATTACAGACCAGTCAGTCTCACCTCTGTGCCTGGCAAAATCTGAGAGCAGATTTTCCTGGAAGGCATGCTAGGGCACATGAAAAACATCAAGGTGCTTGGTGACAGCCAGCATGGCTTCCTTAAGGGGAAATCCTGCCTGACCAATTTGGTGGCCTCTATGATGGGGCTACAGAACTGATGGACAGGGTAGAGCAGTTGACGTCATCTACCTGGACTTGTGCAAAGCATTCGACACTGTCCCACACAACATCCTTGTCTCTAAATTGGAGAGACATCAATTTGATAGATGGACCACTTGGTGGATAAGAAAGTGGCTGGATGGCTGCACACAAAGAGTTGTGGTCAACGGTTCAATGTCCAGTTGGAAACCAGTAACGAGTGGTGTCCCTCAGGGATCGGTGTTGGGACCGGTCTTGTTCAACATCTTTGTCAGTGACATGGACAGTGGGATTGAGTGTGCCCTCAGCAAGTTTGTCGATGACACAAAGCTGCATTTTGGTTGATATGCTGGAGGGAAGGAATGCCATCCAGAGGGACCTTGACACACTTGTGAGGTGGGCTGATGCCAACCTCATGAAGTTTAACCATGCCAAGTGCAAGGTCTTACACCTGGGTTGGAGCAATCCCAGGCACAGCTACAGGTTGGGCAGAGAAGAGATTCAGAGCAGCCCTGCAGAGAAGGACTTGGGGGTGTTAGTCAATGAGAAACTGAACATGAGCTGGCAGTGTGCGCTTGCAGCCCAGACAGCCAACTGTATTCTGGGCTGCATCAAAAGAAGCGTGACCAGCAGGTCAAAGGAGGTGATTCTGTCCCTCTACTCAGCTCTCATCAGACCTCACTTGGAGTACTGTGTGCAGTTCCAGTGTCTTCAACATAAAAAGGACATGGAACTGTTGGAACAAGTCCAGAGGAGGGCCATGAGGATGATCAGTGGCCAGGAGCACCTCCCGTATGAAGACAGGCTGAGAAAGTGGGGGCTGTTGAGCCTGGAGAAGAGAAGGCTGCGTGGAGACCTCATAGCAGCCTTCCAGTATTTGAAGGGGGCCTATAGAGATGCTGGAAATAGAATCATAGAATCATAGAATAGTTAGGATTGGAAAGGACCTCAAGATCATCTAGTTCCAACCCTCCTGCCATGGGCAGGGACACCTCACACTAAACCATATCACCCAAGGCTTCATCCAACATGGTCTTGAACACTGCCAGGGATGGAGCATTCACTACCTCCCTGGGCAACCCATTCCAGTACCTCACCACCCTAACAGTAAAGAATTTCTTCCTTATATCCAGTCTAAACCTCTGCTGTTTAAGTTTCAACCCGTTACCCCTTGTCCTATCACTACAGTCCCTAATGAATAGTCCCTCCCCAGCATCCCTGTAGGCCCCCTTCAGATACTGGAAGGCTGCTATGAGGTCTCCACGCAGCCTTCTCTTCTCCAGGCTGAACAGCCCCCACTTTCTCAGCCTGTCTTCATATGGGAGGTGCTCCAGTCCCCTGATCATCCTCGTGGCCCTCCTCTGGACTTGTTCTAACAGTACCATGTCCTTTTTATGTTGAGGACACCAGAACTGCACACAATACTCCAAGTGAGGTCTCACGAGAGCAGAGTAGAGGGGCAGGATTACCTCCTTTGACCTGCTGGTCATGCTCCTTTTGATGCAGCCCAGGATACAGTTGGCTTTCTGGGCTGTGAGTGCACACTGCTGGCTCATGTTCATTTTCTCATTGACTAACACCCCCAAGTCCTTCTCCGCAGGACTACCATGAATTTCCTTTTTGCCCAACCTGTAGCTTTGCCTGGGATTGCTCCGACCCAGGTGTAGGACCTTGCACTTGGCATGGTTAAACTTCATGAAGTTGGCATCAGCCCACCTCACAAGTGTGTCAATGTCCCTCTGAATGGCATTCATTCATTCATTCATTCTCAGTTTAGAGACAAGGATGTTGTGTGGGACAGTTTCGAACGCTTTGCACAAGTCCAGGTAGATGACGTCAACTGCTCTACCCTGTCCATCAGTTCTGTAGCCCCATCATAGAAGGCCACCAAATTGGTCAGGCAGGATTTCCCCTTAAGGAAGCCATGCTGGCTGTCACCAAGCACCTTGTTGTTTTTCATGTGCTCTAGCATGCTTTCCAGGAAAATCTGCTCCCAGATTTTGCCAGGCACAGAGGTGAGACTGACTGGTCTGTAGTTCCCTGGTCCTCCATTTTCCCCTTCTTGCAAATGGGGGATATATTTCCCTTTTTCCAGTCATCAGGAACTTCACCTGACTGCCATGATTTTTCAAATATGGGGGCCGGTGGCTTAGCAGCGTCATTTGCCAGCTCCTTCAGGACCCTCGGATGAATTTCATCACATCCCATGGACTTGTGCACATTCAGGTTCTTAAAATGATCTTGAACCTGATCCTCCCCTACAGTGGATCTAATGATGCTATGATAGTTGTATTTCCAACTTATGTAGACTGAATAGAGAGCAGGCCTGAGGAGAAAGACTTGAGAGTGTTGGTCAGTGAGAAACGCAACAAGACCTGGCAGTTTGTCTTTGCAGCTCAGAAAGCATCCATGTCCTGGGCTGCATTCCCAGCAGCATGACCAGCAGGTCCATGGAGGATATTTTCCACCTGTATTGTGCTCTCGTGAGACAAACAACCCACCACCCCCACCCCCGCAGTCCTGCATCCAACTCAGCACAAGAGTGATGTATAGCTGTTGGAGCAAGTCCAGAAGAAGCCACAAAGATGCTGCGAGGGCTGGAGCACCTATGCTCCAGAGACAGGCTGAGAGAGTTGGGCTTGTTCAGCAGGAGTTTGAGCCTGGGCACTCTGAAATCAACATGATTTCTATCTTGGACACTGAGGGAAGCAGTGACAAGGATAGAGCCTTTACTGCTGCTTGGGGAGTTTCTCATCTTTAGCTAAAGGACATTTAAATGCAAGATGCTAAATTGCTCTTTAATTAAGCAATGCAAGACTGCCCAAGGCACACTGCTACATGGACTCCTAGTGTCTTTAGCTGTATGATGTGGATTTCTTCCTGTGGGCTGACCAAGCTTCTACTTGAAGAAGCAGCTGATGTTGAAGAAAAAGTGAATGGGAATCTGCCTCTCTTAGAGGTTGGTTCAGGCTCCCTGAATGCTCAGGAAGACATCAGTTATGCTTGAGTCACTTCTGACTTTTCTCTAAATCCACAAAACTCTGAAGTGCAATACTTGGACTCTCATCTTATAATGAAACATGAGAAACTGAGGCCTGCTTATGTTTTACTTTGTCCCAGACCAAGATATTTTAATGAAAATGAAACTATGAAGTCTATAGCCTAAAGAATTTACAGTCAGAATTAACAGGTTTTAAAGATTAGAACCTTTACTCAAATAGTAATTCTTCATTTAGTACCTGTTGTAGCTGTGGCCTTGCTGCTAGCAGGTAGGTTGACCTTGTTTATGTCTACATAGACAGTTTGTGCCTCATCTCAGGTGGATACCAACCCCTTATATCCCTTCTTCCTTGTTGTGACTTAAGTCTAGGTTTTCAGAGGCTTCTGTGCTTCAAGCCACCTTTCTTTAATGGCCTTTCTGTGACTACTCATGCCTGGACCGATGGGGAGAAGGTGTCCTTCAGCACTTAACCCCCAGTCTCTGAGTGCAGTGAGATATCCTTCCATCTTAAGACTCTCATGATAAAAACATCTACAGTGACAAAGAAGTGCCTGGATGCTGCCAAGAAGTCTGAAACACTGGTGATAGATGGGCAGTCTGCTTTTAATAGGGAATTAAGTGTTCCCAAACACAGGCTTGATTTATTGCAGGTCACTCACAGCATCAGAAGAGCCTGCACTTCACTGCTGTGTGATGAGAAGAAAAGCTCAGTAGTACAATGGGAAATACTTTACTGAGGCAACTTTGTTCAGAAGTAATTAAAAATTAGGTCTTTCTATTCTCTGTGCAGCCTGATGTCCTTGCCTGTCATGTGGTTCAGCACATTCTTTCCAGCCCCTTTCATGGCACAAACAAGTTGGGATGTTGATATTGCATGCCCCTCTTTTTCAGGGTTCAGTGGGGAAAGATGCTGAACAGCTCTGGAGGCTCGTCAGTGTGAGGAAACCCAGCTCCATGCTCCTGGCAGCAGTGTGGCATCCAGCAGCAACCACCCTAGGTGTTACATCGCGGATATGAGCTTCCCAGGGCCATTCCACCCTTTTTCCTCCCCTCACTTGTGGGAGAGATGCAGGAAGAAAACAGTATCAGATGAATGGAGCCTCTACCAGATCCATTAGGCTGGAGACCATGGTCACTTTGGAGGGGATTTTCTTTTGTTGAATGACATTAGTCACAGCGTGGTGTGTGGCACAGAGCAGCGAGGCAACATTGTAATCTGCTAACAATAAAAGCGAGGTGGCGAAGTGCCACTAAATGCTGAAAACTATACAGTCACTCCAGTTTCCTTTCAGACAGCTACATCCATGCATTTCCTGGAACAAGGACAAGGCCACACAACTTCAAACCCACCCAAGACAACAGTGAGTAAACAAGCTTTGTTGCTGTGTAGTCTTCTCAGAGTGACAAGAGTCAGAAATTGTTTCCATAGAGAGAAAAAGTTAAAAAAAAAATTAAAAAAAAAATCATCTTGGCATCAGGGTGGGGAGGGAGCAGAGTCCTCTCCTGGGTCACACCACCAGGTCCCCATCCACCCCTCCAGTACCTCCATGCAAGTCAGTCCCTGGTCCCCTCCCAGAAAGCAGTCTTCACAGAGGCTTTAACTCATTATCTTTGGAAACCAATAAAACAGCTCAGGAAAGGGATGGTTAAATACTGTCTTTAAGTCATATCTGTCTGTTTTGTTTGGGTTTTTGTGGGTTGTTTGGGTTTTTTTTTCCCCTTGTTACCTTCTACTGCTCCAAAAGGAGAAGCAAATGTTTTTTTAGGGGAATGTTTCCATTGAAAAAAATCTAGCACTGGGGCTGTGTTTTTCTCCACAACGGCAGCAAGGGGGGAGGAAGGGGAGGAAAAGCATGTGCTGGGATTTCTCTCATTCCAGTTCCTCAGGAGGAACAGCCCCATGTAGCAGTTCTGCCTCTGGAGGAAACATCTGTGGCTGTGGCCATGTTACTCAGGCAAACTCAGGTAAACCCCCTCCATGAGGCAGGCTGTTACGTACAAATGCTTTTATTTCCTCATTGCCATCTATTGAAGATTATCTCCCTACAAGAAAAGTGCACCATTTCCCATGTTTTCATGTGTAATGTCAGTGATGTCCGCTATAAACATAATGAAACAATTCCCTGCCCCTAAACTGACATAGGTATAAAAGTTACTGGTTTTCATCTTTCAAAGCACTGCAGAAATGTTTAGGGTTGTGTTCTGGGCTGGGCATCTCACTGAAATCACTGGGAGAAATGAGTTCAGGATATGGACCTATCTAGTCAATCTTTACAGTGGTCCCAGTAACATTCATGTTTTACAAATGGGAAAGTGAGGAAGGTGGAAACGGCTCCTGTTAGACTAGATGCAACTGGTAATTAATACCACTTTGAAAAACAAATGGAGAAAAAAAGACTAGAAAGTCATCAAAAGCTCTCTAAAAAAAAAAAACCCAAAACCAAAACCCAAACACCACAAACAACACACACACACCCAAACCCATGGCATGGTAGCCTTTGGATTTCTCTTTGTCACAGGTAACTGATGTCCCAGAAGGGCATCTTGTTGCTTCCCAATGGATCCAGCAGATCCTCAAACTCCAGAGGAACCGTCCAGGTTCAGGCACACAACACATGCCTCCCTCCAGTCCAGGGACAAAACACAGCTCTCTTGCCCTGGGAGATGAGACAAGACACAAGAGAGAAACTGAGATACTTTCCCCCAAATGTGCCTCCTCCAGAGGTCTGGCAAGTCACAGAAGTGTGTTACAGTCCACCCATCCCATGCAGGAGCACATGGAGCTAAACAGGTATTTTTCTTTCTTTAAGGAATAAGGCAAACATATGGACAAATATTTGTTAGATCGGAGGGGAAAAAGGAAGGGAGAGAAACATTCATGAAACACTGCAAAAGCTTTGACATTTCTAGGCATTAGTGCATCCATTGCTGCCTCCCCTCAGTATTTTTGAGTGACTACTTGTTCAGACAAGAGTAATACTTACATTTTTCCAGGGGGATATCATGTTTTCCAGAGTGTTTCCAGGCACCTCCATTGCTCAGACTCCAAAGCATGCCATTTCCATCTCTCTGAAGGAGGTGATTATTCAGCTAACTGCCCTGCAGCAGCCCTTTTTTACCACCACAGAGAAACACAACTGCTATAGTAAGTTTTGCTCCAAGTGAACTCTTGGAACTGTCCTTGCAAGATTTTCCAGGCCATGTCATCTTGCTTTTCCAGGTGTGTTTGCTTATTTTTTCAGTAATTAGCCTGAAGCTGAGTCACAGAACTGCACTTTCTATACCAGCCTGGATTTTTCCAACTCCTGCTGTTTTAAATGAAGAAATGCCTATGTTCAGGCTCATATATGTACACAAGGGTAAGAACTACTGAAGTGGCACTGCCAGTGTCCCCACATCTCTTTCCAATTCTCTAGAATTGTCACTTGCTCTCTGATGCTTATCCCAGCGGCCTGTAGGCTTCCTGGGATCTCTCAGAGGACCTGTGGGAAGTGCCCAAGAAGAAGAAATTCATGTTTACAACAGTGATTCACCTCAGTGAAATTTTCTGAAGGAGTTTTACAAGGGCATGTAGTGATAGGACAACGGGGAATGGCTTTCTGTTTAAAGAGGGGAGATTTAGATTAGATTTTAGGAAGATATTCTTCCCTGTGAGGGTGGTGAGGCACTGGCACGGGTTGCCCAGAGAGATCAGAAACCACGAGACCCAGCCGGGTTTGAATCTCAATTTTGGGAAAAGCGAGGCTGGGGGGAGTGGTGCCGGTGGTACTGGTTGCCGACAGCAGGTGACGCTGCTGTCAAGGTAACGGCCCCGCTTCCCCCCCTTCCCCCGGGATTCCCCCAAATCTCCCCCAAATTCCCGAGAGACCCTTCGACGGCAGCCCTGCCCCCCAAAAAAAGACCGCAGTTACACCCCTAAATGTGTCTCCACCCTGCGGGAGACCGACCCAGCCCAACATCGCTTTTTACATGGACTCTGCAGTGCACATCTCCGCTTTGGGATCCCCCCCCATCACCCCTAAGCCGTGCCCCAACGTGGGATCATGTGCCTCTCATAAACCCACAGGTGGGTGGCAGCAGCCAACGAAGGATCCAGCTCTGGGTGACCTTGCAGGGGTGGGAGAAGCCCCCGGAAAGGAGAAGGGGGAAGCGTTGAGGCTGTCAGTACACCTAGACAGCTGCATCCCTGCAATGGCAGGCCATGGCCCTGGTCCAGCACCCCGGGACTCCTAGCCGGGGGTACATCCTGCATCAAATCCCATTGGAGACACCAGGCCCTGTTTCTCATCACGCTCCAAAATTTCAGGCCAATTTCATGGGCATCTGCAAGGAGAAACTCTTTCCTATCATAGAAATGCCAAAACCCCACAGAAAATCCTGTTGTTATATCACCTACGGATTGGGAAGTGGGTGAAGGGATTGCTGATACCAAACTGAGCCACAGCAGCTAACCATGGTCAGATCTGGGCCATTACACAAGCAAATAAAATGTTTCTGAGCAAGCCTATGTCTCATCTCCTCGTATAGGGCTCCAATAGCATTTCTGAGTGAGCTGACTTTTCCTGGCTTCCTACCAGAGCCCAAACAACCCCACAAGACATGAGCAGAGCATATACAAAGGGACCACTTGTAATAGCGACTAGAGGTTTATTCCATCCCCTGGGACAATACACACAGGGAAAAACTCAAGTTTGTCTTGTGCAGAAGAAGGGCTAGGAGCAGAAGCCAGTGGGGTTTCATCCTCTCCTCGCTGCTGTAGGTGTCTGAGATGCACAGCTGTCTGTTTAGACTGTGCTCACTGGCTTGAGGAATATGTGGTGTCCACAGTATGTGGTGGTGGCTCTGTTTTTCCAGGCTTGGAAGACGACAGAAAGGAAAAAATGAATCATGTAAACCTTTGTTGAAGACCAGCTATCAAACCCCTTCAAGCAGGGCCTAAGGCTTGCAAGGTGCCTGCCTGCCCTTTCCAGCTCAGTACCAGTGCCACACACAAATGGGTGAGTACAAAAATTAATTTTGAAGAATTAAAATGAACTTTAGGAGCAACACTGAGGTTTCAAGGGAGGAAAAGCCACTTGACAGAGACTGAACTCCTAAGTCTGGACTTTTACTTCAGCCACACCTAGCAGAGATACATGCTTCAGGAGAAAAAAAACAGCTTAGGTATAAAAAGAATGGGAATGACACAGCTTACTTTCAACAGGGATGGGCAGCAGTGCAGATGATAGAAGAATCAACCCATAAAGCCATAAAACGCAAAAGCCCCCACTAACTGCAGGGTAATTGCTGCTAGCTTAAACAGATCTAATCTAAAAATTAAAAAAAAACAACCAAACAACCCCAACACCCCCCCCCCCAAAAACCAACAAACAACAAAATCCCCTCTCACTACAAAGAGCTTCCCCAAACTCTGATAAACCCTTTCCCACCTGCCTTAATTAAAAGAATGGATATATTTGATGTTGTTACCAGGTAACTTGGCTTTTAATTAAGCTGATGACATACAGCTGGACTAATTACTGTGCACTAACCTAATTCCCTTATATAAAGGCAGAAATAGGCAGGCAGTTAAACAGATTAATTTGCATGCATCTTTATTTTTTCAATATAGGTGTATAATGTTCATAGTGAAAATGCTGAGATAGACATATCAGCCCACGGATTAAAGCAAAATTTCCTAGGCATAGGAAACTCCTTAATTAGACCAAATAAATACAAACTTTGTAGAAAACGACTTATTTTTTTTATGAACCAGGCGTGTGTCCCTACTGCCTTCTCTTCTCTAGCTGTACATTTATCTCTGCCCAATGCAGGACTGTGATGGTGGAGAACTTAATCAGCTCGAGGTTTTTTTGTTTGTTTTTATTATTATTATTATCGCTCTCCTGTAGCCGCTACGAGCAGAGGTTCCGCGGGGATGCGGAGCTTGAGCTACCCGAAAAATTACCGTGTCCCTCCCGGGGTGGAGGAGAAAGAAGGAGCTGCAGGCTCCATCCCCACAGCGTCGTGCCTTGTCCCCGAGTAAGAAGCAAAGAATAAGAGTCAAATCCTGCCTTTCACTTTCTCCTTGGGGGAAAATTAAACAATATTAAATAAATAATAACAAAAAGAGAAAAAATTAAATCGTCTCTGGTTTTCATCCCTCCTTTCAATATCATAATTTTAAATACCTCAGTGCAGCCTTCCCAGGGCACCAGAACCCTTGGAAGCTGCTGCCAAACCCCAAAAAATCTGTTTCGAGTCTGCACCGAGATGGGGAATTATCGCAGGAAGGTTTGTGGCGACCACTCCACGCCCTGCGGAGCCCACAGATTCCTCAGATATAATTACGTATGTTATGATGCATGCTTGTTTATTTGCTGCTCATACAATCATGAAGCCCATGTACAAATAACATACATGTTTTATTTCGGTTAGACAAAACGTACACAAAAGGGCAGGGCGAAAAAAAATCCCCAATAAAACCCACATACAGATGTATACAGTGCAAAAAGAATTAAAATAAAACCCAAAATATAGAGAAGAGAGGGAATGGAATAATCCTTCATTATATATATATTTCTATGAAAACATACAGAGAATTGTCTTTACACAGAGACCACAATCGGCTTAATATTTACAAAGGTTAACTAAATATATATATATATATAAATCTATATGGCAAACATTGCCAACAGAGATTCACCAATTTAATACTGATCAACTGAGACTACTCGTGTCTTGATTATTAGCAACGACAACAAAAAATGTAGAATAAATAACAGAATGAGCATGGCTGTCTTTTCAAAGTGCCTTTTTCTCTCTGCATAGGGTCTGATCCTGCAGTCTTTATTCAGGCAAAAAAAATTTATTAACAGCTAATATTAATAGTTTCACGTTTGTTGGGGGAAAAAAAAAAGAAAGAAAAGGGTGTGTGTGTGTGTGTTTCTCCAAAGAGGGGGCTTGAAGTGAAGCAGAATTGAGAGGGTCGAGCGGGGGGACCCCGGACCCTCCTCCCTTGGTGCAGCGCAGAGGGGCTGTGGGATGCGCAGGTTTTGGGGTCGGGGCCGTCTACAGCCCCAAAGCCAAGCTGACCCTGCGCCCGCCAGCTGTGCTGGTGGCACCGCTCAATGCCAAGGCCAAAACTGAATTAGTAATTGCCTTTTTTTTCTTTTAAAAAGAACCATCAAACCCTCATTTATCAAATCCTTAACGCAAACTCTCAGTCGGGGTGTTTTGGGGGGAGGATTCTTTGCTCTCTTCTCAACCCAGCCCCAAACGAAGAAGCAGAAGGCAGAGACCTTCCGTGATTGAAGAGCTGCGTTGGAGGGTCCAGCTGATACTCAGCTGAGGGGCAGGTTCAGCCCTGGTTCCCCGCCCACTTCCTGGGCACCGGACTCTCCCTCCCGGGCACAGATGGTCCTCAGAGACCCTCCACTTCCACGGAGAGGGTCCGGGAGAGGGGGGTCGGGACCCGAGTCAGGCCTCGCTGCTCCCGAGAGGTGTTTTTTCCTCCCTGTATCACATAACGCATGGCTTGATGTCCTGGTATGTCACTTGGTGGTGGTAATAGGAGCCGCTGCCTGATGAATGCATGGAAGAGGAGGCCATGGCATTGAAAGAGAAGACGAATTCCTTTCTGTCACACGTGCTCAGAGACTGGGAGTGATACCACGGGATGCCTGCGGGACGGAGAGAAAAGATCATCAGCCATCAAAATGATATCTGCTGGGGAGGTTGAAGGTGGGGACGGAGGAGAGAAAGCTACCATCTGGATTAAAAAAACCCAACAAAAAAACAAAACCCCAAAATAACCCCCAAACCCTCTGCAGCTCCCATGTCCCAAAGTGGAATTGCTGCATTTCTGCGTTTTCACACAAATACACGGGCACTCCTGGGGCTCTGCAGGAGCGGACAGGTGCGATGGGGAAAACCTCCTGCCTGGCCCAAGGACGCTTTGGGGAGATGGGATCTGGGTTGGGTTAAATTTTCCCCCCATTTTACGCCCTTGAAGGTATCGGCTGCTTTTCCCATGTCCTCCGCGGGATCTATCATAGGCCAGATGCCGGAAATGCACCTGTTGATCCAGGTGCACATCCATCCACCGAGGCCGACTTCATGGACCGGGCGGAGAGACCGAGGGTGAAAAGCCGGGGGATCGGAGTTGTTCCTGCCTTTTCTGCTGACACTTCGGAATAGATAAACGCCCCGTAAACTCGGGGTGCTCCGGGAAGGAGCGTCTGCCCAGGGCTGCTCCCCGCCACTCCGGCCCTCATCGTCAGGGCGTTAAACCGGAGCATTTAAGTTAAGGCCGAGGGCAGGCCAGGAGGCTCCTCTAGCTTAATTTTTGCTCTGCTTTCCAGCAGATCCGAGTGTGCTCACTCCCAAGGAGCGGCCCAGGGCTGCATCTGAGCCTGGCCGCTCCATCCGGCCCGGATGATGCATATTTTCCTCCACTTCACTTTGTGGTTTTGCCCCGCTGACGCTCCATTTCACACCCGTTTCTGCCGAGCGTTTTCCTCTCCCCCAAAGGCCCGGGGTGATGTGCAGAGATCCTCAACCCTGCCCCTTCATCCGGCCATGGGTCCCAGGGCTCCCCTGTACCCCGAGATTCTACTCCCCGATGTGAATTTGTGACGCAAAACAAAGCATCTCGTCCCTCCTGAGGCCTCCTCCCGGCTGAATGACCATCTTCCCCTTTCAAAGAGCCAGGGCAAATCCTCCCACAGCAGCTCCATCCCGGGGCCAGGGGTGATGGCACACCTGGGCTGCAGAGGACTGGGGCCCCCCCGATTTCTGCATGGATGGAGAGTAGACAGAGGTGATAGGCCTGGGAAACAGCCCTGAGAGGAGTGGATGGCGGGGCCGGGACTGTGAAGTTGGCGGGCACCCCTGTCGGGAAATGCCCCCCTTTTTCTCCCTCCGGCGCTCCCTAGGTCCCGATGGAAAGTGAAGACCCCTCGGGCCCATCCCTGCAGCCTCCCGCCTGCTTGAGCCCATCGGCCCCGGCAGCGGCAGCCCGGGGCAGCAGAGACCCAGCCCGGCTGCTCCCTGCCCAGCAGCGGCGGGGAGCCTGGCCGGCTGCCCTGGTGCCGGTCAGAAGGGAGGCAAGAAGTGGATCTATGCGTGGCCAGCAGCCCCCAGCTGACCCCTGCGGCGGCGGTGTCGGGTGTGTCCCACGCGTGTCTGTGCCTTACCTTGGAGCTCGGGGGTGTTGTGACTATTCTGGTGCAGGTAGGACTGGTCGAGGGAGTGCATGGAAAGGCTGGAGGAGAGTGGGTTTGCCGTGTGGTTGCAGGGTGAGAGGGGCTGCTGCTTGATGTAGGATGCACCAGTGTTCAAGGCCGCCGAGGCAGAGGGTGCCCACGCCGAGGCCGAGCTAGAGTAAACCGAGTGAGGCTCCATCACACTGCCGCTGGCAAGCAGCGGGGAGGTGGGCACAGAACTCTCGTTGTGCGGGTAGTCCCCTGCCGAGGAGCCGGTGCAGCCACCCATGTAGGAGTGCCCACCGCTGGAGGGCAGATGGGGTACAGAGTGTCCCGCGAAGCCCATCCCCTCCACGTTGCTGGACAGGTGCCCTTTCATCATCCCCAGACCCCCTTCAAGGAAGAGGCTGTTGGGGGGCAGGAGAGCCCCCCGGCCGAGCCCTGGAAGCCATAGCTCTTGGGGAGGTGGTTGAAGCTGAGACCGTTCATCATGCTGTACATAGGCTTCAGTGCTTGGCATTTCCTCCTGAACCTGCCGGGTCGGCGGCGAAATGAGCCCTCCTCGAACATGAACTCGCTGGCCGGGTCGATGGTCCAGTAATGGCCCTTGCCTGGGCCTCCCAGTCCCTTGGGCAACTTGATGAAGCACTCATTGAGTGAGAGGTTGTGGCGCACCGAGTTTTTCCAGCCCTGGTAGGAGCTGCGGAAGAAAGGGAAGCGGCTCTGCAAGAACTGGTAGATCTCGCTGAGGGTCAGGCGTTTCGAGGGTGAGCTCTGGATGGCCATAATGATGAGGGCAATGTAGGAGTAAGGCGGTTTCTCCGGCCACCGGACCCTCGCGTTGGTCTTCTTCCCTTTGGGACCACCGCTGACCGGGGCGCTGCCGGAAGTGGTGTCCATGGCCGAGCTCTGCGGCTGTTTCTCGGCCACAGAGGACATAGGGCCGTAATTGCTTTGTACTGGAGGAGGTGGGGGCTGAGAGGACAGAGTTTGCTGCACTTCTGCCGTCATCTACGGCCGGGTCCGCGGCGGCTAGCTCCGGCCCTCCTCCGCCAACAGCCCCCCCCCCCCCGCGCCCCCCCAAACGGCCACTCTGCTGGGGGCTCGCTGCCACTCCCCCATCCCCAACCTCTGGCCTCCTCCCGGCCCCCCGGCGGGGTTTCTTTCCAGCGGAGTCTGGGGCAGGAGTCTGGGCTGCTGGCTGGGAGCGGAGCAGATGTGCTGGCTGCTGGAGTCTGCTCCCTTTCAGGATTGGAGAAAGGAAGAGAGAAGGGAAGTGGGGTAAAAAAAAAAGAATAAAAAATTTACATACACACATCCCCCCCTTGCCCGTTGCAGGCCGCAGCACTGCTGGTCCGTCCCGCTGCATCCCCTGCAGAGAGAAGAAGGGGAACCCTCCCCAAGGCCCCTGTCTTCCACATTAGCTTTCAAAGCTTTTAATGTTCATTTAATACCTTTTAAAAGAAAGATAGATACCGATCGGGTTGACAAACTCCCTCCACGTTATTCGCGGGCAGTTGTGAGCAGCCTCCGAGGTGCCTGTCACATCAGGGGCTTCCCCCATCGTCTGCCTCCTCCCCGCGAATTAAATAAATCCTCCTGAAGACTGAAGAAAGCACCAGCCCTCCTGTTCCCGGGGCAATGGAGGGGTGAGGGCTTTGAGGACGGGGACAAGCAGGGGGCAGCCCCGGGCAAACCCCAGGCCGTGGCCCGGTACCCGGGGAGGAGATACGGGCAGTTATTTCTGGAGCTTCTCCCTTAAGGAGGAAGAGGAGGACTGGCGGCTCCGGCTGTCTGGGGAAAACCGTTTTTTCGGGAAGCGATCCTTCCCCGGGTGTTAAAGCCCCGGGATGGCTGGTCCAGAATAAACCCTCCTCTTCTCGCTGTATTTCTTTTTATTTTAGCGGCGGGAGCACATCTCTGGCCCTGAGCTTTGATCTGCATCAAATGCCCCTCCCCGGGCCGCCAAACGGTGTTTTTCTTTCTTACATCCCTCTGCGACTGAATCTTCTAAGCCTGCCTCTAAAACTCCCGAAGATGGAGCTCGAAACACAACACAGAGTTCGTGTAAAATCCACGTTGAAAACAGAAAAAAAAAATAACCCAGATAAAAACAAACCAACCATCCAACCAAAAAAAAAATAAACAGGAAACCCTCCCCCCCAAAAAAAGAAAACACAACAAAAACCAAAAACCCCAGCCCAAACCAACAAAACACCCTCTCCGAGGAAATCAAACGGTTCCCCTTCAAAGCAAATCGCTCCCTGCAGAATTGCCTTCTCCCTCCCTCGCACTATCTTTTCTGAGTGCAAAGATTTGATTTCTGATTATTACAGCTAGCGAACGTGAAAAATGCAAATATACCGCTCAGGGTTTGATAGGCCTTGCCGTGGGAACAGCAGAAACCTTGGAAAATTTTAAACCGAGCCCGTGAATTGGGGAGAATTTTGCAGAGGAAAAGCCGGGCCGGGCGGTTGTTCAATGGACGAGGGGGTCCTGGTAGCGGTGAGCGGGACCCACCTGTTTGCTGGTATGTTGGGTGCTTGAACCGGCTCCGCCGATGGGGAGATGCGGGGAAGGGAGAGAAGAAAACTAAAAGATGACCTAGAGCAATTAGCCCTGCTAATCTCCGCACGCTTTGGAGAGTTTTGCCGGCCCGACCCCGCGTATTCCCTGCGCCCACCTCCGGCGCTTCCCAACCGTCTCCTTCCCAAACCAGCTCCCCTTCCCTCCCCCTTCCCGAAACTCGGCAGTGTTTTGTGTAAAAATAGACAAATCCGAGCTTTCTTCCTTTTCCTGTACTTTTACTACCTGATTGCTTAAGTAAAGTCAACTCTGCAAAGTAGACCGAGTGTAACCCGAGTATGGAAATGTATATAGGTGGTATTATTATAGGCGGGCTGGGTGTTGCTCCGAGAGGGGCCGGAGTGTTCTTACGAGCCCGGACCACACAAGGAGTGACCACCTCGTGTCCCCCTCTCCACTATCCCTGCTTTCGATTTATACCACCCGCAGGAGCCCCCCTCCTCTTCTTCCCCAGCGTCGTCTCTTTTCCCTCGACTGGATTTTGCGTTTCGTTGTTTTTTGTTTTTCCTTCAGTCGCGGCCATTCCCGTGGCCTCTGGCAAATCGATCTCTAAATGTTTATTTAAAGCTGAGGGGGTGCGATCAAGTGAGGGGCTCAAGGCCGGAGAGGGGATGTGAACGGACCGAGGGAGAGGTGGTAGTTAGAGGGCACACACGCCCCCCCCCCATGCCATTTTTTGGGGGGTCCACCACACTGCAACGCCTCGACCCACGCATGTGCCCAGTGGCACACAGGCCCTTTCCCGGTGACACTTGGGTCTCCGGGACTGCGCTGGACCTGGCGTAGGTTTTGGGGATGAAGAAGCCGAAAGCGGGAGCGGGTGCGAAGCGAAGCTGCCGAAGCGCCTGGGGCGTCTGCGGGGAGGTGCGGGCTGGCTGTCCGCAACCGTGCCCCGGGCAGAAGTTCAGCCTTTCCCTCCCTTTGTCTCCCTTCCCCCCCCCCTCCATTTTCCGTTACGTCCTTCGATGAAATACTGCAGCACAGGAATTTATAGCCTTCTTCAGTGAAAGATTTCTTTTATGAGTTTTCTGGCAGGACCCGGTCTCTGTGATACAAATCGGTTCCAACGATAATAAGCCCCGAGCTCTACCACTTAGACACAATCGCTTCCCACAGCGATCTTCAAAATATCTCCGGGTATTTATACCCCTTCTCAGGGACGGATAGCTAGAATATTTTTCCCGGGAGGGATGCTTTTTGACTGGCTGGGATTATGAGTCGAGGACCTGGGTACCGAGAGAAACAGTGGAGCTGAGTCGGGGCAGAGTGATGCTCCCAGCCACCCCTCAGCGAAGGAGTTTGCCCTTAAAGGGATCCCGAATTGTTAATTCAGGTGTAAATCCAGATGTAAATCCAGGTTGGCATTGCTGAGCCTTCCATGCTTTCTCGGACAAGTTTTCTTCCATCTAGTGATGGGCTGAGAATACACCAAATTCTAAGCAGGACCCTCAAAAGGGGCTGTCTCCTTCTCCCAGCGCCTTGGCAGAGCACTGTGGCATGCTAATAGAATAAGTAGCCATTTCCAGCTTTGCTAGCCCCAAACTCCGGCGGGTTAGCGGTAAAATGGGGACAGCGGTGCCGGAAAAGCATTTCTAGCCACTGACTGGGCCGAGGAGGGTGAGGGGCTTTCCCAGGGCTCAGCCTTATTTTGCTTTTTTTGTTGTTTTCTTACCAACTCTAAACCAAAACCCCGTCGAAATCGCACCGTGAGCAGGTGCTAGCGCAGGGGGGGGATTTTTAGCGTCGAGCAGGCGAGGGCCGCCGGTATCATATAAAATCCGTTTGCACGGAGAGGTGAGAGAAGACAAAACGGAATAGCCCACACCAAGGATTAACAGGTTATTTTATTCCACGTGTACTAAAAGCCACGGGGACGGTATACTGTCGAGCTAAATAATAACCAAGCCGTCGGCTTCTGCTCCTAAATATCATGAAGAGATGCGGAAAGCAAACGGATGGTTTTGGGGCAGGATTTGGCCTTCCGGTGCTGTTCCTCGGTTCCCAGTCCCGGGGCCAGCGGTCCCTGGACGTGGCTGCTCTCCCCGGTGTGGAGGGGTACCCCGGTGCCCTGGGATGGAGGTGCCGGCAGAGAGGTCTCCAAGAGAGGGATCAGGGGACCCACACGGTCTCCTCAACCGTGCAGAGCCCCGGGTCGGTCCCTGGTGCTGCGGGAGTGGGTGGGCTCCGTGGAGGGAGAAACGACCTTCCCGAGGCAGAAGCACCACTACAAAGGAAGAGGGAATGCCAGAACCCGGACCCTCCCCAAGGCAGGTGCCCCCGGGGTCTCCAGCATCGGGGTCCCCAGCAGCCACGACCACTTGTCACCTGCCGAAAGGGGAGAAGGGGCTGTGGCGATAGAGCCATCCACGCAGGACGTGGCGGTCCCCCGTATGCGGCAAGAACAGTGCCTGCCAGCGAAGGACGCTGAAGGCAAGGCTCTACCAGGAGAGCCGTGACAGCTACCGGTCGGGAGGCACCGACTTGCCCAGGTACTTAACCGAGGGAGGGCAGCTCCTCGGCGTGCGGGAAGTTTCCCGCTTCAGCAGAGGGGTTTTGTCCCTCTGGTCTCTGCCCAAGGGGCTCCCGTGCCCCGGGACTGGCCGGAGGGGAATGGGGAAGAAATTGATAAAAAAACCCTTCAACCCTAAACCTCAAAACCTCCAAAATCCAAAACCCACTAAAAAGCCCTTCACCATAGCTGCGCAGAACTCACTAAAACCCTAGAAATAGTTTTGCTTTTCCCGTTTTCAGAGCCGCTCACTGAATTACAAAACTCCCCAGCGCGTTTCGCACAGCACCCTCAGCTTCGCTCCCATAACCTCTCTTCAATTCTAGTGCTTAAAATACAGCATTTTGCATCTAAACCCCTTAAAATCGGGGAATGAGTGAAAGCACTGGAAGCGAATCCTTTTCTCCAGCAGATTTTGCGGGATACTGATACGCGGATAGACTCCACAACTAGTTAAAGTTGTAAAGTAGGTATGCTTTTATTCAGCGCTGAGGTGCATGGGGATAGCTCCTCCAAAACATGCACACCTCAGGGTGGTTGTCCCTTTACACTTATTCTCTTAAGGTATACATAGACATGAGATTGCTCAATCCGCCTATACATATTCATTACCTATCCCCGCTTCGTATTATAATGAGCCGGAAGGTCCTTTGCACTTGCGCAGTGCCCGTTTTGATCATGGGCAGGGGTCTCAGGATGAAGTAAATGAGTCTTCCTCCTGTGGGCAGGGGTCTTCAAGATGAAGTAAATGAGTCTTCCTCTTCTTAACCTTTACACCTTTTAATCTTCAGACTTGGATTTAGGGTTAGTTGGCGCCCAGTCTGCTTCTCCTACTGCTTATCAGTAGGAACAAACATCCGTGGTTTTTGTCATGGTCTTAAGGCTTGATCGCCCAGTCTGCTTCTCTTGCCACTTATCAGTAGGAATAAACATCCGTGTTTTGTCATGGTCTTAAGGCCTGATCGCCCAGTCTGCTTCTCCCCGGCTTATCAGCAGGACCTTTCATCTGCTTTTGTCAGCAGAACTAGCATCTGCTTCTTCCCCTCCAGCAATAATCAATGCCTTGGCAAGGTGGCAGTGGCAGATACTTAGGACAGACAATACTTTTGTTTAAGTAAAGGAATTCCTTTCACCCCCTTGTACAATTTCTCCATATTACCCCCCTGTACATTGGTTACCCGTGCATCAATACCTGCGCTGAAAGATATTGTCTGGGGGGTTAGGTTGCAGCATCATCGTTTTTCTTACAGGATTATCCGTTTCCCCGTTGGAAATGATCGAATTTGAATGACTCGCTCAAAGCACCGCGGGGTCGAGGGCTTTCCTCCCCGTAGCAGTGTCCCGCAGCCAAGCGGGGCTGAAGCAGACGCCGCGGAACCCCTGCGGAGCACGAGGCAGAGGCACGGGCTGTACCGTCGAGGCACGGTGCTGAGCCCTTACACCGTATAGAAAATCTGCCTGCACAGGCCTCGGGAAGGTAATGGGTCCGACCCACAGCGGAGTTCCGACCCTCCCGACTGAGGTTAAATGGCCACGATTGAACCAAATATGTGCTGGCAGAGCAGGAAAGGGCATTTTTCCTTCCATAGGGAAGAGGGTTTGTGCCGCGGCCAGGTGGAGGGGAGAAAACACCGATACGATGTAGGTTCACAAAATGCTCCGTTTATTGATTACAAGGCTGCTCTTAATATACTGTCTTACACGCGATCACGCATTACTTGATTGGCTGCTTCACTTTGCCCACGAGAGGTACACGCTCCACTTTGCCTCTCCTGATTGGTTTCACACCTTCGCTTCAACTTAGCGTTACATCATGCTTCTGGCATCTTGTTATTGCGTTCCTGTTTTGCTGACCTTGACGCTTCTTCTTTTAGCCTGGGGTCAGAGGTTCACTTTCTCACAGCTTGCTGTAGGCCTGTTAAAGCGCCCATGCTCGACCCCCAACAGGTTTGGATCAGAGCTGGAGCGGAGCCCAGGTCTGGTTTGCCCCACAGCCGCAGGAGGGGAAAACAGAAATGCCTCAAAATACTAAACTAGACAAATGTGTATGGAGACAGCCTGTCCTGGATGGGAGAGGAGGAGAGAGAACAGGAGTGTGCAGAAGAAAGACAGAACTGTTAGCATAAGAACAGACACATAACCACCGGAATGGTTATATGAGGTTCGCAATTTATACATCAAAAGTTTCGCAATTAATGCATATTCAACATCAATTGCTACCTTAACTAATACATATGCATCAGGGATTGCCTCATCAGTCCATTACGACATCAGCCTCTTCTGCGCTTGCGCAGTCCCCCTCTGGTGGTCGTCCTGATGAAGTAGGGAGTCTTCCTCAGATGAAGTAAGAAGTCTTCCTCGCTTTGTCCTTTTCACCTGTCCGTTCTTTGGACAGGCCCCAACCATTATGTGGACTCCAGCATTCTCTTGTTTTCACTTGGCTGCCTCTGGTCAGTCTGCATGTTCTTCTTGGATAAGGTTTTACAATACTTTCTTAAATCCACCCATGCCTAAATTACAACTAAGGTACAGAACAGCAACATTACAACTAAGGTACAAAACGATTAACTAAGGTACAGAACAGCAAAATTACAACATATAAAGGCCTTCTATTGATTTACAAACTTTCAAATATAATTATTTTTAACATAAAATTTCACCCTTTTTCTAACAGTTCCCCCCTTTCAAAATACTTCATCTTCAGCAAGTATTTTCACTTCTTTGAACTTAAGTATCTGTCTCCTGATAGGTAGGCAGGGGTACTGGGTCTTTCGGAAACTCTCTCATTACTGCTCCTATAATTCGATGGGTCCATGCACTGCTGCGGGCTATTTTCCTTCTGATATAAATATACATCAGATATATCATTAAAAACACAATTAATATCATGATTACAGTTTGTATTAGGGAACGAACCCATCCAGTAAGATGAAGGCCTAAACTGTCAAATAATGCTCCAATCCAATTTTGTTCAATATTTTCATTTTCCTTTTCTGCTTCTTGTTCAATTTTGGTCAGCTGGGAAATATCGTTCTATATCTGCAGTCACATTGGGAATGTGAACGCAGCAATAGTTCACTCTGTCTTTTAAATATCCAGAGACACCATGCTCTTTAAGTAACAACATGTCTAATGCCATTCAGTTCTGCACGGTCATTTTGGTTGTCGCCTGTAATTGCAAATTTAAATCTCTGAATCCCTTCTTCATTATTCTAGCTAATCTTTCTGTTTGACCAATCAACTTGTCAATCATTTCTTTATTTCGATATGCTGCCACTTGAGCAAATAAGGATTCTAAAACCCATCCTCCTTTAACTCCCATGGAGGGTTCCTGCCAAGTGTCTTAATCATCATCATTTATATCTCTTCTTGTTTGAATTTGCAGGGTTTCCAATTTGCCTTTAAATGGTGATTTCTTCCAAATTGGACAAAGAGTAGGTAGTCCCAGAGTAATTTCTCTAGCTGGACCTTCCATGGATAGATGGGTAGTCCAGGTTCCATCACTAGCTGCCCAGACAAAATGTCCCATACTACGCACTGCTGAATACCTACAGCCTATATAATTATCTGGAACATTAGTTGGTTTTCCTCCGATTTTGAGTCCCTGACATGCACACCCGGCCATTAAAGCAATCTTAACTGGGAGTATTGTAATCTTTTCAGGGTCAGTATCACAATCCAAAATTTTTATATAATTCCACCAGGGCATATTTCTGATAATATCTCAACTAACCTTTTTATGGACATCAAGCTATTTGTTTCCTGTTACATTTTGCTTCCCTGTCCATCTAAAACACCAAGGTGTGTTTCCGGTATATTGGAATTTCTGCAGAATACTCATTGACCAAACTGTGTCCCAATTTTGTTTTGAATTATTCACACTTTTTTACTTGTCTGTTTACCTTAATTTCTTTATCATAAATACATTGTCCCAATTCTCCTGTTATAGAGGTAAACTGAGAATTTAATTTTTCTACATAATGACTTTGATATCAAAAGTACAGGGTCTCCGAAAAGACCTTCTTTTTGATGTTCTGTCACCGTTACATTTTTGTTATCTTTTTCCTGACAAGCAATTGTTTTGTTAATTTCTGGAAGTGAAAACGTTATTATTCTCAGATGTCACAATTGCTGTATTGTGGAAAGAGAGTCAAAACTAGACAAATTTAAAGAATTTAGTAGGTCCTATTTCCTACGTATGCCAAGCACAGGCTGCTGAGCCTGCCCTTTTTCCCTGGATGGCTCTCTGATAACAGGGAGGCTATCCCTCACATCAAGGTTTGGCATGGCACGTGTCCCCACCGCTCCATGCCTGCTGGGTTGCAGCCAGCAGCAGAGCTAAAGGTTCTTCTTGGTGGCAAACATAGGGGCCAACCCAGTCATGCCCTTGACTGTGGTAGCAGGCGTTTGGTCAACCTCAGTCCTTGCACCTTGTTCTCAATGCAGAGTTTCACCTGCTTCATCCAGTAACAAGTCACTACTATGGCAAAGCGCACAGAGATTTACATTAGCAGAGTGACTATTACAGAGTGTATCAGCATGTTGAAGATGCTGATGGCAGTGAATGACTAACCAAAGAAATTTCGTACAGTGGAGTTCTCCTACCCTCTTAATTTGTTCCATTACCTGCTTTATAACACTACCATCATCTTAGGATCTTTCTAGCTTTTGCCTTAGCATTTTCTAGCAGCTGCTGCAAATTTGCATGCTCTAACATCTCTTTTACAAGTGACAAATCCATACAATACAAGGTATAGTTTCTTATTAGCAACTGGCTAGTAAATATAGGTGGTTTTATACGCAAAATCACAGCCTCTAATAATTTACAAGCACACATATTCAAGTTGTTACTTTTCAGTTACCCCCAAGTGTTGTTTGCAATCATTCGTTTTTCTCTTCCTCTATCTCATTTTGTTTGGGGTATTCATGATCAGCTCCTGTAGCTGAGGCATCGAGTTCTTCCACTCGTCTGTCCAGCTCATGGCAAGGGTTGACAAACATTGCAGGCAGCCACCATGGACCTGTAGGTAGGAGGACACAAATATACCCCCTCCCCCAGGTTATCAGTTCTTAAGAAATAGGTTAAAGCGATTCCTTAAAGCAGAAGCATTCTGATGCAAAAGGAATGTGAAGCAGCTGCAAAAGTAAACTACACCTTTGTAACAGTCAAAGGGGTTTGCTGTACAATTACCCACTTTTTTCTTTCTCTGCCACCCTGATACTGCTTAGGTGACGGCTGATAAAGCTTATGGTTGCATTTCCCCTCTCACTTTTTCAGTTAGCAGTTCTTGTTTCAACCGATCTGTTCCTCCAAGTCTTGGATTCACCCCCAGGTTACAAACTGCCCCAATACTTCAATAGATTGAAAGGTTTGTTTTTGTTTTCCACTCCTCGGCTGCAGTGTCCATCCTGGCAGTTCCACCAGTGGAGCACTGGGAGCCGAATTGGAGGGTGGCTTCTTCTGAGCATGGTTAATGAACTCTTACAAAATAATTTTTCTTTTTTTTTTTTTTCTTCCAAAGTTGCTCACCCTGCTTTATGCAGCTACAAACGCTGGCCTTCTCAGCAGCAGCAACAAATACCTGCCGGTAACCAGTTTTGCATTAATCCTTTGCAGTCCGCAATACCATTTCTCTCTTGTCCTCCCCTTTGACGAGTTTGGTGTGAGACTGGAGTGGCAGGGAGATCTGCCTTCTGTTCCCCCTTACATCCGTGACCACTCTCACTCTCGAGATCACTATTGCTATCGTCCTCCTCCCCCCTTAATTTATTTGTTACTGGTGGGCTGACAGAACCACTGCCAAATCAAGATTTTTGTCATCCTTCTGGTGCTGCAAACTGTTTTTTAAACCAAGACACCCAATACACTTTTTCTCAGCAACACATCCCTTACACTGTTCATTTGTATTATTTTTAACAACCATGATCCCACAGGATTTTTGCCATTCCTCATTATTTCTTAAAGATCTACATACGGCACTTCATCCCATTTTCCTTCTCTTTACAAAACAACATTAATTGCAATATAGTATTATACTGTAGAGTTCCATTTTCAGGCCATTTTTCTTGATCTTCTAATTCATATCGTGTCCACCAAACATTACAATAATCAATCAACTTATTTTTCCACATACTTTGCCCAAACCCCCCTTCCTTCCAATGGCTTAAAAGACAGCCTAACGGAGATGATTTGGGAATTGACAGCATTTTATGAGTACAAAGAAATTCCTAAGGAAACAAGCTCCTTTACACCACAGATGAATTCCTACAGAAACAGGTTCCTTTACACTACTAAGGAATTCCTAAGGAAACAGGTTCCTTTACACTATTGAGGAATTCCCATGGAAACAAGTTCCTTTACACTACTAAGTTACTTTGCTGAACCTGCACGGCTTACGCCACTCTCTAACAGACGGCACCAGAATGCTGTTCCTGCAGCATTACCAGACCAGATTTGCCGAACCTGCAGGGCTTTCGCCACTGTCTAATGGACGGCGCCTAGGCTTTTCCCCAGGAGCTCCCTAACGCAACCACAAGCAGCTTTTGCCACGTCTAACTGGCAGGCTTTACCAGACCAGACTTCAGATCAGATTCCAGATCAAACTTCACCAGAAGTCGGTGCACCATACGTTACTAAAATTGGTACCGTTACTAAATTAAACAACTTAAAAGCACCTTTCTTACTGTGTCAGAGGTCCGGCGTGAGCAGCGGAGGTCGGTCGCGGCTGATAGCTCCCCGAGAATCTCTCGGTGCTGGCTGGAGCAGGATCAAGACGCGATCTGACTCAGCAATGCCCGCGAGTTCCCATCTGTGTCGCCAAAATGTTAGCGTAAGAACATACACATAACCACCGGAATGGTTATATGAGGTGCTTTATTGCAGCGCTGGGAAACCAGGGGCACTCGCCCAAATCTGGCTTCGACCTTGTCACATTGCGCTTGCAATTTAGACATCAAAAGTTTTGCAATTAATGCATATTAAACCTAAATTGCTACCTTGACTAATACATATGCATCAGGGATTGCCTCATCAGTCTATTGCGACATCAGCCTCTTCTGTGCTTGCGCAGTCCCCCTCTGGTGGTCGTCCTGATGAAGTAGGGAGTCTTCCTCAGATGAAGTAAGAAGTCTTCCTCGCTTTGTCCTTTTCACCTGTCCGTTCTTTGGACAGGCCCCAACCATTATGTGGACTCCAGCATTCTCTTGTTTTCACTTGGCTGCCTCTGGTCAGTCTGCATGTTCTTCTTGGATAAGGTTTTACAATACTTTCTTAAATCCACCCATGCCTAAATTACAACTAAGGTACAGAACAGCAACATTACAACTAAGGTACAAAACGATTAACTAAGGTACAGAACAGCAAAATTACAACATATAAAGGCCTTCTATTGATTTACAAACTTTCAAATATAATTATTTTTAACATAAAATTTCACCCTTTTCTAACAGAACGACATGCAGAACTACATACAGAAAGCCCAAAAGCCAAGAAAGCCAGAAAGCAAGAAAGAAAGGGAGGGAGAAAAAAAAAAGAAGATAGAACGATAACTAGAAAGAAAGAGAGAATATGGAAAAATGAAACAAAGAAAGGAGAGGAGGAAAGGAAAAAGAAAATAAAGAGAGTGAGAACAAGAGAAAGGGTGAAAGAAAAAACTGAGAAACGGGGAATTAGAGAGGCAAAACTTGGGAAAGAATAAAACACAGAAATAAAGAGAAAGAGAAAAGAAGAAAGAGAAAAACAGGAAGAGATAAAGGTGGACAGATGTAAATAAATGAAAAGTGAGACAGAAAAATACAAAGAAAGGAAGGGAGAAAGGGAGAAAGATTCAAAGACAGAAAACAGAGAAAAAGAAAGAAAGAAAGAAAGAAAGAAAGAAAGAAAAGAAAGAAAACGACAGACAATGGAAGAAAGAGAAATTAGCAGAAAGAAAGAAATTGGAAGAAAATGGAAGAAAATGAAAAAGAGAAAGGAAGAAAAAGGGAAAAAGAAATAGAGAACAAGACAAAGATAAAAGAGCAAAAGAATAAAAAAAAGAAAGAAAAGACATGAAAACAGAAAAGGGGAGAATGAGATAGAGAACAAGATGAAAGCAAAAAAAAAAACCAACAAAAAACCAAACGAAAACAAAAAAAAAACCCCAAATATTAAAAAGGCAAACAAGCAAATACGAAAATGGAAAAATTCATTTCCCACAAAGCCAGAGTTAAGACACAGGCAATATTATTTTCCCTGGCAGGCCAGGGTGAGCGAGGGGGGATGTGCAGCTCCATCCCACTCCTCTGGCCGAGCCCTGAGACCCCATTCCGGAGAGACCCCTGGCTGGGGAATAGGGAGCAGGCGCTGCTTTCCCGGCATCCCTGACCCCATCTTTTCCCGGGGAGGCTCTGCACCGCCGTGACAGCTCAGTGAGAGCAGCGGTTGGACCCAAATTTTCTCGTGGGTTTCCCACGAAACTCCTGTCCTGCTCCATGCACATTAAACTCGGCTTAATACCCGCGCCCGAAGCGGCGCGATCGGCTCAACTTTTACTTCAACTGGCCTGGTAGGTGGCACTTTAAACCTAATCAGTTTTGGGAGAAAATACGATTTAAAAGAAGGAAAACAAAATCACTGGTTTTAGCAGAAAGACATTTAGGATCTTTGAGGAGCCCCGTGCTGCCTCTGCCCTCTGGTTTGGGGCTGCGTTTCAGCGTAGTGGGCAGGGATGGAGGAGGGTTGCAGTGCAAAGCATCTCCAACAATGAGCCATAAAAAACAACGAAAACGAGACCTGGGCTCCCAGAGGAGGGAAGGGGAAGGGGAGGGGATTCTGTTCGCCCGCCTTCGAGTCCCTCCCTACCCCGCAGAAGGGTTCCCTGTGGCAAAGGGGACCATGTCCCCCAAAATCTTGGCTGCGCGGAGGAATCGCAGGTACGGTGGGGATGGGCTGTACTCAGCGTCCATCCTTGTGGACAGAGCTCGGCAGAACCTGAAATTTGCTCCAAACCCTCCATAATTCACTCCTTTAGTTTGGTAAATATATATGCATATATATAATTCCAGTTCTTTTAAATGCTAACTGAGCAGGAATCAATTAATCAATTTACATAAAAATAAAAATATAGATTTTTTTTCTTTTTGGGGGGGAGCAGCAACATCATCCTGTTACTTTGATTTCAGAGTCTGACTTTAGGGTCAGTCTCCTGGTTTGCTTAACAAAAAACCCTATTTCCAAAATTATTCCTCCCCCCCAATTATTTCCATTCCCATCTTCATTTTCATGTTTGAACTGTGGATAGTTAAAAAAATCATATTTTTACAGACTTTACAGACTTCTTTCCCCTCACTCAATAATTTCCCAGCATGGAGGGATCCACTTTGGGTCCCGGTGAGCAGGTTCATCCACTGTGAGCAAATGTGAGTGCAGCATTTGGCATCTATCTTTTCAACACTTTCCTTTTGTGGGTAAAAGCTCTCGTCAGAGGAGCATATCCAGCAGAGCCAGGCAGACCTGAAAGATTTGTACGTTCAGACTTTTTACTACTGTTATGATTCCTTATTGACTAAAGCACAAAGAAAATCGGAGTGTAAACAAGTCACCATTGGAAGGGGATGCCAACAAAATTTGGGTCGAGTGAAACTTTAGCAGGGAAGGGATTCAAGAAAACAAGATAAAAAAGGGAAAACTGAGAAAACCCTAGGCAAAGCTTTCCCTGTGCAATGGCTGTGCTGAACTAGAGCTGCAGCAGGGATTTCCCCCCCCGGGTTGGGAGGCAGAAGAGTGCTCTGAAAACATCTTTTTTTTTCCCTTAAAATATCTTTAGGGGGTCAAAATGTCTCCCTGGGGGGAGATTCCCAGCATGGGTCTTAGTGTCACCGCAGAGGCTTTTATTTGTTCTCTCCTCACACCTGGGATTAGCCTTTATTCCGTGATGCTTTATTTTTCTCTTCTATCCTTTCTTTTTTTTTTCTTTTTTTTTTTGGGGGGGGGGGTAGGAGGGGAGATAAACTGTTTTTTCCTGGTGACATTAAGTGATGCTGTAGGAGGTATTGTTGGGGAAAATAATAAAAAAAAACAATAAACAAACCTGGTAGAGCAAATGGTTTTGGAGAGAATGCCACCAAAATAAGACTGTACTGTTAGGACCAGGTAGACCCTCTGTAGGTGCTGGGGGGTGGGTGCAGCAGGGTAGGGGGTCCTCCAAAAATCCAGCTGTTTGCTGATGTCTGCTCTGTAGTTGGGACTGCTCTAATGCTGGTCACTGTGGGCAGCCCTTTCGTGGGGACCAGCTAAAGGACAGGCACAAAGGGCTGTCCCTGCCCTTACATACATACATGGACACACACTCACAGACACCCCCCTCCTCTAACCCCCATATCTGACCACGCTGTTCGCTTAGAAGCACTAATGATGCCACAGACTATGTGGTGTGAGGCAAAAGAAGATGAAAGTGATGCCATATTAATGTCAGCTCACAACTTGAGCCCACACAGCCTTGATTGCTCATTAATCTTTCCAATTTGTCTGTCAGCACTTGGCTAATCCCTAAATAGCTTCCCAACAGGTGCTTTATGCTTCTCCTACATCCCTGCTCCCTGTCATCCTCCTCCTTGGGAGCCCTGCTCTCTTTCCCCAGTAACACTAGCTTTCTCCTGTCCATCTGGGACCAGCTCTTTTCCCCTGGGAGGGTTGGAGGGGAGAGAGGTGGCTTTACAGATCTTGTTTAGTCTGTCCAAAGAGGGGTTGGAACTCAGGACAGCTTCCCAAAAGGAAGTGCTGACTGGGGTGGGGGGAAAGAGGAGATGTTGGAGGAACTGAGGGGTGGCAGAGAGGAATTATCTGGGGGTGAGCAAACCCTCTATATGGGATTAGACTGGCATCACAATGTTTTCATTTAGGCACCCTCTGCCTCAGTTATTGTGTAATAGTAAGCCACGTTGCTTTTATTTGTCATGGGTTTGATGGGTTTATTGAGAGGGGAGAGAACTGAGAGTTCTGAACTGAAGCTGCAGTGGAACAGCCATGTTCCACCCTAAGCAGTTTTATCCTGCAGTTAAGCTGAGGGCTGATTATTCCCTTTACTATGTTACCAGAAAATGCACTGTCTTATTATAGTGTATATTTAACCATAAAGCAACAGCCTGTATTGAGTAGAATACTGAAATGATTGTGTTGCAAGGCTTAATCTCCCTAATGTCATTATTTAGCACAGTAGCCTTAACCACAAAAAACAGATTTTGTTTTAAGACTATTAACTGCTAAACCCAATTAACCACTAAACCCTATTAACTGCTAAAGCAGAGTCCAGGCTGCTTTTCTCTCTCTGCATTAAGAGAAAAATGCTTTATTTATGTTTGGCAACTCTGCTGTGTTAAACGGTTCATGCACATAGATTACAAGCCCTGTGCATTGCAGTGGTCTCCTCCTACAGTTTGCCTGGGAGATGCTCTGCTCTGGAGGAAAGAGCTGCCAAGCCCAGCTTCCGTGCAGCAGGCTCCTATTTTACATCCAAAGTTGGCTTGGGCTATTTCCAACCCTATGCTCAGCACAGAAGGAAGGAAGAGCTTTCAGGAGCATCTTCAACCATTTCTCCTAGTGCCTAGTCCAAAGCGGTTCATTTCTGGTGTTTAGATAGCTACAGCTTTCCACTGCAGATCCCATTGGTAATGCTCCATATCTATTGCCAGGGAGCTTCTACCTCTGTCCTTCCAACTAAAAGAGTAGCATACATCCAATATAGATCAGGCTGACCTACTACAGCTGGAAATATAGTCAAGAGAAGATTTAATACCTTGTCCAAAGCCAGCTCTAGTGCATTGATACATCTCACCCTGCAGCCTACTGTCCTGATGCTGCTGCCTTAACAGGCATCTGAATGATTCAGAGAGACCTCAGAGGGCTCCAGCCCAACCTTCTGCTTAAAGCAGGTACATCACCAGCCACAGACTGGGTCAGTCCTGTCTTTGTTTAGCTGAGCCTTGAAAACCTCCAAGGACGGAGTCTAACAATCATAAATATTGTAGTCCAGGTATCAGAGGAGCTGTCAGTGTACTTGTGTCCATCCAAACAGGTTGTCAAGCTCTACTCTCAAAGCAACAGCCATTTTAGCTGTGCTTCTGTGTAGTGGTTTAAAACCCAACCACTGTCTCCCTCTCACCACGCCCCCCCCCCGCTCCCGGAGGGATGCGGAGGAGAACCTAAGGAGTGCAACTCCCACGGGTTGCGACAAGAGCAGTCCAGTAACTAAGATCACTACTGCTACCACCAATAAAAACAATGATAGAGGAAATGAACAAGGAGAGAGAATACGATACCACCCACCGAAACGTGCCCGACCTGGAAGAGAGCCAAACCGAGCCCTTCTGGCCAAATCCCAGTTACCTCCCTGGGCATGATGTGCTGTGGTATGGAATACCTCTTTGGCTAGTTTGGTTCCGGTGTCCTGTCTCTGCTTCCTCCCTGACTCCCCTCCTTCCCTGGCAGAGCATGAGACTCACAAAGTCCTTGATCAGAGTAAAGATTTGATCAGTAACCCAAAATATACTTGCTATCAGCAACCGTTCCCAGCCCGAAAGTCAAAACACAGCACTGCACCGGCTACCAAGAAGGAGAAAAAATGACTGCTACTGCTGAACACAGGACAGTATCCACCCCTTATTCCATACCATTCACGTCATGCTCAGATCCCACATTTTCAACATACCATCACTTATATATATATATATATACATCTTCATACACATAGACAGAGAGAAAAAAAATCATTTCTCAGTATATGGACCAATCCCTATAATGCTGCTGAGTCCATTCGGTCCATGATGTCAGGTTCCATCCCTTGTAATAGTCTTTCGCAGCAGGAGAGGCTGTGTGCAGGGCTAGGTCGTTGCCTGCTGATGCTGATCGTTCCTTTACTGCAGAACTCGTCTGGTTCTATCAAAGTTCATTCTCTGTTGGGATGATGGTTAGAGGGAAGTCAGGGCCAGTTGCTGGTGACCTGAAGATATCTAGTTGATGGGCTATAAAAGTATTACACAGCAGGCAACAGCATACAATTAAGTTCATAGGCTGTTTTCCCCTAAAATCAAATCCCCTTGAGGTATACATCAGACTTACCCAGCTTCCCGCATTACCCACCAAGTATATCCAGGTCCCTGAGCAAAAGCAATCCTACGAGTGGGTTTGCCTTTACCTAAAGCAGGAATAACGCAGACTGTCTTCCCCAGCAAAATCTTTATGTGCACCACAGGAACTTTGTCCCCCTCTACAGCATGTAAAATTTCTGACAGGGCTGGGGCAGCCCTGTTGGCAGATCCTTTGGTGTTGACCAACCAGGTGGCCTTTGGTAAGTGTGTATCCCAATGCTTGAAAGTTCCCCCACTCATTTGTCCTGGTTTGAGCAGTAGCAGTCATTTTTCTCCTTCTTGGTAGCTGGTGCAGTGCTGTGTTTTGACTTTTGGGCTGAGAACGATTGCTGATAGCAAGTATGTTTTTAATTACTGCTCGGGTGTTTAGCTTGTTCAAGGCCTTTTCTGAGCTCATGCTCTGCCAGGGAGGAGGGGAGGCTGGGAGGAAGGAGAGACAGGACACCTGACCCAGGCTGGCCGAAGAGGTATTCCATACCATAGCACGTCATGCCCAGGATGTAACTGGGAGAGACCAGGAAGGGCTGGAGCTCTGGGGGGATGGAGGAGGTATGGCTTGGTTGGGCAGGGTGGGGTGAGTTATGGGTCGGTGGCTGGTGAGGTGTTGTATTCTCTTCACTTGTTATTGGCTGTATCATTATTATTTGTAGTAGTAATGGCAGTAGTGATTTGTGTTAGGCCTTAGCTATTAAACCGTTCTTATCTCAATCCGTGGGGGCTACATTCTTTGTATTCTCTTTCCTAACTCTCCGGGAGTTGGGGGAGCAAGGGGGGGAGTGAGTGAGCGAACTGTGTGGATTTGGTTTAAACCACGACACCATTGCTCTCAGTGTAGTTTTTAAGAGCCCATTGTACCGTTCGATTTTCCCAGCTGCTGGTGCATGGTAGGGGATGTGATATACCCATCAATGCCATGCTCTTTGGCCAAAGTGTCTGTAAGGTTGATCCCTAAATGAGTCTCATTGTCCGACTCAGTTCTCTCTGGGGTGCCATGTCGCCACAAAATCTGTTTCTCAAGGCCCAGGATAGTGTTCCGGGCAGTGGTGTGGGGCACAGCGTATGTTTCCAACCATCCAGTGGTTGTGTTAGAAAAGGGTGAAATTTTATGTTAAAAATAATTATATTTGAATGTTTGCAAATCAATAGTAGGCCTTTGATTTTGCTGTTCTGTACCTTAGTTAATCGTTTTGTACCTTAGTTGTAATGTTGCTGTTCTGTACCTTAGTTGTAATTTAGGCATGGGTGGATTTAAGAAAGTATTGTAAAACCTTATCCAAGAAGAACATGCAGACTGACCAGAGGCAGCCAAGTGAAAACAAGAGAATGCTGGAGTCCACATAATGGTTGGGGCCTGTCCAAAGAACGGACAGGTGAAAAGGACAAAGCGAGGAAGACTTCTTACTTCATCTGAGGAAGACTCCTTACTTCATCAGGACAACCACCAGAGGGGGACTGCGCAAGCACAGAAGAGGCTGATGTCACAATAGACTAATGAGGCAATCCCTGATGCATATGTATTAGTCAAGGTAGCAATTTAGGTTTAATATGCATTAATTGCAAAACTTTTGATGTCTAAATTGCAAGCGCAATGTGACAAGGTCGAAGCCAGATTTGGGCGAGTGCCCCTGGTTTCCCAGCGCTGCAATAAAGCACCTCATATAACCATTCCGGTGGTTATGTGTATGTTCTTACCCTAACAGTTGCTTCCACCACAGTAAGAACATGGCGCTTGCTTTGTCGGGTTGGTGGGAGTGTGATATAGTCAATCTGCCAGGCCTCCCCATATTTATATTTCAGCCATCGTCCTCCATACCATAGAGGCTTTAACCGTTTGGCTTGTTTAACTGCAGCACATGTTTCACACTCATGAATAACGTGAGCAATAGTGTCCATTGTTAAGTCCACCCCTCAATCACAGGCCCATCTGTATGTTGCATCTCTGCCCTGATAGCTTGAAGTGTCATGGGCCCACCAGGCCAAAAATAATTCACCCTTATGTTGCCAATCTAAGTCCATCTCAGCCACTTCAGTCTTAGCAGCTTTATCCACTTGTTAGTTGTTCTGGTGTTCCTCAGTGACCCGACTCTTAGGTACATGAGCATCTATGTGGCGTACCTTCACCACCAGGTTCTGCACCCGGGCAGCGATATCTTGCCACGGTGCAGCAGCCCAGATGGGTTTCCCTCTGCGTTGCCAGTTGCTCTGCTTCCATTGCTGCAACCACCCCCACAGGGCATTTGCCACCATCCATGAGTCAGTATAGAGATCACACTTTTCTTGTTCAGCAATGTCCAGGGCCAGCTGGATGGCTTTCACCTCGGCAAACTGACTGGATTCACCCTCTTCTTCAGCAGTTTCTGCAACTTGTCGTTGAGGACTCCACACAGCTGCCTTCCATCTCCAATGCTTTCCCACAATAAGGCAGGACCCATCAGTAAACAAGGCATACTGCTTTTCACTTTCTGACAATTTATTATATGGTGGGGCCTCTTCAGCATGCATCACCTCCTCTTCTGGTGACATTCAAAAATCTTTGCCCTCTGGCCAGTCCACAATGACTTCTAGAATGCCTGGATGACTAGAATTTCGTATTTGGGCTCGTTGTGCAATTAGTGCAGCCCATTTACTCCAAGTAGCATCGATTGCATTATGTGTAGAGGCGACCCTGCCTTTGAACATCCAGCCCAGCATGGTCAACCGGAGTGCCAGGGGGAGCTGTGCTTCAGTGCCAATCACTTCCAAAGCAGCTCGAACCCCTTCATAGGCTGCCAGCATGTCTTTCTCAGTTGGGTTATAGCTGGCCTTTGTATCCCCGACTGTGAAAGCCGAGGGTTTGACCTCAAGTCTCCCCTGGAGATTTCTGTCAGAGGCTCCAGGCAGGGCCATTCTCCCCAGCTGCGGTGTACAGTACATTTTTTACATTTGGACTGGTCCAGACTGGTCCAAGGGCTACTGCATGAACTATCTCTCGTTTAATTTGCTCAAAGTCTTGTTGTTGATCAGGGCCCCATTTAAAAATCATTCTTTTTCCGGGTCACATTACAGAGAGGGCTTACAATCGAACTATAATTTGGGATGTGCATTCTCCAGAACCCCACAGCACCCAAGAAAGCTTGTGTTTCTTTCTTATCAGTTGGTGGAGACATTGCTGTTATCTTCTTGATCACATCTGTGGGGATCTGGCGATGTCCATCTTGCCATTTTATTTCCAAAAACTGAATCTCCCCTGCAGGTCCCCTGACCTTACTCTGTTTTATGGCAAAACCAGCTTTCAGCAGGATTTGGATTATTTCTCTCCCTTTCTCAAAAACTTCTTCTGCTGTATTGCCCCACACAATAATGTCATAGATGTATTGCAAGTGTTCTGGAGCTTGCCCCTGTTCCAGTGCAATCTAGATCAGTCCATGGCAGATGGTAGGGCTGTGTTTCCATCCCTGGGGCAGTCAGTCCCAAGTGTACTAGACACCCCTCCAAGCAAAAGCATACTGTGGCCTGCACTCTGCTGACAAAGGAATTGAGAAAAATGCATTGGCAAATCAGTCGTGGCATACCACTTGGCTGCCTTTGATTAATTCATACTGAAGTACTAGCATATCCGGTACAGCAGCACTCAATGGTGATGTGACTTCATTCAGGCCACGATAGTTTACTGTTAGTCTCCACATTCTGTTAAGACTTTTGCACTGGCCATATGGGGCTATTAAAGGGTGAGCGGGTTCTGCTGATCACTCCCTGAATCTCCAGTCTACGGATCAGATTATGGATGGGAATTGTGGTGTCGCAGTTGGTGCGATATTGCCGCCGGTGCCCTGTTGTGGTCGCGATTAGCACTTGTTGTTCTTCGACTTTCAGCAACCCCACAACAGAAGGATCCTCTGAAAGACCAGGCAAGGTGGACTGTCGACACAGGAGTCACAGAGAACACGGAGATGATCAACGTGATCAAGCAATTGCCAAAGTTTATTCAGATACAGTGCTCCTTTTATAACCTTACACCCTTAGGTTTCTTATGTAACAGCCTTGGATATTGAGCTCTAATTGGTTGATCTAGAGGTTACTACCGTTTACAAAGCTAATGTTTATAACTTGTTATAATTGCGATTAAATACCTTACTCTAAAAATACAGCGGGAAACTACAACCTTGGCAGAGATCATTCTCTGCACGTTTTCAGTGGAAAATTACAGAGGCCTAACAAGACAATTGACCTTGCTTATGCCTGCCAAGAATCTTCTTACTTTACAGTAATAAGGCTCAGGGTATTGGGATCGCTCACTATGTGGCCTTGGCTCTTTAAGAATTCCCACAGTGGACAACTGCTCAATTTCCTCTGTCTCCAAAGCAGCAATACCAAAAGTCCATCGGTACCCTTTTGGGTCTTTGAAGTACCCTCTCCTGAGGTAGTCTATGCCAAGGATGCATGGAGCATCTGGACCAGTCACAATGGGGTGCTTTTGCCATTTCCTCCCAGTCAGTCTAATTTCAGCCTCCAGTACAGTCAACTCTTGGAATCCTCCTGTCACTCCAGAAATATAGATGGGTTCCACTCATTGGCAGTTCGATGGCATCAGGGTACACTGTGCACCAGTATCTACTAGAGCCTTATACTTCTGTGGGACTGATGTGCCAGGCCATCTGATCCACACAGTCCAGTAAATCCAATTGTCCCCTACCTCCACCTGGCTGGAGGCAGGGCCCCCCTAATAGTCATCGTCATCAGAATGTTAAACACTTAAGTCGTGTTGGAAGGGATTATTCTTCATTATCACAGGAGCTGGAGTAAAATCAGCTCTTCCGCTCCATCTGGGAACCTGTTCACCAGAGACTGAGGCTGCAGCTCTCATGGGACGATCAGTCTTGGCCCTTGCTCCTCTCTTCAATTCACCCACACGTTCCTCCAAGGCTGAAGTAGGTTTTCCATCCCACTTCGTCATGTCTTCTCCATGATCCCGCAGGTAAAACCATAGGGTGGCCCGTGGTGTGTACCTTCTATATTTTCTCTCTCGAACAATAGGATGCCTTTTGTTAATAGCTGAGACGTGTTGGCACATGTGAGGAGCTGGATAAATCAGATAAATCGTCCCTCAATTGTCTGAAATCCTGGGACAGTTCTTCCACAGCTGAGATGATGGAAGGGGTGAGATTGTCTTCGAATTCTCGGAGTTTATGAACCATTTCATCCACTGTTAGTGGTACTATGTCATTCCAGGTTACCGTTGCAAATGGATGGGCATATGACAACGGTGCCTTCCAGGTAAGTTTTCGACACATAGGTTGTGCACATTTGACTTCATCTGTGTCTATGGGTATATCCCCATTATTCGACTTGATGTGATAGATCATCTCTACGATGGCTGATTCCCTCAGAGACTGGATGCCTTTGTCTAAAGTAGTCCACTTGGCCGAACGACTCATAACATCGTCCTTGTATGAAAACCTTTCACAGCTGCCAAAAGCCTCCTCCAAAGACTGAGGGACTTTTTCTCTCTTGCAATTGCTTTGTCAATTTCCCCTTCTCTAGCAAGTGATCCCAGCTGCTTGGCTTCTGTACCTTCTAATTCATTACCATCAGCCCCATTATCCCAGCATTGGAGCAACTAGGTGATGATGTGCTCCCCTGGTTGACGGGTGAAATCTTTTCGCATATTCCGCAGCTCAGTTGATGTCTGAGGTTGAGAGGTCACCTCTTCTTCTTCTTCATCATGTCATGATGAGTCCTGATCAGATGCTAGACCAGGTCGTGAATACGTTGTTTCTTCATCTTGCCTCCCCCTTCTTGCCTATTTTTTGTTTTTTTCTCTTGCGTACAGGAGCAACTGATATTGGTATGAATTTGTCCTCTGGTTCAGCTGCAGTGATTATCACTGTGGTTTGAGTAGCAACTGTACTTGTTGCTGGGGGTGGTGTAGCTTCTGTGCTTGGAGCTGGAGCAGCTGTGCTGACTCCTGCGTTGCCCTCAGATCCAGGGACATTTTTTTCCTTTGGAAGGTGCTGGATAATGTTGAACAAGGCCCTGTAGGCATAGGCCAAGCCCTAGCACGTTGCCGTAATTTGTCCATCTCTGGTATGGCCAGAACGACAACACACCTCATTTAGGTGTTTTACTAATTCTTCCGGATTTTGCACTTGTTTGGATGTGAAATTCCAAAGTACTGGAGGGGCCCACTGGCCTAGATACTTGCCCATACTATCCCACATACCCTGCCACTCATGGCTGTAGAGCCTTGGGGAAAAACTCTTGGTCCTCCTATATCGTCGTTTACACCAGAAAAGGCCCAAACTTGACTCTGCTTAATTCTTTAAATCAGATGCAGTGACTGTGGGCAAAACACACTCTGTATGCGTGCTACCATGGTGATCACCATCACAATCAGCATACAAGTCTCAACAGTATTAAAAGGCCATTCAAAAACTTCAAAACTCTCAAATGATGCTGTAAACCATCTGGGGGGGGGGGGGGGGGGGGGGGAAATGGGAGGGTAAAAGAATGTCTCCTTCACAGGCTGACCACCCAAGAAGGAGAAAAAAGATGTGTAATTGCTAAGCACTTCTATTATATACCTCCCAAAGTATAAAGGTAGTGACCACACTGGGAACATAAACCATATCAGTTTCATGATCAATGCTTCTACTGTATTACAAGTCATTACCATAAAATACAATGAGACAAGAACCTTAGCCCAAGCCCCACACTCGATAAACACTAACACAGAAAATACATGCCCTAAGTAATTTACAAGATTCTGAAACTGTGAGATCAAGAGAAAGAACTTTGAGAGCCAATAAATCAGCATTGTGACGAGTGACTATAAATCCGTTCAGATCTGTTGTTATTTCAACCCTTCGTGCCCCAAATTGGGCACCAAAAAGAACTGTTGTGGTTTAAAACCCAACAACCGTCTCCCTCTCACCACCGCCCCCCCCCCCCCCCCCCCCACTCCCGGAGGGATGGGGAGGAGAACCGAAGGAGTGCAACTCCCACGGATTGCGAGAAGAGCAGTCCAGTAACTAAGATATAACACAAATCACTACTGCTACCACCAATAAAAACAATGATAGAGGAAATAAACAAGGAGAGAGAATGCGATATCACCCACTGAAACGAGCCTGACCCGGAAGAGAACCAGCCCAAGCCCTTCCGGCCAACTCCCAGTTACCTCCCTGAGCATGACGTGCTGTTGTATGGAATACCTCTTTGGCTAGTTTGGATCAGGTGTCCTGTCTCTGCTTCCTCCCTGCCTCCCCTCCTTCCCTGGCAGAGCATGAGACTCACAAAGTCCTTGATCAGAGTAAACATTTGATCAGTAACTACAAACATAAGTACTATCAACACCATTCCCAGACTGAAAGTCAAAACACAGCGCTGCACCAGCTACCAAGAAGGAGAAAAAATGCTACTGCTGAACCCAGGACATTCTGCTACCATGTTATTGAGAAATATTATCATATGAAATGGAGGAAAGCATCAGAGTTGAGTCACGCAAGTCTGGTAATCACCTTCCTGTCCACCATTTTGCAAGTTTTGACTACACTGGGAACATGAACACATGCATTTAGCATGCTGCAGACAACCAGACAACAATCACCTTTTAGTGATGAATAGCAATTGTATGTGCTGCAGAAAATCTTTTAATTCATTACAGTCCTGGAGTAGTAGAGTTTACTGAGGGCTCAGATGGAGAATACAATGGCACTATTGTTTTCTAAGGGAAGATTTCTTAGTTGCATTCTGTTGCATAAACTGTATGTTTTCTATTTGTTATCTGATTCATTTCAATGAGCTCCCCTAGATGGGGTTAAGGCCACCTGTCATCCTGTGCTAAAGCAGCAAAACAAACTGTTGCAGGCTGTTTACCAGATTATTAGTATTACCTCTTTGTTTGTTTAAAAAACCTAAGACAACTTGGTATTCTTCTCGGGGGAAGAAATTGCATAATAAAACTTATGGGGAAAAAAAGAAGTGCATGCTCAAATTCCGAAGTCATCTGTTGTCCTTGATGAAGTTTTTTATACATTAAAATAAGTCAGTCGTGAGTTTGATGTCACATTCTCAGTGTGACCTTAGATGTGGAGTCATAACTCTAACCTAGACTTCTCTCTCCTTGAATGTATTTTTTTTGCAAGTTAAACACCAGTGCTAGAAATGTGTTTCCTGGGTAAGGATCTTGAGCCATCGGCTGGCTCCAAGCCAGAAGGATGCAAGGAAGAACCAGCTGTATCTGGTAAAGTATCTGCTTGGTTGCTCCAAGTTCTCACTGGAGCTGATGACATCTGGACTGGGTGTTCCAGGGACCAGGACTACAGGTGTAGAGAGAACAGAAGTAAAGCATTAACTGCAACATTGCTTTTACCTCAAGAGTGACTGTTCCTGCAAATGCATGTGCTGCTTATCTTGTGGTTATACTGTGCACATTCTGAAGCTTTCTTGATGGTCTTGATGGTTGAAGACACTGGAACTGCACACAGTACTCCAAGTGAGGTCTGATGAGAGCTGAGTAGAGGGACAGAATCACCTCCTTCGACCTGCTGGTCACGCTCCTTTTGATGCAGCCCAGGATACGGTTGGCTTTCGGGGCTGCAAGCTCACACTGCTGGCTCATGTTCATTTTCTCGTCGACTAACACCCCCAAGTCCTTCTCCACAGGGCTACCATGAATTTCCTTTTTGCCCAACCTGTAGCTGTACCTGGGATTGCTTCCACCCAGGTGTAGGACCTTGCACTTGGCATGGTTAAACTTCATGAGGTTGGCATCAGCCCACCTCACAAGTGTGTCAAGGTCCCTCTGAATGGCATTCCTTTCCTCTAGCGTATCAACAGAACCACACAGCTTGGTGTCATCGGCAAACTTGCTGAGAGCACACTCAAGTCCATTGTCCATGTCAGCGACAAAGATATTAAACAAGACTGGTCCCAACACCGATCCCTGAGGGACACCACTCGTTACTGATCTCCAGCCAGACATTGAACCGTTGACCACAACTCTTTGAGTGTGACCATCCAGCCAGTTCTTTACCGACCCAGTGGTCCACCTATCAAATTGATGACACTCCAATTTAGAGACAAGGATGTCATGTGGGATAGTGTCGAATGCTTTGCACAAGTCCAGGCAGATGATGTCAACTGCTCCACCCCTGTCCATCACTTTTGTAGCCCCGTCATAGAAGGCCACCAAATTGGTCAGGCAGGATTTTCCCCTAGTAAAGCCATGCTGGCTGTCAGCAAGCACCTTGATGTTTTTCATGTGTCCTAGCATGCCTTCCAGGAGAATCTGCTCCCAGATTTTGCCAGGCACAGAGGTGAGACTGACTGGTCTGTAATTCCCCGGGTCATCCATTTTCCCCTTCTTGAAAATGGGATTATATTTCCCTTTTTCCAGTCATCAGGAACTTCACCTGGCTGCCATGGTTTTTCAAATATGATGGCCAGTGGCTTTGCAACTTCATTCGCCAGCACCTTCAGGACCTGCAGATGGATTTCATCAGGGCCCATGGACTTGTGTACATTCAGGTTCTTAAGATGGTCTCGAACCAGATCCTCTCGTACAGTGGGCCCAAGGTCTAGATTTTCAGATTCCCTGTGTTCAACTTCCAAGACTTGGGTGGTGCGGTCAGAGCCTTTGCCAGTGAAGACTGAGGCAAGAAGCCATTCAGAACCTCAGCCTTCTCCAAGTCCTGTGTAGCCAGTTCTCCCAAAAGCTTCCGGAGGGGGCCTACATTGACCTTAGTCTGTTTTTTAGCCGCTACATACCTATAAAATCCCTTCCTATTAACTTTAACATCCCTTGCCAAGTTTAGCTCCAATTGGGCCTTAGCTTTCCTAACTTGGTCCCTAACTACCCTGACAACATCCCTGCATTCATCCCAGGCCACCTGTCCTTGTTTCAAAATTTATAAGCCTCTTTTTTCTTGTGAATTTTTCTCAGCAGCTCCTTACCCATCCAAGGAGGTCTCGTGGCCATCCTGCTGCACTTCCTTCTAGTCAGGATGCAACACTCCTGAGCTTGTAGCAGGTGATCCTTGAATATTAACCAAGAGTCTTGGGCCCCCTTGCCCTCTAGGGCTATATCTCATGGAACCTTGCTAAGTAGGTTACTGAAAGAGGCCAAAGTCTGCTCTCTTGAAGTCTAGGGGAGTGAGCTTACTGCATGCTCTTCTCACTGTCTTGCGGAACTCAAATTCGACCATCTCGTGATCACTGCATCCAAGACTTCCCTGGAGAGTCACATTTCCAACGAGCCTTTCCCTGTTGGTGAGCACGAGGTCAAGCAGGGCACCTCTCCTCGTCGGCTCCTTTATTGCTTGCAGAAGGAAGTTGTCTTCCACACAATCGAGAAACCTCCTGGATTGCTTGTGCCGGGCCGTACTGTTGCCCCAACAGATGTCAGGGTGGTTGAAGTCCCCCATGAGAACAAGGGCCTGTGAGTGTGAGGCTTTTCCTATTTGTCTGTAGAGTTCTTCATCCACAGGTTCCTCTTGATCAGGCAGTCTGTAACATATCCCCACAGTAATGTGTCCCGTCATCGATTTCCCCTTAACCCTGACCCACAAACTTTCTGTTAACTGATCACCTGTCCCCAGACAGAGTTCCATACTCTCCAGACTATCCCTAAAATAAAGGGCAACTCCCCCTCCCCTCCTACCGGGCCTGTCTTTTCTAAAAGCCTATAACCCTCCATTCCAACACTCCAGTCAAAGTAGCCATCCCACCATGTTTCTGTGATGCCTATTATATCATAGCCCCGTAGATGTGCCCACATCTCTAATTCCTCTTGTTTATTCCCCATGCTACGGGCATTTGTATAGGGGCATCTGATCCGAGCTCCAAATGAAGCCAGCTCAGTGGCTGGAGTGGCTAGAATATTACTACATTGCTCAGAGTATTTATTATAGGTGCTGGCAACTGACTGGGTGTGTTGGGATGGAATGATGCTCCCCTCCCCCAACACAACTAGTTTAAAGCATCATTGACAAGTCTGGCAAGCCTCCCAGCAAAGCCACTCTTCCCTTTCTTTATCAGAGCAGCTCCACCAGTCCCCAGTAGGCCTGGCCTACGAATTTGGGCCCCAGGTCCAAGACACGCAAACCCTTGACTATGACACCACCCTTTTAACCATTTATTAACCTGTCCAATCCTCCTAGCCTTTGGAAGGTCCTCCCCTGTGTCTTGGAGAATTGTCAAAAGGACTATCTGAGCTCCAGAACCCCTGACAACCTCTCCCAGAGCTCTGTAGTCCTCCTTTATACTCCTCAGGCTACTACTATCTATATCCCTAGCACCCACATGTATGACTAGAAGTGGGTAATAGTCCGTGGGACTTACTAGAGCAGGCAGCCTCTCTGCAACATCCCTGATCTGTGCCCCAGGTAGGCAACACACCTCCCTTGTGACCGGGTCAGGCCGACAGATGAGCGCTTCTGTCCCTTTCAAGGCAGAGTCCCCTACTACTATGACCTGCTGCTTTTTCCTGGCGGCACCAGTAGAGATCTTCTGTACCAGTGCACCAGCTGACTGTTTCTGATTGTCATGGGTTGAGGAGTAGCAGTCATTTTTTTTCTCCTTCTTGTAGCTGGTGCAGTGCTGTGTTTTGACTTCTGGGCTGGGAACAGTTGCTTGATAGCGAGCATGTTTTGAGGGTGTTTTTGTTCAGGGCCTTTTCTGAGCACGTGCTCTGCCGGGGAGGAGGGGAGGCCGGGAGGAAGGAGAGACAGGACACCTGACCCAGGCTAGCCAATGAGGTATTCCATACCATAGCACGTGATGCCCAGGATGCAACTGGGAGAGGGAGCTAGAAGGGTGGAGCTCTGGAGGGAAATGGAGGAAGTAGCACGCGGTGCTCAGCCGGGCAGGGTGGAGTGAGTTATGGGTCGGTTGCTGGTGGGGTGTTGTATTCTTTTCTCTTGTTATTGGCTTTATCATTATTATTTGTAGTAGTAATGGCAGTAGTGATTTGTGTTATGCCTTAGCAATCAAACCGTTCTTGTCTCAACCCGTGGGGGCTACATTCTTTGGATTCTCCTTCCTAACTCTCCGGGATTTGGGGGAGCAAGGGCGGGGGGGAGTGAGTGAGAGTACTGTGAGGATTTGGTTTAAACCACGACACTGATGCAAGTGCATTTCCTCATCAGCCCCCTGCAGGACAGCAAAGCGGTTCTGGGTGGGTACAACAGATTTAGGAGGGAGCCCCTTGCTTTTAATTGCTCTCTTCCTCCTTTGGTTTTTTTTTTTTTGTTACTAACTCCCAGCTTCCCTGATCAACAGCTCCCTTCTTTCCTCCATGAGTTAGAGGGGAATCTTGAGGCCCCTGTGCTGTTTAGTCCTGGACCAAGCAGTCCTGCTTCCTCTCAGCTTTCCTGACATCTTGCAGCTTACTGACAGCGTGTCGTAGCTCAGCCACCTGCTGGAGGAGGACCTCCATCAGGGAGCAGCGAGCGCAGCCCTGCCCATTCTGCACCTTTCCCTCACCAGACCAGTGCAGGCACTCTCTACACTCCAAGCTCTGCACCTCAACCTCCCCACTTACCGGCTCTGTCTGGGTGCCTACGCTGGTCACCACTGGGGCGGCCGGGGCAGAGTTCCCAGACCAGACCCTGTGTTCTCAGCTCATTTAAATTCTAGTTAAGAAAAATGCTTCCAGTCCAAGCTTTGATACCAGAGTGAACACCTAAACACATTGCCTGTGAACCTGCACTCTAATTAAATGGATGTTGCTAAAAACACAAGTCTGTGTCATCTTTCTGAAGTTTTTTGCTGCTGTTTTTCCCCTCTGCAGGATGCACAGTTTCAGTCTTCTCTGAGGAAGAGGTGAGATTTTATTAAATCTTTTAACTTTTTTTTTCCAAGGCAGAGCAACTTTAAGCTCCAACTGATTTGCAGAAGCATCAAAAGGATGTGATGTTTTGCAGGGTTGAGCCCAGCATCCCCAGAATGATTTTCCATGGTCTGGAGAGCCCCATATGAGAAATTCTACTGAACTGCTGCTGAAGTGATAGGCCCTATAAAACAGCAGATTTTTCACTTCATCTATATTTATAGCAAAATGGAAACAAAATGGTGCTTTAAAGTAAAAAATTGTATTTCCAGAGTCAGGCTGATTTTCTTGCTTTGTCGGTGCTGGGACCAGTGCTGTTTAATATCTTCATCAACAACCTGGATGAGGGAACTAAGTGTATCCTCAGCAAGTTCGCTGATGACACTAAATTGGGAGGAGTGGCTGACACACCAGAAGGCTGTGTTGCCATTCAGCGAGATCTGGACAGGCTGGAGAGTTGGGCAGGGAGAACTTGATGAAATTCAACAAGGGCAAGTGTAGAGTCTTGCATCTGGGGAAGAACAACCCCATGTACCAGTACAGGTTGGGTGTTGACCTGCTGGAAAGTAGTGAAGGGGAAAGGGACGTGGGGGTGCTGGGGGATAGGAGGATGACCATGAGCCAGCAATGTGCCCTTGTGGCCAAGAAGGTAAATGGCATCCTAGGGTGCATTAGAAAGGGTGTGGTTAGTAGGTCAAGAGAGGTTCTTCTCCCCCTCTACTCTGCCTTGGTGAGGCTGCATCTGGAGTACTGCGTCCAGTTCTGGGGCCCTCCGTTCAAGAAGGACAGGGAATTGCTTGAAAAAATTCAGCGCAGAGCCACAAAGATGATTAAGGCAGTGGAACATCTCCCTTATGAGGAGTCTAGGTGCGATATTGCTGGTGCACTGCTGTGGTCGTAATTGGCACTTGTTGTTCTTCGAACTTCAGCAACCTGTCCTGGGTTCAGCAGTAGCAGTAATTTTTTCTCCTTCTTGGTAGCTGGTGCAGTGCTCTGTTTTGACTTTTGGCCTGGGAACGATGCTGACAGCAGTTATGTTTTTAGTTACTGCTCAAATTTTTACTCTGATCAAGGATTTTGTGAGTCTCATGCTCTGCCAGGGAGGAGGGGAGGCCAGGAGGAAGCAGAGACAGGACACCTGACTCAAACTAGCCAAAGAGATATTCCATACCACAGCATGTCATGTCCAGGATGTAAAACTGGGGCAGTTACCTTGAAGGGCTAGTTCACTGCTCAATCGGTCTGGTTGTTGGTCAGCAGGTGGTGAGCAATTGTATTCTCTCCCCTTGTTATTTCCCTTATCATTATTATTATTGGTGGTAGCAGTAGTGATTTGTGTTATACCTTAGTTGCTGGACTGCTCTTATCTCAACTCGTGGGAGTTACATTTCTTTGATTCTCCTCCTCATCCCTCCGGGAGTGGAGAAGGGGCAGGGGTGTGAGAGAGAGACTGTGTTTGGGTTTTTTACCATGACACAACTCCACAACAGAAGGATCCTCTCAGAGACAAGGCAAGGTGGACAGCTGCTCAATTTCCTCTGTCTCCAAAGCAGCAATACCAAAAGCCCATTGGTACCCTTTTGGGTCTTTGAAGTACCCTCTCCTGAGGTATTCAATGCCAAGGATGCATGGAGCCTCTCAACCAGGCACAATGGGGTGCTTTTGCCATTTCCTCCCAGTCAGGCTGATTTCAGCCTCCAGTACAGTCAACTCTTGGAATCCTCCTGTCACTCCACAGAATCACAGAATCACAGAATCCTGAGGGTTGGAAGGGACCTCGAAAGATCATCTAGTCCAAACCCCCTGCAAGAGCAGGGTAACCTACAGTACATCACACAGGAACTTTTCCAGGCGGGCCTTGAATATCTCCAACGTAGGAGACTCCACAACCCCCCTGGGCAACATGTCCCAGTGCTCTGTCACTCTTACAGTGAAGAAGTTCTTCCTGATGTTAACGTGGAACCTCCTATGCTCCAGTTTACACCCATTGCTCCTTGTCCTATCACTGGATATCACTGAAAAAAGCCTAGCTCCATCATCCTGACACCCACCCTTTACATATTTGTAAGCACTGATGAGGTCACCCCTCAGTCTCCTCTTCTCCAGAAGTATAGATGGGTTCCTCCCCTTGACAGCTTGATGGCATCAGGGTACACTGTGCACCGGTATCTACTAGAGCCTTATACTTCTGTGGGACTGATGTGCCAGGCCATCTGATCCACACAGTCCAGTAAATCCGATTGTCCCCTACCTCCACCTGGCTGGAGGCAGGGCCCCTCTAATAATAGTGATTACAACATTGGTCACTTAGGTCTGGTAGACAGGGATTAGTCTGCTTTATCACAGGAGCTGGAGTAAAATCAGCTCTTCCACTCCATCTGGGAACCTGCTCACCAGAGATTGAAGCCACAGCTTTCATGGGATGATCATCTTTGACCTTTGTTCTCCAATTCACGCACCTGTTTCTTCAGAGCTGAGGTAAGTTTTCCATCCCACTTCCTCAGGTCCTCTTTGTGATCTTGCAGGTAAAACCATAGGGTGGTCCGTGGCTTATACCTCCTATATGTTCTCCCTCAAGCAGTAGAATGCATTTTGTTAATAGCTGAGACACGTGTTGATACACATGAGGAGCTGGATATATCAGACAGATTGTCCCTTGATTGTTTGAGATCCTGGGACAGGTTTTCCCACAGCTGAGATGATGGAAGTGGTGAGATTTTCTTCGAGCTCTAGGAGTTTATGAATCATTTCATCCACTGTTAGTGGTATTATGTCATTCCAGGTTACTCTTGCCAATGAATGGGCATATGATGACGGTGCATTCTGTGTAAGTTTGCACCACATGGGTGTCCCAGCGTCAGAGCAACAAGGTGATGTTGTTCTCCCCTGGTTGACGAGTAAAATTTTTTCACATATTACATCATTTGGTTGAAGTCCTAGGTCGAGAAGTCACCTCTTCTTCTTCTTTGTCATGTGATGATGACTCCTAATCTAATGCTGGACCGCATTGTGACTACATTGTTTCTTTATCTTGCTTCACCCTTCTTGCCTCTTTTTTTTTTTCTTTTGAGTACAGGGGCAACTGATACTGGTACGAATTGGTCCTCTGGTTTAGCTGCAGGGCTTATCACTGTGGTTTGAGTAGCGACTGTACTTGTCCCTGGGGGTGGTGTAGCTGCTCTGTCTGTTGCTTTGCCCTCAGATCCAGGTACATTTTTTTCCTTTAGAAGGTGCTGGATAGTGCTGAACAAGGCCCTGTAAGCATAGGCCAAGCCCCACCACATTGCCATGATTTGTCTGTCTGTGGTATGGCCAGAATGACAACACACCTTATTTAATTGTTTTACTAATTTTTCTGGATTTTGCACTTGTTTGGATGTGAAATTCCAAAGTACTGGAGGGGCCCACTGATCTAAATACTTGCCCATACTATCCCACACACCCTGCCACTCATGGCTGTCCAGCCTCAGGGAAAATCTCTTGGTCCCCCTATATTTTCGTCTAACCCCAGACAAGGCCCAAACCTGACTCTGTTTAACTCTTGAAATCATACAAAAAGGTCATGAGCAAAACACACTCTGTATGCGTGGTTATCCCCATCACAGTCAGCAAACAGTTCTCAACAGTATTAAAAGGCCATTCAAAAACTTCAAAACTCTCAAATGATGCTGTAAACCGTCTGGGGGGTGGGGGGGTGGGGGGTGGGGCTGGGAGGGTAAGAGAATGTTTCCTTCACAGGTTGACTACCTGAGAAGGAGAAAAAAGATGTGTAATTGCTAAGCACTTCTATTATATACCTCCCAAATTATAAAGGTGGTGACCACACTGGGAACATAAACCATATCAGTTTCATGATCAATTATTCTATTGTATTACAAGTCATTACCATAAAATATAATGAGACAAGACCCTTAGCCCAAGGCCCCCAGCTGATAAACACTAAGACAAGTAAGTCTACAAGTAAGGTACAATATGTTGAAACTGTTAGATCAAGAGAAAGAACTTTGAGAGCCAATATATCAACATTGTGACAACTGACTATTAATCCAAAACAATGAATGCTTATCCCAAATATGATTAGACACACTCTGATCAGATCTGTCATTATCTCAACCCTTCATGCCCCACGTTGGGCGCCAAAAAGAACTGTCGTGGTTTTAAGAAGGAGAAAAAATGACTGCTACTGCTAAACCCAGGACACCGTCACACAGAAAATTTATGCTACATATGCTGACTAAAAGTAATTTATATATGCAACTATATTTTGCTTTTTATGTAACCAAGTCAGAATTAATAAGATCGGCTACATTCTGTGTAAATTCAGCTGAAATGGTGCAAATAAAGCAATTTTCTTTGTTTTTTTTTTTTTTTACTACTGTGTATGTTTAGCATAGATTTTTAATGGTGGATTATTGCTGCCTTTTAATTTCAGGTCAAAAGCCAGGCTTTGTTTCTAGAAAGCTTAGAAAGAAAAACTATCATTAATTAGATGGTACAAAGTAACTTCAAAAGTTGGGGGGTTTTGTTCAGAAGGAAAAATGTTTTCTGTAGCTCAGTTTGTACTTGCTAGAAGAGCACAGTCTTATCCTTTAGCACACTTTCAGTGCAGTTAGTAAATCATAGAATCATGAATCATGGAATATGCCACACATGTTTTCTCACTGCTTGCCTTTTACTTACATGACAGAAAAACATTATAAAAATTGCACATACAGAGTTCATCAATATTCCAAAAATAATAGGTTTTAATAGAAAATTAATATGATCCTGCAGCATTTTTCCAGATAAACCTTCATGAAAGCCCACAGGATTTACTTGCAGCAGAAAACTAACTCAAATACTTTATCCATTATTTTAATATTTTTTGTCAATGAAGCACTTCATTAATTCAATTTTATTCTCATTCACTTAGAAAATTATGGACTGAATTTGGGCTCTTAGTGATGCACAAAAAAATCTGGTGTGCATTTGAAATGAGAAATGGGAATATCACACACATCAGAAATGTGAATAATGTGCAATAAACTGTTGGGAAAAACCATGTTGTGGCTGCTGCCATGCCAAACCCCCACCAGAAATCGGGGGCAATGCAGAGTTCACATTGCCCAGTGTCTCAGGCATCTTCTGCAGTACCCATCAGGGTATTCTTGCTCAAGAAAATATTAGAGAAATATTATCAGTCTGTCCTGCGTGGGCTAAAATGAAGGAAACAAAAATAACAATTATTTGGATCTTTTTCTAAGCGTGTAGTGCTGACAGCAGAAAGGAAATCTAGAATTGCAGCTTAATGAACTTCATCTATTTATCACTAGTCCCTTGGAAGATAAAAGTTGGTGTTTTCCATATGCATGCTGTATCTCACAGACACAAACACTGCCTGCAAACACCAACGAAGCTGCAGTTCTTCAACCTTTTCTTCATGCTGCCATCCTTGAAAAGTTCATACCAATAAGTATAACAGCTTGCAATCCACTGTAGGGTAAAAGCTGTATTGCTCTTTCCAAGGAAGCTTTGCTGAGTGTTAGCAAGCAAATCCAGAAAGTGGGAGACGGCATGATAGTGGTTATTTTTCTGCTTTAAAAAATAATATTAAGCAAATACCTGTCCTGGGTTCAGCAGTAGCAGTCATTTTTTCTCCTTCTTAGTAGCTGGTACAGTGCTGTGGTTTTGACTTTCCAACTGGGAACAGCGCTGATAACACCGATGTTTTTAGTTACTGCTCAAATGTTTAGTCTGACCAAGGACTTTGTGAGTCTCATGCTCTGCCAGGGAGGAGGGGAAGCTGGGAGGAAGCAGAGACACATGACCCAAACTAGCCAAAGCAGTATTCCATACCACAGCACATCATGCCCAGGATGTAACTGAGAGTTACCCAGAAGGGCTGTGGGGTGGGACTAGGTATCGGTTGGTGCTTGGTCGGGCTGGGTATTATAGGTCGGTGGGTGATATTGTATTCTCTTCCCTTGTTATTTTCTTTATTATTATTATTATTATTATTATTGGTGGTAGCAGTAGTGATTTGTGTTATACCTTAGTTACTAAACTGTTCTTATCTCAACCTGTGGGAGTTACATTCTTTTCATTTTCTCCTTCCCATCCCTCAGGGAGTGGGGGAAAGAAAAGGGGGGGGAGTGAGAGAGAGAATGTGTGGCTAACTTGATGACAGGGTTTAAACCACTACACCCAACTCAGCTCAATATCCAGTAATGTCAAGAGAAAAGCTCTGACAGTTGTCAATGCCTGTTCAATCAGTAGGCAGATTACTTTTTAACATCTAAACATCTGAAAACTCTTTCCTGTTTAAAAGTGTCGTGGTTTAAACCAAGTCCCCCAACTCCCGGAGAGTTAGGAAGGAGAATCCAAAGAATGTAGCCCCCACGGATTGAGATAAGAACGGTTTAATTGCTAAGGCATAACACAAAACCCCTACTGCCATTTACTACTACAAATAATAATGATACAGCAAACAGCAAGTGAAAAGAATACAACACCCCACCAGCCACCGACCCATAACTCACTCCACCCTGCCCGGCCGAGCACCATGTGCTCCCTCCTCCATTTTTCTCCAGAGCTCTACCCCTCCAGCTTTCTCCTTCCCGGTATGCCTCCTGGGCATCACGTGCTATGGTATGGAATACCTCATTGGCTAGCCTGGGTCAGGTGTCCTGTCTCTCCTTCCTCCCAGACTCCCCCTGGCTGGAAAAAACCTTGAACAAAAACACCCTCAAAACATGCTCAAACCATGACATTATCCACCCCTTATTCCATACCATTCACGTCATGCCCAGATCTCACATTTCCAATACACAATCACTCTTAAGTCCACCCCTCGATCATGAGACATCTCTATGTTGCATCTCTGGACTGATGGCCTGAAGTATCTGGGCCCAACAGGCTCAAAATCATTCACCATCCCCTTCAGCAGTTCTACAGCTTGCTGCTGGGGACTCCATACAGCTGCCTTCCACCTCCAATGCTTCCAAAGCACTGGAGGGGCCCAGTGGATCAGATACCTGGCCATACTGTCCCACATGCCCTGCCACTCATGACTGTCCAGCCTTGGGAACAGTCTCCTGGTGCTCCTATGTACTTGTCTAACCTTAGACAAGACCCAGACCTGACTCTGCTTAACTTTTGGGATCAGACAAAATGGTTGTAGGTAGAACACACTCTGTGTGTGTGCCAATAGGCTGATCCCTATCATAATCAGCAGGCAGGTCCCAAGGGCACCCAAAAGCCATTCAAAACCGTCAGAACTCTCAGATGCTGCTGCTGCACTTGTCACTGGGGCTGATGTAGCTGCCGTGCTTGCCAGCTCTCCCACTATCAGCTTCTCTTCTCCCGAGTCCAGATCTTCCTCCTCTGCCTTGCTGGGAAGTGCTGCCTGGTCTCCTGTATCCTGCTGGGGCTCGGCGGGCAACTTCCGGGGAATATTCTCGGATGCTGCGGGGTTCGGAACGGCGGCAGGACTCGGTTCCTCCTCTGCCTTGCTGGGAAGTGCTGCGTAGTCTCCTGCATCCTGCTGGGGGTCGGCGGGCGACTTCCGGGGGACACTCTCGGCCGTTGGAGGGTCGGGAACGGCCGCAGGACTCACCCCCCCCACCGCCTGATCCTGCTGCTCAGCTACCGCCCTGCTCCGCTCCTCCCCCGCCTGCTCCCGCTGCTCTGCCACAGCCGTTTGGCTCCCCGTGCCACTCTCCCTGGCAGCCTCAGCTGCCGGCAGCTCCCGGGGCCGCTCCTTCCTGGCTTCACGCAGCTCCACACAGACAACGATGAGGATAAGGACAAGGACGGCGAAGAGCAGCGGGACGGCCTGGTACAAGTCCAAGTCCACGGACACGTCCATCCCCCCCTGCTGCCGGAGCCCCCTGGTATTACAAGCCTCTGACACAAACACAAACACATCCAATCCATACACAAAGTACCCGGCAAAATCCCGAAACAGCGAGATCCAGAGAAAAACCTCTAAGAGCCAATAAATCAGCATTGTGACAAGAGACCATAAACCCGCTCAGATCTGTTCTTATCTCAATCCCTCGGGCCCCACGTTGGGCGCCAAAAATGTCGTGGTTTAAACCAAGTCCCCCAACTCCCGGAGAGTTAGGAAGGAGAATCCAAAGAATGTAGCCCCCACGGATTGAGATAAGAACGGTTTAATTGCTAAGGCATAACACAAAACCCCTACTGCCATTTACTACTACAAATAATAATGATACAGCAAACAGCAAGTGAAAAGAATACAACACCCCACCAGCCACCGACCCATAACTCACTCCACCCTGCCCGGCCGAGCACCATGTGCTCCCTCCTCCATTTTTCTCCAGAGCTCTACCCCTCCAGCTTTCTCCTTCCCGGTATGCCTCCTGGGCATCACGTGCTATGGTATGGAATACCTCATTGGCTAGCCTGGGTCAGGTGTCCTGTCTCTCCTTCCTCCCAGACTCCCCCTGGCTGGAAAAAACCTTGAACAAAAACACCCTCAAAACATGCTCAAACCATGACAAAAAGAAATAGAAATCTAGGTGGATGACCTCAGGCAGATTTATTATTATTATTTTTTATTATTAACAAATGCAAATTGTGTGTCATTGTGGAAAAGAAAAAAGAAAGGCCACTCTTGGTGGTCTTGATGCATTCTGTCTATGGGAGTGTGAGCAAGGGAGAGGGGACGAGGAAATAGAAAAAATAAACTTTACCTTCTCACTTTCAGTGTGGGCAACGCCATTCCAGTGTTGGGGTCCTCAGCTCTGGGAAGTGTTAGCACTGTCACCACATCCCCATTCACACTATTGCCACTTCCACAGCACTCAGGAAAAACATTTCCTGAATTCCTTCTCCTTCCTCCTATCTTTGCTTCAGATCCATGTACTGCAGGTTCATGTCATTACTGTGAAATTGCATGGGACACAGCTAATCTAAACCAGTGCCAACCCATAGTCTGACTCAACAGCAAGAAAAATAGTGACAAGTTTGCTGTTTAAAATGCTTTCTGCTCTTTCCACTGTGTGTTGGCTGTTGTGTTTTGTTTTTTCTTTTCTTTTTTTTCCCTAAACCTATAAATACATAGCACCAGCTGCAACATGTTGCTAAGACGTGCTTTATAGATCCAGCCATATTCTGACATAACATGTTTTACTGGATTTGGGTTACAATTTGATATTGGAAGTCAATATTTTGATTTATGTGTCTTTAATGGTAATGATGGCAGCTGGCTGCTGTGAGCTGTGTATTGTTCTCCCCCAGTGAGGATGGACCTGACCTAATAGCTCATAAAAGGCACCCTATAAAGGTAACACATGTTCAAACATCCATTTAGTTAGTTATAGGATGAAAAAAAAGGACAACTAGATTTTTAAAGTATTATATATTTCATGTTTATACCCTGATTTAATGTAAGGTCCTTGGTAAACCACATGATCAATAAATTTGCCTTTTTTTTTTCCATCTCTAGATTTCATTGACCTGGGACATGTTCAGGTTTCCTACTGTACATCTGTCATAAGGTTTGAGAGCTTTGCATTGAAGACAAATTGTCATGGGTTGAGCAGTAGCAGTCATTTTTCTCCTTCTTGTAGCTGGTGCAGTGCTGTGTTTTGACTTCTGGGCTGGGAACAGTTGCTTGATAGCAAGTATGTTTTGAGGGTGTTTTTGTTCAAGGTTTTTTCTGAGCACGTGCTCCAGCCAGGTGGAGGAGGAGAGTCCGGGAGGAAGGAGAAACAGGACACCTGACCCAGTCTAGCCAATGAGGTATTCCATACCATAGCACGTGATGCCCAGGATGCATACTGGAAGCTGGCCAGGAGGGGTGGGGTTAGCTCTCTCCTCCGGGCTGGCATCGTGGCGGCGGGTGGTATCGTATTCTCTCTCCCTGTTTGTCCCCTCTAACATTAATTTGTTATTGGTAGCGGTGGTGAATTTTGTTGTACCTTGATTGCTGGACTGGTTTTACCTCAATTCGTGGGAGTTGTATTCCTCTGGCTCTCCTTCCCATCCCTCCGGGAGTGGGAAGGTGAGGGGGGGGGAGGGGAAACCAAGGGGTAACTGCAGATTTAGTTTAAACCACGACATGGTGCCCAACGTGGGGCCCGAGGGTTTGAGATAAGAACAGATCTGAGCGGATTTATGGTCTCTTGTCACAATGCTGATTTATTGGCTCTTAGAGGTTTTTCTCTGGATCTTGCTGTTTCGGGATTTTGCCGGGTACTTTGTGTATGGAGTGGATGTGTTTGTGTTTGTCGATCATGGGGCTTGGGCTAAAGTTTTTGTTTCACTGTACTTTGTGTCGGAGGCTTGTAATACGGTGGGGCTCCGGCAGCGGGGGGGATGGACGTGGCCGTGGACTTGGACTTGTACCATGCCGTCCCGCTGCTCTTCGCCGTCCTTGCCCTTGTCCTCGCCTTTGTCTGTGTGAGGCTGCGTGAAGCCGGGAAGGAGGGGCCCCGGGAGCTGCCGGTAGCTGAGGCTGCCAGGGAGAGCGGCACGGGGAGCCAAACGGCTGTGGCAGAGCAGCGGGAACAGGCGGGGGAGGAGCGGAGCAGGGCAGTAGCTGAGCAGCGGGACCAGGCAGCGGGGGAGGTGAGTCCCGCGGCCGTTCCCAACCCCGCGACGGCCGAGAGTGTCCCCCGGAAGTCGCCCGCCGAGCCCCGGCAGGATGCAGGAGACCACGCAGCACCTCCCAGCAAGGCAGTGGAGGAACCGAGTCCTGCCGCCGTTCCAAACCCTGCAGTGGCCGAGAATATTCCCCGGAAGTTGCCCGCCGAGTCCCAGCAGGATGCAGGAGACCACGCAGCACTTCCCAGCAAGGCAGAGGAGGAAGATCCAGACTCAAGAGAAGAGAAGCTGGTGGTGGGAGAACTGGCAAGCAGGGCAGCTATATCAGCCCCGATCCCAAAAGTTAAGCAGAATCAGGTTTGGGTCTTGTCTAAGGTTAGACAAGTACATAGGAGCACCAGGAGACTGTCCCCAAGGCTGGACAGTCATGAGTGGCAGGGCATGTGGGACAGTATGGCCAGGTATCTGATCCCCTGGGTCCCTCCAGTGCTTTGGAAGCATTGGAAGTAGAAGGCAGCTGTATGGAGTCCCCAGCAGCAAGCTGTAGAACTGCTGAAGGGGATGGTGAATGATTTTGAGCCTGGTGGGCCCAGATATTTCAGGCCATCAGTCCAAAGATGCAACATAGAGATTGACTCATGATCGTAGGGGTGGACTTAAGAGTGATGGTGTATTGAAAATGTGGGATCTGGGCATGACGTGAATGGTATGGAATAAGGGGTGGATAATGTCATGGGTTGAGCAGTAGCAGTCATTTTTCGCCTTCTTGTTGCTGGTGCAGTGCTGTGTTTTGACTTCTGGGCTGGGAACAGTTGCTTGATAGCAAGTATGTTTTGAGGGTGTTTTTGTTCAAGGTTTTTTCTGAGCACATGCTCCAGCCAGGTGGAGGAGGAGAGGCCGGGCAGGGTGGAGTGAGTTATGGGTCGGTGGCTGGTGGGGTGTTGTATTCTTTTCACTTGTTATTGGCTGTATCATTATTATTGTGTTATGCCTTAGCTATTAAACCATTCTTATCTTAATCTGTGGGGGTTACATTCCTTGGATTCTCCTTCCTAACTCTCCGGGAGTTGGGGGAGTTGGTTTAAACCACGACACAAATGCAGACCTTGACTTCAAAAAGAGGGAACATAGACTAGATATGAGCTAGATAGCTAGCATTGGCAAAATTCAATTTTTTTTTGCCAGCTAAGCCTGTACCCACCAGTATTTATGGTAAACTGAAGGTCTGAGAAGCTCTCCAGTGGTAGCTAATAATTTAATATGATCATTAAAACATATATGTATAAGATGCACTTCATAAACTATGCAACCCTTACCCACCCATTGGTCTCACTAGGCTGTGGCTCAGACCCAGAATTTATAATACTGCATTTATAATTTCACATTCTTATAAGTATTTTGTCCTTTATTATAAATAAATTGGCCTTCCTCACCCAAAAAGCTCTTTCCAGGATACCCCTTGGAGAGAGGCATTACGTTGTGCCCTGACACCCATTCCCTGCAAATGCCAGCAGTTATTTTTCTAATGAGCAATTACTCTAATGTTAAGTAAATCAGTTAATCTTCTGTGCACTCTTGTAAATGAATCCTTGTATTATCTGTATATTCTGTCAGCTAGATAGTTTAGAAAATACCAGCTCCTATATTATCTTGTCAGTTCATATGCTGATGTGGGGGAAATAATGGCTTAAAGAGCCACAGGCTAGGATAATTAGTAAAATCAAGTGCCTTGCTGTTTGTTTGCTTTGAAAAATAAACTTTTACCTCCCTGCCACCATTCCTCCCCCCAGTTTTCACCACCTTATTATACAGCATTTGACATGACAGGTTAATGAGAAAATTCCCAAAATGGGCTTCTGCAGCTCATTGTAGCAATGGTGGCTCTTTGCTGGGTGGGCTAAATGATCCAGCTTCTTCCCCTATGAAATCTGAGCCCTCAGGGGGATGCAAAGGCTGTGATTGCAAATGTACGGAAACACTCATGTATGGACAATAAGTTCCTCTTATCCCCCTCATTTTGAATTTTGGGGCAATGGAGTCTCTAGATTTTGCAAAATCTTGCCTTGCACAGTACACACCAGCTTTAACTTCTTTTGTTTTTAATGCATTTGATATTTATTTTTAATATAACCCACTATTAAAGTGACTTAAGCATCCACTCAGTCTCCTCTACAGTGCAGTCCCTTGGAAATGGCAATTTTTAGACCTCCATAAATTGAACAATTTGGACAACAGAAGACAAACAGTTGCCATCAATGTGAGTGGAAAAAGAACCATGTGGCATGCTCCTGCTATTAATAATCCAACATCAACATGAAGATATGTCCATGCCGGCCTGCCATCACACACTGCTACCTCCCAACTTCTCCCATTGCTTGGTCTCTTTGCTATTAACTGACTTTTCCAGGGAAGGTGTTTTAGGGGAGTTTATTTTTAAGGATGAGTAGTGATAATGCAAAATTTGGGGCTTTTCAAGCAGAAAGTGAAGCACCAGTGATGGGTGAGCTGCAGCCATGCTGGACCCACGTGAATCCTGCCCTGATTTCCCCCCCGCTCCCTACCTCCCCCTCCTTGCAGCCCTGTAGTGGCTGTTTTCTCCCCATCTGATTTATTTCTTCTCTTCTCCCTCTATGCTTTCCCTGCCAGCCCCTCTGTGTGCTGTGATCACTCCAGAATGGGGTCTTTACACTGAAATCTCCAGGAAGAAAATCAGCTCCTGTCTGTGCCCTGCAGGGAAATGCTGGAGCCCTCAGTGACTCAGGGACATGGAGATGAGTGGAGAAAAATCCCTTTCTGCTGCTGCCTTTTCTCCATGAAAACCTCAATACTATTGATCAGCCACTTTTCGGTGACATTCCATTTAAAAAGCCACCACCTGGACTTTTTCTCCAGAAATACTTTTACTCTGTATGAGGCTACTCAGTGGTATCCACTGAAACCCCATGACTAATGTACATGGTCAAATTTTCAGGAACAAACCACTCAGCCCCATTTTGCATTAAATTTCATTTCCAGTCACTGGGTTTATTGACATTATAATGGCCAGCCCACACAAACTGCAGCCATACAGCCAATTAATGAGACAGACATTCGAGAAGTTGCTAAACTTGGTCTTGAAAATGATCTAGCTTTCTCCCTGTAAAAGGATCTTGTTCTGTCATCATGTATTAAACCAGAAAGCTACACATTGAAGAGCAGTAGAAAATCATATCCTGATAAGGCCTTGCATAATATTTCAACAGATCATATCTTTTGCAGCTTAATTTCATAATTGCAGTGGGAATGCAAGGGTGATTTGCTGAGATTGAAAGTTTCTGCACACCTTTCTTTCTGACATTAAATGAAGTATTGCAGGTAATGCAATGTATTTCTTTATTTTAAAAGGTTCAAAGGTCCATTAAGGCCTTCCATGCTGTAAAAAAGGCTTAATTCACCAGAAACCATTTTTCTCCCCCAGTTGTTTGGAGCAGCAAGTGAATCAATCTGTTATTCACACAGATCTACCCAGAAGCATGTTTTCCATGCCCAAGAGGTCTATGATTTGACTTAACAAAAATAGCTTTTCATTGGGCTGCTTTAAAACATTAAATTATCCATAAACAAGAGTTTTGTGCAATGATCTGGGTAGCATTTTAGGTACTTGTGGTAGGTGGGAACTAAATCAAGATGATTTGGTACAGAAGAAAACGCATTGAATCTTTAGTGCCCAAAATTTAAGTCCGTATTTTGTACCTTAAGCTCATATCTACAAGATGTTATTATCAAAATATACACTGAGATAACAGAATTGGTGTGGGCAGACCATTTTCTGGTGTAATTATCCATTCTTAAGCAAAATTTCTGTTTTCCCACCATCACTTTGGAAAATAACTGTTTTCGGTGCTTTTGAAGAGACCTGACTGAGCAGAACTTGCTATTCCTACATCTTGGCTGTCCAAGTTGCCCTGTGTAATACCAATGTCATTTCCTTTATAGTATAAATAGGATTTGGGTTGAATATGAATAAGCTCATACCCATTGGTATGCTTTGTAATTCTAATCAGCTTTTTCCCCGAGAAAAAGAAAAATAAAACAAAGAGGAATGTTTATCTGGAAAATAAAGAGGTGCTAATTTTATCTTGTGAAAGTGGATATCCCCTTACATCCCTCCAACTTCTAGGAAGATAACAAGAATGTAACGGGTTGAAACTTAAACAGCAGAGGTTTAGATTGGATATAAGGAAGAAATTCTTTACTGTTAGGGTGGTGAGGTACTGGAATGGGTTGCCCAGGGAGGTTGTGAATGCTCCATCCCTGGCAGTGTTCAAGACCAGGTTGGATGAAGCCTTGGGTGATATGGTTTAATGTGAGGTGTCCCTGCCCATGTCAGGGGGGCTGGAACTAGATGATCCTAAGATCCTTTCCAACCCTAACTATTCTATGATTCTCTGATTCTATCTAAATCCAGCATCCTATGAGATCGAACAGAATAATGTACACATATGCCAAAGCTGATTGAAGAATTGCTGTTGCTCACTTCCGCTTCGCTAAGTATGTGTTTCATTGATATACATAATTTGTCAGCACCATGAAAGAAAATTCAAAGCCCTCTGTTTGTCCCAGTTAATTTCTATTATATCTGGGGGGTTTTAAAATAGGGATCCAAAATAGGTATGTATGTCCTTATCATCCCTGTGTTTAAGCTCTCTCCAACAGGAAATGGCAAGGGGTTCAAATTTTTTTATACTGGAAGCCACATGCAGATAGATAAGAATCATGTCTTGTCTATAACTAAGCACTGACATTTAAATATTTAAAATATAGTCAAAATGATCCATGGCGAACACACCTGAGACTATTTTTCTTTGTCTAAAGTCCCACTTTCTAGTCTCTTGAAAGGGAAGGTGGAGCTCTTGGGGTTGTGACATGATGATGCTATGGTAAGGAAATGAAAGTTTGTTTATTGTTGGTCTTCAAAGACCAGAGTAGGTTTTGCTACTAGGCACTGCATCGTCTCCACCAGGAGAGGGTTTTATCCCTAACTTCTCCATCCTCACCAACAAGTTTAAAAGGCAGGATGGAGGAAAGACTTTTTCTTTTGCCAAATCGCAGATGTTGGATTCAACACACTTGAAAAAAAAAAGAAAAAAAAGAAAAAAAAAGAAATGAGTGGTATTTTCTTCAAACTGCTGCTTCTCCTAGAGGAAGGGCAGCTGGAGGGGTGAGGAGGGCTGAGATGTTTATGAAATGTGGTCAGATGATCCAGTTGGCACATCCTTGTCTTCAGGAATCACAACCTTCTAGACTGCATTTTCCTTTTCCAAAGCAGAGGCTAAACTTGCTGGTAGGGTTTCAGCAGGCTTCTGTCATTCAGTGTAAGTCCTGCCAGACACCGATGGTGTCCTGCATTTGAGCACAAACCAAGCCCCAAGCTCCTGGTTTCCATTGGCTTTGCAGATGTATTGCAAAATGGCACAAAATCAGTATTGCTCTCTTTTCAGTGGGAGAAATAGTTCTCTGAAACATTTCTGCTGGATTCAACATTTGATATTAAACAAGAGAAGAAATATTAGAAAGAAAGAAAAAAAAAAGAAAAAGAAGGCTAAAGTTCTCAGGTTTAAGGAGAGAAAATAAGCCACATGATTCCAAGCCAAAACCCAAAATACCTCCAGCAGGCCTTTACAATTAGCCAACGCTTGAAGAAAACTAAGTAATAGGTTATGGGAAATGCAAAATATTGTCAATCAAAGAAACAAGAATGCCTGAAGTGTTGAATTTCATAAATAAAATACACTCCTTAGTTTAAAGTTCATAAAGATGGTTTTCTGCCGCAAGCTGCTTTACAGGCTGCATTTTCCTGCAGAAAGTTATCCACAGAAAGAATTAGATTTCTCATCCTTTGTTTATATGTATTGATGATAGGGTAAAGGCATTAAAGAGCTTTGATAAAAGACTGTTACTTCTGAGTCAGACAGACATTGTAAAAATCTTCCCCTGGAAGTCAAACAAGAAAAGTCTATGAATTGCAAAGTACTTTTTTTGCAAATTCATGCTAATTTGCTATTGCAGCATTCATGACTTTGCCAGCTACAAAATTCTCTGAGATGTCTTTAAAAAGATATTTTTTTGTTAGAGCTATTTAATGTGTCACTAAAATTAATTCAAAAGGCAGGAGGAATGCTCTTCTTACTGATTCATTATACTAAATCCTTTTCTCCCTTATCAAATTAATGCATAAGAAAAATGAAAAATATGATACACATGAAAAGAAGCGACAACTTTTCATAGTGTTTTGCTGATTTAAATACCTCTTATTAAAATATATATACACATATGTATATATATGTGTATAATATATAGGTACATAACAGGATAAGGGAAGATATCTTCTGGTTGTTGTGTAGGGAAAGGAAGCAATTGGAAGAAGCAAGTCCTGCTGCTATTAGCCTCTCTGCAACACTTCTAAGGTTAAATGAATCCATCAATTTGTACAGCCTGACCTTACAGTATTGGTTTTTAGCTGAATGCAGGATTAACCTGGCAAAGTTTACATGACATTGATTTAAAAGCTGCACTACAGGACCTTCCAGCAGGTTACATTAATCAGTCTTTAACTGGGCTTTAGGACAAAGAAAAGAGTTGCTTACCAGACGTGCAACGGATGATAAACAGATGTCTCTGTGCATCAGATAAAAACAAATGCAGCATGCATTGCTAATCACTGCAAACCCACAGTTTGAGCAGCACCAAGGATGGGGCAGTGAGCAATTCCACAACTACATTTTTGTTAAAATGAAGACAGGATATAAATATGTAAGTTGGAAATGGGATTTGTCACCTCCCAATACACACTCAGTAGTCATTCAACAGCACCAGTTTAAGCAATAGACTTCACATACCAACCCAGTTGCAATTTGGCAGCAGATTTGAGAAATGTCCATGTGCATGGTTGGACCCCTCAAAATAAGACAGTGGCTGGGACCGACAAGCAAACTTGAGAAGCACACACCAAGCAGGGAGTAGCCTGGTGGTTATGGCACTAGAGCTGGAGAGGACATGGCTATCTCCACTGTGGTATTCGTTGATGAATTTTGCACTGAAGAGTTCTCCAGCAAACCATGTTGGGCTATTTGAGCAGAAAGTTAATTCAAATTCTGGATTTTTTTTATTATTATTTTTTTTATATATTGGCTGCTCTCATCCAATATCTTGACTCCTCTTCAGTCTGCAGTCAAATTTAAAACCCTTTCTTTTCTTTTTTTTTTTTTTTGCCTATCTATTTTCTTTTTTCCCTGTATCTTCTAATACAAATCCTCCTTTATCTTACAAGTTTTACACGCCAGCCAGGCCATCTCCTTTGCCAGGGTGCTTGGGGCTAGACAAGGACCAAGAGACACTGTCCTGTGTCAGGGACAATAGATAATGGTCCATGGTGAAACACACAAAGATAGAAAAGTACTGTTTGTCCGCTTTGGCTCCTCCCCAGAAGGTCCCACTTTGGCTGCTCCCCATAAAGTCCAGCTTTGGTTCCTACCCAGAAAGTTCGGCTTTAGAACTCCCTGGAAAAGTCCCGACCCTTGGAGACCTTTCTAGATATTTCCTGAGTTATTAGGATCAATCCCTGAATAATAAGAAGAATATGAAATCAGGTTGGGATAAGAGATGTGTATGGAAGGATGTCACCCAAGGAGGCAAAATTTCAACCATGAAATCACAAGATGAAAGGTCTTAGAGGAGGAGTTGTTACCAATTTAATAATAGCATGGCTGCCGCATCCATCTAGATTACACCAAACCCAATTGGTTTTAGTTTTAAATTTCCATGGATTTCTCCATAGAAATCTCCATTAACTGCCCACAGACCTCTCTCAGATTCACCCTGAGCAGTGCTCCAGTATTGCAAGGGGTTGCACGTGGGAGCCAACTTGCAGCTCTGAATTTAGCCCATTTCTTTGGAGGCTATGCCAGGAGTAGCCTGTGATGTTGCTTGGTCTGATGAGCAGAATTGAATTCTGAGAGCAGAACAAAGCTTTGATGCAAATAAAAACCTACCAGTGAGTACAGCTAGATAAAGAAAAAAAAAATGATTATTTGTTATGGAAACCACTGGAGGAAAGCTTGAATTAGTCAGCGCATCTTGACCTCTCTGTGCCTTCCTGAAAAATGTGCATTTTCTTAAAGCATTTGGACTTTCAACTGCCAAAAAGGAGAAGCTGTGTGACATTTCCAGCCACCCGCAAACCCCAAACATTTAGCAGGAAAAAAAAATCCCTATTGTACAATGTGTATTTAAAAAAATAAAAATTAGTAAAAAGCATGATAAGGCTAGATAATTTTCAGTGGCTAAGTCCAATCACTGCACAGACAGGAAAAGCTTAAGTTGACAATGTGAACGAACCATATGGTAATTGTTTCCGTACATCCTCACTAAGACGAAAAGCTATACAAATAAACAACAACAAAAGCTGCTATGTAACAATCAGAGAGTTATTCAGAAATAAAGGGAAAAATATGACTCCAAACTCAGGATCAGAGCATCCCAATGGTTAGGAAATCAAGTAAGGGAGCTAGGAGACCAGCGTGGTTAAACAAGGAGCTGCTGGGCAAACTCAAGTGGAAAAGGAGAATCTATGGATTATGAAAAGAGGGGCTGGCCACTTGGGAGGAATATAGGACAGTTGTTAGAGGATGTAGGGAGGCAATTAGGACAGCTAATGCCTCCTTGGAACTTAATTTTGCTAGTCGGATTAAGGACAATAGAAAGGGCTTCTTCAAATACATAGCAAATAAAACCAACACAAGAGGCAATATAGGCCCACTGCTGAACAAGGTGGGTGCCCTGGAGACAGAGGATATAAAGAAGGCAAAGGTGCTGAATGCTTTCTTTGCCTCTGCCTTTACTCCTGCAGACTCTCCCTGGGGGCCCCAGATTCCTATAGCCCCAGAAGGAGTCAGGACAAAGGAGGAGTTGGCTTTGGTAGATAAGGATTGGTGCTCACGGGTGCTGAGGGAGCTGGCAGAGGTCATTGCTAGTCCACTCTCCATCATCTTTGGTAAGTCGTGGGAAACGGGAGAGGTGCCTGAGGATTGGAAGATGGCAAACGTCACACCAGTCTATAAGATGGGCAAGAAGGAGGACCCTGGTAATTATAGATCGGTCAGCCTTACCTCCGTCCCTGGAAAGGTGATGGAACAACTTATTCTTGACTCCATCTCTAGGCATGTCAAGGATGAGGGGGTTATTAAGAACAGCCAACATGGTTTTATGAGGGGGAAGTCATGTTTGACCAACCTTATAGCCTTCTATGAGGAAGTGACTAGGTGGAGGGATGATGGCAGAGTGGTAGATGTGGTTTTTCTTGATTTCAGTAAGGCATTTGATACTGTCTCCCACAGCATTCTCATAGATAACCTAAGGAAATGTGGGCTTGACGATCACATAGTGAGGTGGATCAAGAACTGGTTGAAAGGAAGAAGGCAGAGAGTTGTGGTCAATGGAGCAGAATCTAGCTGGAGGTCTGTGACTAGTGGAGTCCCTCAGGGGTTGGTGCTGGGACCAGTGCTGTTTAATATCTTCATCAACGACCTGGATGAGGGAACTGAGTGTACCCTCAGCATGTTCGCTGATGACACTAAATTGGGAGGAGTGGCTGACACACCAGAAGGCTGTGTTGCCATTCAGCGAGATCTGGACAGGCTGGAGGGTTGGGCAGGGAGAAACTTGATGAAATTCAGCAAGGGCAAATGTAGAGTCTTGCATCTGGGGAAGAACAACCTCATGTACCAGTTCAGGTTGGGTGTTGTCCTGCTGGAAAGTAGTGAAGGGGAAAGGGACGTGGGGGTGCTGGGGGATAGGAGGATGACCATGAGCCAGCAATGTGCCCTTGTGGCCAAGAAGGTAAATGGCATCCTAGGGTGCATTAGAAAGGGTGTGGTTAGTAGGTCAAGAGTGATTCTCCTCCCCCTCTACTCTGCCTTGGTGAGGCCGCATCTGGAATATTGCATCCAGTTCTGGGCCCCCCAGTTCAAGGACAGGGAATTGCTTGAAAGAGTCCAGCGCAGAGCCACAAAGATGATTAAGGGAGTGGAACATCTCCCTTATGAGGAGAGGCTGAAGGAGCTGGATCCCTTTAGCTTGGAGAAGAGGAGACTGAGGGGTGACCTCATCAGTGTTTACAAATATGTAAAGGGTGGGTGTCAGGATGATAGAGCTAGGCTTTTTTCAGTGATATCCAGTGGTAGGACAAGGGACAATGGGTGTAAACTGGAGCATAGGAGGTTCCACGTTAACATCAGGAAGAACTTCTTCACTGTAAGAGTGACAGAGCACTGGGACATGTTGCCCAGGGGGGTTGTGGAGTCTCCTACGTTGGAGATATTCAAGGCCCGCCTGGACAAGTTCCTGTGTGATGTACTGTAGGTTACCCTGCTCTTGCAGGGGGGTTGGACTAGATGATCTTTCAAGGTCCCTTCCAACCCCTGGGATTCTGTGATTCTGTGATTCCCATGCTTCCTACCAGAAGGACTATCCAATTGAACGGGGTCTACACAAGGTGAGATTGTGCATTTTGCCTTGTTCCCTGGGTGACTTCTAGGTAGTGATAGTCTGGCATGAGTCTCGTTTTGGTGTAAGTGGAAGGTGAGAAAGGACAAAGAGAGAACCAGAAGTTAAAGGGAAATATGACAATTAACACTGGAGAAACTGTGCTTGAAGCACTCAACAGAGTCATAATATAGAGAAACCTTCTCTGGAGAGGTGAGTAATGATGTTGCCACCCACTACATTTTACCTGCATGATGATGGGGCTCAACAGAAGACTCTTTTTGAACTTTTGCAAGGGACAGGGCAAGGGTGACTTCTATCTGCGAGCAAGGTGAGCACCAGGATCCCTTGCTGTATCAGAAGAGCCCCAGGGCACACTCCCCAACACAACCTTGTCCCCGTTATGGGGTCTGTTCTAATTTGGAGCTGGAGATTCGCAGTACCCAGCCTGACTGAAGGTGACACAAGAGTTGTGTATTCCCCATAACTGTCCTCCTTATCAGTGTTGGTGAGTGTGAAGTAGTCTAAATCACACAGTCCTGACACTACACAAGAGCCCACTTGCCCTTGATTAGATTAGTCTAATCCCATCTCTCTTGTTGTCATAATACCCCTCCATCCCTTCACTCCCTATAAAAATAATCATCTGTTGATTAAACTTAGTGAACTGTTGCCTTTAAAAATAGGGTTGGCAGCTTATTCTACATATTTCCTAGATATCTCTGGATGAATTCCCCTTTTACTCAGTAGCCTGATCCTGTGAATTGCAGAGCACTCCTGGCCAAGCAGAATCAATGCTTTGCTCTCTGAAGGCATGTATAAATCAGGGGTGAATGGCTTCCTCCTGTAAAACCCCATCAGCCTGCTCTCAGCATTTACATGTTCCCTCCATAGGTGTCAAGTTGCCTTTAGAAAGAGAAAGACAAATGCTTGTCTATCAGCTGGTTGCTCTCAATAAGCTTCTGGTTTATTGTCCCCTGCCTCCAGCCTGTGACAGCCTGTAGGATGCTGCAGCAATTCAGCTCCTCTGAGCTGCAAAGTTCTCCTGTGCTTTATGTCTTGATAAGCAACCCCAAGCCAGCTGCAGAAGACCTGGATTTTGAGCAAGCTGCTGTGAAATGCTAAATGTCTCAGCCTGGATTTATATAACAGTCTTTGCTGCAGCAGTGATACCTTGTAAAAAAAAATTAAAAAAAAAAAAAGGAGGGGAGAATAGTCCAAGCAGAAATAAAACAGATAAAGCCATGGGTGCAGTTGGAGGAATGTTTTGGAGACAAGCATTATTTTTTTAATTGGATTTTTTTTTTCTTCAGTTTCTTTCTAGAGGACTTGGAGAAATGCTGGGGATCTTTGGCTGGTGCATGTTCCTGCCTGACTTCAGCACTGCTAGATCTATTTTCCACCAGCAAAAGGTCTTCCTCAACCTATTTGGAGTCCCGGAACAGTCAGAATGAGCATCTGACTGTTCCTAGCAGGGCTGGGAGATTCAGAGCACCACCACCAGCTGCAGGACTGAACCCAAAAGTAGCAGCAGTGATGAATTTACCATTTCTGCCTCAAATCCAGTGTTCAGTGAGCATACAATCAATCTCAGCTACTCCATCCAGTTCTGAATGTGATCACTTGAGTCAAAAAAAGGCAAAACAAGCAATGTCCCAGTTACCCTAAAACAATAGATCTCAATTATAAAACACTGCCCTGCTCACCACTGTTAGGACCATTTTAAATCATAGAATCATAGAATAGGGTTGGAAAGAACCTTAAGATCATCTAGGTCCAACCCTCCTGCCATGGGCAGGGACACCTCACACTAAACCATGTCACCCAAGGCTGTGTCCAACCTGGCCTTGAACACCACCAGGGATGGAGCATTCACAACTTCCCTGGGCAATACATTGGCCTTACCACCATTCTTACAGTAAAGAACTTCCTCCTTATATCCAATCTAAAATTCCCCTGTTTAAGTTTGAACCCATTACCCCTTGTCCTATCACTACAGTCCCTAATGAATAGTCCCTCCCCAGCATCCCTGTAGGCTCCCTTCAGATACTGGAAGGCTGCTATGAGGTCTCCATGCAGCCTTCTCCAGGCTGAACAGCCCCAACTTTCTCAGCCTGTCTTCATATGGGAGATGTTCCAGTCCTTTGATCATCCTTGTGGCCCTCCTCTGGACTTGTTCTAACAGTACCATGTCCTTTCTATGTTGAGGACACCAGAACTGCACACAGTACTCCAAGTGAGGTCTCACAAGAGCAGAGTAGAGGGGCAGGATCACCTACTTTGACCTGCTGGTCACACTCCTCTTGATGCAGCCCAGGATATGGTTGGCTTTCTGGGCTGTGAGTGCACACTGCTGGCTCATGTTCATTTCCTCATTGACTAACACCCCCAAGTCCTTCTCCGCAGGGCTGTTCTGAATCTTTTGTCTGCCTAACTTGTAGCTGTGCCTGGGATTGCCTCAACCCAGGTGTAGGACCTTGCACTTAGCTTATTTGAACTTCTTAAGGTTGGCATTGTCCCACCTCACAAGAGTGTCAAGGTACCTCTGGATGGCATTCCTTCCCTCCAGCGTATCAGTCGAACCATACAGCTTGATGTCATCGGCAAACTTGATGAGAGTGCACTCAATCCCACTGTTCATGTCACCGACAAAGATGTTGAACAAGACCTGTCCCAGCATTGATCCCTGAGGGACACCACTCATTACTGTTTTCCAACTGGACATTGAGCCGTGGATCACAACTCTTTGCGTGTGACCATCCAGCCAGTTCTTTATCCCCCAAGTGGTCCACCTATCCAATTGATGTCTCTCCAATTTAGAGACAAGGATGTCATGCGGGACAGTGTCAAACTCTTTACACAAGTCCAGGTAGATGTCATAGAGAAGAAACACCAAAAAAGAGACATCATACAAACAATCTTTTGAGTGAACATGTTGATATAAATGTCCCAGGATAACAACAGTGAAGACATGTTCTAAGGGGAGTCAGAGGAAAGACCCAGAAGTGCAGATGGATAGGGAGAAATACTGGAGAAATATACTGGAGAAATCATGTGAGGAGAATTGAAGCCTTTCAGACATGCCTGGGTGAAGAAGCCTAAAAATTAGATTTTGTCTGGATTCTGCCAGCGTCATCCCTGCTGTGCACAACTGCAGCAGCTCTCTCCTCACAGAGGGGAGTACACAGTATCAAAGCACTTCAGGTTTTGTCAGGATTCCAGTATTCTGCTCATTGGCTACTTATTATTTTAGTCCTCAAGTAATCTGGCTTTTGTATGTCATTAAGTTACCAGCTAAGCCTCTATTTACCTGCATTTACCAAGATCTGAAGTTATGATGTTTATTCCCACCACTCTGTGGGTGGAGGGAGATCTGCTGTGAAGATTTTCCAGTAATTCCATTTTTGTTCCTTTTTAACAAAAGCATTTGATGCACCTGCATGACTGTCATCTTGTCCCTGGGTGGAAGTGGAGGGACAGCCAATAGACCAAGTCCCAGCATGAATCACATTCAAGCATTAAAACAATCTGATAGGCACCGAGATAGTCATCATTTCCAATGGTCTCACAGAATTTGGTGCCAACAGACTTTAGCTTCAAGCATGAGGCATGCTCAGAAATTTAAACATGCTTCCACCTCACAACCTTTCAAACTTTATGAGAACCCTTTAAAGTGGACATCATCTCAAATAATTGCTGTTTTGCTATGTAGTATTTAAAGAAACAGCCTCAGAAAATCAGAAGAGCACAATGAAAGTGGGGTTTCTGAGATTTAGAGTGGGGATCTCAAAAGATGGAGGTGGTCATTTCTCAACTAAAGAGTGTCAAATAGTTGTGCTAATCAATATGGACACTAGTAATAAAGGTGAAAAGGGAATGAGATACGATGCCTTGGGTTAGTGCCTATTGACATGACATGGTGGGGATGAAAAGGAAACTCTATACCCATGGAAGAGGTGCTTTTTCCTTTCTGTTTCCTACCCAAATCAGCATGCACAGTCCTCTCAGCCTTCCTGGATTTGGTGAAATCAACTGAAATTTCTGTTGCCTCCAGCAAGGGCAGCATGACCTGCAGTATTCCTGGCAAAAACAAGCAAGCTGTACTGGGCAAGAGGAACACAGCAAGAATTTGCAGAGTAAATACATTCTTCTGCCAGCTCAGGTCCATCTCAAAAGCCACAAAATAAAAGCAGGATGTGAAATAAAAAATAAAAACTAAGGCCCATTTTAATGTTGATCTCCTTCTACCTCACAGCAGAAGCATGCTTGCAAACACAACCCGCTGAAGAAAGAGAGACTATGGATGGCATTTGCAGAGCAAAGGATTCAAGCTTTGCGGTGCTCTTCTCTGCTCAGGGTGGATTTGAAACACCATCACTGGTGAAGATTTTACTTCATGGATGCAGGGGTGGGCAATGCCCATTGCTTTTCATCACTTCTGGAGTTTCTTTGTTCCTCCACATTACTGTAAACCACCAAGTTTGCCACAAAACTTTCCTTTGGTAATCACCACTGGGGAGAACATAGGCTATTTTGAGACTTTTTTTGCCAAGATAATGTAGATATTCATTCTGGATTAGACAACCACGTGCAAGAGCAAGCATAGAGTCGATTTAGGCAGAAGAGGACAATCTAAACAGCTTGTATTTTATTACCCTGATATGTTTAAGTTTTTTCCACCCTTTTTTAAAGACTGGAACTGTAAGATTTGCCCTTTGCAGCTGCATCAACTGCATGTTAAGAGTAATGGAGCAGTCTCAAACCCCTTTGTATTCTGGAGACATTTTTCCAAGGCATTTTGTCTTCATAACAATACCCAGAGCTCCCTAAAATTTGGGAAGGTCATTTGTTTCCTAGGAGATGGATTCCCTTATCCAGAGCTTACTAGAACCCAAACAACAATTTATAAACTCTAAGCTCCTTTCTCCTTCAAGATGAAGTGCTTTAGTGTTGATGCCAAACTAAATCTTTAAATGGTATCAGAGGCATTTGGATGTTTTTTTTTCTACCCTGCTGACAGTAGGTTTACAGTTTATAATCTGGCTTTTGTAAAGGCATTTGTCAGCCTGTATATTCCATTTTAAAACACAACCACCTATGAGGATGCATAGACAGGAAGCATTTGTTTACTTGCACCAACAGCCTATTTGAAGATTAGTTGCAAAATAACAGAATTTAGTCACAAAGGCAAACTTTTTTTTTGGCATTACCTTGCTATCGTCTCATTTTAAAAAGCAGCTAGTCCTCTGCTCTAAATTTGGAAATTCTATGTATTCTCCTAATTCTGGCATCTTAGTAGGGATGCTGGATATGCATCTTTAGCATCAAAAAAGACAGATCAACTTTTATCTTGTCTCACAGGGACCACAGTTTAACTGCCCCACCAAAAGAAGAAGAGTCTTAGCACTCAAGGGGCATAAGTTAGCAAATGAGCAGAACAAGACCAATAGGAAAGCGCTGTGTCATCTTGCCTTTTTTTTTTTTTTTGATGGGTTTCCATGTTTAGCAAAGATTTGAAAGGAGCAGTTGTGTCAAATGTTGGTCACCTTTGCAATTCAATAGAAGCTTGTCCAACCCAAAAGAGAAAGTCAAGAAATAGGACCGCATATTTAAAAATGAGTGGCGTCCACCTCTGAAGTGGATGCATGCACGTGCATGCTTGTCTGTGTCTCCATGCCTGTGGCTGAGAAGGAAGAAAGCAAGACCAGACAATAGGGGCTATTCCGGATGGTAACAGATATAATATTGCATTCTTTCTCCCAGTATCACAAGCAACACTCGCTTTTAAAGTAACACTCACTTTTAACTTCTGTTGCTCAAAGGTTTCAAGGGAGTAAATAGCACAATTCCAGCAAGTGATAAATCTTTCCAGCTTTTTTTTTTTACTTGGTTTCAAAATGTAGCAATAAATAATGATTACCTAAAGCACCCATGGCCTGGGATTTAGCACTGTGCCCCAACCACTTGGGCAGACCTCTTCAGTACATCAGAAGCAGAAATTTTATGAGGATTCTCAGCCTTGTGGCCCCCAACATATTTTTCTTTTTTCCCCACTCTGCCCTTCCTACTGGGTTCATCATTTGTTTGTCACCACAGAAAGTCTTTACAACCCCTGTTTGTTCCTTAGCTGTTGCTACTAATTTTGATGCTCAAGAAATCTTCTTACAGGGGAAACCATGATGCAAATGAGCAAGGGAGACAGGTTTCAGCAAATTCTCTAATTTCTCCAGCGAAGGCATAATAAATTGGTCACCCACCTCCACAGGGCACCAGCCAGTCCTGGTAGGGTGAGTTACATGGGACCTTGTAGAATTACATTACACACAAGAAAATGTGGGAATTCTTAAAGAGCCGAGGCCATGTAGTGAGCGATCCCGATACCCTGAGCCTTATTACTGTAAAGTAAAGAAGATTTTTGGCAGGCATAAGCAAGGTCAATTTTCTTGTTAGGCCTCTGTAATTTTCCACTGAAAATGTGCAGAGAATTATCTCTGCCAAGGTTGTAGTTTCCCACTGTATTTTTAGAGTAAGGTATTTAATCACAATTATAACAAGTTGTAAACATTAGCTTTGTAAATGATAGTAACCTCTAGACTAACCAAATAGAGCTCAGTATCCAAGGCTGTTACATAAGGGAGTAAGGGTATAAGAGCACTGTATCTAATAAAGTTTGGCAATCGCTTGATCACATTGATCATCTCCGCGTTGTCCGTGACTCCTGCATCAACAAGAAAAGCTGTGTAGGTCACTGTGTGAAAGCCCAACAAACCACCCATGTGTTATGAACACATAAACCATGAAATTCAAGCACTGGGACATGCTCAGTTATGTTAAATGCATAAGGTATAAAGGCCTTGAGAAACAGTCTCTAGAAATTAATTAGGAACATAACAACAGCAAAAGAATGTTCTGGGTCTAGCTCTGCTTTTTTAGACTCTTCTCATAGTGGAGGACAGAGCTTCCTCTGCTAGACCCAAGTCTCTGGGCTTTCCTACATGTGGAGCACCATCAACCATGTATTATGGATCTCACATGAAAATTGCAAGAAACAGAGATACCCATAGCACCTCTTTGTGCAAGGAGGATTTTAAGAGAACAGAAAGACTTGTAGGGAAAGACTCAAAGAGAAGACTGATAAAAATAATGGGAGAATGTTAAAAAGGCAAGATAATTTGTGACAGGGAGAAAAAACCCAAAGCATCAGCCAGGGTATTTTAAATCCTCTTTTCATGTCGCAACAGCAAATGTCACTGTTGTTTTGCCACAGGGCTTCAGGTTTGTGACATTTTGCTGCTAACAACCCATTGTGCATACCAAAGGTAAACCTGCTCCATATCTGTCTGTCCTGTTGAAAGCCTGGCTTTATTCTGCATGTATCTGGTACTCCAGATCATGTTTTGATGCATCTAGGCCTCAGTTTCTTGGCTGACAGCAGAAGTATTTAGAGGGCAGGACTGCAAAGCATGCCTGCAGTGCTAATGCTGTTTCTGATCATACCTGATCCCCATCCTGTCTCCAAACTTGGGCTGTGAGCATCTGCAGTCACCAGGTTGACTCTTGCTGTGCATAAGTCTTTCCAGGCATCCTAGAGAACAAAAGCACTTTCCAAAACAGGCATCAGGTTTCTCATGGTGGCTAATAGTCTAAGCCATGCTTTTAGCAGTGAGGCTGTGTAATGTAACATCAGCAGAAGGAAGATTGGCGTATTCCTTTCTTATTTGTATACATTGTGCCGATTTGCATTGTGCAGTGAGGGCAAAAATCACACCTCTGCATTTTCAAAGTAGGTGTCAAGGACTACAGAGAGCTTACCTGGACTTTGCAAGGGGCGTAGGATTCATCCTTCTGACCAAAGATATCTCTTGCCCTGCAGTGCCCAGAACAAACACTGAAGCCAAAGAAAATATTTCACCTAGACATTACACATGCATCTACAAGTGAAATAAACTGTTGCTGAAGCACTGAAGCATTCCAGACTCAGGAAAGCACTCCAGACTCAGGAAAGGACTCAACTTGAGAAATACAGGTAGGATATTTTGGACAGGTTCATACACACACCTACAAATATATCCCCACATAAAACAGGGAGGGTATGATCAATGTATAAATTTCCCTTCAAAAATTTCCAAGGTCTTTGTATCCTCACTTTTAATGTTATTTCAAGCATACCTGTATACTCCATAATAATACCATGATTTCTGCAGCACCAGGACACTGATGAATTTTGAGCTTAATAAGATGAAATGGTTAAAGTAAGCCTGGCACAGCAACCGAGGAGCTGAGCTCCTTCCCTGACCTCCCCAAGATCTCAGAAGAAATCCACAGCTAAAATAAAGCTGGTGCCCTGCTTCTGGCAGCTTGCAGCCTTATCCTTCAGCTGAAAGGTAACTGTTCCCATGAGATATTTCCCTTCCACTGTGGTACCTGCCAAGCTTTGCCATCCTGTCCTCTCTTTGCTCACTCATGGAAACCACCATCATGGCTTCCCCATCACTCTCATGACTATTCTTGGCTTCATTTCTGCAGACATGGAAGCCTGGACAGATAGAGAAGCTGTATTTTCTCCTTCTTCTTGCATAATGAAGGCCTTGCCTTAGCAAGGGTGCAATTTTGAGGCAGACAAGACAGGAGAAAAGGGCCCTCTTATATCAAACCAGTGATCTACATGTAAGCACAACTGATGAGATCCCATAGATAACTCATCCCTGAGCCAGGAGGATGTGGCTCAGTGGTTGGTTAGGGACAGACAATGCCCTGCTTGTCCTTCCTGCAGAGCAGCTTTTCTCTCTGCATGCGTCTCCACCTAAATATTCAGCTTTACAGAAAGGGGTCTTGTAAATATAGAGTATCACAGGACCAGCATGACATCAGAAAATGTTTAAATTGCTCATTCCCTGTCCATGCCCCTCCTGTTCTTTGCATCCATTTGTCTTGTCTCTTCTAACTAAGACAGGGACTGGCTTTAATTCTCCATTCTGGGGTTTCTGTGCTCTCCTATAGTGGAGCTAGTAATAAATTCTCCAACACCAAGATTGCTTACCAAGTGGCTACATGCACTGGGTTTGGGCTCTGCTAAAGCACAAGAAGAATCACCCAGATGAAATGTGGAGCTGTGCAAAATTACAGTGAGCCTCAAATATCAACACTGAGCTGTCAGAAGTGGGGCTAGGGATGTTATTCATCTTCTCCATCCTTCACCCCTACCCTGCCCACCATAGCACTGATCCCTGTAATGCCTCCTCCAGCACTTTCATCTGCTATTGAGACCACATTGAACTCCAAGGTAAGGAGTGGGACCACAGTCCTGGGAGTTGTAGAAAGCATTAATCTTGCCTGCTAAATACAGGCAACATCTAGCATGCAATCTAGACTTCTTGTTTTGCACATCTGTCCCAGGTCTCCTCTGCGAGAAGAGCAGCAGAGATGTTCCAAATCTAGAAAACCCCTTTTTGAGTAGTCAGACAGTTACTTAAACTGGCATTAACCTACAATGAATGTTGAGGTTTCCTTCCAGAACAACTTCATTCTAAGAATAGAAAGCCCTAATTCTTTCAGAGCTGCAATATTCCTTATTGCTGTGTGGTTGCACTGATTGATACACTTGCATATGTATTATCTACTTTCCCCACATGGCTTTTAGTATATTTTTTGCATTTCTTCCTAGTACATAGATTCCATAATCAATAACCTACACAAACTTTGGAGATGATATCTCCATATTTAAGTATTTCTTCATTTTCTGAAGATTCATACAAAGAAAGACAATACATTTTGCTTTCTGTACCCTTCACTGAATTTGAATGTAAAACATTATTTTGCATTATCATGGAAGTATGACACCACCACAAGGCAGAGGAATTGTATTTTTCAGTGGCTGGAGCTGGTATAAACAGTTATGTTAGTGGGCATGCTATTAATTGGGAGCATGTACTCAGGCTCACCAGTGAGGATTTTAAAGCTATGACCTGCTAAGCCTGGGAACATGCTGGGAGACCTGAGGAATATCTCTGCCTACATGAGATGCACGTGCTGCCCCTTGCAGCCTGTTTAAACAACTCCAGATGTGCTGGCTGGTTTAGTTTGAACTGGGACATATTTTAAGGCATGTCTGGAGACATGAATTAAAACCTGGCAATATCAGCCCAGTTCACCAGTTCCTGTTTTCACCATTCTCTGTGTTTTGTGGGAATCTGAATTTCCCTCAGCCTTGCTGGAAATGTGAGTGGCTCTGCTGAGCTGTCTAGACCTGACTGTGATTATTAGGACTGAGTTTAAGTTTTCTAGGAAACCTGGAACAGCCTCACTGACCCATATCTTTGGCATAGACAATAAAAATGATTTTATAACAATATCTAAACTGCAGTACAGTGGTTTAGTAAACAGTAAATTTATTTTGTGATTTCATCCCTGTCATAAGACTGCTTAATTTTCCTCAATAAAGACTATTACATTATTAGTTTTAGTCTTATGAATCCTATTCCCAACACTCAACCTTTATAATTTTTAAGGGGCATGTATCATTCTGCCTTATAACTGTAAATATTCTACTTACACAGAGCACAGCACATACTCTTTGTTTCAAATGTAAGCCATGATGTTATACATAAATTTGCTTCCTTTCCAAGTCGAAAGGTCCAAAAGATAAGCCCATGAATATCCTAACATCATGAATGCTAGCCTGAGCACAGCCTGCACACTAGCCCACCCAAGGGATTCCGTTCCAGCTCAGCTGGTTGCAGTATCAACACCCAGAGACAAATAATAATCAGGGAAGAAAAAAATTAAGCTTGAAAGCAGGCAGTAACTGAGCCTAAATAAAGCCAGGGAAAGAGGAAAGGAGGGACTCCTGGAATATATTCTTTGAAAAAAAAAACCTCATTGACTTTCACGATGGGTCAGAAAGCATTTTATTATAGAGTCCAATGTAGGTATTAATGCAGCATGGGTACAATGATAGGAGTACGTCACTCATGGGCATTGTCATGGTTTAAAACAAAATCCACACAGTTCGCTCACTCACTCCCCCCCTTGCTCCCCCAACTCCCAGAGAGTTAGGAAGGAGAATACAAAGAATGTAGCCCCCACGGGTTGAGACAAGAACGGTTTGATTGCTAAGGCATAACACAAATCACTACTGCCATTACTACTACAAATAATGATAAAGCCAATAACAAGCGAAAAGAATACAACACCCCACCAGCCACTGACCCATAACTCACTCCGCCCTGCCCGGCCGAGCACCGCGTGCTCCCTCCACCATTTCCCTCCAGAGCTCCCCCCTTCCAGATCCCTCTCCCAGTTGCATCCTGGGCATCACGTGCTATGGTATGGAATACCTCATTGGCTAGCCTGGGTCAGGTGTCCTGTCTCTCCTTCCTCCTGGCCTCCCCTCCTCCCCGGCAGAGCATGTGCTCAGAAAAGGCCTTGGACAAAAACACCCTCAAAACGTGCTCGTTATCAAGCAACTGTTCCCAGCCCAGAAGTCAAAACACAGCGCTGCACCAGCTTCAAGAAGGAGAAAAAATGACTGCTACTGCTCAACCCATGACAGGCATATATAAAAGTTAATTCAAATAATTTGAAGGAGCAACCTGTTAAAAGAATGGCAATGGAGCATCTTTAAATGGTACCTGCAGCATTTTTGAGTGATCAAGTAAGTAAAAAGACTCATTGGGCAGTTTCTACAGGCATGGCTTTGCAGGTTGAGAATCACCTGCTTCCCCCATCTGCAAAACCACACCTGCCGGCAGAGAGGCACATGGGCCCCATGCCAGTGTTTCAGCTTTTGAAGATTATTTTTTTTATTTACTTAATTTCCAGTAGAATGAAACACAGGATTCTGTTGGTAGGCCTGGAGGGGGCTGATTTATTTTTTGAGTTCAAAATTAGCCCAATGATGAGACATCTTTTCAAAGGGAGAAATTTGAAAATGGTTACTTTCAGAAGAAAGTCAGAACGAAGCATTTTATGGTTTGCTTGGTTTCTTAATGGTTTCTGTCCCTTCACTGTAGTCCCTTGGCTGCTCAGTGCAATTTCACAATTAATTTTAATCCATCCACTGGTGCAGCTGAGCTATTAATTTATGTAAAATAGGAGACCACAAAGGTCTTAATAACAGTGGCATTAGCCACAGTGATGACAAAATGGTATTCTTATATGCCAGGGGTCTAATTGAATTCACAGTAAGAATAGGCAATACAGGGATGCAAATTTCTTCATAAAGCCCTACCCCAGCCCTGGAGCAAGGATCCAGCTCTCAACTCCACCAGAAAAGAGCCTGTTGCCCTGATGAATATTTTCTCTCCCAGAAGTCCCAGTCTCCACTGGAGCTGCTTTGAGCTGTTACGTCCTTACCCGCTCTAAAAAGGGTTTTGGCACCCCTGAGCTATAACAACACACATGGCACCATCCAGCCAGCAAGAGGTTAACATCACAGCCTCAATCCAGCAGGAAAGGCTTTGTCATGATCAGATCCCTGGCAAAAGTGAGTCACTGGTTCTGGCTTGGAGGTCTCACAGACAGGCACCATGGCCTGGTCAGTGTCCAACACCAGAGGAAGAGCAACAGGGGCTGCAATGTGATTTGGAGAAAACTCCAGGAACAAACTTGCCAACAAAGTTTTCAAGCTGACAAGCAGGTATTCTTTATTGTGGCTCCAGGAGACATGGGGGATAGCTCCTCCTAACCTGTGTCTCTCTATTGCTACACAAGCCATCCATGGGCATACATACATATTCATGAGGCTACGTGTGGATTACGTTATTTTCCAGAAAGTTCCCCGCATGCGTACAAAAATGTGGTGGTGGTCTCTGAGGGTCGTTTACTTCTTCCAACAGTCTTCATCACTTCTGGCAGCCTTTGAAGCACACACAGTAGATGCTTATACCAGTTTAATTGGTTTGATAGCACCAGAGACATAATAATCCTCCTATCCTCCTACTTATCAGTTAAACTGTAGCCCATCCTGGACACCTGCCATTCCCAGATACTCCTTATCCCTGTGTCCTGTTCTTCTAGACTGTTTTTCTTAAAACTACATCAACTATAACGATTTATCTTGTACCAATATGTTCTCTAGCTGTACTCTATTTTTTTTCTATGCATCATGCACCTCAGTAATTTTCCATTGCTACTGTTACAAAGCCATCAAACTTAACATTGCTTAAAACTAATTCTAAAGGTTTATGTATTCCATTTTGTGTTCCCCTTGTTTCAATACCCCCTTTTTCTGTCCTTTTGCAAATTCTTTTGCAACATTTTATATGTTACCATTTCTATCAAAAGTCCTTTTGAAATAATTTCCCATTTCTACTCGGTCCTTAATTTCATTCCTTTTCCAATCTTCATAATTGATCATAGATCGTTTACAACACCAGAGGGAACATTGTATCATACCACAAGTAATCAATATTAAAATAATTAACATAAATATTCTTGCAACCAGTTGCCTCAACCAGGAGAGATTAGGTAACCATGAATTTAAGTTTTTCCATATTTCTTCGAAACCGCAGGAAGTGTCATTCAGCTACTGCTGAACCCATGACACATCCACAGCCATCTCATTAATTATCTTAGTTTGTTTCCAAATTTCCTCCGGATCTGTTTCAATTCTGCCACTTTCGTCTATGTAGGAACAACATTTTTCATTGATTATGGAACAAACTCTTCCTTGTGATGCCAATAACATGTCTGTAGCCATTCGGTTTTGTAATACCACTTTAGATAGGCTGGTTATGTCTTGTTGTTCTGCCTGCATTATATCAACATCTTTACTTTCCATTTCCTTTATGGTTGCTGAGATATATACAATTGCTTTCTCTAATTCGCTTACTCCCAGAGATGGAATTAGCCCTCTCACAAAACTATGAAATGCAGTGTGCCGTTCAATAATAGGGTTAAACCCTCACTTAATCCGTTTAACGAAACTTCTAATCCAGGTTCCGGAAGAATATCTGTCAAATTGGGTATTACAGCACCTAAGCTGCATGCCCCCTTCCACTTGGGGGGTAAAGACTTATAAGCATTTTCTCCACATAACCAATACCATCCTTTCCCTTTAGGAACGGGCCATCACTGAACTACGATACCATCTATAGTAACAGTGTGATTGCAATTTGAATGGTGACCTACATCTGTGGCATTTAAGCAAGTATGATCTCCTACCCTGTTTCCTGGTGTAATACATCTTTGTGCACAGGTATAATATGTATTACCTGGATTAGGATTAAATATTCCAAATCCCAACCTTCCCTTTTGTCGTGGTTTAAACCAAGTCCCCCAACTCCCTGAGAGTTAGGAAGGAGAATCCAAAGAATGTAGCCCCCACGGATTGAGATAAGAACGGTTTAATTGCTAAGGCATAACACAAAACCCCTACTGCCATTTACTACTACAAATAATAATGATACAGCAAACAGCAAGTGAAGAGAATACAACACCCCACCAGCCACCGACCCATAACTCACTTCACCCTGCCCGGCCGAGCACCATGTGCTCCCTCCTCCATTTTCCTCCAGAGCTCTACCCCTCCTCCATTTTCCTTCCCAGTATCCATCCTGGGCATCACGTGCTATGGTATGGAAAACCTCATTGGCTATCCTGGGTCAGGTGTCCTGTCTCTCCTTCCTCCCAGACTCCCCCTGGCTGGAAAAAAAAACCTTGAACAAAAACACCCTCAAAACATGCTCAAACCATGACATTATCCACCCCTTATTCAATACCATTCACGTCATGCCCAGATCTCACATTTCCAATACACAATCACTCTTAAGTCCACCCCTCGATCATGACACATCTCTATGTTGCATCTCTGGAATGATGGCCTGAAGTATCTGGGCCCAACAGGCTCAAAATCATTCACCGTCCCCTTCAGCAGTTCTACAGCTTGCTGCTGGGGACTCCATACAGCTGCCTTCCACCTCCAATGCTTCCAAAGCACTGGAGGGGCCCAGTGGATCAGATACCTGGCCATACTGTCCCACATGCCCTGCCACTCATGACTGTCCAGCCTTGGGAACAGTCTCCTGGTGCTCCTATGTACTTGTCTAACCTTAGACAAGACCCAGACCTGACTCTGCTTAACTTTTGGGATCAGACAAAATGGTTGTGGATGGAACACACTCTGTGTGTGTGCCACCATGCCGAAAACCATCACAATTAGCAGGCAGGTCCCAAGGGCACCCAAAAGCCATTCATAACCGTCAGAACTCTCAAATGATGCTGCTGCACTTGTCACTGGGGCTGATGTTGATGCGCGGATAGACTCCACAACTAGTTAAAGTTGTAAAGTAGGTATGCTTTTATTCAGCGCTGAGGTGCATGGGGATAGCTCCTCCAAAGCATGCACGCCTCAGGGTTGTTGTCCCTTTACATTTATTCTCTTAAGGTATACATAGACATGAGGTTGCTCAATCCGCCTATACATATGTATTATCTATCCCCGCTTCGTATTATAATGAGCCAGAAGGTCCTTTGCACTTGCGCAGTGCCCCTTCTGATCATGGGCAGGGGTCTCAGGATGAAGTAAATGAGTCTTCTTCCTGTGGGCAGGGGTCTTCAAGATGAAGTAAATGAGTCTTCCTCTTCTTAACCTTTACACCTTTTAATCTTCAGACATGGACTTAGGGTTAGTTGGCGCCCAGTCTGCTTCTCCTGCCGCTTATCAGTAGGAACAAACATCTGTGCTTTTGTCATGATCTTAAGGCTTGATCACCCAGTCTGCTTCTCCCCGGCTTATCAGCAGGACCTTTCATCTGCTTTTGTCAGCAGAACTAGCATCTGCTTCTTCCCCTCCAGCAGTAATCAATGCCTTGGCAAGGTGGCAATGGAAGGTACTTAGGACAGACAATACTTTTGTTTAAGCAAAGGAATTCCTTTAACTCCCTTGTACAATTTCTCTGTATTACCCCCCTGTACATTGGTTACCCGTGTATCAGTCCCCCCTTTTTCTATAAAGTGAGTAAATTCTTTTACTCTATTATTTATGACAGACCTATCCATGTTAAAATTATACCTGGAGAAGGCCTTGGTTAAGTATATCTCTGAACCATCCAGTAACTCCTCATCCAATCCACTTCCTTAAGCTTTTGCATACTCTCATGCAGTTTTCCCAGTTTAGCATGGATTGATTCAGAATGGTCAGATTACGTTCATGCAGCACATACCTTTGAAATCCTCAAAACCTTTTCTACAAGACACCCACTGTATCTTGCAGGACTCAAACTACCAGATGCCTGCTGCCTGAAAAAACAAAACTTTTTCTACAGGACACCCACTGTGTCTTGCAGGACCGCAAGATGCCCACTGCCTCCTGTGATTGTAAACCATAGGACACCCGCTGCCTCTTGTTTTATACCTAAAATCTTTTTGTACAAGTCACCCATGGTGTCTTGCAGGACCCTAACTACAAGATGCCCACTGCCTCCTGTGATTGTAAACCATAGGACGCCCGCTGCCTCTTGTTTTACACCTAAAACCTTTTTGTACAAGACATCCACTGTGTCTTGCGGACCCAAACCACAAGATGCTCACTGTCCCCTGTGACTGTAAACCACAGGACGCCCGTTGCCTCTTGTGGGTGTACACCAAATGGACACTAGCAGTCAGGTATACACCTAATTAGGCCAAGCTTCATGTAGTATGTGCAGCACTTGTACTGCCCTTATCTCATTCAGGTAGTAAATGATACCTGGATTTATATTCTGAATACAAATGCAACATTGTGTTAACACTCATGGATCACTCTATCTTTCACAAATTTGTCTGTTATTACCGCTCAATGTGATTTTCCAGGGAGCTTTTGGAGCCTTTTTGAATCCAGACGCTTTGTTCTCTAATTTTGATAGTAGTGAAAGTTGTGAGTAATACTTGGAACGGCCCCTTCTACCTTGGTTCGAGATCTTCTTCCTCTGTGGTCTGAAAGATTTTATGTATACATAATCTCCAGGTTGTATATTATGTACTGGACTCTCCAGTCCTCTGCTTCGAGTTCCAGCCACATGGTTTTCTTCTCCCACTTGGAGAGGCACTCCCTGTTGGACCCCATATGGTCTTCCATATAAAATTTTACATGGTCTAGCCTTTTCTTTCGACTGAGGTTTAGTTCAAAGCCTTAATAGAGCCAGTGGTAAGGCTTGGTACCAATATTAATTTATTTCCTGACATATTTTACCAGTCTGATGTTTTGATCAGATGAATCATCTTTTCTACTTGCCCACTGACCTGGGGCCTGTATGGTACATGTAGTTGCCAATCAGCTTCTAATTTTTGCTAGTTTCTTGTAACTATTTTGCTCTAAAGTGCGAGCCTCGGTCGGAAGAAATTGTCTCTGGTACTCCAAAACAAGGTATATCATACAACGATGTTCCAATTACTTGTCTTACATTATTTATTCTACAAGGGAATGCTTCTGGCCACCCTGAAAAAGTATCCGTTAACACCAACAAATATTGGTAACCTGTTCTCGGTAACTCAGGAAAATTTATTTGCCAGTACTGTCCTGGGTAGCTTCCTCCCCAGTTGTACCCATTTGATTTCTGTTTTCTCCTTCCTACAATTTGACTGTCTAAGTATTTATACAAAGAGTTGCGACCCCAATGAGTTTTATTAGGTTCCTTCTGAAGTATCTTCCAGAGTTGATTACAGGGAATTACAATTCGCCCATCATGTATCTGAACCCAACCCCCTTTTTTTCCTGTCCTTTGAGATCTTCAATCAATTTTCTATCCTCCTTTGAATATCTAGGTTTAGATTTCTCAATTGTTAGTTTGCCATCAGGGATTAAAAGAATGATTTTAGATTGTTCAGCTTCTTGTTTGGCTTCAATATTGGCCAAATTATTTCCAGTTTCCTGATCAGAGTCACCAGCTTAAATTTAAAAACCAAAAAAAACCATGAAGGAGATAACCAGTGGGCTTCTTTCTGTTCCAGAACTGCTAATACAACATGAGACACTAGTACAGTAATCTTTTGTCCCAAGGTAAATTTGCAAGCCTCTTCAATGTTCATGACAACTGCAGCCACAACCCTTGGGCATCTGGGCTATCCTTTGCTTGCTTCATCCAGCTGTTTTGAAAAATGCACCACTGTCTTCTTATAGGGTCCTAGTTTCTGAGCAAGGACCAAAGCTATTCCCTGCTCTTCATAGGAATATAGCCAAAATGATCCGGAAGTCACAGAGCTGCAGTTCTCATTAGCTCTGTTTTAAAGCCCTCCTCTACAGAATCAGTCTATTCCAAAGAGAGAGGTTTCTTTTAACAGTTCATATAGTGGTCTTACCAGAACACCATAATCATGTATCCATGTCTGCATCATCCAGTCATTCCCAGGTACGTACTCCTTGATGGCTGATGGTCGTGGTGTTTGATAAATGGCTTCTTTTCTAGCAGTTCCAACTTCTATGTTCTCCTGTTGTTTCATATCCTAGGTAGGAAACTCAGGTTTGAATTAGTTTGGCCTTTTGTCTGGATACCTGATAATCATTCAGTCCCAGAAAATTCAACAATCCCACCATTAACGAGACATATTCTTCCTTTGTTCCTGTAGCAATTAATAGGTCATTCACATATTGTAAGAGAGTCCCTCTGAGTGGTGGATTCCATGTTTCTAGTTCCAGTGTTAACTGATTTCAAAACTCGTCGGACTGGTTTTAAACCCTTCAGGTAATACTGTCCAAATTAGTTGAGTTTTCCTTACAGTGCCAGGATTTTCCTTATTCAAAAGCCAATAAATTCTGGTTTTCTTTGGCCAATATTAAGCAAAGAAAGAGTCCTTTAAATCCAAGACAGCAAACCATTTGATTATTATTCAATTTAGTAACAAATGCCTATACCCCCCTTCCTTGGCAGTTCTGTAAAGTCAATCTGCCATTGTTGGCCTGGTCCATTTGTTCCCTTTTAGATTTTTCCAGACTGCAGGGTCGCTTATATTACTCTCCATTGCCTCCCAGGGCCATCTCTCTCCCCGGTTAGTTCCCCCAAAAACACAACAGTTACATTCAATGCTTTACAAAGAGATTTTTTAGCAACTGTGGGAATTTCATATTGGACTCCAGTTTCCATTTCATGATAATACATGATGTTGTATTGACTCTTTATATTTTTCTTTGATCTTAATACTAATAATCACATTTGGGTCTTCTCCAGTTTAAGCCCAATTTTAGTTACTTTTTTTTTTCTGTTTCCAATTTTTCAGTTAAATTTCAGTTAAATTTACTGGCTTGCAGGCACGGGTTGTACAGCTATTCCTGCTATTAAATTTCATAGAGTCTTACATTGATAGTCATATCTCCAGCCTGCAGTATTCCAGCATACACAAAACCATCCTTTTCTTCCACAGAGGTGTGATGACTGATATCTAGCCGTTTGACTAGGTACATCATCAGGATTTATGTGACATTGGTATCCACCTGGGCAAATATATTTTGGTTGGCTACTATAGTACCACCTCCACTCTAAACTTCCACAATTAGTATCTAAATTATCATCTATAATATCACATGCCTCAAAAATTATTGACAGTGAGGTACTCGAATTGGTTATAACTTCATTATCCTTCTTCTGAATTTGTCCTCACTGAGTTTGATTATATATGCAACTGCCTGTCTTTGTTCCTTTGCATTCATAAAAGGTGTGGTAGATCAGCATTTGAGAGGTTACTCTCCCTTGTCTAGTTGTGGTAATGCATTCACTACAGTTGTTGTGAATGATTTTAGAAGCCACGGCATTTTCCCATATGGTTCCTATCAGAACCGACACCAAAAGAGGTCCGGTCAGGATCATAGTGCTCAGCGGTCACAGCCCCAGGGGTTGCAGCCCTTGGCAGACCTTTTCAGCTGCAGCACCGACTCCCTCCGGTCTTGCCCTCTCTGGTAGGTTAAAGGTATACCCCACAACAACTATTCCAATGAGGTGGTAATTTCACACCGAATGCAAAAAGAACTGTAATTGATTTCTCAAAAACTATTCGTGGTCTCCCCTACCAGTAATAATATACTTCAAACAACTGGGACACTTGGCTCTTAAAATAATTTCAACTATATCTGCATTTCCCATATCAAATTTACAGGAGTCAATATAAATTCCCTCAGTTACTTATCCGAGTCCTCTTGAGGGTCAGCTTGGTGTCTCCGGGTTCAGTCACAACTTTCCTTTATGGTTCCTTTCACTCATGACGCGTGTGTCCACCCTTTTTCAGCAGTTCTTATTGCCGTTTCTGTAGTTAAAAGAACAAGAAAAGGTCCCTCCCAACGAGGGGATAAACTCTCTTCTTTCCAGCTTTTATGTCATTCTTGTTCTAATTCATTCACTGGAGCTGCCCCATGGCATTCCCCTCCAGGGCAGTCTCACTTCCAGGGTCCAGACTCCCCATAGCACACACACCGATCTGGTTCCACAGAAGAGCCTACTCCCCCACCTCTGCTCCTCCACCAGTTTCAAAGCAACCGCTTTCTTTTTATCCACTTTCCATGTTTCCTCCTTTACTCCCCAACATGTCTGTTTCCATTTGTTTGCCTATCCCGGCACCCATCCCATGCTCACACAGGAGCTGCTCGAGCTCCCTCCTTAACTTTCTTTAACTTCTTAACATCTTTCCCTAGTATCACAATCTGAACAACATCTCTTTAGCTTTTAGTTTTTTCCTGTCCTTTTCCAAAGCCAAAATTAAGGGATCAGGAAGAGGTATATTAATTTTGCACTGTCACATCTGCATACATTCCATTTTCCTTGTCACTTCAAAACAACATTAATTATAACAATGTATCATAATTCAAAGTTCCATTTTTGGGCCATTTTCCTTGATCTTCCAAAGTATATGAAGGTCAGCATTGGTTACAATATTTTACCAATGTTTTCTTGTTTACAGAGGCCCCAGAAGATCCTCTCAGTTTTTTCCAATGTGCCAAAATGTAACCCAATGGGCTTTTCTTCAGAATTTCCTTGTTTTGACCGGCTCCCATTTCAGCCAATCTTTTACAAATCTCTATAGCTTCTTTCTCAGTGCTCTGCAAATGCACTTATGAAAATATGAGAGCACCTACACATAAGTTTTAGGATATTAAGGGGATCAGTACAATATCTCTGAGTTCTGCAGATCAGCTCCCCTGTTGTTAGATCATAGTTTCAGTTACAGCAAAATTTCCTTTGCAATCATGCCTCTTAATTTTATTTTTTTTTGACATTTTTACAATTTTTTTTTCCAGTTTGTGTTTTTTCTTCTTTTTTTTTCTTTTCTTTTAATCTTATACACAGGACAGAGACAGGACCACAAAACATAGACACTTCGTCCGTCTCCGGCCGCTCTCCTCGCGGAGACACGGAACCACGGATTGGGACTCCACACTCGCTTCGTAGCTATGCTACGTCTCAGTCACACAGAAACACAAAGTTACACATGGGATCCCCCACTCACACTATGGTTCCGCTTACCCTCCTCACGGTTCTCAGAATTTGAGATACAGCAGAAACCTGGTGGGTTCGCTTACCCTTCACCTGCCCCCCTAGCAGGTCCGTCCTGGCTCCCAAAACTTGGGATACAGCGAAAACCCGGGCTCACCCAATCCGCTCCCAGGATCGCTAGCAGCCGCTCTATCGGTCGGCGAGCCCCCCGCTTGCAAGCCATACCAACCAAGGGGAACTTCGCTGCGCGCCAAACGTCTCTGCGCGCCTTACCAGCAGCCCCGGGCCATGCGTACGCCTTACAGGCCACCTAAATTACCAAAATCTAAATTACCAAAACCCAAATTACCAAAACCCCAAGTATACCGTTTCTCCGCAGCCGGCACAGGTTGTTGTCTGTCCCCGCAGTGAGCAGACGAGAAGTGGAGGTCCTCCAGGCAAACAGCCTGTGGCGCCGAGGATGTCCACCCCTTGGCCGATCCTGCAGCCGGACAGAGGCCTCCTGGCTGGCTCGCCAAATTGATGCGCGGATAGACTCCACAACTAGTTAAAGTTGTAAAGTAGGTATGCTTTTATTCAGCGCTGAGGTGCATGGGGATAGCTCCTCCAAAGCATGCACGCCTCAGGGTTGTTGTCCCTTTACATTTATTCTCTTAAGGTATACATAGACATGAGGTTGCTCAATCCGCCTATACATATGTATTATCTATCCCCGCTTCGTATTATAATGAGCCAGAAGGTCCTTTGCACTTGCGCAGTGCCCCTTCTGATCATGGGCAGGGGTCTCAGGATGAAGTAAATGAGTCTTCCTCCTGTGGGCAGGGGTCTTCAAGATGAAGTAAATGAGTCTTCCTCTTCTTAACCTTTACACCTTTTAATCTTCAGACATGGACTTAGGGTTAGTTGGCGCCCAGTCTGCTTCTCCTGCCGCTTATCAGTAGGAACAAACATCTGTGCTTTTGTCATGATCTTAAGGCTTGATCGCCCAGTCTGCTTCTCCCCGGCTTATCAGCAGGACCTTTCATCTGCTTTTGTCAGCAGAACTAGCATCTGCTTCTTCCCCTCCAGCAGTAATCAATGCCTTGGCAAGGTGGCAATGGAAGGTACTTAGGACAGACAATACTTTTGTTTAAGCAAAGGAATTCCTTTAACTCCCTTGTACAATTTCTCTGTATTACCCCCCTGTACATTGGTTACCCGTGTATCAATGTAGCTGCCGTGCTTGCCAGCTCTCCCACTATCAGCTTCTCTTCTCCCGAGTCCAGATCTTCCTCCTCTGCCTTGCTGGGAAGTGCTGCCTGGTCTCCTGTATCCTGCTGGGGCTCGGCGGGTGACTTCCGGGGAATATTCTCGGATGCTGCGGGGTTCGGAACGGCGGCAGGACTTGGTTCCTCCTCTGCCTTGCTGGGAAGTGCTGCGTAGTCTCCTGCATCCTGCTGGGGGTCGGCGGGCGACTTCCGGGGGACACTCTCGGCCGTCGGAGGGTCGGGAACGGCCGCAGGACTCACCCCCCCCACCACCTGATCCTGCTGCTCAGCTACCGCCCTGCTTTGCTCCTCCCCCGCCTGCTCCCGCTGCTCTGCCACAGCCGTTTGGCTCCCCGTGCCGCTCTCCCTGGCAGCCTCAGCTGCCGGCAGCTCCCGGGGCCGCTCCTTCCTGGCTTCACGCAGCTCCACACAGACGACGACGAGGATAAGGACAAGGACGGCGAAGAGCAGCGGGACGGCCTGGTACAAGTCCAAGTCCACGGCCACGTCCATCCCCCCCTGCTGCCGGAGCCCCACCGTATTACAAGCCTTCGACACAAACACAAACACACTCAACAGTCACTTCAATAACATTTTGCATTAATTTCAGGTATAAGTTCTGGTCCCAAGTTTGTGCACCAGTTATCATATGAGTCCAAATTATTACCGATGCAATTTCATACGTAAGGGTCCTGAAGGTTCAATCTGCCATGTCTTCTCTGGTTCTGGTGCTTTCTTTATTCTTGAATAATGTATCCAAACAGGTTGTTCCTTTATCTTCACTGCTGTAAAGGTGGTCAGTAATATCTGGTACAGTCCACTCCACTTCTGTAGAGGATCTCCTGGAAACATTCTTAACATAAACCCAGTCTCCAGATCTGAAAGGGTGAATCAGATAATCCAAACCTCTTGCTCTTTTCCCTGCTATTCTCTTATTTATCTTCTCCAATTTTTTTCCCAGATTGATCAAAAACTGTTGGAGATAGCTTTCCCCCACTCCTGAAGACTTTCTCCTTTAAAGTGGGACTGATATGGTCTTCCATATAAAATTTCAAATGGGCTAACCTCTTCTTTCGACCAAGGTTTAGTTCGAATTCTTAATAGAGCCAGTGGTAACACTTGATACCAATATAATTTCATTTCCTGACATATTTTACTAATTTGTTGTTCGATCAGATGGTTCATCTTTTCTACTTGTCCACTGGCCTGAGGCCTGTATGGAACATGTAGTTGCCAATCAATTTCCAATTTTTGCTAATTTCTTGCAACAATTTTGCATTAAACTGCGAACATCAGTCGGAAGAAATTGCCGCTGGTATTGCAAAGCAAGGTATTATCTCGTTAAATAATTTTTTAATCAGTTGTCTTGCATTATTTATCCTACAAGGGAATGCTTCTGGCTAGTCAGAAAAAGTCTCTATTAACACCAACAAATATCGATAACCCCCTTTTCTTGGTAATTCAGAAAAATTTATTTGCCACTGCTGTCCCAGATAACTTCCTCTCACAGTTGTTCCAATTTGATTTCTATTTTCAGTTTTAGGATTATTCTTAAGACGTAGCTGACATTGTTTTGTCACTGATTGAACTGTGGTGTATAGATTTCTTCCTACAATTTGTTTGTCTAAATATTTATATAAAGGGTTGCTACCCCAATGAGTTTTATTATGTTCTCCCTGAACTAACTTCCAGAGTTGGTTATAGGGGATTACAATTCGCCCGTCAGGTATCTGAACGCAACCCTCTTTATTTTCCTGTCCTTTTAGATCTTGAATCAATTTTCTATCCTCTTTTGAATACCTAGGTTTAGATTTTTCAATTGTTAGTTTGCCATCAGGGATTAAGGACATGATTTGAGATTGTTCAGCTGCTCGTTTGGCTTCAGAATCGGCCAAATTATTTCCATTTTCCCGATCAGAGTCACCTTGTTGATGTCCTTTACAGTACATAATAGCTACTTCTTCAGGTATCTGAACAGCTTCCAGTAACTGTAGAATTTCTGCAGCATGTTTAATCTTTTTCCCTTGTGTGTTCAAAAGTCCTTGTTCTTTCCAGATAGCACCATGTGCATAGACCACACCAAATGCATATTTAGAATCAGTCCAAATATTTATCCTTTTATCTTTAGCCAATTCTAGGGCTCACGTTAATGCTATTATTTCTGCCTTCTGAGCAGAGGTGCTCGAGGGTAAAGGTTTAGTCCCTATTACCTGTGAAGTGGTGGTAATGGCATATTCTGCCTTTTGTTTACCATTTTTCATGAAGCTACTACCATCAGTAAACCAAGAATCAGCATCTTCCAGAGGTTTTTCTTTCAGGTCTGTTCAGCTCGAATATACAGTCTCTATGGTGGCCAAGCAGTCTTGTGTTAGCGGTTCTGTCGATTGATCCTGCAAAAAGGATGCTGGATTGACAACGTTAGTGACCACAATTTCTATATCATCTTATTCCACAAGGGTGGCCTGATATTTAAAATAACGTGAAGGAGATAACCAGTGGGCTCCTTTCTGCTCCAGGACTGCTGATACAACATGGGACATTAGCACAGTAATTTTGTCCCAAGATGAATTTGCGAGCCTCTTCAATATTCATGACAACTGCTGCCACAGCCCTTAGGCATCTGGGCCATCCTTTGCTCCCTTCATCCAGCTGTTTTGAAAAACACGTCACTGCCCTTCTGTAGGGTCCTGGTTTTTGAGCAAGGACCCCCAAAGCTATTCCCTGTTCTTCACAGGAATATAGCCAAAAGGATTTAGTTACATCCGGAAGTCACAGAGCTACAGCTCTCATTAGCTCTGTTTTTAGATTTCTAAAAGCCCCCTCTGCTGAATCAGTCCATTCTAAAGAGGGAGGGTTTCCCTTCAACAGTTCATATAGTGGTCTTACCAGAACACCAATACCATGGATCCAAAGTCTGCAGCATCCAGTCATTCCCAGGAATGTCCGGAGCTCCTTGCTGATTGACGGTCATGGAGTCTGACAGATGGCTTCTTTTCTAGCAGCTCCAAGTTCTCTCTGTCCTCCTGTTATTTCATATCCTAGGTAGGAAACTAGGGTTTGGATTAGTTGGGCCTTTTGTTTGGATACCTGATAACCATTCAGTCCCAGAAAAGTTAATAATTCCACTGGTCCACTGAATACATTCTTCGTTTCTGTAGCAATTAATAGGTCATCCACATATTGTAACAGAGTCCCTGTCTGAGAAGGTGGTTGCCATGATTCTAGTTCTCTTGCTGATTTCCAAAAATTGCTGGACTGTTTTAAACGGTTTAAATAACGTCCAAGTTGAGTTTCCCTTCCTGTGTCAGTATTTTCCCATTCAAGAGCAAATAAATTTTGTCTTTCTTTGGCCAATGGTAAGCAAAAGAAAGCATCCTTTAAATCCAAGATGGCAAACCATTCCTGATTATTATTCAATTTAGTCAATAAATCATACAAATTAGCTACTACTGGATGAATATCCTCTGCATTTTTGTTGATTGCTCTGAGATCTTGAACCTATCTGCAACTTTTCCCATCATATTTCTTTACTGTCCAGATACTGACCAGAATATTATATTCTAATTCACATTCAATTAATAATATATATTTTAAAATTTATCAATGACTTTTTCTTTTTTTTTTTAATTCCCTTTGATCTTCTAATTTTAAGGGATATTGTTTTATTCTAATTGGGCGGGCCCCCCTTTTTATTTCCACTTTAACAGGCAAAGCAATTTTTGCCTTCCCTGCCTCATACTCCCAGATATACCTGATTAAGGATTTCTTCTATTTCAGGGAGGTCCTCCTGTTTGCTTTTCTGTTGAATTAAACATAAACTCAAAACTGCAATTAACTGCTTGTTTTTAACTCTAAATTCCATTCTGCCTTCTTTAAATGTTGCTTCTCACCCTAATAAAGATTTTAGAGAATTTGGCATACATAAAAATTTATGCATTCCTATTTGTTTTCCCAATTTGTACTTTAAGGGTTTCAGAAAGAATGCCTCAGGTTGTTTGGTTTTTTTTTTCTCTTTTTCTTGGTGGCCAGTAGCTCCCACATCTGTAACAAATTCTTTTCTCTCAGATTTAACACCGAATAAGTTGCTTCTCTATCCACTAAAATTCTACTTTATTTCATCTAGTCCCTAGTTTTAATTTAACCAGTAGATCTGCTAGGGTAGATTCCCCACTTCCCTGTCAGTCTGGTTCCAATTCAGTCACTGGAGCCACACCATGGCACTACTCTCCCCCAGGGCAGTCTCAGAGCGTTCAAACTCTCCCCCCAGTTTCAAAGCAACCACTACAGCCGTGGCTATAGCACGACCCAGCTTTTTCTTTTCTACCTGTTCCCGATTCCTATACATTCTCCATGCTTCCTCCTGTCCACATTTATTCAACAACCCCTCAGTCCCGTCCGTGAACATGTCTATTCCCACTTTGCCTGCACCAGCACCCATCCCATGCTCAAACATAGGATCTGCTCGAGCTCCCCTCCTTTCCCCCTTGGTTTTCCTTTTTTTTTCTCCTCACAGTTGCTCACCATGCTCTGCAGGGGCTGCAGATGCCTGCCTCTGCAACAGCACTTCTGGTTTAACCCTTTCTTAACTCTGAATGTGCATCTGCTGCTTGTTGCCAGTGACAGCAACCTCTTGCTCCTTATCAATATCAGATAGGACAGGTGCAGAGGGTGCTCTTCTTGGAGGTACCTGTGATAGATAATTTTCCAACCTATCTTCCTGATTACTGTTTTTTAACTTTAAACATCTTTCCCCAGTATCACAGGCTGAACAACATCTCTCCATCTTAACTTTCAGTTTTTCCCTGTCCTTTTCCAAAGCCAGAATTAAGGGATCTGGCAGAGCTGTATTAATTTTGCATTGCATCTGTCACTCCACGTGGTTTCTTAAAGTGAAAAACATATCTGTATACATTACTTCATGCCACTTTCCTTGCGGCCTCAAAACAGCATTAATTGCAACAATGTATTATAGTTCAGAATTCCATTTTTAAGCCATTTTTCCTGATCTTCCGAAGTATAAAAAGGCCACCATCGGTTACAATATTTTACCAACATTTTCTTATTTACCAAGGCCCCAGGAGACCCTCCCAGTTCTTCCCAGTGTGCCAAAATGCACCCTAAAGGACTCTTTTTCATGATCTCTTCATTCTGCTGATTTTCCATTATCAATCTCTCACTCACACACACTAGGGATCCCACAAACACACTCCCCACAGTTACAACACTTGAAACAGAGACAGAGACTAAAATTCTATCAAACAAACCACAATTAATAACACAGTTATAACATCCTGTCACCAATACCAAATTCACAAGACCAAAATCCTTAATGTAACAAGCCACAACAAGATCCAAAACCATTTCCACGAAACACCCCCTGCATCTTGCAGGACCCAAACCACAAGAAGCCCCCTGCTTCTTGAGGGTGTATACCAGTAAAATCCAAAACCTTTTCTACAAGACACCCACTGCATGTTGCAGGATCCAAACCACAAGAAGCCCCCTGCTTCTTGTGGGCGTATACCAAATGGATACCAAAGAAAACTCCAGGAACAAACTTGCCAACAAAGTTTTCAAGCTGACAAGCAGGTATTCTTTATTGCGGCTCCAGGAGACACGGGGGATAGCTCCTCCTAACCTGTGTCTCTCTATTGCTACACAAGCCATCCTTATATAGTCCCTGGGCATACATATTCATGAGGCTACGTGTGGATTACGTTATTTTCCAGAAAGTTCCCCGCATGCGTACAAAAATGTGGTGGTGGTCTCTGAGGGTTGTTTACTTCTTCCAACAGTCTTCATCACTTCTGGTAGCCTTTGAAGCACACACAGTAGATGCTTATACCAGTTTAATTGGTTTGATAGCACCAGAGACATAATAATCCTCCTATCCTCCTACTTATCAGTTAGTTTAACTGTAGCCCATCCTGGACACCTGCCATTCCCAGATACTCCTTATCCCTGTGTCCTGTTCTTCTAGACTGTTTTTATTAAAACTACATCAACTATAACAATTTATGTTGTGCCAGTAAGTTCTCTAGCTGTACTCTATTTTTTTTCTATGCATCATGCACCTCAGTAATTTTCCATTGCTACTGTTACAAAGCCATCAAACTTAACATTGCTTAAAACTAATTCTAAAGGTTTATATATTCCTGTGGAGACAGTGTTCTCACAGGAGAATGGATATTTGGTACATGAGCTCTGAATAACTCCGAGGGATACAGCAAGGCCGTGGGAGGCCCAAGGAAGCCTAAGCAAGCAAGATAAGAAGAAGCTGTAATTCACTGAGTTATGAGAACTGTGGACTGTTGGCAAGCGTTCGAGGTCAAGTTCTCACACCTGTGCTTAACCAATTATGTGTTAGTCACTAAGGGTCTTCAAGACAAGTATCCAATCATGATATGCCAAATTGCTGTAGGTGTGTGTAAGCAATAGTATATAAGGAGTTAATGCTTTGCAATAAAGGGCTTTTTGTCTGATCATATTGGTCTCTGACTGAGTCCTTTCCGCGGCAAATGGCGCCCGAACAGGGAGCCTCTATAAGTTCACATTGAAACGGAAGAGGGTGTGAATCGCCGGGCCGTGAAGAAATCGGCTGGAATCGATCTGGCTGGACCAAGATCGGGAGGCAGACGCCTCAGAGGAGGGAATCCTCAGATCGGAGCCTTGTGAGCCCGGAAGACACTGCGCAGTGCAAATAAGGTGAGCAGCCGGACGGTTGGAAGGGAGCTTAATGATGGGAAACCAGTTAAGTAAAGAAGAAGAAATAATGCTTAAGCTCTTCCAACATATCTTCTCTGTGAGAGGGATGGACTATGATGAAGCTATGCTAAAAAGATTGTTGCTCTGGAGTAAGGAGAAGGAGTTAATTGTGGGAGTCGGCGAAGCTTTTAATCTCAAGACTTGGGAAAAAATTGCTAAAGAAGAAGCCTCCTTTTAACGGATGTTTTCAGTCCTTCTTAAGGTGAAGGGAGCAACCCTTAAAGAGACAGACTTAAAGTTAATGCTGAAATGGTCGAAGACACGTTACCCAGAGATTGATGAGTCTACCGGATTTGAGATATCCTTGTGGAATGGGGCAGGAGTTAATCTGTGGAATGCAGCCACGAAAGGCAATGACGCTGTGAAAAGTTTGTTAGTCATTTGGAGAACTGTTTTAGAGACGTTAAAGTCAAAAAATGAGATCATGGAGACCAGAGCGCCCCTGCCCTCCCCCCCGAACCTCCGCCGGTTGCCACCATGGCAACGAAGACTGATGATGGGGATGAAGACGATCTTTTCAGATCAGACCCTATTGACCCCGAGAAGGAGCCTGTGCACGTTCATCAGTTTGCTGTTGCTGCTCCTGAGATTCTGATGCCTGATAATGCTGATGCTGACCTGGATAGTCCTTTTGACCTGGAGCCTATTCATCTGGAAAAGAAGCCTGATTTATATCCCCCAGATCCTCCTGATAAATGGGCATCTGTAAAGGGAGAAGTGAGACGGGTGGGGGATGCGGATGTATTGCACAGTTTCCCGTGGTTTGTGTGCTTCCCACCCGAGACAGGAAGGTCTCTCGTATGCTCTTATCAGGGGTATCAGGCAGAATGTGTCAGACAGTGGAGTTGGGACCCCATATACAACTCCTTTGATACAGTCTCTCTGTGATACTCATGTACTAGAAGTTGGTAAATATAAGTATGTCCGTGTTTCTATCAACCCTTGGAAACCTTTATAGATATTGCTGGCAACTTCTTCCAACATAGGCTGGCCACCTGTGTCGGAATGAGTGTGCATTTTGGTCAGTAAAAAAGCCCAAGCCTCATGCGATGTGAGGGAGGCAGAGCCTGTGCGGGGACACCTGCTAAGGTTGAGCCTGCCACCTTGCACTATGATGATGCTTCTCGGAGCTGGTTTCCTGATAGTCTTCACAAGGTCCTTGTGGCATGCTCTGCATGTGGGACCGTGTAGTGGGAGCAATGATTGTCTGGATTTTGTGTTTCAAATATTGTAGTTGTGTGGAGTGTGCTTGTGGGATCCCATATGTGTGTGTATGTGTGTGTGTGTGTGTTGAGGGCAGACAGTGTTCTGTATATTTTTTTGTTGTCAGGGTCATGTAAAAGTTCTAACAGGCAGCAGTTTAACATTTCGGGCAAGAAAGGGTTCATGCAAAAGTGCGGCAGGTATTTATGGTTGCTGCTGCTGAGAGAGCTGCTGCCGATAGGCTGTGGTTTGAGCTGTGCAAAGCAGGGTGAGCGACTCTGGAAAAAAAACAAAAAAAAAGAAATGAGAACTCACACTGGCTGTTCTTAGTGACTGTAGTTTTGGTGTGTATGGCTTCAAGCTTGTTTTCCAGATAATATGGTCTGAGCTATAGGGGTTAGAAAGTGTTGCTTTTGATTCTGCATGTGTGATAAAAAAAAAAAAAGGGTAATGCTACAGCAAACTTGACTGTTAACACTATAGAGTTTACTTCTGCAGCTGCTTCACATCCCCTTTGCATCAGAATGCTTCTGCTTTAAGGAATCGCTTTAACCTGTCTACTTCTCAAGAACTGATAACCCGGAGGAAGGGGTATATTTGTGTCCTCCTACCTACAGGTCCACGGCGGCTGCCTGCAAAGTTTGTCAAGCCTTGCCATGAGCTGGACAGACGAGTGGAAGAACTCGATGCATCATCTACAGAAGCTGACCATGAAAACCCCAAGCAGAATGAGATAGAGAGAAACAAATGATTGTAAAACATCACTTGGGGGCAACTGAAAAGTAACAGCTTGAATATGCGTGCTTGTAAAGTAGCTATTATTAGAGGTTGGGATTTTGTGTATAAAACCACCTGTATTTACTAGCCATTTGCTAACAAGAAACAGTACCTTGTATTGTATGGATTTGTCACTTGTAAAAGAGGTGTTAAAGAATGCAAACTTGCAACAGCTGCTAGAAAATGCTAAGGTAAAAGCTAGAAAGATTTTAATATAATGGTACTGTTACAAAGCAGGTAATGGAACAAATTAAGAGGGTGGGAGAACTCCACTGGTAAGAAGTTTCTTTGGTTAGTCCCTTGCTGTCATCAGCATCTTCAACATGCTGATGCACTCTGTGATAGTTACTCTGCTAATGTAAATCTGTGTGTGCTTTGCTGTAGTAGTGACTTGTTATTGGATAAAGCAGGTGAAACTCTGCATTGACAACAAGGTGCAAGGACTGAGATTGACCAAATGCCTGCTACCATAGTCAAGGGCAAGACTGGGTTGGCCTCTGTGCCACCAAGAAGAACCTTTAGCTCCGCTGCTGGCTGCAACCCAGCAGGCGTAGAGTGGTGGAGACACATGTCATGCCAGACCTTGATGTGAGGGATGGCCTCCTCTGTTATCAGAGAGCTATCCAGGAGAAAAGGGTAGGCCCAGCTGTGTACAGCTATCAACAGGACCGTACTGGCTGCCAGCGAAACATACCAAGCCGCAGAACTCAACCACATAAAGAAACAGCAATGGTAGAAAACTTTGTAATATCTGTTTTATTATGTGTGACCATGGGTAATGGACAAGTATACTGAGCACATCTGTTAAATCCCCATTATTCCAACCTGTTATATGGTGTGTAGGGTTCACTGGTATGCCACATGTTATAAAGGTTCAAGTGACTTCAAATCAGACTAATCTTACTGAAATAATGCTACCTAGAGTAGTGGGTTGTTATGTTACACAAGTCCAGCAGTGATAGAGCAGACATACCAAATTGTAAAAATCTTTTCGTAAAACTAAAAAGGGGGAGATGTGGAGACAGTGTTCTCACAGGAGAATGGATATTTGGTACATGAGCTCTGAACAACTCCGAGGGATACAGCAAGGCCGTGGGAGGCCCGAGGAAGCCTAAGCAAGCAAGATAAGAAGAAGCTGTAATTCACTGAGTTATGAGAACTGTGGACTGTTGGCAAGCGTTCGAGGTCAAGTTCTCACACCTGTGCTTAACCAATTATGTGTTAGTCACTAAGGGTCTTCAAGACAAGTATCCAATCATGATATGCCAAATTGCTGTAGGTGTGTGTAAGCAATAGTATATAAGGAGTTAATGCTTTGCAATAAAGGGCTTTTTGTCTGATCATATTGGTCTCTGAGTCCTTTCCGCGGCATATTCCATTTTGTGGTTTTGTGTCCCCCTTGTTTCAAACACCCTATGAAGGTACCACCAAAACCTCATCAGGGGGAGGTGGCCCCATCCAGGTCCTCTAAGCCACCACCAGCCCTGTGTTTTCTTTGGACCCCCCAGATAGGTCTTTTGTGTGTGTTTTTTCCCCACTTTTGCTTTCCTCTCAACATGAGGGAGAGCGCTGTTCAGTCTGTGCGGATGGAAAGGAGAAGGAGCAAGAGAGATGCTTCACCAGTGCATTACCAGCACTGAGTAAATTGTCTGACCAAAAGTTAAGACCAACAGAACAAATTGTGCTGCATCCTTTAAATGCCAGTTCTTCATTTGCCAGTTCTTCATTTGCTAGCAGCATTACAGGAAAAATCAGGGCACTTAATAGCCAGCTGCTAAGTCATCAGGTATAAATATTTACAGAGACCTATTGCAACATGGACATTCCTCCAGGTGCAAGAGGATCCTAGTAATTTCATGGCATTTTCACCTTATACAAAAGAATCCCATTTTAGACACACTCTGCCTCATCTGCCATAAAACTACAGAAATAGCATTTTATGGAAAACACACTCCCACTCCTTAGTGGCTGTTCCCTCTCTTCTCGTCTTACCTTAATTATCAAATATCTCTATATTTGTGTACTCAAATAAGATGTTACAAAGCAAATGCAGAGCTGGCCATTTGATACACAGAGAAGCAGCATCCTGTGGAGGGGATGTAGTTGCTGAGAGTGATATAAAGGTATTACATGAAGAGTGATGGGATGGAATTAAGTAAAAAGAAAATTCCTTTCTTATAGCAAAGCCTGTCCAAGCTTGTCCAGCCCCTCAAGAAAAGGGATTGAAACCTTATTACTGAAGATATCTACAAATCACGGAGTTGGCAAAAGGGGCAGAGGACTTAATAACTTTTGTGGTTACTGATAGACCCAAGGACACACAGTCCAAACACACTGGAAAATTTCAGTGAGTGAAAAATAGACCTCTAGCACATTTTGTGCATTCATTCCCTTTCTTTGCTGCTGTTATTAAAATCATTCCTCCATTTCTGTTCACCTTCATCACCTTTTTCTTTATTCCACCACAAGTCTAAATTTAAATACAACAGATGGCTGGTCCAGGTCTTGAAGGGCATTTCCTCTTTGTAATGTACAACTGATGTAACTTCAAGGAGTAGTTTTTTTCTTGATGAGGAAACATAGTCTTGGGAACATGGTGATGCTTCGACCTGGTGAGATTGACTATACTCTGCAGCTTTCCCAGTGTGTTATTTTTCTCCTAAGACACCTATTTTCACCCAACTTGTAGGGCCCTGGTTATCTCTGCTGCTTCTATGTGTTTATCAGGCTTGGCCAAAATGGGCTACTGGGTTCAGAAGTGAAGGATATACACTCTATTTCCCCAGGAAGCCAGGCTGAGACTGCAACAGAAGATGAGACAGTGAGGCAGGTGCTGAGGCAGCACCTTACATCACTATTAGCAGCAATTTCTAGGATCTAACATGAAGCAAATTGCAACTTAAAACCAGACAGTTTTCTAAAGTCTTAGAGCCGTGCTGCTAACTGCATTCCTCCAGCACCAGCTGTTGATGCTCCGGTTTGTGTTGGCAATCCTGGCTGACCATTCTGCTGAAGCACTGATCTTTTCTCCTTTTTTATGCTCAGAAACTCCCCCCTCAGCTTCGGTGTGAAATGATTACAATACATTTCAGCCTGGAGCCAAGATCCAAGAAATATAGAGAATTTAGAGAAGAGATTCAGAGAAGCCCTGTGGAGAAGGACTTGGGGGTGTTGGTTGATGAGAAACTTAACATGAGCTGGCTTCAGTGTGAGCTCACAGCCCATAAAGCCAACTGTATCCTGGGCTGCATCAAAAGGAGTGTGACTAGCAGGTTGAAGGAGGTGATCCTGCCCCTCTACTCTGCTCTCGTCAGACCTCACCTGGAGTATTGTGTGCAGTTCTGGTGTCCTCAACATAAAAAGGACATGGAACTGTTGGAACAAGTTCAGAGGAGGGCCACAAGGATGATCAGGGGACTGAAGCACCTCCTGTATGAAGATAGGCTGAGAAAGTTGGGGCTGTTCAGCCTGGAGAAGAGAAGGCTGCATGGAGACCTCATAGCAGCCTTCCAGTATCTGAAGGGGGCCTATAAGGATGCTGGGGAGGGACTATTCATTAGGGATTGTAGTGATAGGACAAGGGGCAATAGGTTCAAACTTAAACAGGGGAAGTTTAGATTGGATATAAGGAGGAAGTTCTTTACTGTAAGGATGGTGGTAAGGCCAATGTATTGCCCAGGGAAGTTGTGAACGCTCCATCCCTAGAGGTGTTCAAGGCCAGGTTGGACATGGGTGACATGGTTTGTGTGAGGTGTCCCTGCCCATGGCAGGAGGGTTGGACCTAGATGATCTTAAGGTTCTTTCCAACCCTATTCTACTATTCTATGAGTCTATGAAATATGGCAGGTTTTCAATTAAAATCATATCAGTCAGTTTACAAAAAAAAAAAAAAAAGGTGCCAATTTTGCGCTGGAAAATGAACAGAAGTTAGCTTGCAGTATGCCCAACTGTCTCCTTTTACTGATTCCTGATGCCAGGCCAAGCAGGATCTGGCTATTTTCTCTATCATGTTATCACTCCACCATATCTTAGAAAATTCTTGTACAAGCATTATTGTTTAAAAAGCCACATTTTATCACTTCTTTTACATAAACAGGAATGGTAGTGAATCTAATCTGAATTACGCTTAAAGGAGGCACAAGAACAATGAAGTCCCATTAGCAGCACAGGGGAGCACATCCTGTCCTTTTGTTTTTAAAGCCATGCATCACTTTATAACCTATTCCCCTTGTTGCTGAAACAAGTGATAGGTTTGAGAGCAAAATACGCATCTCGTTAAGAACCTGAAAGTTTAAATAAATCATCTCTGTGCTATGCAGGGAATTCAACAGCAGTGTTATAATTTTACATAGGTATAAGTAGCCCATTGGAACTGGCTGTATGGTCTCATCTGAGCAGAAATAGTTGAGGCTAAATTTGAAACACAGCATGTTATGGATGGAGTTAATGTGAAAAGTGCAGGTCTTGTCTGTAAAGCAGCTCCTGAGGGTCTCTGGAGGTCTCAGAGATCCCACTCTATAAAGTGATGAGTTTATATACTCATTCCCTTCATCTGATTTGCATTTTACTTTTTTCTCTCTTTTTTAATTTATTTACTTCATTTATGTGTTATTTTCCTACTTCATTTAAAGAACAATGTTTTCATTTGGAGGCATTCTCTCCCATTTCATCTTCATTTTTTTATTTGTTTTCTAAGGTCAAATAGGACAAAAAAAAGTATAAACTGCAGTTTTGCTTTATTTCAGAGGGAGCCGGCATATGATAGATGCCAAAAGCCAAACCTGTTGTACGCCTTATCCACAAAGTTTACATTTTCTCTTGAAAACTAAACATTAAAGAAAATCATAGCTCTTTTAAGCTTTATTTACCAAATACAGTGCAACATCCCTGCTCTGTTGAACCCAGGGGCAGTTCCACTGATGACTCCAACAGATTTGAACCTTGCATTTCATTACCCAATTACTACTTTTGAGTCCAGCCCTCAACAGCCAAGAAACATGAACTTTTCTTCCTTCAAGCAACTGATCTCTCAAAACTACATCCAAATTGCATGAGCAAAGAAAACTCTATCCATCCCTGCCCTCTCACCCTTAGCTGGGGAGATTCTTCAGAGGAACACCTGCATATCAGAGGTAATAACCACCAATATCTTAAGTTAAAAAGCCAAGTAAAACTCACGGGGTAATGCATTTGGGATTAAGTTTAAATAGGCTCCTGTCACTAATAATGCCTCTTCTAGTGATGGAGAGATTTGGCAGGACTAACACTGGTGTTGAGGGACAGCTCTCTAAACAAATCCAGAAGGGGAGGCAGCATCAGGGGTACAAGTTTCTCACCAGATCCAGGGCAACACACCTACTGCCCCCTTCTTGACTCCTACCCTGGCTTTACAGGAGGGCGGGGGGGGGGGGGGGGGGGGGAGTGTAAAAAATCTGGACTTGATCCATTTTTAACTCATTTGATGTGTCTGGAATGTAGACAGATGCTGTTTAGACAGGCTGGTTTGCTGGATGGCCGTGTGAGGAGACCATGGCTGTACAGTTTATAGAAGGCTCCCAGCATAAATGAACTGTTGAAGACCATTGGAAGCCTCAGTGAAATCACAACACGCAGAAACACGGGGGAGGGAGGGGAAAAAAAACCCTTTTTTTTGAAAAGGCAGAGAGAGAAAGGGATGTTTTGATGGAGTTTGTGAAAATTACAATGAGGTGGGTTTCTCTAAAGCCTGCATTCATTAACCCCCTGAATCCCCCCAAATAAAGTAAACAGTTCTATGTGGAGCTGGAAAAAAAATCTATTAGCATATTAAAAACGCTTCCTTACATCAAGGATAAGAAGCAGATGTGCCTTTTCCTTTCTCCTTGTCTAGTCTTGCTAGGTGGAAAGCTAATATTTGAATTCATGTTTCAGTGGGGAACATTTGTAAATTGAAAAAAAGCTCTCCATACTGGTTTGCCCATTTGCCAGCCTGCATGGGAAGAGTTTCCTGGGTTTATTTAGAGATAAGCTTAAAATGACCTTTCACTTCCACACACACACTATTCATAGAATCATAGAATAGTTAGGGTTGGAAAGGACCTTAAGATCATCTAGGTCCAACCCCTCTGCCATGGACAGGGACACCTCACACTAAACCATGACACCCAAGGCTCTGTCCAACTTGGCCTTGAACACTGCCAGGGATGGAGCATTCACAACTTCCCTGGGCAATCCATTCCAGTGCCCTCACCACCCTTACGGTAAAGATCTTCCTCCTTATATCCAATCTAAACTTACTCTGTTTAAGTTTTAACCCACTATTTGCTTAAAAATTATCTGTCTGATCCTCAAGTCCTGTGTTGACGAAACTCCGTAGTTTAATATGATGAATTGTGACAGAACCCTTAAATTTTGAGCCTGACAGGGTCTGGGTTTGTAAAGGAAGTCAATGAGTCTGAACTCCAGCCTGTGTTACCCACTTATGTAACAGCAAACCACGTCATGGCTTGACTTTGCGAACGAAGATTTGGGAAGGGTTTTACCCACGCTTACTACAAGCGCGCTGATGACTAAAAAGGCCAATGTGGGATAGGCAAATCCGGTTGCAAAAAGCACAATGAAAGGTCTCCTTGGGTGGTATAGGCAGGGCGCGATTCTTTCCACGTTGTCTTTTCTCCTCGAGACTAGATTTGTGTGTGTTCTCAAAGGAGACAATGGCATTATAGAATCATAGAAGCATAGAATCATAGAATAGTTAGGCTTGGAAAGGACCTTAAGATCATCTAGTTCCAACCCCCCCTGCCATGGGCAGGGACACCTCACACTAAACCATATCATCTAAGGCTTCATCCAACCTGGCCTTGAACACAGCATTCACAACCTCCCATTCCAGTACCTCACCACCCTAACAGGAAAGAATTTCTTCCTTATATCCAATCTAAAATTCCCCTGTTTAAGTTTCAAACGGTTACCCCTTGTCCTATCACTACAATCCCTAATGAATAGCACCTCCCCAGCATCCTTATAGGCCCCCTTCAGATACTGGAAGGCTGCTATGAGGTCTCCATGCAGCCTTCTCCAGGCTGAACAGCCCCAACTCTCCCAGCCTGTCTTCATATGGCAGGTGCTCCTTCAGGACCCGCGGATGGATTTCATCAGGTCCCATGGACTTGTGTATGTTCAGGTTCTTAAGATGGTCTCAAACCAGATCCTCTCTTACAGTGGGCCCAAGGTCTAGATTTTCACAGTCCCTGCGTCCGCCTTCCAAGAATTGGGTGGTGCGGTCAGAGCCCTTGCCAATGAAATAGCGTGTCTCCAAGTCTCCCGATTGGAGGCCAAGGTGGACCACTGATGGTAGTCAATATGGCCAAGGCTAAGGTATTGTTTCAGGGAGTCCTTATATCTCTTCTTTGGGGCACTTCTTTTGCAGCAACCTGTGGCAAGCTCACTGTAAAACACAACCTAAGGGAGGAGATGATCCTTCATCCTAGAGACGTGCCCTGCCCAGCGCAGCTGCAATTTCAGCAATATGGCCTCGATACTAGTGACCCCTGCCTGTTGAAGAACAGTAACGTTTGACACATAGTCAGTCCAATGGAAGTTTAGAATTGTACGGAGGCAATGCTGATGAAAGCTTTCGAGGAGTCCACATAAGCTGCTTGTTATACCACACAGTCCACAAATCAAGTAATCATTTTTCGCCTGTGTCACTTCTCCATTTCAAGACAAGGTCCAAGGACTGGAAAAACTGTCCAGGATGTCCCAGCAGCTCTCCCCTTTCTGTACCCTGCTCTTAAAGAAAAGGGACATCCCAAAACCTTGAAATTCGGGAGAGAACAGATAAATCTGCACAGATGCAAAGCATGTATGTGAATATTTTTCCTTTCCCCACTGCAGGCTGGAGCTGGACATCAAACTGCTTGAAATCCTATGGGAAAGTAGTCTCCTGGTTTTATACCTGAGCTGAACGGTGAAAGGCAGCAAGCATGGGGGATCCACCAAGCATCTGCTTTCCTTGAGCAAGAGCATCTATATGCTCAGCTGAGCCTAACCCCTCAGCCCCAGTCTTGCTTTAGTCATAAAAGACCTTTCCTTTTCCCCTGCATCCACCTCTTGCAGATGCCAAAAGCAGACTGGCTAATAAATTAATTTAGAAAACTTTGATAGACTGAAGATGTTTTGTTCACTTCCAAGTCAACCTCCTGCCTCCTCTGGTTGCCTGTGACCTCCTGCTCCTGCCAAATGCCCCCAGATCAATGTGAAGGTTTGGGTGGATGGCTGAACTCTGCTGGGGATAACACTCAATTGGGGGAAGAGAAATGCCTGGACTGTAATGAAGGAGGCAAGTGCAAGAGGAAGGAAGAACATGGAGATTAAGCCAAGAGCTCAGCAGCAGCTTTGGTGCCTAGACTTGGTCATGGTGGGCTGGGAGCAGAGAGATTCTAGGACTATTTATGACTCTGTGGTGGGACAAAACCCCAAAAGATTAAACAAGTTTGACGTATAATATGTTAAACAAAATACATAAATTTTCCATTTTGGGAAATTTCTCTGGCTTTGGGACATTTCCATCAGTGTGATAGGTGTAATATTCAGAGACAGACACTCTGTTGCGGTTGAAGCCCAGCTGGTAACTCAGAACCACACAGCTGCTCGCTCAACCCCCCCCAGATGGATGGGGAGGAGAATTGAAAAAATGTAAACCCCATGGGTTGAGATAAGAACAGTCTAGTAACTAAGGTATAACACAAAACCAGCACTGCTACCACCAATAATAATAACAATAAGGGTAATAACAAGGGGAGAGAATATAAAATTAAAAAGGGAAGGGGAAAAACCCCAATAAACACAAGTGATGCACAATATAATTGCTCACCACCTGCCAACCAATACCCAGCCCAACCCGAGCACCTTCCGAGTACTCCCCCCCCCATTTTCTATACTGGGCATGATGTGCTGTGGTAGGGAATACCCCTTTGGCTAGTTTGGGTCAAGTGTCCTGTCTCTGCTTCCTCCTGGCTTCTTGTGCAGACCATGAGACTGAAAAGTCCTTGATCATGGTAAACATTACTTAACAACAACTAAAACATCAGTGTTATCAGCGTTGTTCTCAGACTAAAGTCAAAAAACACAGCACTGCACCAGCTACTAGGAAGGAGAAAAATAACTGTTACAGCTGAACCCAGGACACACTTCCAGTATGGAGAGGAGAATTTGGAAGAGGCACAAAGATCCATCCGTAGGTCTAGATCCTGAGTGAGTTCTGGCAGGAACCAAGATGCTCATCTCACCAAAAGGGATTGAAATGGTGCAGGTTAGGTAAGAGCAACAAGCCCCAAGGTATAACAGGGGCTTGCTGGATAGATCCATGTTTGGGGCCAGATGCCCTGGGCACTTCATAGCATGCATGGCCTTTTGATGGTGGCTCCTAGACAAAAAGAAAACAAGAAAACAAAAAAACACCAACCAAACAACTAAAAATATGTCAAAAAATCTCTATGTGATGAGAATTTGCCACTAAACCATTGTTCCACCTGGAAATGAAATGTTGCCAGGCTAGAAAAGAAGAGCTAAAGTTGATCTAAAAATAATTTACTTTTTTGAACATAGTCATGACAAATTGTTCTCTACAGTTCAGAGGATTTCTCTCACTTTATTGCCATTTCCAGTGTTATGATGAAAAATATAGGCATAAAGATTAAATCCTGCTACTTTATGTTTAAACCCATATGCCTCTCCATACTCTGGACTTTCTGGTCCTTTGAAAAACTTCTTTCGCTTCCCAAGGTCACAGAATAAAACTGTCCAGCTATTAATAAATGTTTAGCCTCATACCAGTTAGTGATTGATAAAACAATGTAAATCATATTTCTCCCAGTTTTGCCACAAAAAACTAAAAATCAGAATATTTAACAATAAAAATTCCTTTTTAAAGTTATTTGAAAAAAATAAATCAGAGCATATTTCATTTGGTAAAGGTCAGCTTGCTTTAATTACATGTGTCACTGAGTGTCAGAAACTAGAATATTAATTTATATTAATGGTGAAGAGATATCTTCACAGCCATACATTATGCACAGAACCAACATTTCAAACATGATCTCATTCAATTGTTCTGATGTTTGAAATATCTCCAGCTCCTACCTTTCCCCGTTCCAACAAAATCCCACTCTGCTTCATCATCCTGGGACCAATCCTGCTCCCATTTCTGCTGAGGGAAAAATAACTGTCCACTCTGATCCCTGTTGCCTCATTTCATAGAATCATAGAATAGTTAGAGTTGGAAAGGACCTTAAGATCATCTAGGTCCAACCCCCCTGCCATGGGTAGGGACACCTCACACTAAACTGTGGGGTTCCTAAAGAGCCAAGGCTACATAGTGAGCAATTCCAATACCCTGAGTCTTGTTACTCTAAAATAAGAAGATTCTTGGCGGACCTAAACAAGGTCAGTTGTCTTGTTATTCCTCTGTAATTTTCCATGTTTTCGTGCAGAGAATGCTCCCTGCCAAGGTTGTAGTTTCCCACTGTATTTTTAGAGTAAGGTATTTAATCACAATTATAACAAGTTGTAAACATTAGCTCTGTGAACGATAGTAACCTCTAGACTAACCAAGTAGAGCTCAGTATCCAAGGCTGTTACATAAGGGAGTAAGGGTATAAGAAGAGCACTGTATCTAATAAAGTTTGGCAATCGCTTGATCACATTGATCGTCTCCGCGTTGTCCGGGACTCCTGCATCAACAAGTGGCACCTGAACAGGGACCCTCAGACCAGTAAACTTCACAGAGGGTTTGAAGTCTGATCAGGAACGAGGGAGTAGGAGCCGGCCGAAATCAGCATTGCCCCGGCGCTGCAGAAGTCAGCTAGCTGCAAAGTTGGGATCTCGCCCTGATTAGGTGAGCGGTCGGGGAGGAGATGGGGCACTCGCTATCCAAAGATGAACGGGCGGTAATGAAGCTCCTCCAACAAATTCTCTCTAAGAGAGGACTAGAATACGATAGTGCCGCCTTACAAAGGCTGTTAAAATGGTCCCAAGATTGTGGTCTTCTGCCTAGCATGCAGGCGGCATTTGAAGTTTCTGAATGGGAACATATAGGACAGGTGCTGTGGGATTAAATCAGTAATGGGTCAAAGGAGGCCCCTAAATATGCTGTTTTGTGGCGGTCAGTGAAGGAGGCTCTGGCTGAGGTGAAGTCTGAATGGATGGCCGTGGCTTCAGTTTTGTTGGCCACCGCGTCGAGTGAGGAGCCATCCGGATCGGGGGTTAATGATGCAACAGCCACGGTTTTTCGCTACCGGTTGTCCCAAAGTCCACACTGTCAAATATCTCCGGAGGTCAGAAGGGGAAGGGGAAGGGGAAATTGATTAAGATGTGCGCCCCCCTTTCTCTGCCATCACCACCGCTGAGAAAGGTGACAGGCGATCGGACATCCAACAGTGATGATCCTGATGGCAAGGAGGATGATCCTGAGGGCAAAGAGGATCCGACACCGATTGATTCAGAACGGAAACCAGATCTTTACCCTCCATTACCTGACTCCGACACTGACTCGGGATCAAAACGCCTTGCTCCAATTGGACGTCGGCAGTTAAAGATGAAGAAAAAACAAAGAGAGCTGGACAAATTATTGACTCTGGGGGGAAATGTTAACGTTGCAGACTCCTCTGCCCTTGCGCCATCTTCTCATGGTCCGGTTTGGAAAGGGGAATTGGGCGCTGTTATCCCGGTTGAAGGGGAGGGCAGGGGTTTTATTAGGGATGGTTTGGCATGGTTTTATTAGGGATGCTATAGTGGATGGAGAATTTATGGTTAAGAGACCATCCATGTTCCCCGTGGTTACTACTCTGCAGGGAACATATGAGTGGAAAGCTCTGGATATAAAAGTAGTGAAAGAGACCAAGCAAGCGGTAACTATATACGGGATAAAATTATCATATATTCAGTCAATTATTGCCCATATATTCTCAGCGTATACGCTTGCACCGTATGATATGAGACTAATAGCTCAGACATTGCTCAGCCCGCATTTACAGATAAGCTTTTTTAACAGATGGGAATCTGCTTGTTACTGGGTGGCTAATCAGCCCCGGCAGCAAGGCGATCCCTTGCTTGGGGTAACAATAGACGCTTTGATGGGAAGAGGACCACGTCAGGATCCTCAAGGCAAGTCGAATTGCCGAGAGGCGTTCTAATTGCCCCACAAGAGCAGGCTATTAAGGCATAATTTGCTTTGCCAGATGATAAGGAAACCCCAAGAATTCAAACAATAAAGCAAGGGCCGACAGAATCGTACCAGCAATTTATGGACAGGCTGGATGAAGTGCTGAGGGGACACCCTGATTTCAGTGATGACATGAAGGGGAAATTACTAGACATAATGGCCTTTGATGGGGAGAATGAGCAAACTAAGCGGATGCTAAGTGTATTAGCTAGAGGAACTTCGGTTGCCCAGCTATTAGATATGGTCAAAAGTATGGGCCATAAGCAACAAGCAGCCTACATGGCTGAGGCTTTTGGTGAGGCTGTCCAACCACTTGTACAAAGGAAAGGAAAGAAGGCAAAAGATAAGAGATGTTTCAATTGCGAAAGGAAGGGAAACACTTGACCACAATGTCATTCTGATCCGGGAAATCGAAAGTGGTGCAATCAGTGTAACAAAGCTATGCATAATACCTCTGAATCAGGGGCCTGGGAAACGGGAGATCAAGCGCTTGCCCTCGTGCTCAGACAAAAGTGCAGGGTGCTTGGACAGCCTCGCCTCAGCCATAGCTGGTAGCGCCGGAGTGGACTTGGCAACAGCAATAGATATCACACTGCTCGATCCATAGGTGCGGCTGGTTGACTCCGCGCTGTGGGGCCCGTTGGGTCGTGGGCTAAGCATGCTGTTAATAGGTCACTCCTCTGTCTCGCGCCATGGGATTTTTGTTGTACCATGTCTAATTGATGCAGATTTCCGCGGGAATATCAAAATTATGGTGTATACCCTATGCCCTCCAGTAACAATTCCGAAGGGAGAAAAAATTGCGCAACTAATACCGTTTTAGGCAAAAGTACCATGTCAGGGGGAGCGAGAACGGGGCTCAGGTGGTTTCGGTTCCATGGCTCAGCCAGAAGTTCTGTTAGCCAAGGAAATTTCAAAAGGGAAACCTACGGAAATTGTTTATTTGAGCTACTGCAATGGGCAATCGGTCAAGCTGTCCGCTATATTAGATACTGGAGCGGACGTGACAGTTATCCCAATGCATAATTGGCCCTTCAATTGGCTTTTGGATCCAGCACCTACCTCTGTTATCAGGGTCGGTGGCTGTCAGCAGACGTTAATTAGTCGGGACCTAATTCGCTGTACCCTCTCTGATGGTGGTACCGCTACCATAAAGCCATATGTTTTGAGCCTCCCTGTAGCATTAATAGGATGAGACATTCTAAGTCAATTACACACAAGATTGGTCACATCACCTTTTTAGGTGCGGTCACTGAAGAGCAGCCCCCTATCCTGAAACTAACTTGGCTAACAGAGAGGCCAGTCTGGATAGATCAGTGGCCGCTTAAAGACAAACGGCTGCAAAAGGTACAGGAATTAGTGGACGAGCAATTGCAGGCAGGACATATATTCCCGTCCATTAGTCCCTGGAGCACCCCAGTGTTCACTATCCCTAAAAAATTGGGAAAGTGGAGACTGTTACATGATCTGAGAGTGGTTAATGCAGTCATGCAGGATATGGGTGCGCTGCAGCCATGGCTGCCCTCACCAACTATGATTCCAGAGGATTGGGAACTGCTGATAATTGATTTGAAAGACTGTTTTTTCACTATAAAACTTCATCCAGAGGACTGTGAAAAGTTCGCGTTTACGGTGCCTAGTGTTAACAAACAGGCGCCGGCAAAGCAATATCATTGGGTCGTTTTGCCACAAGGTATGAAAAATTCCCCCACAATTTGTCAGACATATGTGGCGTGAGCACTAACTCTGTTGCGTAGACAGTATCGTGATATGCTGATTTATCACTATATGGATGACATCCTGTTTGCAGCAAAAAATCTAACAGATGATATTTTAACAACCATTGCCGCAGCATTGTGAAAAAGAGGATTGACTATTGCCCCTGAAAAAAATCAGCGACAACCCCCCTGGAACTATCTGGGGTGGCAGATAACTGGCAGTTCAATTAAGCCTCAAAAGATTGTTTTAACAAGTAAGATTGAGACATTAACAGATGTTCAGAAGTTGATGGGAGACATTCAATGGGTTCTAACTGTTTGTGGAATCACTAATGATGACTTAGCGCCATTAATGCCATTGTTAGGACAGGCAACAGAAGCCGACACCCTAGGGCAATTATTATCTGGTATCCAGAGAGAGGCTTTGCAGAAAATCATAGACAAAATCGGCTCGGAGATGGTTTCTTGTAGAATTCATGACCTACCGATTTTGTTTTTTATCCTCAATTCCAGTTCTCAGAATGTCCACCTGTTTGGCATTATTGGCCAACTACCTGAGGGTCAGCTGCGTATATTAGAATGGATTTTTCTTCCCTTTCAACCCAAAAAGACTACTGTGACCAGACCAGAGCTATTTGCGCAGTAAATTATGAAAGGTCGCACTCGAGTTATTGATCTTGCGGGTGAGGAGCCAGCTTCTATTTCTATACCAATAACCCAGGATTATTTGAACTACTTATTAGGGACCTCACTCGCTATTCAGGTAGCTCTTGCAGATTATCCAGGCAGAGTTAGCACCTCTTTCCCACAATCCCGATTGTTGCCTTTGTTAACATCTCAGACCTTTGAGCAGTATCCGATTAGGTCTGAAGTGCCAGTAAAAGGGTTAACTGTTTTCCCTGATGCTGGGCGAAAATCTCGACATGCAGTAGTTACATGGCATACAGACAATCAATGGCAGCGACACTTGATAGATGGTGAAGCAGCTGATTCTTTGCAAACACTGGAGTTAAAAACAGTGGTATGGGCTTTTCTACATTGGACTGACCAGCCCATTAATATCGTCTCTGACTCTCTTTACGTTGTGGGCATAGTCCAACGCATAGAACGAACCCTCATACGGACTGTTAAAAATTCTCTTTTGTTATCCATCTTGTTGCAGCTGCTTCAGGCAATCAATCAGCGGCTTGTGCCATATTTTATCACCCACATTCGTAGTCATCAGTTCTCTGAAGGCTTAGCACAGGGTAATTTACAAGACGACAGTTTGGTTGCGGCTCCTATGTGAACGGGGCTGGCACCGAATCTCTTTGAACAGGCGCGTAAATCTCATTATTTTTTCCACCAGTCTGCAAGGGTATTAGCCCATCAATTTAATTTGACTGTTTCTGATGCACAAGGCATAGTACAATCGTGCCCTGCTTGCCAAAAGTCAGGCTTCGGTTTAGTACAATCCTGTCTTGCTTGCCAAAAATCGGGTTTTGGCTTAGGACTAGGAGTCAATCCGCGCAGACTCCTACCCCTGCAATTGTGGCAGATGGATGTTACCCATGTTCCAGAATTCGGTCGCTTGCGGTATGTGCATGTCTCTATTGATACCTTTTCTATGGCAGTTTGGGCTTCAGCCCAGAGGGGGAATCTGCTAAACACGCTATTCATCACCTTCACCTTGCTTTTGCTGCACTAGGAGTTCCGCTGTCACTGAAGACAGACAATGGTCCTGCTTATACTTCTCGCTCTTTTGCTCACTTTTGTTCTCTTTGGCGTATCCGCCATAGCACTGGTATCCCGCATTCACCTATGGGACAAGCCATTATAGAGCATACACATGCAGTATTGAAATCTCTTCTTGCAAAACAAAAAGGGGGAGCCCCTAGTCCCCCGGGGAGCATTTAGGAAAAGTTGTTTATACCATGAATTTTTTGTGACTTACTGGGAACCGTTCAGAGCCACCAATAGTTGTTCATGGGAATGCTTTAGCATCAGGGTGTATTAAGACTACAGGCACACGTGTCCAATTTAGAGAATTAAGTACAGGTGTGTGGAAGGGACCAGTGGAAGTTATAATGACTGGGTGCGGTTATGTTTGTGTTTTGACAGAGGTTGGGCCAAGGTGGATTCCAGCAAAGTGGGTAAAGCCGTGGTTACAGGATAAGCCAGAGAGAAACGGTCAAGCAGATCGGCTTTTAACAGAGCCGGCTGAGGACTCGATGGAACAATAATGCGTGTCTGGATAATAATAAGTGTTTTTGTGATTGTGCTGAATGTAAATTAGCCTTTTGGTTCCCATCGCAGCCAAAGACCAATGTTTGGATAACTCTGGCTAACATGACGGGTCAGGACTCTATTTGCCTAGCTACCACATCTCCAAGCAATCCTTTTTCAACATGCCTGGTCAGTATCCCGCTCGACATTTGGCCAGTCCCTAAACCAGCCAAGCCATTACAGCTCCAGGGTAAAAACGTGTCAGATTACTGGGATAGTTGTACTGTATATCTTCTGCATAGCAGTATAGAACCTCAAGAAATCGAGTTTTTGGGTTTGGTAAAAATGGATTATTGTGTATATTTCAATTATTCAGGGTGGAAATCCGCCTCCCCTGTGCAGATAGTAAGTGCATCTGTTCCAGAATATCACAATCAGACCACTTGGTGTAATTGCACCAGCAGTAATATTTCAAAGTCTACTGATGCCCCTCTAAAATTACCTTATGGGATATTTTTAATCTGTGGTGATAGAGCATGGCAAGGGGTTCCTTCGCGTGCAAAAGTAGGACCATGCTCTCTAGGGAAGTTAACACTGTTAACTCCTAACGTTTCCACTATTCTGACTCAGAGGAGGAAGAATATGGGAAAACGGAGCATTCACACCTTTAACAGTGATTGTAATGACAAGGTAGGATTCTGGGGACCCGGTGAAACTATAGTATCCTCACTGCTAGCCCCAGGAGTTGCTGCCGCTCGAGCTTTAACAACTCTCAGAAAGTTGGGGTGTTGGTTAGCAAAGCAAACCAATGCTACCTCTATGCCGTTGTCTGGGCTTTTGGCAGATGTTGATTCAATCAGGCACACCACACTTCAAAATCGTGCAGCTATAGACCTTTTTTTTGTTGGCACAAGGTCATGGGTGTGAGGATTTCGATGGAATGTGCTGTATGAATTTGTCTGATCAGTCAGCGTCGATTCATAAAGCAATAAGATGGTTGGATGACATGACCAAAAAATTAGTTGTTAGTGATTGGAGTTTAGATAAGTGGTTAAGCACTTGGGGAATAACAGGGTGGATTAAAGATATTATTAAAGGTGTTTTAATGTTACTAACACTTCCAACCCTACTTTTAATTATTATTCCTTGTATTTTACAATGTATACAACACTTTCTAGAAAAAACTGTAAAGGGTATCTGGATCGCTCAAAAACAAGAAGGGGGATTTGTGGGATTCTTAAAGAGCCAAGACCACGTAGATCTGTGAACGATAGTAACCTCTAGACTAACCAAGTAGAGCTCAGTATCCAAGGCTGTTACATAAGGGTGTAAGGGTATAAGAAGAGCACTGTATCTAATAAAGGTTGGAAATCGCTTGATCATATTGATTGTCTCTGCGTTGTCCGTGACTCCTGTGTCAACACCCACAAGTGCTGAGGGAGATGGCGGAGGTCATTGCTAGGCCACTCTCCATCATCTTTGCTAAGTCGTGGGAAATGGGAGAGGTGCCAGTCTATAAGAAGGGCAAGAAGGAGGACCAGAAACAGCTGGCTAGTGCACTGGTACAGAAGATCTCTACTGGTGCCGCCAGGAAAAAGCGGTGGGTCATAGTAGTAGAGGACTCTGCCTTGAAAGGGACAGAAGCACTCATCTGTTGGCCTGAAGGTTGCAAGGGAGGTGTGTTGCCTACCTGGGGCATGGATCAGGGATGTTGTGGATGTTACTCTGGTAAGACCCACGGACTATTACCCGCTTCTAGTGATACATGTAAGTGCTAGGGATATAGACAGTAGTAGCCTGAGGAGTATAAAGAAGGACTACAGAGCCCTGGGAGAGGTGGTTAGATGCTCTGGAGCTCAGATAGTCTTTTCGACAATTCTCCAAGACACAGGGGAGGACCTTCCAAAGGCTAGGAGGATTGGACAGGTTAATAAATGGTTAAAAGGGTGGTGTCATAGTCAAGGGTTTGGGTGTCTTGAACATGGGGCCCAAATTCGTAGGCCAGGCCTACTGGGGGCTGGTGAAGCTGCTCTGATAACAAAAGGGAAAAGTGATTTTGGTAAGAGGCTTGCCAGACTTGTCAAGGATGCTTTAAACTAGTTGTGTTGGGGGAGGGGAGCATCATTCCATCCCAACACACCCAGTCAGTTGCCAGCACCTATAATAAATACTCTGAGCAATGTAGTGATATTCTAGCCACTCCAGCCATTGAGCCAGCTTCATTTGGAGATCGTCTCAGATGCCTCTATACAAACACCCGTAGCATGGGGAACAAACAAGAGGAATTAGAGATGTGGGCACATCTACGGGGCTATGATATAATAGGCATCACCGAAACATGGTGGGATGGCTCCTTTGACTGAAGTGTTGGAATAGAAGGTTACAGGCTTTTTAGAAAAGACAGGCCCCATAGGAGGGGAGGGGGAGTTGCCCTTTATGTTAGGGATAGTCTGGAGAGTATGGAACTCTGTCTGGGGACAGGTGATCAGTTAACAGAAAGTTTGTGGGTCAGGGTTAAGGGGAAATTGGTGACAGGACACATTACTGTGGGGATCTGTTACAGACCACCTGATCAAGATGAACCTGTGGATGAAGAACTCTACAGACAAATAGGAAAAGCCTCACACTCACAGGCCCTTGTTCTCATGGGGGACTTGAACCACCCTGACATCCGTTGGAGCGACAGTATGGCCCGGCACAAGCAATCCAGGAGGTTTCTCGACTGTGTGGAAGACAACTTCCTTCTGCAAGCAATAGAGGAGCCGACGAGGAGAGGTGCCCTGCTTGACCTCGTGCTCACCAACAGGGAAGGGCTCGTTGGAAATGTGACTCTCCAAGGAAGTCTTGGATGCAGTGATCACGACATGGTAGAATTTGAGGTCCTCAGGACAGTGAGAAGAGCGTGCAGCAAGCTCACTGCCCTAGACTTCAAGAGAGCAGACTTTGGCCTCTTCAGGAACCTGCTTAGCAAGGTTCTGTGAGATATAGCCCTAGAGGGCAGGGGGGCCCAAGACTCTTGTTTAATATTCAAGGATCACCTGCTACAAGATCAGGAGTGTTGCATCTCGTCTAGAAGGAAGTGCAGCAGGAGGTCCAGGAGACCCCCTTCGATGGATAAGGAACTGCTGAGAAAAATTCACAAGAAAAAAGAGGATTATTAAAGGTGGAAGCAAAGATAGGTGGCCTGGGATGAATACAGGGATGTTGTCCGGGAAGTTAGGGACCAAGTTAGGGAAGCTAAGGCCCAGTTAGAACTAAACTTGGCTAGGGATGTTAAAGATAGCAGGAAGGGATTTTATAGGTATGTAGCGGCTGAAAAACAGACTAAGGACAATGTAGGCCCCCTCCAGAAGCTTTCAGGAGAGCTGGCTCCCCTGGATTTGGAGAAGGCTGAGGTTCAGAATGACTTCTTTGCCTCAGTCTTCACTGGCAAAGGCTCTGACCGCACCACCCAAGTCTTGGAAGTTGGACACAGGGAATCTGAAAATCTAGACCTTGGGCCCACTGTACGAGAGGATCTGGTTCAAGACCATCTTAAGAACCTGAATGTACACAAGTCCATGGGCCCTGATGAAATCCATCCGAGGGTCCTGAAGGAGCTGGCGAATGAAGTTGCAAAGCCACTGGCCATCATATTTGAAAAACCATGGCAGCCAGGTGAAGTTCCTGATGACTGGAAAAAGGGAAATATAATCCCATTTTCAAGAAGGGGAAAATGGATGACCCGGGGAATTACAGACCAGTCAGTCTCACCTCTGTGCCTGGCAAAACCTTGAAGCAGATTCTTCTGGAAGGCATGCTAGGGCACATGAAAAACAACAAAGTGCTTGGTGACAGCCAGCATGGCTTCACTAGGGGGAAATCCTGCCTGACCAATTTGGTGGCCTTCTATGATGGGGCTATGGAACTGATGGACAGGGGTGGAGCAGTTGATGTCATCTACCTGGACTTGTGCAAAGCATTTGACACTGTCCCATATAACATCCTTGTCTCTAAATTGGAGAGACATCAATTTGATAGGTGGACCACTCAGTGGATAAAGAACTGGCTGGATGGTCACACTCAAAGAGTTGTGGTCAACGGTTCAATGTCTGGCTGGAGATCAGTAACGAGTGGTGTCCCTCTGGGATCGGTGTTGGGACCGGTCCTGTTTAACATCTTTGTCGGTGACATGGACAGTGGGATTCAGAGTGCCCTCAGCAAATTTGCCGATGACACCAAGCTGTGTGGTTCTGTTGATACGCTGGAGGGAAGGAATGGCATTCAGAGGGACCTTGACACACTTGTGAGGTGGGCTGATGCCAACTTCATGAAGTTTAACCATGCCAAGTGCAAGGTCCTACACCTGGGTCGGAGCAATCCCAGGCACAGCTACAGGTTGGGCAAAAAGGAAATTCAGGGCAGCCCTGTGGCGAAGGACTTGGGGGTGTTGGTTGATGAGAAACTTAACATGAGCTGGCTTCAGTGTGAGCTCGCAGCCCATAAAGCCAGCTGTATCCTGGGCTGCATCAAAAGGAGTGTGACTAGCAGGTCAAAGGAGGTGATCCTGCCCCTCTACTCTGCTCTCGTCATACCTCACCTGGAGTATTGTGTGCAGTTCTGGTGTCCTCAACATAAAAAGAACATGGAAATGTTGGAACAAGTTCAGAGGAGGGCCACGAGGATGATCAGGGGACTGGAGCACCTCCCATATGAAGACAAGCTGAGAAAGTTGGGGCTGTTGAGCCTGGAGAAGAAAAGGCTGCGTGGAGACCTCATAGCAGCCTTCCAGTATCTGAAGGGAGCCTACAGGGATGCTGGGGAGGGACTATTCATTAGGGACTGTAGTGATAGGACAAGGGGTAATGGGTTCAGACTTAAACAGGGGAATTTTAGATTGGATCTAAGGAAGAAATTCTTTACTGTTAGGGTGGTGAGGTACTGGAATGGGTTGCCCAGGGAGGTTGTGAATGCTCCATCCCTGGCAGTGTCCAAGGCCAGGCTGGATGAAGCCTTGGGTGGTATGGCTTAGTGTAAGGTGTCCCTGCCCATGGCAGGGGGGTTGGAACTAGATGATCTTAAGGTCCTTTCCAACCCTAACTGATCTATGATTCTATGATATCAGAGTGGTTGAAGTTTTCCATGTCCTCAAGGGCCTGAGAGCGTGAGGCTTTTCCTATCTGTCTGTAGAGTGCTTCATCCACATATTCCTCTTGGTCAGGCATTCTGTAACAGATCCCCACAATAATGTACCCCATATCTGTTCTTCCTATAACCCTGACCATAGGAGCCATCCCACCATGTTTCTGTGATACCCATTATGTCATACCCCTGTAGACATGCACACAACTCTAATTCTTCTTGCTTGTTCCCCATGCTATGGGTGTTTGTAGAGAAGCATCTGAGCCGAGCTGCAAATGAATCCAGCTCATTGGCTGGAGTGGCTGAAATATCACTACATTGCTCCAGGCATTTATTATAGGTGCTGGCAACTGACTGGGTGTCTTGGGATGGAATGATGCTCCAGTCCCCCACCAAATCTAGTTTAAAGCGTCCTTGACCAGTCTGGCAAGCCTCCTACCAAAACCACCCTTTCCCTTCTCAGGCCAGCTCCAGAAGACCTGGCCTACAAACTTGAGTCCCAAGTTCAATATACCGAAGCGCTGGACTATGGCACCATCCTTCTAACCATTCATTAACCTGGCCAATCCCCCTAGCCTTTTTAGGGTTCTCCCCTGTATCCTGGAGAATTAACCAAAAAACAATCTGAGCTCCAGAGCACCTATCCACCTCTCCCAGTGATACAGGTGTGGGGGTCTATTATAGACCTCCTGATCAGACAAAGGAGTTGATGAGGCTTTCTAGAGGCAACTGAAAGCAGCCTCGCAACTACATGCCTTGTTCCTCATGGAGGATTTTACCTACCCCGATATATGCTGGAAGACTCACACAGCCAATCATTCACAGTCTAGGAGGTTCCTCCAGTGCAATGATGATAACTTCTTAATGCAAATGGTGGACAAACCAACTGGGAGAGGAGCGCTGCTAGATTTAGTACTCACCAACAAGGAGGGTCTATTTGAAGTGGTGATGGTCAATGGCAGCCTTGGCTGCAGTGACCATGAGATGGCGGAGTTTAGGATCCTGTGTTTGTTCAATTTTTACTCTGCAGGCAGCCACCATGGACCTATAGGTAGGAGGACAGAAATATACCCCCTCTCCCAGGTTATAAGTTCTTGAGAAGCAGACAGGTTAAAGTGATTCCTTAAAGCAGAAGCATTCTGATGCAAAAGGAGTGTGAAGCAGCTGCAGAAGTAAACTGCACAGTGTTAACAGTCAAAGGGGTTTGCTGTATCATTACCCTCTCTTTTTTTTTTTTTTCTGTCACCCTGATGCTGCTTAGGTGATGGCTGATAGAGCTTGTGGTTGCATTTCCCCTCTCGCTTTTTCAGTTAGCAGTTCTTGTTTCAACTGAACTGTTCCTCCAAGTCTTGGATTTACCCCCAGGTTACAAACTGCCCCAATACTTTTTTTTTTTTCACTCCTCAGCTCTAGTGTCCATCCTGGCCATTCCATCTGGGGAGCACTGGGAGACAAATCAGAGGGCACCTTCTTCTGAACACGGTTACTGAACTCTTATAAAAAAAATTTGGTTTGTTTTTTTTCTTTCCTTCAAAGTTGCTCACCCTGCTTTGCGCAGCTACAAATGCCAGCCTGCTCGGCAGTAGCTATAAATGCCTGCCTGCTTGGCAGCAGCTACAGCTGCCTGCCTGCTCAGCAGCAGCAAAAAATACCTGCTGGCAACTACACTTTTGCATTAACCCTTTCTTGCCCAAAATGTTAAACGGCTACCCGTTAAAAACTTTTACATGAACCCGACAACAAAAAATACACAGAACACCATCTGCCCTCAACACACACACACATGGGATCCCACAAGCACACTCCACACAACTACAGTATTTGAAACACAAAATCCAGACAATTATTACTCCCACTACACGGTTCCACATACAGAATGTGGCACAAGGACCTTGTGAAGATTATCAGGAAACCAGCTCCGAGAAGCATCATTACAGTGTGAGGTGGCAGGCTCAACCTTAGTGGGCACCCCCGCAGAGGCTCTGCCTCCCTCACATCGCATGAGGCTTGGGCTTTTTATACTGACCAAAATGCACAAAACACAGGTGGCCAGCCTACATCGGAAGAAGTTGCCAGCCATATCTATAAAGGTTTCCAAGGGTCGCTAGAAATATGGACATACTTATATTTACCAACTTCTAGTACATGAGTATCATAGAGAGACTGCATCAAAAAAGATGTATATAGAGTCCCAAGTCCACGATCTGCTACAGTCTGCCCGATACCCCTGATAAGAGCATAAGAGAGACCTTCCCACAGTGGGTCTTGATCCAGCACACACACCACTGGGAAAGCACACAATACATGCATCCCCTGTAAGTCTCGCTTCTCCCTTTACAGATGCCCATTTATCATGAGGATCTGGGGGATATAAATCAGGCTTCTTTTCTGGATGAATAGGCTCCAGATCAAAAAGACTATCCAGGTCAGCATCGGAATTATCAGGTGTCAGAACCTCAGGATCAGCAACAGGAGACTAATGAACGTGCACAGGCTCCTTGTCGTGGTCAATAGGGCATGAGTCAAAAGGATCATCTTCATCCCCGTCCTCAGTCTCTGCAGCCGTGGTGGCAACCAGCGGAGACTGGGGGGGAGGGCGGGTGGGGAATGGGGCACTGGTCTCCATGGTCTTATTTTTTTACTTTAACATCTCTAAAACAGTTCTCCAAATGACTAACAACTTTTTCACAGTGTCATTGCCTTTCTTGGCTGCATTCCACAGTTTAACTCCTGCCTCATTCCACAAAGAGATCTCAAGTCCAGTAGACTCATCAGTCTCTGGGTAACGCATCTTCAACCATTTCAACATTAACTTTAAGTCTGTCTCTTTAAAGGTTGCTCCCTTCTCCTTAAGAAGGACTGAAAACATCCATAAAAAGGAGGCTTCTTCCTTGGTAATTTTTTCCCAAGTCTCGAGATTAAAAGCTTTGCCGACCCCCACAATTAACTCCTTCTCCTTACTCCAGAGCAACAATCTTTTTAGCATAGCTTCATCATACTCTATCCCTCTCACAGAGAAGATATGTTGGAAGAGATTTTTTTTTCCTTTTTTTTTTCCCTCTTCCACCTGCGTCCGCTGTTACCTTATTTGCACTGTGCAGTGTCTTCTGGGCTCACAAGGCTCCTTTCCAAGGCGTCTACCTCCGAGGCTTCTACCTCCCAATCCTGGTCCTGCCGAATCGAACCCAGCCAATTTCCCCGCGTTTCAATTTCTTCAGTTTCAATGTGAAAATATTTCTTCAGTTTTCAATGCAAAAATATAGAGGGTCCCTGTTTGGGCGCCATTTGCCGCGGAATGGACTCAGTCAGAGATCAATATGATCAGACAAAAAGCCATTTATTGCAAAATACTTACATACTATTGCTTTACACACACCTACAGCAATTTGGCATATCATGGTTGGATACATGCCTTGAAGATACTTAGTGACTAACATATAATTGGTCAAGCACAGGTGTGAGAACTTGACCTTGAAAGCTTGCCAACAGTCCACAGTTCACATCACTCAGTGAATTCCAGCTTCTTCTTATCTTGCTTGCTTAAGCTTCTTCAGGCCTCTCATGGCCTCGCTGTATCTTTCAGGGTTATTCAGAGTTCATGTACCAAATATCCATTCTCCTGTGAGAACACTGTCTCCACAGTTCCCAACTTTACAGTAATTGACATTCATCCCTCTGGAACCTGGGTTTGTAGTTTTAATAAAAGAATCAAACGAGGATATAATCCCATAGCAGAACAAAACACTGCTTTCCATAGCTTTGTTAGATGGCTTATTCCATCTCTAGGTGTTAGTGAATTAGAGAAAGTGATTGTAAATATCTCAGCTGCAAAGAGCTCCCCTTTATGCCCATCCCAGCAGGGCTTGGTCTCATCTGTGGGGCTCTGATCTCATCAGAGATCTCCCAAGCTCCTGGGATCAGTTCACTCTGATCTCAGGTGAAGTTCAAAGTTTTCCCTTGGTTCCTGCCTCGGGCGCGGGATGTTTAATTTGCACTGGCATTCCCTGCACCCAGGCACCCTGGATGTGAACAACTGCCTTTCAGCTCTACTGGTAATATGGGTGTATTGTATGGTGACATACATGGTTCCAACAATTCATACTGAACTAATTATTTTATTAACAGTTGTAGCCCCCTCCATCCCTCTAAGGACGTTGGATACTGTCATACCTTGACTGGTACTTCAGTATACATCTCAGTCTTAAAAGGAGAAATTTGAAGTCACCCTTATTTCTAGGGACCACCCACACTTTAGGATCTATGTCCAGTCCTTCCCTTAATATGAATAGCTTCACTTCAATTGTCCCCTCCCTCAGGATCAATCCTTTTCCCAATAATCCCATTAAATCTCTCCCAATAAATTAACACCTGTTTGTGATGCTATCAGTAAATCCTCCCTTAAGGTTACTCCATTCCCTCTTATGTCTACAGCAGGAGCTATATGTACATCAAATTTTTCTCCTTTTGCACCTATTACCCTCATAGTTTGGGAGGATGTTTCAACTCCGGTGGATGTTTATGTTATACATGTTCATTGTGCTCCTGAATCTTAAAAAAAAAAGTAGTATCCTCCTCCTGGGGTCCTAGTTTTAAATTTATCAAGGGCTCTTGGTCTTCTTTTGACCCCAGGAGGTAGAGCCCCTGACATCCCTATTCGAGGTCCTCTTGTACTTGGAAGAACTTTATGTCCCTCTTGCTTAGGACACTCGCTCTTAAAGTGCCCTGTTTCTCTGTGGAGCCACATATTCAGCAGTGGCTTGCAGAACGCGGAATTGAGGACATGGTGTCCTTGGAAGAATGTTACTAGCAAGATCAGCAGAGAGAAAAATGTTCAGTAAGCAGGACAAAAAGAATTTGGGGATTCACGGAGTGCTGGGAACTGTGAATTGTTGGCAAGCGTACAAGGTCAAGTTCTCACACCTGTGCTTAACCAATCATGAGCTCAGCTTTTGCAATATGTATGAGCTAATTAAGTACATTATAAAAACATGTGTATGCTTATCAATAAATCGGAACTCTGCCGACCTTACATGAGGGTGCAGTTTTCCCTCCGCCGTCCTTTCCCTTCAACAAATGGTGCACCCCGACGTGATCCGCAGGACGGTTTCGAATTACAAGGAAGGAAAGCGGAATTCTTTGTGGTCCCTGGGTCCCTGAAGCTGGAATCAGGCTAGGGGTCGGTCAAAGCACTTTCGAGTGCCGGACCCCACGAGCGCACTCCGCCGTGGCCGGAAGACTTGATTGCTTTAATCAAGGTTTTAAAGACTCTTTTGTTCCCTGGGTCCCTGAAGCTGGAATCAGGCTAGGGGTCGGTCAAAGCACTTGTTGATCGGGTGCCGGACCCCACGAGCAGCTTACGCCGTGGCCGGAAGACTTGATCAGCCGTTGATCGCAGAGGAGTAACCTCCGACAACACTAATCAAGGTTTGCGGTTTTATGTGTTCCCTGGGTCCCTGAAGCTGGAATCAGGCTAGGGGTCGGTCAAAGCACTTGTTGATCGGGTGCCGGACCCCACGAGCGATTTACGCCGTGGCCGGAAGACTTGATAGCCGCGTCAAGGTTTGAAAGACTCTTTTGTGTAGATTTAGATTTATTTTAGTACCGAGGTAGATGGAGCGACAGGCGGCATTAACGCTGCTAACTCAGTTTTTAAAACAACGAGGAGTTACAGAGATTAACTCTGATTTATGGATGTTTTCAGTCCTTCTTAAGATGAAGGCAGCAACCCTTAAAGAGACAGACTTAAAGTTAATGTTGAAATGGTCGAAGACACGTTACCCAGAGATTTATGAGTCTACCGGATTTGAGATATCCTTGTGGAATGGGGCAGGAGTTAAGCTGTGGAATGCAGCCACGAAAGACAATGAAGCTGTGAAAAGTTTGTTAGTCATTTGGAGAACTGTTTTAGAGACGTTAAAGTCAAAAGATGAGATCATGGAGACCAGTGTGCCCCCCCCCCCGAACCTCCGCCGGTTGCCGCTGCAGCAGCGAAGACTGAGGACGGGGATGAAGACGATACTTTAAACCTGAGCCCTATTGACCCCGAGAAGGAGCCTGTGCACGTTCATCAGTTTGTTGCTGCTGTTCCTGAGATTCTAATGCCTGATAATTCCGATACTGACCTGGATGGTGCTCTTGACCTGGAGCCTATTCATCCGGAAAAGAAGCCTGATTTATATCCCCCATATCCTCATGATAAATGGGTAGCTGTAAAGGGAGAAGTGAGATGGGTGGGGGATGTGGATGTATTACACAGTTTCCTGTGGTGTGAGTGTTGATACAGTCTCTCTGTGATACTCATGTACTAGAAGTTGGTAAATATAAGTATGTCCATGTTTCTATTGACCCTTGCAGACTTTTATAGATATTGCTGGCAACTTCTTTCAACATAGGCTGGCCACCTGTGTCGGAACGAGTGTGCATTTTAGTCAGTATAAAAGCCCAAGCCTCATGCGATGTGAGGGAGGCAGAGCCTCTGCGGGGACGCCTGCTAAGTTTGAGCCTGCCACCTCGCACTGCAATGATGCTTTTTGGAGCTAATTTCCTGATACTTTTCACAAGGTCCTTGTGCTATGCTCTCTATGTGGGACTGCTTAAAGAAGGGTTACGTTTGTTATTTGTTATCATTATTATGATTGTTGGCTTTAAAATTGTTATGACATGTATTAACAAACAAATCACAAAAATAGCAGGAGTTGCTGTACCACAAGAAAACGGGGGAAATGTGGAGCCACATATTCAGCAGTGGCTTGCAGAACGCGGAATTGAGGACATGGTGTCCTTGGAAGAATGTTACTAGCAAGATCAGCAGAGAGAAAAATGTTCAGTAAGCAAGACAAAAAGAATTTGGGGATTCACGGAGTGCTGGGAACTGTGAATTGTTGGCAAGCGTACAAGGTCAAGTTCTCACACCTGTGCTTAACCAATCGTGAGCTCAGCTTTTGCAATATGTATGAGCTAATTAAGTACATTATAAAAACATGTGTATGCTTATCAATAAATCGGAACTCTGCCGACCTTACATGAGGGTGCAGTTTTCCCTCCGCCGTCCTTTCCCTTCAACATTTCTCCACAATAATAACACTTTTTGCCCTTCATTCTGCCCCATATGTTCTTCTATCCAGATTTTCTTAGGTTGTGTTCCTATCCCCTGAGTCCCCATTCTCTTCTGCCATACATTTGGTTGGGGAGTCTGAGGAATTCTGTGTGGTTTTGGATTTTGTCTCATTATTTCGGTGACAGTGGTCACCATCAACTTGGTTTTCTGCTTTTGCTTTTCTTCATCCCTCCTCACATACACCTTTTGTGCCTCTCATAATAGTTCATTAAGTTCCTTATCATTCCAGTTCTCATTTTTTTCTAACTTCTTTCTTATGTCTCCCCATGAATGAGTCACAAAGTTTGTCTTTAAAAGCTGTTGTCCCGCTGGTGTATCTGGGGAAATTCCAGAGTATTGCTGGATGTTTTTCCATAATCTTTCTAACCACGCTTATGGGGACTCATCTTTACCCTGCCTGTCATCAAAAGCCTTGGTCATGTTCAGCCCCCAAGGTATGGCTTCTCTCCTTCCCTTAATTATGCAATTTCGATAATTGCCGCGGCCAGGTGGAGGGGAGAAAACACCGATACGATGTAGGTTCACAAAATGCTCCGTTTATTGATTACAAGGCTGCTCTTAATATACTGTCTTACACGCGATCACGCATTACTTGATTGGCTGCTTTGCTTTGCCCACGAGGGGTACATGCTCCACTTTGCCTCTCCTGATTGGTTTCACACCTTCGCTTCAGCTTAGCGTTACATCATGCTTCTGGCATCTTGTTATTGCGTTCCTGTTTTGCTGATCTTGACGCTTCTTCTTTTAGCCTGGGGTCAGAGGTTCACTTTCTCACAGCTTGCTGTAGGCCTGTTCAAGCGCCCATGCTCGACCCCCAACATCTCCCCCTCTTTTTTCAAATAAGGCGTTCGTCATTTGCTGCATGCGTTGCATAATACATTGTAACAAACAAGGTCCAAAAAACAAAATTAACAACATAATCATTATTGGTCCGCTAAACATCATGATTAAACTCCTTAACCAACTACTTATTCCTAACGATTTTAACCAAGAGTCTATAGGATTTGTTTCTACAGTAAGTTCTTTCATATTTTCTTTAAGTTCAAACAATTTCTTGTGAATAGATTCAGAATGATCAGAAAGATTCATACAACACATGCCCAGAAGCATTCTAATGCAAAGGGGATCTGAAACAGCTGCAGAAGTAAACTGTACAGTGTTAACAGTCAAGGAGTTACACTCCCCCTTTTTTTTTTTGTTTTTTTTTTTTTTTTTGTTTTTTGATCAGACAAAAAGCCATTTATTGCAAAGCATTAACTCCTTATATACTATTGCTTACACACACCTACAGCAATTTGGCATATCATGGTTGGATACTTGTCTTGAAGACCCTTAGTGACTAACATATAATTGATTAAGCACAGGTGTGAGAACTTGACCTCGAACGGTTGCCAACAGTCCACAGTTCTCAGGACTCAGTGAATTACAGCTTCTTCTTATCTTGCTTGCTTAGGCTTCCTCGGGCCTCTCACGGCCTTGCTGTATCCCTCAGAGTTATTCAGAGCTCATGTACAAAATATTCATTTTCCTGTGAAAACACTGTCTCCGCATCTCCCCCTTTTTAGTTTTACTAAAAGTTTTTTACAATTTCGTATGTCTGCTCTATCACTGCTGGACTTGTGTAACATAACAACCCACTACTCTAGGCAGCATTATTTCAGTAAGATTAGTCTGATTTGAAGTCACTTGATCCTTTATAACATGTGGCATACCAGTGAATCCTACACACCATGTAACAGGATGGAATAATTGGGATTTAACAGATGTGCTCAGTATACTTGTCCACTACCCATGGTCACACATAATAGAACAGATATTACAAAGATTTTACACAGATTTCTATCATTGCTGTTTCTTTATGTTGTTCTGTGGCTTTATACTTTTCGCTGGCAGCCAGTATGGTCCTGTTGATAGCTGTACACAGCTGGGCCTACCCTTTTTCTCCTGTATGGCTCTCTGATAACAGCGGAGGCCATCCCTCACATCAAGGTCTGGCATGGCATGTGTCCCCACCACTCTACACCTGCTGGTTGCAGCCAGCAGCGGAGCTAAAGGTTCTTCTTGGTGGCAAACACAGAGGCCAACCCAGTCTTGCCCTTGACTATGGTAGCAGGCATGTGTTCAATCTCAGTCCTTGCACCTTGTTGTCAATGCAGAGTTTCACCTGCTTCACCCAGTAACAAGTCACTACTACAGCAAAGCACACACAGATTTACATTAGCAGATTAACTATTACAGAGTGCATCAGCATGTTGAAGATGCTGATGACAGCGAGTGACTAACCAAAGAAACTTCTTACCAGTGGAGTTCTCCCACCCTCTTAATTTGTTCCATTACTTGCTTTATAACACTATCATAATCTTAGAATCTTTCTAGCTTTTACCTTAGCATTTTCTAGCAGCTGCTGCAAATTTGCATTCTTTAACACCTTTTACAAGTGACAAATCCATACAATACAAGGTATAGTTTCTTGTTAGCAACTGGCTAGTAAATACAGGTGGTTTTATATGCAAAATCACAACCTCTAATAATAGCTACTTTACAAGCATGCATATTCAAGCTGTTACTTTTCAGTTGCCCTCAAGTGATTTTTTTTTTTTTTTTTTTTTTTTTTGATTACACATACATATTGTCTGGAAAACAAGCTTTAAGCAATATACATCAAAACTACCGTCACTAATAACAGCTAGAATGAGTTATCATTACCCTTTTTTTCTTTTTTTCTTTTTTTACTTTTTTTTTTTCTTTTTTTTTTTTTTTTTTTAAAGTCACTCACCCTGCTTTGCACAGCTAAAACCACCGGCCTATTGGCAACTGCACTTTTGCATTAACCTTTTCTTGCCCGAAAGGTTAAACTGCTACCTGTTAAAACTTCTACATGAACCTGACAACAAAAAATATACAGAACACTGTCTGCGCTCATTACAAACATACACAGACACAGACACACACATATGGGATCCCACAAGCACACTGCACACAACTACAGTGTTTGAAACACAAAATCCAGACGATCATTGTTCCCACTACACAGTCCCACATACAGGACGTGGCACAAGGACCCTGTAAAGACTATCAGGAAACCAGCTCCGAGAAGCATCGTTGCTGTGCGAGGTGGCAGGCTCAACCTTAGCGAGCGTCCCCGCAGAGGCTCTGCCTCCCTCACATCGCCTGAGGCCTGGGCTTTTTTACTGACCAAAATGCACACTCGTTCCGACACAGGTGGCCAGCCTATATCGGAAGAAGTTGCCAGCAATATCTCTAAAGGTTTCCAAGGGTCGATAGAAACATGGACATACTTATATTTACCAACTTCTAGTACATGAGTATCACAGAGAGACCGCACCAAAAGAGTTGTACACGGGGTCCCAACTCCACGGTCTGACACATTCTGCCCGTTACCCCTGATAAGAGCATACAAGAGACCTTCCCATCTCGGGTGGGAAGCACACACACCACGGGAAACCGTGCAATACATCCACATCCCCCACCCATCTCACTTCTCCCTTTACAGCTACCCATTTATCGTGAGGATATGGGGGATATAAATCAGGCTTCTTTTCTGGATGAATAGGCTCCAGGTCAAAAGCACCATCCAGGTCAGCATCGGCATTATCAGGCATCAGAATCTCAGGATCAGCAACAGCAAACTGATGAACGTGCACAGGCTCCTTCTCGGGGTCAATAGGATCTGGGTCGAAAGGATCATCTTCATCCCCATCTTCAGTCTTCACAGCCATGGCAGCAACCAGCGGAGGTTTTGGGGGGGGAGGGCGGGGGGGGAGGGGGGGCACGCTGGTCTCCATGATCTCATTTTTTTTTTTTTTTTACTTTAACGTCTCTAAAACAGTTCTCCAAATGACTGACAAACTTTTCACAGCATCATTGCCTTTCGTGGCTGCATTCCACAGCTTAACTCTTGCCCCATTCCACAAGGATATCTCAGATCCGGTAGACTCATAAATCTCTGGGTAACGTGTCTTCGACCATTTCAACATTAACTTTAGGTCTGTCTCTTTAAGGGTTGCTCCCTTCACCTTAGGAAGGACTGAAAACATCCATAAATCAGGGGCTTCTTCCTTAGTAATTTTCTCCCAAGTCTTGAGATTAAAAGCTTCACTGACTCCCACAATTCTTCCCCTATCTTACGCCATTGATCTTTGGAGAATAACTGTCCCGTATTTTCTAACAACCCCCTTCGTCGGCACCAAAATAAAAAGTCCACAAGTTCCTGTCGGGGTATCGAGTACCCTGTTTTCTTCGCTACACTTCTATCGTAGCCTTTTCTATCGCTGATACAGCGAAACCCATCCCGAACCAGACCGCAGTCTGCCTGACTCACCGGTCAGCCGTGGCCACGTAATTTGAGCTCTTTTCCTGCCTCTCTCGGGCAGCCTGCCTCTCTCGGGCAGCCGGGATCTCCACCTTCTCTCGTCCGCGGTCTCTCTCTCTCCTGGTATCACGTCGGGGTCACCAGAATGCCGCGGCCAGGTGGAGGGGAGAAAACACCGATACGATGTAGGTTCACAAAATGCTCCGTTTATTGATTACAAGGCTGCTCTTAATATACTGTCTTACACGCGATCACGCATTACTTGATTGGCTGCTTTGCTTTGCCCACGAGGGGTACATGCTCCACTTTGCCTCTCCTGATTGGTTTCACACCTTCGCTTCAGCTTAGCGTTACATCATGCTTCTGGCATCTTGTTATTGCGTTCCTGTTTTGCTGATCTTGACGCTTCTTCTTTTAGCCTGGGGTCAGAGGTTCACTTTCTCACAGCTTGCTGTAGGCCTGTTCAAGCGCCCATGCTCGACCCCCAACAGATAATCAATCATATTCTGTCTGCCCTCAATATTTTGATTCCACTGTGGGTGGGCTACTGGCATTTTCTGTTCTCCCATCATTCTGCCCACCCCCTGTGGATGCTCTTGGTCCCACACTCAGATTCCTGCTACTCGTATCATTTGTCATTCCTCTACAGTGAATAAGGTCCCCATAACTGATTGCATCTCATCCCAGCTATAAATATTCAGGCCCAGGAATTGATCTACCTGCTCCGCTAGTCCTAAGGGGTCATCTAAAAGCCTTACCATATCCTTTTTAAACTCCCTAACTTTGGCGCTAGTAAGAGGGACATTTACATAACCAACCCCTCACTGGACCCCCCCCATCAGGACCTCTCGCAGCAGATATTGAAATGTTTCATCTCTCACCTCCCTTGCTTGTCAGCACTGTCGTGTTTGCACCTGTGGTCTTGACCCTGAGGAGTCAGCTAGGTCTGGGGCCGAGTTAAGGAGGCTTCATAGGGGGGCAGGGGTGAGTAAGTTGGAGCTGCCCCTGCCCCTCCTGCTCCTGAATTTTGCTGACCAGCCCCCGATCCTGCCCCTATAGGATTCACAGGGTTTTAGTCTACTTCAGGGTTAATGGGTGTTCCAGGGGGTCCCACTGGTCCCCCTTTGGTTTCTCTTCCGTAAGTTTAAATATCTGAAATATACCTCCAGATCCCACCCAACAGGCTGCATAATTACTTTCTTCCTGATTAAACAGATCCCTACTATTGACAAAGGTTTAATGCTTGACATAACCAGTCCTCATATGACCCGTATTGTGGCCAGAACAAATTATCCAGCCTTATGGGTCCCTTTGTCCATATAAATATACAATATTGAACCATAGTTGCCCTGTCTAAAGATTTAGTCTGTGAGTTATTTTCCCATTTGTCTAACATAGCCCCCAAAGGACTGTCTGAGGGGATATTAGACAGTATTGGGTGTTTCTTTCCCCGGGACCCCTTACTGCCAGAAGTCCCCATCTCAGAGAGAGGTTCAGAACACACACCTTTCATGGGCATCCAGTCACTGGCCAAGACCCTCATGGGATATCGGAACCACAGTTAAAAGGACTCCTCACTTGCTTCATATCTGTGATACGTCTCACCCACATAACATTCACCTCTCCTGTCCCAACCACCTGATAATCATAGAATCATAGAATAGTTAGGGTTGGAAAGGACGTTAAGATCATAAGTTCCAAAATTTTCTTACTGGGTCCTGTGCACAGGTTTTAACAGTCACTGCGGATTTATATACCAGATCCAGTCCCTTCCCATCTTTGGTTCAAACTGCCTGGTCTGGGGTCCTTGACCACAGCAGCCCCGGCACCAGAGGGCCAAGGTCCCCGACCATCTAAGTGGCGGGGCATGCCTTCAGGAAGTGTCATCTCCCTGAGGCTGGAGGCAGGGGTCTTTGGATCCTGGACAAGCCCCCAAATTGTGAGAAACCTGCTCAGCAATCAAAATTTTACAGACTAAATTTGTGAAGCAAAGAGCCCTTTAATAACAGCATGCTGGGTGCATCATCCATGGACAGATGAGCACACCCACTCAATAGATATTTACAGTTTATATACCTTTCTAGGTTTCGCCTCCTGGCTGTGCCAGCCTTCCTCTGCGAAATGATTTACATTTTCCACGAACCCAAACCCCTTCCCTCTGACGACTCTCGGAGGGTCTCTGGTGGTCCTGGGGAGGAAGGCTCCAAGTCTTCCTCATGAATGAACTTCTGAACTCTGCTTCTGGCGCATGCGTTCAAGCCTTGCAGTTACATAAAAACTCCTTATCTGTATACAGATGTTCCTATCACCTTGCAGTTACATAAACTCCTTATCTGCATACAGATGTTCCTATCACCAAACACAAACTCCCTTGGCTGGGGTCCACACCCTGGAACCCCATGCCTTACAAACTTTCTCTTCCGCCTATAGCTTGCTCATAACAAAAGCTCCTATATTTTTCTCACAAGTATCTCTGGGTTTCACCATTAGTGGGAAGCTTAATTCAACAAACACAAAATACCTCACAGAGGATCTGATTTCCCACACCACTGGAATTCTTCTTATTTATGGGAGATTTAATCTTCCCAGTTAAGTCACATATATATCTTGTGTTCCTCTGGTGAGGAGGAAGAACAGATTGAATCCCCAGCCCTGACAATTATATTTAGCAGCGGTGAGTGGTTACTCTGAGCAGCACTTCCACCTCTCACAAAGCTTATTCAGAAAGAGTTTGGGATCCAAACACTAATTACTGACAGTACCTTGTGGGTGAATGGATCATCTATTGACAGCTGATCGGTTTGGGGATGGAGCTGAGGTAGATCTACCTCAGTAATTACTGTTTGTGCCCTTGAATGAATAAAACAGGAGCACTTGGTGCAGGTCTCCCTTTTCCTGCAGCTCTGTTAATGTTTACTTCTGTTTCTCAGTTTCCCTTGAAACTACAAAAGGGAAGGTGCTATGAATCTCACTTTTAAGAGTGAGACAAACTCCCATTTCCAGCATGCTTGAGGAAAATTATTTAATGGAGTGAATGAACTGGTGATTAACATGTGTGTTCTCCAAGGTCTCCCTCCTCACAGAGGGTCATCCAAAGACCCTGTCGGGGTTTAAACCAAGTCCCCCAACTCCCTGAGAGTTAGGAAGGAAAATCCAAAGAATGTAGCCCTCACAGATTGAGATAAGAACGGTTTAATAGCTAAGGCATAACACAATAATAATGATACAGCCAATAACAAGCAAAAAGAATACAACACCCCACCAGCCACCGATCCATAACTCACTCTATCCTGCCCGGCCGAGCACCGCGTGCTCCCTCCTCCATTTCCCTCCAGAACTCTACCCCTCCAGCCCTCTCTTTCCCAGTATGTATCCTGAGCATCACGTGCTATGGTATGGAATACCTCATTGGCTAGCCTGGGTCAGGTGTCCCGTCTCTCCTTCCTCCCGGCCTCCCCTCCTCCACCTGGCTGGAAAAAACCTTGAAAAAAACACCCTCAAAACATGCTCAAACCATGACAGACCCCAAAGCTCTTTCTGAACAAGCTTTGTGAGAGGTGGAAGTGATGCTCCTCCCAACCTGCTTCCCCTTCTCCTCCTCATCTCTGCCCTGTACTCCAACCCTTAATCCTTCCACCCCCATCACATCAGACCCCCAATCCCTCCATTTCCTTTCCCATGCACCCAAACCCTCTCCCTGTTCCCAGACTCCCCAGACCCTGTCCTTCAACCTTCCCACTTCCTGCCACTCGATACCAATCCCCCAGGCCCTATCCCCACACATTCTTGGTGTGCAGCTCCTTTACTCATACTAGAATAACCCTAACAGCTCTGTCCATGTGAATTGAACTGATATCTCAGGTCTTATGGCAGCGCTGAACTGCCTTAATGGGAGGATGTGGCACAACTCAGAGTCCTTTCAACTTCATACTTGCTGATAGAGACATGAGAGCACAGAGCTGGAGCTCTAATCACTGTTGAGTCTTTACAATTACCTGGCTGTCACTGCATTTTGCTGGGTTATTGGCCCTCCTTGTACCTCATACCAGCTGAGCAAATTTTAACACTGGATTTGAGGAAGGCTGAGGTTCTTAATGACTTCTTTGCCTCAGTCTTCACTGGCAAAGGCTCTGACCACACCACCCAAGTCTTGGAAGGCAGATGCAGGGACTGTGAGAATGAAGACCTTAGGCCCACTGTAGGAGACTTCCAAGACTTGGGTGGTGCGGTCAGAGCCTTTGCCAGTGAAGACTGAGGCAAAGAAGTCATTCTGAACCTCAGCCTTCTCCAAATCCAGGGGAGCCAGCTCTCCTGAAAGCTTCTGGAGGGGGCCTACATTGTCCTTAGTCTGTTTTTCAGCCGCTACATACCTATAAAATCCCTTCCTGCTATCTTTAACATCCCTAGCCAAGTTTAGTTCTAACTGGGCCTTAGCTTCCCTAACTTGGTCCCTAACTTCCCGGACAACATCCCTGTATTCATCCCAGGCCACCTATCTTTGCTTCCACCTTTAATAATCCTCTTTTTTCTTGTGAATTTTTCTCAGCAGTTCCTTATCCATCGAAGGGGGTCTCCTGGACCTCCTGCTGCACTTCCTTCTAGACGAGATGCAACACTCCTGATCTTGTAGCAGGTGATCCTTGAATATTAAACAAGAGTCTTGGGCCCCCCTGCCCTCTAGGGCTATATCTCACAGAACCTTGCTAAGCAGGTTCCTGAAGAGGCCAAAGTCTGCTCTCTTGAAGTCTAGGGCAGTGAGCTTGCTGCACGCTCTTCTCACTGTCCTGAGGACCTCAAATTCTACCATGTCGTGATCACTGCATCCAAGACTTCCTTGGAGAGTCACATTTCCAACGAGCCCTTCCCTGTTGGTGAGCACGAGGTCAAGCAGGGCACCTCTCCTCGTCGGCTCCTCTATTGCTTGCAGAAGGAAGTTGTCTTCCACACAGTCGAGAAACCTCCTGGATTGCTTGTGCCGGGCCATACTGTCGCTCCAACGGATGTCAGGGTGGTTCAAGTCCCCCATGAGAACAAGGGCCTGTGAGTGTGAGGCTTTTCCTATTTGTCTGTAGAGTTCTTCATCCACAGGTTCATCTTGATCAGGTGGTCTGTAACAGATCCCCACAGTAATGTGTCCTGTCACCAATTTCCCCTTAACCCTGACCCACAAACTTTCTGTTAACTGATCACCTGTCCCCAGACAGAGTTCCATACTCTCCAGACTATCCCTAACATAAAGGGCAACTCCCCCTCCCCTCCTATGGGGCCTGTCTTTTCTAAAAAGCCTGTAACCTTCTATTCCAACACTTCAGTCAAAGGAGCCATCCCACCATGTTTCGGTGATGCCTATTATATCATAGCCCCGTAGATGTGCCCACATCTCTAATTCCTCTTGTTTGTTCCCCATGCTACGGGTGTTTGTATAGAGGCATCTGAGACGATCTCCAAATGAAGCTGGCTCAATGGCTGGAGTGGCTAGAATATCACTACATTGCTCAGAGTATTTATTATAGGTGCTGGCAACTGACTGGGTGTGTTGGGATGGAATGATGCTCCCCTCCCCCAACACAACTAGTTTAAAGCATCCTTGACAAGTCTGGCAAGCCTCTTACCAAAATCACTTTTCCCTTTTGTTATCAGAGCAGCTTCACCAGCCCCCAGTAGGCCTGGCCTACGAATTTGGGCCCCATGTTCAAGACACCCAAACCCTTGACTATGACACCACCCTTTTAACCATTTATTAACCTGTCCAATCCTCCTAGCCTTTGGAAGGTCCTCCCCTGTGTCTTGGAGAATTGTCAAAAGGACTATCTGAGCTCCAGAACCCCTGACAACCTCTCCCAGAGCTCTGTAGTTCTTCTTTATACTCCTCAGGCTACTACTGTCTATATCCCTAGCACCTACATGTATGACTAGAAGCGGGTAATAGTCCATGGGACTTACTAGAGCAGGCAGCCTCTCCGCAACATCCTTGATCTGTGCCCCAGGTAGGCAACACACCTCCCTTGTGACCGGGTCAGGCCGACAGATGAGTGCTTCTGTCCTTTTCAAGGCAGAGTTCATTACTACTACGTGCCGCGGCCAGGTGGAGGGGAGAAAACACCGATACGATGTAGGTTCACAAAGCTCCGTTTATTGATTACAAGGCTGCTCTTAATATACTGTCTTACACGCGATCACGCATTACTTGATTGGCTGCTTCGCATTGTCCATGAGGCATACACGCTCCCCTTTACCTTTCCTGATTGGTTTCAAACCTTCGCTTCAGCTTAGTGTTACATCATGCTTTTGCAATTACTGGCATCCTGTTATTGCATTCCTGTTTTGCTGATCTTGACACTTCTTCTTCTTTTAACCTAGGGTCATAAGTTCACTTTCTCACAGCTTGCTGTAGGCCTGTTCAAGCGCCCATGCTCGACCCCCAACATCTCCCCCTCTTTTTTCAAATAAAGCGTTAGTCATCTGCTGCACGCGTTGCATAATACATTGTAACAAACAAGGTCCAAAAAACAAAATTAACAACATAATCATTATTGGTCCGCTAAACATCATGATTAAACTCCTTAACAAACTACTTATTCCTAACGATTTAAACCAAGAGTCTATAGGATTTGTTTCTACAGTAAGTTTTTTCATATTTTGTTTAAGTTCAAACAACTTCTTGTGAATAGATTCAGAATGATCAGAAAGATTCATACAACACATGCCCAGAAGCATTCTAATGCAAAGGGGATGTGAAGCAGCTGCAGAAGTAAACTCTATAGTGTTAACAGTCAAGGAGTTACACTCCCCCTTTTTTTTTTTTTTTCCAAAGTCTCTCACCCTGCTTTGCACAGCTAAAACCACCAGCCTATCAGCAGCAGCCCTCTCAGCAGCAGCAACCATAAATACCTGCTGCACTTTTGCATTAACCCTTTCTTGTCCGAAATGTTGAACTGCTACCTGTTAAAACTTTTACATGAACCTGACAACAAAAAATATACAGAACACTGTCTGCCCTCATCACACACACACACAGACAGACACATATATGCACATGGGATCCCACATACACACTCCACACAACTACAATATTTGAAACACAAATTCCAGACAATCGTTGCTCCAACTGCACAGTCCCACATACAGAACATGGCACAAGGACCTTGTAAAGACTATTAAGAAACCAGCTCCAAGAAGCACCATCGCAGTGCGAGGCGGCAGGCTCAACCTTAGCGGGCGTCCCCGCACAGGCTCTGCCTCCCTCACATCGCATGAGGCTTGGGCTTTTTTACTGACCAAAATGCACACTCGTTCCAACACAGGTGGCCAGCCTATGTTGGAAGAAGTTGCCAGCAATACCTCTAAAGGTTTCCAAGGGTCGATAGAAACATGGACATACTTATATTTACCAACTTCTAGTACATGAGTATCACAGAGAGACTGTATCAAAGGAGTTGTATATGGGGTCTCAACTCCACGGTCTGACACATTCTGCCCGATATCCCTGATAAGAGCATACAAGAGACCTTCCCATCTCGGGTGGGAAGCACACACACCACGGGAAACCGTGCAATACATCCACATCCCCCACCCATCTCACTTCTCCCTTTACAGCTACCCATTTATCGTGAGGATATGGGGGATATAAATCAGGCTTCTTTTCTGGATGAATAGGCTCCAGGTCAAGAGCACCATCCAGGTCATCATCGGCATTATCAGGCGTCAGAATCTCAGGAGCACAACAGCAAACTGATGAACGTGCGCAGGCTCCTTCTCGGGGTCAATAGGATCTGGGTCGAAAGGATCATCTTCATCCTCGTCCACAGTCTTCACAGCTGTAGGGGCAACCGGTGGAGGTTCGGGGGGGCGGGGGGGGGGGCACTGGTTTCCATGATCTCTTTTTTTTTTTTTTTTGACTTTAACGTCTCTAAAACAGTTCTCCAAATGACTAACAAACTTTTCACAGCGTCATTGATTTTCGTGGCTGCATTCCACAGATTAACTCCTGCCCCATTCCACAAAGAGATCTCAAGTCCAGTAGACTCATCAATCTCTGGGTCAACAATTTCAGCATTAACTTTAAGTCTGTCTCTTTAAGGGTTGCTCCCTTCACCTTAGGAAGGACTGAAAACATCCATAAATCAGGGGCTTCTTCCTTAGTAATTTTCTCCCAAGTCTTGAGATTAAAAGCTTCACCGACTCCCACAATTCTTCCGCTATCCTACGCCATTGATCTTTGGAGAATAACTGTCCCGTATTTTCTAACAACCCCCTTCGTCAGCACCAAAATAAAAAGTCCACAAGTTCCTGTCGGGGTATCGAGTACCCTGTTTTCTTCGCTACGCTTCTATCGTAGCCTTCTCTATCGCTGATACAGCGAAACCCATCCCGAACCAGACCACAGTCTGCCTGACTCACCGGTCAGCCATGGCCACGTAATTTGAGCTCCTTTCCTGCCTCTCTCGGGCAGCCTGCCTCTCTCGGGCAGCCGGGATCTCCACCTTCTCTTGTCCGCGCTCTCTCTCTCCTGGTATCACGTCGGGGTCACCAGAATGCCGCGGCCAGGTGGAGGGGAGAAAACACCGATACGATGTAGGTTCACAAAGCTCCGTTTATTGATTACAAGGCTGCTCTTAATATACTGTCTTACACGCGATCACGCATTACTTGATTGGCTGCTTCGCTTTGCCCACGAGGGATACACGCTCCCCTTTACCTTTCCTGATTGGTTTCAAACCTTCGCTTCAGCTTAGTGTTACATCATGCTTTTGCAGTTACTGGCATCCTGTTATTGCATTCCTGTTTTGCTGATCTTGACACTTCTTCTTCTTTTAACCTAGGGTCATAAGTTCACTTTCTCACAGCTTGCTGTAGGCCTGTTCAAGCGCCCATGCTCGACCCCCAACAACTACGACCTGCTGCTTTTTCCTGGCAGCACCAGCAGAGATCTTCTGTACCAGTGCACTAGCCGGCTGTTCCTGATGCAAGTGCATTTCCTCATCAGCCCCCTGCAGGACAGCAAAACGGTTTTGGGTTGGTACAGCAGATTTAGGAGGAAGCCCCTTGCTTTTAATTGCTCTCTTCTTCCTTTTGTTGGTTTTTTTTTTTGTTACTAATTCCCAGCTTCCCTGGTCAACAGCCTCCTTCTTTCCTCCATGAGTTAGAGGGGAAGCTTGATGCCCCTGTGCTGTTTGAGCCTGGAGCAAGCAGTCCTGCTTTCTCTCAGCTTCCCTGACATGTTGAAGCTTACTAACAGCATCCCGTAGCTCAGCCACCTTCATTTGGGCAGTATCCACCTTCCTGTTCACATCTCCTGTAGCCAGCTGTTGTGTTTCAAACCCAGTCAGCCATAAATCACACAGTCTCAAAGCAGCCCGGGAGAGAGGCCACTGGCTCCTGGGGTGGCTCCCCTTTGGCTCCCTGCAGCCTCACAAAGACAGAGGCGAGGACAAGGGCCAGGCCAGTGAGGAGCAGCAGGATGGCCAGGTACAAGTCCACGGCCACATCCATCCCACTCTGTCGCTGGACCCCCCCCGTATTTCAAGTCATTGCCATAAAGTACAGTGAAACGAGAACCTTAGCCCAAGACCCACACTTGAAAAACACTAACACAGCAAATACCAGCTATAACTGAGTTACAACATTGTGAAACTCTGAGATCAAGAGAAACAACTTTGAGAGCCAATAAATCAGCACTGTGACGAATGACTATTAATCCAAAACAATGAATGCTTGTCACAAATATAATTAGACACACTCCGGTCAGATCTGTCGTTATCTCAGCCCCTCAAGCCACACGTTGGGCACCAAAAAGTACTGTCGTGGTTTAAACCCAGTCAGCCATAAATCATGCAGTCGTTTTCTCACACACCCCCCCTTTTCTTCCCCCTGCTCCTAGAGGGATGGGAAGGAGAATTGAAAGAATGTAACTCACATGGGTTGAGATAAGAACAGTTTAATAACTAAGTTATAACACAAATCACTACTGCTACTACCAATAATAATAATAATGATAAAGGAGATAACAATGAAGAGAATACAACACCTCACCACTGCTGACCGACAAAACCCAGCCCAACTGAACACTGACCTCATCCAACCCTGCAGTCAACTAGCCCTTCCGGGTAACTCTCAGTTACATCCTGGGCATGACATGCTGTGGTATGGAATACTTCTTTGGTCAGTTTGGATCAGGTGTCCTGTCTCTGCTTCCTCCGGGCTTCCCCTCCTCCCTGGCAGAGCATGAGACTCACAAAGTCATTGGTCAGTCTAAACATTTGAGCAGTAACTAAAAACATGAGTGTTATCAGTGCTGTTCCCAGGCTGAAAGTCAAAAACAGTGCTGCACCAGCTACTAAGAAGGAGAAAAAATTACTGCTACTGCTAAACCCAGGATGCCACCCAAGCCTCATCTCCCCTTGGCTGAGTGCAGCCCCTACTCAGCAGCCTAAACCCTCCCAGTTTAGGTTCCTCTTCCACATTCATGCAGACAAACTTACAGCCAGTTGGGAATTGTTCCAGAGCTTCTGGTGGCACAGGAGCATCCCTGCATGGGAGCTCCTAGCTTCAGAGGTGGACTTCTTGGGCTTAGAGATAGATATACTTGATGCAGGTGGTGGCTCATCAGGACTACCCTGATGCTGTCTAATGGAGTTGGGTGGATCTCTGTGGGTGTACTTCATAGAGGGAACTTCTGAGGGCAGCACATGCCACACTCTGGATTGAAAGCAGTACAAGTCTAGGCAGTGCTTCTCCATGAATTTTCTCAGCCTTGAAAAGGGGGAAGATGTACAGACAATGAGAGGTGTCTGCTACTCTGCTGAGATCAGCTGGGAAGCAAGCCCATCTGCTCTTTGGAGAAGGACAATGGTTTTCCTCCTCCATACCAGGTTGTCTTGTAATATCATGTGTCTTGACTTTTTTTCTTTTTAATCTGACACTGTATAAAAAAGAATAAAACCAATTTCAGCTGAGTGAATGGCATCAAATGAGTCCCTGTGTTATTTGCATTGAGCATCCACGGGTTTAACAATGGCTGGAAAAACCCACAGCTTTCCTTTGGCTCCAGCCCCATTCCCCCTGCAGAAGACAGACAAAGGCAGGATCCTCCCTGGTGTCAGGCTGTGTTGATGGCAGATGTACTTATCCTGGATGAGGGGTAAATGCTGGCTCCAACCCAAGGGTGGTGAGTGCTGCCCTTTCCAAGCACCTGGGCAGCTCCTGCCTAACATCTGTGCCCTGCTCGTGGCCAGAGCTGCCAGCAAAGGGCTCTGACAATGTGAGGATGCTTGGAGCAGGACTGCTTTCCCATGGTGGGGGAGAAAGAATCCATTGCCATCGTTGTGGAAGAGTTTTTATTTTTGAATTTTTGATTTTTTCTTTTGGATGCTTTCAGAAATTACAGCAATATATTTATTAATACGTAATTACTACATTCAACAAGTAATATATTACATTACTGCCGCGGCCAGGTGGAGGGGAGAAAACACCGATACGATGTAGGTTCACAAAATGCTCCGTTTATTGATTACAAGGCTGCTCTTAATATACTGTCTTACACGCGATCACGCATTACTTGATTGGCTGCTTCGCTTTGCCCACGAGGGATACACGCTCCCCTTTACCTCTCCTGATTGGTTTCACACCTTCGCTTCAGCTTAGCGTTACATCATGCTTTTGCAATTACTGGCATCCTGTTATTGCATTCCTGTTTTGCTGATCTTGACACTTCTTCTTCTTTTAACCTGGGGTCATAAGTTCACTTTCTCACAGCTTGCTGTAGGCCTGTTCAAGCGCCCATGCTCGACCCCCAACACATTACAATTAAGTCAAACAAGTACACTTAGAACATGTTCAGGGTTGGGTTTTTTCTCCTTTTTGGGATTTTGTTCTCTTTCACAGCATCCAAACTGCCACCAGTGGGCTCTGCCTTCCTTTCCCTCCTTGCAGCCATCCTGCCCTCTGGCACAGCTCCTTGAGCAGTTCTACACGGGGTGTATACAAACACAACCATTCGCCACTGCCCCAGGAGGAGTAATTCTGAAAAATTTCTACAAAAAATGTGAATTTGGGCTGGGGGGAAGCCTCAATACAGGAGCTGCTGCAAATACAGGAGCTGCTATGAAGTGAGGCTACAGCCCGGCCTCTGCATGGTGGAGAAGGATACATTGCCAATGATTTTCCATCCCTGGCATCTTTCTTCTGCCACAGCACAGGGGAAGGGAAAAAATGAGTTGAGCACCAGGAGTATTTTGCCATGTGAAAATTCATTGTGAAGCCCAGAACTGGTAGCAGCAAGGCCAGAGGCTGGCAATGCAATTGGAAATTTAAAAAAAGATTAAACTAATTTCTGTCACAAGGGCATTTTGCCTTTTAATTTTGCACAGATTTTTTTTTTTTTGGTGAAGCCAATAGAGTGTATGTGTGTGTAGAGGAGGTTTAATGCTTTCTTTGTGAGTGCAACAAGGGAATTTAAAGCAGAGGTCACTTTTTCCTGTAGACATGAGCTTGCCTATAGTGAATTAAAGAAGAATAATAAATAATTTTATTTTTTACAGAATAAAAAGCCTTCCTGGGGAGTTGGGGCACATGATAATTAGAAAGCAGCTGCAAATGGTGATGCATGGTGTCAAGCCTCAGCTTGTAGCCCCAGTCTGGTGCTGCTGAGCACAAGGAGGTTGGTGGTGTCACCAGCCTCATGCCAAGCTGTGGCTCCTGTGGGCAAACCCCAGCTTCCCCTGCCCAAACAGCCTACTGATTGTTTTGATATTTTTTGGGGGGATGAGGATAGCCCAGTGTCACCCTTTGTCCAACACCCCCCAGTGTGGAGACAGTGTTCTCACAGGAGAATGGATACTTGGTACATGAACTCTGAATAACCCTGAAAGATACAGCAAGGCCATGAGAGGCCTGAAGAAGCTTAAGCAAGCAAGATAAGAAGAAGCTGGAATTCACTGAGTGATGTGAACTGTGGACTGTTGGCAAGCTTTCAAGGTCAAGTTCTCACACCTGTGCTTGACCAATTATATGTTAGTCACTAAGCATCTTCAAGGCATGTATCCAATCATGATATGCCAAATTGCTGTAGGTGTGTGTAAAGCAATAGTATGTAAGGAGTTCATGCTTTGCAATAAATGGCTTTTTGTCTGATCATATTGATCTCTGAGTCCATTCCGCAGCACCCCAGTACCCCCAGTCCTCTTGGCACAATTGATTTGTCTGTTACTAAATTGATAGATGGAGCTCACACAAGGCTGAGAAGCCACCCAGTGCTGTGATACCCACAACTCCCCAGCTGGACCAGTAAAAGACCCGGAAACCACAGAAAAAAAGGGTAAAAATAACCCCAAAACAAGTGGGAGAAGGTGGTGGAAGGGATCAGCTCCAATTCCCAAGGGCCTGGCAGTGGGACATCACCTGCCCTGCTGTAAAAGGTGGTTCATTGTTTCTGTTTTTTAAATTCTTTTAAAACACTTCAATAGCTGTTCTGTCCTGACTAGCAGCAGTACAAATACTAAAAGGGATTTAATCCTTTTGTCAAAACAGAAAGAAAATATAAAGGGAGGAGGGAAAAGGAAGAAAAAAAAAGCAGAAACAGATAAGAAAAAAAGCAAGCTTTTAATAACAATAATTAAGGTAATAAAAACATATACAATTTTTCTTTAATATATGTGCACAGAGTAGAAGGCTGAAGCAACATTTTCCTTGACTTTTGAATCACAAACCCAGGGGTGATCGGCTCTGACAAGGTAACCCCACCTTGGTGCCCCTTCCCTGCCAAACAGGAACAAAAAGGTAACTTCAACTAGTTTATTGACTTTATTGTTTTATAGTGAAGTGCATTTTCAGTGGGAAACCCCAGGGTCAGGGGGAGGCTCTGGGGAAATGGGGGTCCACCCCATACCTGGCCCCAGAGGGCTCCTCCAGCTGTAATGTTGGCAGTGGAGTCTTAGAACTGTTATTTTAAAAAATAAAACAACAAAAAATGAGCACTATAAAGTGTGGGGTGGGTGTAAGGGGGGGAAGATTGCAGCACCCTGCCCCCCAGAAGGAGAGCCCAAGCTGGGCTGGTGGTTGCTTGCAGAGGGCAAGGGATCGGATGGGTTCTGCTTTCCGTCGGGTGGGCCCCTGTGCTCCTTTGCTTCATGCATGGCACTTTCTCCATTTATTATTCTTTTATCTTTTTTTTTCTCTTATTTAGCTTCAAACTTCCAAGTGAAAAATATTAAATATTCAAGGTAATAAAATAGATTATTATTTCTAGACTATATGTTTCTCCTAGTCCTCAAGGAGTGTCACCTGGGATACACCTTGAAATAACCCCTAGACCATTGCATTGCAGGCAAGGCAAGGCACTTCTGCAGGTGATCCAGCTCAGCTTGCAGGCGCTCATGCTCCGAGACCATCTTCTGCTTCTGGGTCCTTAATTCCTGCAGACAGCAGAGAGGGAGAAGAGTCAGGGCAGGCAGCAGCCAGGCATGTGGATGGGATCACTCATGGGGTGCTGGGCTCCTCTGGCTGTCCCATGGGGGATACAGGGTGGTGGCGCTGCAGGGGACAGGTGTGCCATCCAGTGGTTGCTTCCATCATAGTAAGCACATGGTGCTTGCCTTGGTGGGTTGGTGGGAATGTGATATAATCAATCTGCCAGGTCTCCCCATATTTGTACTTCAGCCATCATCCTCCATACCAAAGAGGCTTTAACTGCTTGGCTTGCTTAATCGAAACACATGTTTCACATTCATGAATAATCTGGGCAATAGTGTCCATTGTTAAGTCCACCCCTCCATCATGAACCCATCTGAGCCACTTCAGTCCTAGCAGCTTTATCCACTTCTTGGTTGTTCTGGTGTTCCTCAGTCACATGAGCATCTACATGGAGTACCTTCACCACCAGGTTCTGCAGCAATATCTTGCCACAGTGCAGCAGCCCAGATGGGTTTCCCTCTGTGTTGCCAGTTGCTCTGCTTCCATTGCCGCAACCATTCCCATAGGGAATTTGCCACCATCCATGAGTCAGTATAAAGTACTGTCCACCGTTCTTTTTCAGCAATGTCCAAGGCCAGCTTGACGGCTTTCACTTCTGAAAATTAACTCAATTCACCCTCTCTTTCAGCAATTTCTGCAACTTGTCTTAGGGGACTCCGTACAGCTGCCTTCCATCTCTGATGCTTTCCCACAATACGGCAGGACCCATCAGTAAACAAGGCTTTTCACTTTCTGACAGTTCATTATATGGTGGGGCCTCTTCAGCATGCATCATTTCCTCCTCTGGTGACATTCCAAAATCCTTACCCTCTGGCCAGTCCACAATGACTTCCAGAATTCCTGGATGACTGGGATTTCCTTTTCGACCTCATTGTGTAATTAGTGCAGCCCACTTACTCCATGTAGCACTGCTTGCATGATGTATAGAGGAGACCCTGCATTTGAACATCCATCCCAGCATGGGCAACCACGGTGCCAGGAGGAGCTGTGCTTCAGTGCCAATCACTTCTGAAGCAGCCTGAACTCCTTCATATGCTGCCAGTATCTCTTTTTCAGTTGGGGTATAGCTGGCCTCAGATCCTCTGTATCCCCGACTCCAAAAGCCGAGGGGTAGACCTCGAGTTTCGCCTGGAGCTTTCTGCCAGAGCCTCCAGGTAGGACCATTCTCCCCAGCTGCGGTGTAGACTACATTTTTTTACATCTGCCCAGTCCGGACTGGTCCAAGGGCTACTGCATAAACTATCTCACACAGACCAGTCAGTCTCATCTCTGTGCCTGGCAAAATCTTGAAGCAGATTCTCCTGGAAGGCATGCTAGGGCACATGAAAAACCACAAGGTGCTTGGTGACAGCCAGCATGGCTTCACTAGGGGGAAATCCTGCCTGACCAATTTGGTGGCCTTCTATGATGGGGCTATGGAACTGATGGACAGGGGTGGAGCAGTTGATGTCATCTACCTGGACTTGTGCAAAGCATTTGACACTGTCCCATATAACATCCTTGTCTCTAAATTGGAGAGACATCAATTTGATAGGTGGACCACTCAGTGGATAAAGAACTGGCTGGATGGTCACACTCAAAGAGTTGTGGTCAACGGTTCAATGTCTGGCTGGAGACCAGTAATGAGTGGTGTCTCTCAGGGATGGGTGTTGGGACCAGTCTTGTTCAACATCTTTGTCGGTGACATGGACAGTGGAATTGAGTGTGCCCTCAGCAAGTTTCCTGATGACACCAAGCTATGTGGTTCGGCTGATATGCTGGAGGGAAGGAATGCCATCCAGAGGGACCTTGACACGCTTGTGAGGTGGGCTGATGCCAACCTCATGAAGTTTAACCATGCCAAGTGCAAGGTCCTACACCTGGGTGGGAGCAATCCCAGGCACAGCTACAGGTTGGGCAAAAAGGAAATTCAGTTCAGCCCTGTGGAGAAGGACTTGGGGGTGTTGGTCAATGAGAAAATGAACATGAGCTGGCAGTGTGCGATTACAGCCCAGAAAGCCAACTGTATTCTGGGCTGCATCAAAGGAAGCATGACCAGCAGGTCAAAGGAGGTGATCCTGCCCCTCTACTCTGCTCTCGTGAGACCTCACTTGGAGTACTGTGTGCAGTTCTGGTGTCCTCAACATAAAAAGAACATGGAAATGTTGGAACAAGTTCAGAGGAGGGCCATGAGGATGATCAGGGGACTGGAGCACCTCCTGTACGAAGACAGGCTAAGAATGTTGGGCTGTTGAGCCTGGAGAAGAGAAGGCTGCGTGGAGACCTCATAGCAGCCTTCCAGTACTTGAAGGGGGCCTACGGGGTTGATGGTGAGGGACTATTCATTAGGGACTGTAGTGATAAGACAAGGGGTAACGGGTTGAAACTTAAACAGCAGAGGTTTAGATGGGATATAAGGAAGAAATTCTTTACTGTTAGGGTGGTGAAGTACTGGAATGGCTTGCCCAGAGAGGTTGTAAATGCTCCATCTCTGGCAGTGTTCAAGGCCAGGTTGGATGAAGCCTTGGGTGATATCGGGCTACTGCATGAACTATCTTGTGTTTAATCTGCTCAGTCTTGTTGTTAGTCAGGGCCCCATTTAAAATCATTCTTCTTCCTGGTCACATAATAGACAGGACTTAAAATCAAACTGTAATTTGGGATGTGCATTCTCTAGAACCCCACTGCACCCAAGAAAGCTTGTGTTCTTTCTTATTAGTTGGTGGAGACATTGCTGTTATCTTGCTGATCACATCTGTGGGGATCTGGCGACGTCCATCTTGCCATTTTATTCCGCAAAATTTAATCTCCTGTGCAGGTCCCCTGACCTTACTCCATTTTATGGCAAAACTGGCTTTTACAGAATTTGGATTATTTCCCTCCCTTTCTCAAAAACTTCTTCTGTATCACCCCACACGATAATGTCATCAATGTATTGCAGGTGTTCTGGAGCTTGCCCCTGTTCCAGTGCAGTCTGGATCAGTCCATGGCAGATGGTAGGGCTGTGTTTCTACCCCTGGGGCAGTCGGTTCCAAGTGTATTGGATGCCCCTCCAAGTAAAAGTGAACTGTGGCCTGCACTCTGCTGCCAAAGGGATTGAGAAAAATGCATTGGCAATATCAAGTGTGGCATCCCACTTGGCTACTTTTGACTCCAGTTCATATTGAAGTTCTAGCATGTCCAGTATGGTAGCACTCAATGGTGATGTGACTTCATTCAGGCCACAATAGTCTACTGTTAGTCTCCACTCTCCGTTAGACTTTCGCACTGGCCATATGGGGCTATTAAAGGGTGAGCAGGTCCTACTGATCACTCCTTGGCTCTCTGATCTATGGATCAGCTCATGGATGGGAATCAGGAAGTCTCGGGTCGTGCGATATTGCCACTGGTGCACTGTTGTGGTCACGATTGGCACTTGTTCTTCTGCCTTCAGCAACCCCACAACAGAAGGATCCTCTGCGAGACCAGAAAAGCTGGACAGCTGCTCAATTTCCTCAGTCTCCAAAGCAGCAATACCAAAAGCCCATTGGTACCCTTTTGGGTCTTTGAAGTACACTCTCCTGAGGTAGTCCATGCTGAGGATGCATGGAGCCTCTGGATCAGTCACAATGGGGTGCTTTTGCAACTTCCTCCCAGTCAGGCTGATTTCAGCCTCCAGTACAGTCAACTCTTGGGATCCTCCTGTCACTCCAGAAATATAGATGGGTTCCACCCCTTGACAGCTTGATGGCATCAGGGTACACTGTGCACTGGTATCTACTAGTGCCTTATACTTCTGTTCAATTGATGTGCCAGGACATCTGATCCATACAGTCCAGTAAATCCGATTGTCCCCTACCTCCATCTGGCTGGAGGCAGGGCCCTTCTAATAGTGATCACAACATTGGTCGCTTATGTTTTGTAGAAAGGAATATGTCTTTATCACAGGAGCTGGAGTAAAATCAGCTCTTCCACTCCATCTGGGAACCTCCTCACCAGAGATTGAAGCCACAGCTTTCATGGGATGATCATCTTTGACCTTTGTTCTCCTCTTCAATTCACCCACACGTTCCTCCAGAGCTGAGGTAGGTTTTCCATCCCACTATTTCATGTCTTTTCTGTGATCTCGCATGTAAAACCATAGGGTTGCCATTGGCGTATACCTCCTATATCTTCTCTCTTGAGCAGTAGGACACCTCTTGTTAATAGCTCAGACATGGGTTGGTACACATGGGGAGCTGGATAGATTGGGTAGATCGTCTCTCAATTGTTTGAACTCCTGGGACAGTTTTTCCACAGCTGAAATTATGGAAGGGGTGAGATTGTCTTCGAACTCTGAGTTGATGAATCAGCTCATCCACTGTTGGTGGTACTTCGTCATGCCAAGTCATTGCTACCAATGAGTGGGCATATGATGATGGTGCACTCCGTGTGAGTTTCTGCCACATGGGTCATATACTTAATCTGGATCTATGTGTGCATTCCCGGCATATGGCCTGCAATAGATCATCTCTACAATGGCTGATTCCCTCAGAGACTGGATGCCTTTCTCTAGTGTGGTCCATTTGGCTGAACGACTCATAACATCGTCCTTGTAGAGAAACCTTTCCTTCACAGCTGCCAAAAGCCGCCTCCAAAGGTTGAGGGACTGTTTCTCTTTTGCAATTACTCTGTCAATTCCCCCTTCCACAGCAAGTGATCCCAACTGCTTGACTTCTCTATATTCTAATTCTTGACCATCGGCCCCATTGTCCCAGCATTGGAGCAACCAGGTGATGATGTGCACCACTGGCTGACAGATAAAATCTTTTCATGTATTCCGTAGCTCGGTTGAGGTCCTGGGTCAAGAAGTCACCTCTTCTTCTTCCTCTGGTCTACATAACAATAACTTTTGTTCAGATGCTGTCCCATGTAGTAAGTGCATTGTTTCTTCATCTTTCTTCACTGTACGAGTTGCTTTTTGTGCCTCTTTGTCGTGGTTTAAACCAAGTCCCCCAACTCCCGGAGAGTTAGGAAGGAGAATCCAAAGAATGTAGCCACCACGGGTTGAGATAAGAACGGTTTAATTGCTAAGGCACAACACAAATTACTGCCACCATTACTACTACAAATAATAATGATACAGCAAACAACAAACGAAAAGAATACAACACCCCACCAGCCACCGACCCATAACTCACTCCACCCTGCCCAGCCGAGCACCATGTGCTCCCTCCTCCATTTTCCTCCAGAGCTCCACCCCTCCAGCTCTCTTTCTCTCCCAGTTGCATCCTGGGCATCACGTGCTATGGTATGGAATACCTCATTGGTCAGCCTGGGTCAGGTGTCCCGTCTCTCCTTCCTCCCGGCCTCCCCTCCTCCACCTGGCTGGAGCATGTGCTCAGAAAAAAACCTTGAACAAAAACACCCTCAAAACATACTTGCTATCAGCAACTGTTCCCAGCCCATAACTCAAAACACAGCACTGCACCAGCTACAAGAAGGAGAAAAATGACTGCTACGGCTGAACCCATGACACTCTTGTTTGCTTTTCCCCTTGAATACAGTGGCAACTGATACTGGCACAAATTGGTCCTTTGGTTTAGCTGCAGTGATTATTACTGTGGTTGGAGTGGCTACAGTATCTGCCATTAGGCTTGGAGTGGCTGCAGTATCTGTTGTCAGGGTTTGTGCAGCTGCTGTGCTTGGGGGTTGAGTAGCACAAGCAGCTGCGTTGTCTGTTACTGTCAGGGTTTTAGTAGCTGCTGTACTTGTCACTGGTGTTGGTGTAGATGCTGTACTTGTAGTTGGAGTAGCTGCACTGTCTGTTGCTTTGCCATCAGATCCAGAGACTTCTTTTTCCCTTTGAAGGTGCTGGATAGTGTTAAACAGGGCTCTGTAAGAGTAGGCCAAGCCCCAGCACTTTGCCAGGATTTGTCCCTCTCTGGTATGACCAGGATGACAACACACCTCATTTAAGTGTTTTAGTAGTTTTTCTGGATTTTGCACTTGTCAGTGGTGAAGTTCCAAAGCACTAGAGGGGCCCACTGGCCTAGATACTAGCCCATACTATCCCACACACCCTGCCACTCATGACTGTCCAGCCTCAGGGAAAATCTCTTGGTCCTCCAATATCATCGTGTAACCCGACTCCACTTAACTTTCGAGATCAGACAAAATGGTTGTGAGAAAAACACACTCTGTATGTGTGCCAACATGGTGACACCCATCACAATCAGCAGGCAGGTCTCAAGGGTATCCAAAGGCCATTCAAAACCCTTAGAACTCTCAAATGATGCTGTAAATAGTCTGGTGGGGGGGCTGGGAACGTAAGGGAATGTCTCTTTCATAGGTTCAACAACCGAGGAGGGGAAAAAAGATGTGTAATTGCCAAACAATTCCATTATATACCTCCCAAAGTATAGATGTAATGACCACAGTGGGAATGCAAGCCAGATCAGTTTCATAAACAATGAGTCTACTGTATTACAAGTCATTACCATAAAGTGCAGCGAAACAAGAGCCTTAGCCCAATCCCCCCAACTGATAAACACTAAAACAGCAAATACTGGCTGTAAGGTATGACATGCTGAAACTCTGAGATCAAGAGCAACAACTTTGAGAGCCAATAAATTAGCATTGTGATGAGTGACTATTAATCCAAAACAATAAATGCTTATCACAAATATGATTAGATACACTCTGGTCAGATCTGTCGTTATCTCAACCCTTCAAGCCCCACGTTGGGTGCCACAAAGAGCTGTTGTGGTTTAAGCCCAGACTATAACTCAGAACCACGCAGCCGCTTGCTTACTCCCCCCCTTCCTCCCCCCACTCCCAGAGGGATGGGGAGGAGAATCGAAAGAATGCAACTTCCATGGGTTGAGATAAAAACAGTCCAGTAACTAAGGTACAACAGAAACCACTGCTGCTACCACAAATACTAATAAAGATAAGGGGAAAACCAAGGGGAGATAATACGATTTCTCACCACCCACCAACCGATACCCAGCCCAACCTAAGCAACGATCTGGGCCTTATGTGTGACTCCCCACAGTTTCATAGAATCATAGAATCATAGAATAGTTAGGGTTGGAAAGGACCTTAAGATCATGTAGTTCCAACCCCCTGCCATGGGCAGGGACACCTCCCACTAAACCATGCCACCCAAGGCTCTGTCCAACCTGACCTTGAACACCAGCAGGGACAGAGCATTCACAACCTCCCTGGGCAACCCATAACAGCATCTCACCACCCTTACAGTAAAGAATGTCTTCCTTATATCCAGTCTAAACTTCCCCTGTTTAAGTTTTAACCTGTTAACCCTTCTTGTATCACTACAGTCCCTAATGAAGAGTCCCTCACCAGCATTCCTGTAGGCTCCCTTCAGATACTGGAAGGCTGCTATGAGGGCTCCACGCAGCCTTCTCTTCTCCATGCTCAACAGCCCCAACTTTCTCAGCCTGTCTTCATAGGGGAGGTGCTCCAGTCCCCTGATCATCATTGTGGCCCTCCTCTGAACTTGTTCCAACAGTTCCATGTCCTTTTTATGTTGAGGACACCAGAAATGACAGACTCAGAAAGTCCTTGGTCAGAGTAAACATGACTTAGCAACAACTAAAAGCATCTGTGTTATCAGTGTTGTTCCCAGGCTGAAAATCAAAAACATAGCACTGCACCAGCTACCAAGAAGGAGACTGCTACTGCGGAACCCAGAACACCAACCCACCACACTTGCCCCCAAGCTTTGCACTGGCCTGTGGACCCCCACATGAGTGCCTGGGTGCCCCTTGGAGTGTGGGAAATCAGGATCTGCATGCAGTACCATGCACTTATGTACTGTCCCAGGGTGCTGCAGCACCCCAGGCACATCCTTGCATCATTATGGGACACTTCCCTATGCCCCCCAGCTTCTCTTCAGCCATTAACCCTGCTAAACCCCTCAGTCCCAATCCAAGGCTAGAACCACTCCGCTAAGCAACCGGTGAGGATTAACACACTCATGCATGCTCACCGGGGCACAAGGGCTGGTGGCAGAGTGCCACCCATGTGATGCTCAGCTGATCTCTGCAGCCTCAAACACCTCCCAACAAACTCATGATCCCACTGGGATTTGCTGGGGAAACACAAGGCAGCTTGAAGCCAGCAGCTCACTGGAAACTGTGTGGGGAGCTCACGTTTCACCCTCCTTCCTGGGCCTGGCTTGCTAATGTGAGCTCTGCCACTGCCCCAGCCAGGCTCCAAACCAGTTTTGCCACTCCTGTCCAGTAATAGGCATCTCTGCCCTGGCTGGGGCCTGAACAGCTCCGCTCACCTGCCTTGCCCCGACTGAGGTGGCATTCATCTATCCAGGCATCCAAGGGACAACTGCCAGCTAGGGAAACTGAGGCACGCAATGGCAGAGAGCTGTCTGGGCATGAGCATCCCCCTGTATGTGGGACCATGCTGTATCCCTCTGGCATGCTGTCACCAGCATGGTGTTGGTGCCACTGACCTCTGTGGGTGCCACTGTCCCTGCAGTGGTTGGGGACATGGCGCCACCCTATGGCAAGGTGGGGCTTCCCCCCAGCACTCATGCCCTCCTACCCCTCTTCAGCTGTTTCCCCCAGCAGATCCATGCAGAAAAACAGGTCAAGTCCAGAGCCTGGCAGCAGCCCAGGGTCACACCAGCAGTTGCCTCACAAGGGCAGGGAGATGAATCCTGAAATGGGGCAGGCTGCTCCTTGACTGCCCCCACCACTATGGGGGGTGCAGGGAGAGGGGCTGGCACTCCCCACACACACATTCTTGCACTTAGGCACCACTTGCTGCCTTCACTCCTGCAGGCTGGCAGCCGCTGCCTGTACATCTGCCGCCAAGCCAAGGCAGGATGCTGCGGGGAGCCTGGGTCCCCCACTGAGGCCACAGGAGAGGTTGGGGACCTGGGACCAAGCAATGTGCCACCATGTACTTGTCCCCTTCCCTGTCCCTCCTATGGCATGTGCCCAGGCACAGTGGCACCAGGAGTGTCTGGCATTCCCAGTGCCTGCTGGTTGCCTGCCCACCAGAGCAGGCAAGTCCCTGCCTGGCAGGAGGAAGAGAAGGGGATGGCAGGGCCATCACTGTGTCCCCCTCAGCCTTCCCCATGCCATTCTGCATCCTGCCATCCCTTCCTGTGGTGCTGTGAATGGCACCAGCTATGGGGTTGGCATCACTGGCAGTGCAGAATCCCAAGCTCCTGGCTGCTGGGGGTGTGTCCCTGCTCGTTGGTACCCCACCACTCCTCAGCCCCCCACATGGCAGGCTCAATGGCACAATGAGTGCCCTCCTACCCGCAGGGATCCATTGCCGGCATGTACATGTGTCCCCCGAGTGCTGCCATGCTCCCCCAGCTGTCGCATGCATTAAAAAATCATAATCAATGTGGAAAAAAAAAAAACAAAACACAACACAGCATGAAAAAATCCAGGTGGCTAAAGCAAACCCAGCAATAAAGGACCTGGGGTCCTCTCAAAGCTGACTGTGCAATTAAGCAGTTTTGTGCTGTATACCAATAATCACCTAATAGTGCTATTAATGACAGTTCAACCTGCTTGGAAATGAAAGGACAATCTTCCATAACAGGGTGCCAGCTGTTTGTTACAGATGTCAAACACCTTTAAAGCATTATTATTAAAAGAAGGGGGGAAGGAGGAAGCTTGGCAATGCAAAAGTGCAGCCACCTTCCCCCCCAAAAGCCCCTTGAGGGGGTGGGTTGGGGTTCCAGTGACCATCTGTCGGGGGGGTGTTGCAGTTGGAGAACATCTTTATCATCAACATTAGGTGCAATAAATACCCCATGTTGGCTCACAGCAAGAGGCATCTGTGTTTAATTAAGCACAGGGAAATAAAGTTAATAACAAAATGGGGGGGGTCATATACACCCCACTGCTAGGCTTGGGGCAGGGCTGGGTCCCCCTCAGCATGACATGGTGCCTTGCCAAGGAGGAGTGTCCCTGGCAGGTGCCATGTGCTGGTGCCAAGGAAAGGGAAAGGGGGGCACACAAGGAAGTACCTGCTCCCCCCTTTCCACTGAACAAAACCCGGTGTGGGTTTGGAGGTGAGTGATGTAACAGCACCCCAGGGACCCTCAAGTGCGAGATGGGGGATGCTGGGGGATGACTGCAGAATGGGAGGGAGGTGGCAGTGGTACCCTGCTTTCATTACGGGCCAAACTTCTGCTAGAGTAATTACACCTCTCCTACTTTGCCCCAGAGCAGGGGTCCTGGGGGTCAGCCGCATGCCCACCTGCCACAGGGTGATGCCAGTGCTGGTGTTATACACTCACCATGCAGCCACCCAGCTTTATACCCTGTCCTATATAGCTATAGGCAAATCTGCCCTTAAAACCATCAGAAACTGGGCTTAGCTCAGGAATAAAGAGATGGGATGAGAGGGTGTCCTGGGCTCAGCAGTAGCAGTCATTTTTCTCTTTCTTAGAAGCTGGTGCAGTGCTGTGGTTTTGGCTTTCGGCCTGGGAACAGCACTGATAACACCGATGCTTTTAGTCGTTGCTAAGTCATGTTTACTCTGACCAAGGACTTTCTGAGTCTCATGATCTGCCAGGGAGGAGGGGAAGCCAGGAGGAAGCAGAAATAGGGCACCTGACCCAAACTGACCCAGGCTGGCCAGGGAAGTATTCCATAAAACAGCACGTCATGCCCAGGATGTGAACTGGGGGCAGTTACCTGGAAGGCTTAGATCACTGCTCGGTTGGGCTGGGTATTGGTCAGCAGGTGGTGAGCGGTTGTATTCTCTTCCCTTGTTATTTCCCTTATCATTATTATTTATTGGTGGTAGCAGTAGTGGTTTTGTGTTATACCTTAGTTACTGGACTGTCCTTATCTCAACCCGTGGGAGTTACATTCTTTTGATTTTCCTCCCCATCCTTCCAGGAGCGGGGGAGGAGGAAGGGGGGCGGGAGTGAGAGAGCTGGCCGTGTGGTTTTGGGATATGACTGGGCTTAAACCACTACAGGGGGGAAGGAAAAAGGAAGAAAAAAAGGGGTGTCTGTTAATAATTCACCCCTCTCCAAGCTGTGTGGCTTCTGACATCCTGGGTACCAGCAGGGCCCTGGCACGAGCAGGATGGCTACAGGCAGGCATTGAATTTTGGGGGTGCCCACCCACCTGCTTAGAGATGGGGGGCTCCAATTGAGTCCCCTCCCCGAGTCAGGACTCCTAGCTCTGGCCCCTTGGCACTCACAGACAGGGCTGGCACAGGCCCCCACTCACCAGACAGGCCCCAGTGTGGAAAAACCATCTAGGAAACACCAGCCTGAGCCCCTATCCCAGTATGATGTGCCCAGACCCCCTGCCGGCATGCAGCCCTCACCTGCCATCCCCTTCTGGCTCCCCACTTACCTCCCCTCATCAAACCATCACAGAGAAGCTGGAAAGTGGGTGACATGGTTGCCGTGGTGATCAAATTCAGGACTGGCCAGAGGAGGAGTAGGATGGTGAGATGGGAAAGGAAGGAAAAGCAGAGCTTCCCAGCACTTCAACACTCCGGACCCCCCTGGCAGCACACGGCCGCTCCTCAGCACCCCACAAGCATCACCCTCCACCACACACCCGGCGAGGATGAGGAAGAGCAACCCCCAACCCTAGCGCCCAGCCAATGGGGGGCTGCCAAGGGGGGTGCTCAGCCCCCAGCACCCCAAACACAGCCCGGGGGTGCCCATCCCTGCCCAGCAGTGCCGAAAGTGGACAGTGATTCACAGCTGTGCCCATGGCACCCAATGAGCAGATGCTTATGCAGCATCACCAGCTCCTCCATCTGTTTTAATCCAGGGGCTAAATATTACTGTCCACGGCATAAAAATAGGAGCCATTTGGGAAGCTCCTGAGCCAGCAGCAGCTGCTGCCAGAGCCACCCTCCCAGCACAATGAAGCAGCCAGGGCCCTGTCCCACCCCACTGGTGATGCACCAGGGAGCCCCAGGGTAGCTGGGAGCTGATGCTGAACTGGGGACACCAACAGGGAGAGAAGTGACCACAAAAGGCTGTGTGCATTTGAGTGCCACCCACATACCAGCTGGAGCTGCCAGCCAGGCTCCCCAAGGATGCTCTGTGTCCCCAAGGAGAGCCACTGTCCCCAAAGGATGCTGCTGTCCCCAGGGACACTGGCACTGGATATAGGATGACAACTGCACCCATGTATCTCAAGCCAACCTCAGTATGGTTTCCATACGCACCGATGGGGAATGGGGTCCCCTCCCTGGCTCCCCATTCTCAGTGATCATAGAATCATAGAATAGTTAGGGTTGGAAAGGACCTTAAGATCATCTAGTTCCAACCCCCCTGCCATGGACAAGGACACCTCACACTAAACCATATCACCCAAGGCTCTGTCTAACCTGACCTTGAACACCAGCAGGGACAGAGCATTCACAACCTCCCTGGACAACCCATTCCAGTGCCTCACCACCCTTACAGTAAAGAATTTCTTCCTTAAATCCAATCTAAACCTCTGCTGTTTAAGTTTTAACCTGTTAAACCTTCCATCACTACGGTCTCTAATGAAGAGTCCCTCCCCAGAATCATAGAATCATAGAATCATAGAATCATAGAATAGTTAGGGTTGGAAAGGACCTTAAGATCATCTAGTTCCAACCCCCCTGCCATGAGCAGGGACACCTCACACTAAACCATATCACCCAAGGCTTCATCCAACCTGGCCTTGAACACCAGCAGGGACAGAGCATTCACAACCTCCGATACTGGAAGGCTGCTATGAGGTCTCCACGCAGCCTTCTCTTCTCCATGCTCAACAGCCCCAACTTTCTCAGCCTGTCTTCATAGGGGAGGTGCTCCAGTCCCCTGATGATCCTCGTGGCCCACCTCTGGACTTGTTCTAACAGTTCCATGTCCTTTTTATGTTGAGGACACCAGAACTGCACACAGTACTCCAAGTGAGGTCTCACGAGAGCAGAGTAGAGGGGCAGGATCACCTCCTTCGACCTGCTGGTCATGTCTCTTTTGATGCAACCCAGGATATGGTTGGCTTTCTGGGCTGTGAGAGGACACTGAAGCCAGCTCATGCTCATTTTCTCATCAACCAACACCCCCAAGTCCTTCTCTGTAGGGCTACTCTGAATCTCTTCTCCACCCAGCCTATAGCTGTGCCTGAGATTTCTCTGACCCAGGTGTAAGACCTTGCACTTGGCATGGTTAAACTTCATGAGATTGGCATCAGCCCACCTCACAAGTGTGTCAAGGTCCCTCTGGATGGCATTCCTTCCCTCCAGCATATCAGCCGAATCACACAGCTTGGTGTCACTGGCAAACTTGCTGAGGGCGCACTCAATCCCACTGTCCATGTCACCGACAAAGATGTTGAACAAGACTGGTCCCAAAACCAATCCCTGAGGGACTTCACTCATTACTGGTCTCCAGCTGGACATTGAGCCATTGACCACAACTGTTTGCATGCAGCCATCCAGCCAGTTCTTTACCCACCAAGTGGTCCACCTATCAAATTGATGTCTCTCCAATTTAGAGACAAGGATGTCATGTGGGACAGTGTTGAATGCTTTGCACAAGTCCAGGTAGATGATGTCAGCTGCTCTACCCCTGTCCATCAGTTCCATAGCCCCATCATAAGGGCCACAAAATTGGTCAGGCAGGATTTCTCCTTAGTGAAGCCATGCAGGCTGTCACCAAGCACCTTGTGGTTTTTCATGTGCCCTAGCATGCCTTCCAGGAGAATCTGCTTCAAGATTTTGCCAGGCACAGAGGTGAGACTGACTGGTCTGTAATTCCCCGGGTCATCCATTTTCTCCTTCTTGAAAGTGGGGGGTTTATTTCCCTTTTTCCAGTCATCGGGATCTTCACCTGACTGCCATGATTTTTCAAATATGATGGCCAGTGGCTTAGCAACTTCATTTGCCATCTCCTTCAGGACCTGTGGATGGATTTCATCAGGTCCCATGGACTTGTGCATTTTCAGTTTCTTAAGATGGTCTCGAACCAGATCCTCTCCTACAGTGGGCCCAAAGTCTTCATTCTCACAGTTCCTGTGTCTCCTTTGGGTGGTGTCTGACTTGGGTGGTGTGGTCAGAGCATTTGCCAGTGAAGACTGAGGCAAAGAAGTCATTAAGAACCTCAGCCTTCTCCAAATCCAGGGTAGTCAGGTCTCCGGATAGCTTCCAGAGAGGGCCCACATTTTCTCTAGTCTGTCTTTATTCCCAGTGTACCTATAGAATCCATTCCTGTTACCTTTCATATCCCTAGCCAAGTTTAATTCTAACTGGGCCTTAGCTTTCCTAACCTGGTCCCTAGCTTCCTGGACAACATCCCTGTATTCTTCCCAGGCCGCCTGTCCTTGCTTCCACCTTTTATAAGCCTCTTTTTTTTTCCCTTGAAGTTTCCTCAGCAGCTCCTTATCCATCTATGGAGGTCTCCTGGCCCTCCTGCTCCACTTCCTTCTAGTTGAGATGCAACACTCCTGAGCTTGTAGTAGGTGAACCTTGAATAACAACCAATGGTCTTGGTCCTCCCTGCCCTCTAGGGCTGTATCTCATGGAACCTTACTAAGCAGGTTCCTGAAGAGGCCGAAGTCTGCTCTCTTGACGCCTGAGCCTGGATCACCATCATGCCCAGTGTCCCCTTGCAGCTGGCTGAGCTGTTTTGCCTAACTCCAGACCCCATGACCATTGGGTAGAGGGGACAGACCAGAAGCACTGGTGACCAAAGGGATACAGGGGACAGGAGCACTGGTGACAAGAGGGTAGAGGGGAAAGAAGCATTGGTGACCAGAAGGATACAAGGAACAGGAGCACTGGTGATGCAGGGAACATCGAGGAGCCGGCTGGATCCCATGCCAGCCAAGCCAGGAGAGCAAGCCACTGAGTAGAGGAGTGTGTGACATGGGCCATGGCCAGGTAGTCCCTGAGGCAGTGACAGTCCCCAGCAGGACCAGAGCTGCTGAGTCACTGCCACCAAGCCTTCAGCAGGGGGAAGGTTCACATCTCCATCTGCTCCCACCTGACCCAGGCCACCAGCATCTCTCAACACTCCGGCAGCTACCGCAGGAGATTTCTCCACTTGCCAGCACCTCAAGCATAATTTCCCCTAATTGTTTTAAATCTCACAGCCTGACACTTCCATGTTCCTCTCTGTCTTGCTTTTTCTCCTCGTATTTTATTTCACCTCTGAGGTAGCTGGAAAGCAAAGAGCCAGATGGAGCAGGGTTTTCCAGGGCATAGGAATTAGAGCATTAGCAACAAAGCCAGAAGTTTCATGCAACAGAAGTTGCCACCAGGAACCCCCCGCTCAACCGGAGAGTGTTAAATATGGAATTTAAGAGGGAAAAAAAAACAGTCCCAACCCACCTCCCTGCACCTACATCAAGGCTGGGCAGGCATTGCCCAAAGTTGCTGCAGGCAGCTGGGGACCAGCAAGGAGGGGAAGGCAAACAGGCACCCTGAGTGTGCCCTGAGCACACACCCCAGTCACCCTCACCACTGATGCTCTCAAAACACCCCAAACCCCCCCTCTCTGGGAGGGTCCCACTCCCTCAGGGGCCAATACTGCTGGCTGGGGTGGCACAGCAAACTTTGGTGCCCCAAGTGTCCATGCCCCAGCAGCAGTGGGGCTGTGAGCGGGGTCCCCCACCCCAAAACACAGCACACCTGGTATTTGTCCCCATCCCTCCTCAGCCAAAACCATTCCCCAGCTCCTTTTGGAGGGGGAAAAAACCCAGGGTGAGGGAGTGACAGCAGGAGAAGAGGGGGGATCCAAGCATCCCAAAACACTGTAGAGCCTTGCCAGGGCTGCCTGTCCCCCACCCCCCCCCCCCCCTTTAAAGCTCACCAGACACTAAAACCCCTATTAGGTGTTGATAGAAAGTAACTTCACCCCCAAATCCCCTTCAGCTGCCACTGGCTGGGAGGCACAAAGGGGTGTCCCCATCTTTGGGGGGACCCCATAGGGAGACCCAGAGGGTGAGAAGGGCTGGGAAGGGCTGGCGGCAGCATCACTCAGTACCTTACCTGGTAAGTAACAGAGAGGTAGTTTCAACACAAACATGATTTATGTTACAGTTCCATTGAAGCCAGGAAAAAATAAAATTAAAAAAAAAACAAACAACCCCCCCCAAAAAAAACAGAAAAACCCAAAATACCCACACCCAAACAAAAACAAACCCCAAGGTGAAGAGGATGTATCAGGAAGCAAAGAAAAAAATTTAAAAATAATCCCAAAATTAGCACCAAGCCACACAGAGGGGGTTGGAAAAATAAACCAGAGGCGAAAAAATACGGTGGAGCAGGGAGGGTGGGAAGAGGAGAAGGAGGAGCAGGGGGGGAATCAAGTGTGTGGGACGAGGAGGAAAAACAAAAATTGAAATAACAGCAAACACGGAGGGGTGGTGGTGGTGGCTTTCACCTGCGAGGCCAGGGAAGGAGCCTGGCTGCCATGGCATGACACCTTCTTGGGGCTACTCCTGCCACTTGAGCCCCAAACTGCAGGCACACAAAAAGCCAGTGAGGAAGATGTGAAATACGAATTCACTCCTCTAAACAAGATAACAATGTTTTATTGAGGGACAAAGTCAATAAAGCAAAAGCAAACAGCACTGGGTGCATGACCATAGCCAGAGGCGCAAGTGATTAGTATTTGTTACAGGTTTATATACTTTCACTATTGCATTAGTCACATACATATTCATAATTCCTGAGTATAGGCAGGGAACATTATAACTAAGTCCAGGAACTTATTATCAGAAGTCTCCTCCTCTTGGCGTCTGCGCACTGCACTCCAGTGATTGTGGGCAGGGGTCTTGAGGATGAAGTAAGCAGTCTTCCTCATGTGAGTAGGGGTCTTCAAGATGAGGTAAGCAGTCATCCTCACAGTGTACTTTTCACCTTTGGCACAGTTGGATGCCCCAATAATCACACAACTCCCTAAAACCAGCTATATCTGTAATTATTCTGATAACTAGCAAAGATTTAGAACAGTGTGACCTTCCTGCAAAATTTATTGCAGGACCGGTAGACAAGGAGTATCCCAAGCTAGCAGATGTTTGGAAGGCTCTGTCTCTAAACTGATAAGTAGAAGGATGGTGTGAAATAACTCATTCATATTTAGTGGGGTCACTAAATCTTGTTATCTCACCACAGACTTACAACACAAACACTGTTCTTTAAAGCTAGATACTTTAGAAGACTAGTGTGAAACAAGTAACTCATGTTTAGTGGGGCCACTAAATTCCACAGGCTAACAACATAAACATTGTTCTCTTTCGACAACCTAAGTTAAGCTAAAAGTACTTTAACTCTATATTTTACAGGCACTAGCTTTTATTCTATCAAGCATGCAACCCTCCCTTCTTCTTTTTACCTTTACAGATTCTTCTACTATGTGACTCCATTTTGCTCATCTTGTGTCTTTATTGAGCTTTGTTTTTTACTATAAACTTGTATAGTTATATCCACATAACCACACCTATGATTTGCGAAAGCCAATACATTTATGTGTTTATCACAAAGGGAAGAGGCAGTGGGACCCTCAGTGTAGGGGGAATGTATCCCCCTAAGTTGGACAGTGCAATGGGGTTCCCTGCCCACCCTGGAGAAGGGTGCTGGTAGTATGACCACGCAAGCTGGTGTTTGTCCGTCCATCCCAAGGCGAACAGAAAGCTCGAGCTCCCCAGGGCTGCGCCAAGGCGGATGAGTGAGAGGTGGCAGACTTACCCCTCAATCAATTTTCATGTAATAACTATTGTCGGTAAATTGGAAATCTGGCTACTTGACAGCAGATTTGTCTCCCCTAATGAAGGGGAGCAGGCAGCAGTGGCAAGCAGCTCCTTGCACCAGCACCCTCATCCCCGCAGCACGCCACTCCTCTTTCCATGGGATTCAGCCTTCATCCCCAGTATTTTCAGGGCAGTGAGTACCGAGGTGCTGCGCCAGCCAGAGATGGGAGAGCAGGAGAAGCCGCATTCCCCCTGAAACCCCGCTCCTCCTCCTCGCCTACAGGCAGAATCATCTTTATTTTCCCTTCTTCCCTCCCTCTCCCCCCCACCCCCCATCCAGTCTTTTCTGAGATGCTGTTTTCAAACAGCTGCCGGGGGGGGGGGGGGGGGGGGGGGGAGAGAGAGGAGGGAAGGGGAATATAAAATAGTAATAAAATAAAAATAGTAAAAAATCAAGCCCCCCAGTCACTTCAGAAGCAAAATTAGGAAATAATAAATAACCCAACTTTCCTGCCGGCTGGGAGCTGCTGCTGCTTCACAAAAGGCAGACAGCTTGACCCAGCATGGGGGACACCCCCTTGCACACCCGCAAATCCCCCCTGCCCAGTCCTGCTCCACCAGCAGGGGCTGTAATCAATCTCCTGATGGGATCTCCCCCATTCCTTCTCCGCTGATGCATTAGTAAATCCAGGAAGACATGCTTGCGGGCAAATAAATGCTATTACGGGAAGAGCGAAGGAGACTGGAGATCCTGGCTGCACCATAGTAACAAGGGCCCAGCTTAATTTGCTTTAAGCAAACGATCAGCCAAGGCAGGATGGAAAAAGAACGGGCGGGGAGCATTGCTCACTCCAGGCACACATGGGTGTGCTTGCATAGCTGCCCACTTATGGGTGCATGCATGTCAGAGTGCATGTGTATTGCCCCCCTCCCTCTGCGTGTGTATGAGTGTCCCCCATCTCTGTCGCTCTTTTCCCAAACTGCCATCTGCTTTTAACACCAAAGTTCACAAAGGTGACGTGATATCTCAGCCCTGCAAAAGAAGTCACATCCTGTAGGATAATGACCAGCCCTTCAAACAGCTTAAAGATACAGCCCATTCCCAGGCCCCCACTGCCTGCCCCTGCCTGCTCCTCATCGTGGGGCCAGGGGTCCTGGTGTTAGCGTAAGAATACACACATAACCACCGGAATGGTTATATGAGGTGCTTTATTGCAGCGCTGGGAAACCAGGGACACTCGCCCAAATATGCCTTCCCCTTTGTCACATCGTGTTCACAATTTATACATTAAAAGTTTCACAGTTAATGCATATTCAAGATAGGTTGTTACATCACTAATACATATGCATCAGGGATTGCCTCATCAGTCCATTACGGCATCAGCCTCTTCTGCGCTTGCACAGCCCCCTCTGGTGGTCGTCCTGATGAAGTAAGGAGTCTTCCTCAGATGAAGTAAGGAGTCTTCCTCAGATGAAGTAAGGAGTCTTCCTCGCATTGTACTTTTCACCTTTGGCACAGTTGGATGCCCCAATAATCACACAACTCGCTAAAACCAGCTATATCTGTAATTATTCTAATAACTAGCAAAGATTTAGAACAGTGTGACCTTCCTGCAAAATTTATTGCAGGACCGGCAGACAAGGAGTATCCCAAGCTAGCAGATGTTTGGAAGGCTCTGTCTCTAAACTAACTGACAAGTAGAAGGATGGTGTGAAATAACTCATTCATATTTAGTGGGGTCACTAAATCTTGTTATCTCACATTTAATGGGGCCACTAAATTCCACAGGCTAACAACATAAACATTGTTCTCTTTCTACAACCTAAGTTAAGCTAAAAAGTACTTTAACTCTACGTTTTACAGGCACTAGCTTTTCTTCTATCAAGCATGCAACCCCCCCTCCCCCCTTTCTTAAAGGGATCATCACGAGACCGAATTTTTAACATAAAATTTCACCCTTTTTTAACATTTCCCCGCTTTGAAAATACTTCATTTCAGCAAGTATTTTCACTCCTTTAAATTTAAGTAGCTGTCTCCTGATGGGTAGGTGGGGGTGTTGGGTATTTTGGATACTCCTTCCTTACTGCTCCTATAATTTGATGAGTCCATGCCTTGCTACGGGCTATTTCCCTTCGGATACAGAGATACATCAGATATATCATTAAAAACACAATATCATGATTATAGTTTGTACGAGGGAACGAACCCATCCAGTAAGATGAAGGCCCAAACTGTCAAATAGTGCTCCAACCCAATTTTGTTTTGAATTATTCACTTTCTCACATTCTCATACCTTTTCCTGTCTGTCTATCCTAATTTCTTTATTATAAACACACTTTCCCCATTCACCTCTTATGGAAGTAAATTCAGGATTTCGGTATCTTCCACATACTGACTTTAATACCAAAACTGCAGGGTCTCCAAAAACACCTTCTTCCTGATATTTTGTCATCGTTACGTTTTTCGTTATCTCTTTTTCCTGACAAGTAATTGTTCCATTAATTTCTGAAGGTGAAAACGTTATTACCCCCCATTCAATTGGTTCTCCAGCTGCCTTTGGTATGGGTAAACATGCCGTTATTTTACTTGTGTTTTTCATTTTTGCAAAATCCTTAATTAGACCTATCATTAAGTTTTCCTCAGGATTTTGGCGATATAATTGAACTGTCTGTGTCGGATCTACTGATCTTCTAGCTCTCTTTTCTATAACTTTGATCTCAGGAGAGGGAACAACCATCAATGGTGTCAGTGACCAGGCAGCAATCAAAGTTTTATAAACAAACCCAGACATCTTACTTACATTTCAATCTAAGCTTTGTGGGACTCAGTACCTGTGTTTCCCAGATCTTTGGGATCTTTTTCACTCATGTATAATGTATCCAGGAATCCACCCCTTCTACCTTTACTGCAGTGAATGTTAATAACAGTACTTGATAAGGTCCGTCCCACTGCTCTTTCAATGGTTCTTCATTCCAGTTTCAGATGTATACTTGATCTTGTGGTTGAATGTCATGCACTGGATTCTCCAAGGACAATGGTCTGTTCCACACCAGGGTGCTTCTCAATCTGGTTAAGGTTTTACCTAAAGATAGCACACAATTGTAAACATCCTGATTCCCTTTAATGTGGGTATTGGGATTGGGTTCTGGCGCCTCATATGGTTTTCCATAGAGGATCTCATAGGGGCTTACTAACATTCCACTTCTAGGTTTTACTCTGATTTGTAACAAGGCTATGGGCAGTGCTTGTGGCCATTTTATTTTGGCCTCCTGACATATTTTACTGATTTGTCTTTTTATTGTTTGATTCATCTTTTCCACCTGTCCACTAGATTGAGGTCTCCAGGGCGTATGTAAATTCCATGATATTCCTAACAATTTATTTATCTCCTGTACTATTATTGCAATAAAGTGTGGGCCTCTATCTGATGATATTCCCAAAGGGACTCCAAATCGTGGAATGATTTCTTTAAGTAACCACTTTACTGTCTCCTTTGCTTGATTGGTGAGACAGGGAAGGGCCTCTGGCCATCCAAAAAAAGCATCAACTCCTACCAATAGATATTTGTACCCTTGTGCCTTTGGTAGTTCCACAAAATCAATCTGCCAATAGTCTCCTGGTTCTACTCCTATCTTGATTCTTCCCATCTCAACTTGTCTCCTTACTACTGGGTTATTTCTCAAACAAATTTCACATTTTGAACCTACTGCTTTTGCCATGGTTAACATCTGTGTGGAAATTATTCCTCGTTTTAAATAAATTACCAATGCTTCTGCACCCCAGTGACATTTCTGATGTTCAGCCTGTAGAGTTTTCTGCATTATTGCTGGTGGCACTATTACTTGTCCAGTCGTTGTTGTATACCACCCTTCAGAATTCTTTTGAGCCTTTAAAAGTCCTGCTAATTTCTCATCTTCCTTTGAATAATTTGGATCTTGTGAGAGATAGGTATGGAGTGGGCTTACCTTGAGAGGTATCAGCGCCATCATATTCCATACTGTTGGGGGTCGAGCATGGGCGCTTTAACAGGCCTACAGCAAGCTGTGAGAAAGTGAACCTCTGACCCCAGGCTAAAAGAAGAAGCGTCAAGATCAGCAAAACAGGAACGCAATAACAAGATGCCAGAAGCATGATGTAACGCTAAGCTGAAGCGAAGGTGTGAAACCAATCAGGAGAGGCAAAGTGGAGCTTGTACCCCTCGTGGGCAAAGTGAAGCAGCCAATCAAGTAATGCGTGATCGCGTGTAAGACAGTATATTAAGAGCAGCCTTGTAATCAATAAACGGAGCATTTTGTGAATCTACATCGTATCGGTGTTTTCTCCCCTCCACCTGGCCGCGGCACCATACCTTCCAGGCTACCTGTTGAGCTGTTCAGTCTGCCAACGTATTTCCTTCACATATCTTTGAAGTTCCTCCTTGGTGCGTTTTGCAATGCATAATGGCCACCTGTTTAGGCTTTTGCACAGCAATTATTAATTCCAGAATCTCCTTTTGGTATTTTATATTAGTTCCTTGTGAAGACAACAACCCTCGTTCCTTCCATAATGCTCCATGTATATGTACTACACCAAACGCATACTTTGAATCTGTCCACACATTTACCTTTTTGTCATCACTTAGTTCCAGCACTCTTGTAAGAGCTATCAGCTCTGCCCATTGAGCTGATGTCCCAGAAAATAATGCTTTTTCTTCAATTACCTCTTGCTGTGTTGTTACAGCATACCCTGCATACTGTGTCCCATTTTCCATGAAGCTGCTTCTGTCTGTGAAAAATTCCCAATCAGATTGTTCAAGAGGTACATCTTTCAAATCTGTCCTGGTTGCATATGTATGCTCGATGACCTCTATGCAATTGTGTTCAAGAGCTCCCTCTTCTAGGTCCGTTCCTAGGAAAGCTGCTGGATTCAACGGGTTAGTGGTTTTTAAACTCACATCATCTTGTTCTGTCAAAATTGCTTGATATTTCATAATTCTGCTAGGGGATAACCAATACCCCCCTTTTTGTTCCAAAACAGTTGTTACCATATGCAGCACAAACACTTCAGTGTGTTTTCCCAGAGTCAGTTTTCTGGCCTCCTGTATCAGAACAATAGTTGCTGCTACTGCTCTTAAACATGAAGGCCATCCTACACTTACCGGATCCAACTGTTTTGAAAAATACCCTACTGGTCTTTTCCAGCTTCCGAGTTTCTGGGTTAGCACTCCCAGCACTAGTCTCTGCCTCTCATGGACAAATAACTGAAAGTTCTTTGTCAAATCTGGGAGTCCCAATGCCGGGGATTTCATTAATGCCTCCTTCAAATTCTTAAGGGCCTCTTTCTGTGGTTTATCCCAAACAAAAGCAGGTGATTTTTGGGCTTCATACAGGGGTTTAGCAATGAGTCCATAATCCATTATCCACAGCCTGCACCACCCTGCCATACCCAAAAACATTCTTAGCTCATGTAGGTTCCGTGGTTCTGGAATGGCACAAATTGCCTCTATGCAATTTATCCCCAGCTTTCTCTGCCCTTGCGAAATTTCACATCCTAAGTACAACACAGTTGTGCATGCAATTTGTGCCTTTTCCTTTGAGACCTTGTAGCCATTCAGGCCTAGCTGGTTCAAGATTTCAATAGTTACTTTTATGCACAATGACTCTTGTTCTGTTGCAATTAAGATGTCATCTACATATTGCAATAAGAGGTATTGTGATCTCGGTACCTGTACCTTTCCTTGAGTAGTCCATGTTTCCAGTTCTTTAACTAACTGGTTCCCAAAGAGAGTTGGGCTGTTTTTGAATCCCTGTGGGAGTCTGGTCCATGTCAATTGTGTCTTTCATCCATTCTGTGGGTTTTCCATTCAAATGCAAACAGTTTCCTGCTACTTTTATCAAGAGGAATGCAGAATAAGGCATCTTTTAAATCAATCACTGTAAACCATTTATACTTTTCCTTCACAGATGTTAACAACGTATAAGGGTTTGCTACCACTGGGTGGGTATCTTTTGTTATTTCATTTATGGCCCTCAGATTCTGCACTAATCTATACTCACCGTTTGGTTTCTTCACTGGAAAAATTGCCGTGTTGTATTCAGATTCACATTCTTCCAAAATTTGATATTTTAAAAATTTCTCAATTGTTTTTATAATCCCATATCTTGCTTCTAGCTTCAGGGGATATTGTTTGACCCTTACTGGCCTAGCTCCATCCTTTAGTTCCACTGTTATTGGCTGAGCAGTTTTTGATCTTCCCAGAATTTCTGTTTCCCAAACTGTCGGTATCACAGCCTGTTCTACTTCCTCTGGGATTCGAACAATGAGCTTATCTTTAAGAAACAAAATCTGTCCTATCTTTGATTCAGGAATCTGCATTGTTAATTCACCATTTTCAAAGATAATCATTGCATCCAATTTAGCTAATAAGTCTCGTCCTAAAAGGGAAATAGGGCATTCAGGCATATACAGAAATTCGTGTGTTAATTCTTTCCCTCCAAATCACAGGTCTAGGGGCTGCAAGAATGACCATATTTCCTCCTTCCCTGTGGCTCCTACAACTGCCGTAGTTTTCCTTCATAAACTTCCGTGTAAGTCATTTAAAACTGAATAGGTAGCCCCTGTGCCTACTAAAAATTTCACTTCTTTTTCTCCCAATTGTATTTTCACAAGGGGCTCCTCATTTCTTGCCCTGGCTAGTCAGCTTTGATTATCATATTCTCCCAGCACCATTGCCTTAGCTACATCCGAACCAGCAAGAGGGTTCCCTGGGGACATATATTGTCCTCCCCTCAATGGACACTCATTTTTCCAGTGTCCCTCCTGTTTGCAGTTTGCACACTGATTATATCCTAACCTTTCCATATTCACCCCTACCTTCGGATTATAGAATCCTCTTCCTCGTCCCAGTCCTCGTGTATTTCCTCTCCCCCTTCCACTAGGGTTAGAGAAACCTTGTTCTCTTCCCTGGATCAATGCCAATAAATTTTGTTGCTGCCTTCGGGAATTCTCCTTCTCCCTATTGTTATACACCTTCCAAGCCACTTCTAGTAATCTGTCCAAGTTTCACAGATCTGCTCCCTCTAATTTCTGCAGTTTTTTCCTAATGTCGTCTTGAGACTGCCCTAGAAAAATCAAAGCCAATTGTGCCTGTTCAGTTTCCACATCCAAATCTGTATATTTCCTTGCGGTTTCTTGAAGTCTTTCTAAAAAGATAGACGGTGATTCCGTCTTTTCCTGCCTCACGTTGTACAACTTTGACCAATTTATTGTTTTAGGCATGGCATTTTGCACCCCAACAATCACCCAATCTTGATACCTTCACAAATTCCTCATTCCCCCTGGTGTGTTATAATCCCACATCGGATCTTCCATAGGGAAGTTCTGATCTATGTTCCCCATAACCAATCCCTGTCTTAAATCCTCCCGAACACTTTCTCTTGCAGTTCGCAATACCATTTCTTTCTCTGTTGAATCCATGAGGGTGTCTAAAAGCACCTGTATATCATCCCAATCTGGATTTTGGGTTTTCATAATAATTTTCATTACACGAGCTACCTTGTCAGGATTCTCCCTATATGTCCCTGCTGATTGTTTCCAAATAACCAAATCTCCAGGGGAAAAAGGTATTTTACGTACACTGGCCTCTCTGTTCCAACTGCTCGTCTTAAAGGTGCAAGCACTGCACTGGGCGCCTGAGCCTGCACTTTTCCTGGCCCCTCTGTTCCAACTCCCTGTCTTAAAGGTGCAAGCACTGTGCTGGGCGCCTGAGCCTGTACTTTTCCTTCTCGTCCTCCCCTTTGACGAGTTTGGTGGAGGCAGGGGTGGCGGAGAGATCTGCCCTCTGGCTCCCCTTACATCCACAATTACTCTCACCCTCGAGATCACTGTCACTATCATCCTCCTCCCCCCTTTCTTCATTTATTACTGGCGGGGCTGATGGATCCACTGCCAAATCAAGATTTGGCAAGACACCCAATACACCTTTTCTCAGCAAAACATCCCTTAAACTGTTCATTTGCATTAGGTTTAACAACCACGATTCCACAGGTTTTTTGCCATTCCTAATTTTTTCTTAAGGTAAAGAAAAGATCTACATACGGTATTTCATCCCATTTTCCTTCCCTTTTACAAAACAACATTAATTGCAATATAGTATTATACTGTAGAGTTCCATTCTCAGGCCATTTTTCCTGATCTTCCAATTCATATTGTGTCCACCAAACATTACAATAATCAATCAACTTATTTTTCCGCATACTTTGCCCAAACCCCCCTTCCTTCTAATGGCTTAAAAGACAGCCTAGCGGAGATGATTCAGGAATCGACGGCATTTTGCGAGTACGAAGAAATTCCTAGGGAAACAAGTTCCTTTACAGCACAAAGAAATTCCTAAGGAAACAAGTTCCTTTACACCACTAAATTCCTAAGGAAACAAGTTCCTTTATACCACTAAATTCCTAAGGAAACAAGTTCCTTTATACCACTAAATTCAAACCAATGCTGTTCCTGCAGCATAAAACCAATACCAAATCACTTTTGCCGAACCTGCAGGGCTTTCACCACTGTCTAACAGGCAGCGCCTAGGCTTACCCCCCGGGAGCTCCCTAGCCCAACCAAGCACAGCTTTCGCCACGTCTAACTGGCAGGCTTTACCAGACCAGACTTCACCAGAAGCCGGTACACCATACCTTACAGAATCAGTACCATTACCAAATTAAACAAGTTAATAAAGCAACTTTTCTTACTGTGTCAGAGGTCCAGCGTGAGCAGCGGAGGTCGGTCGCAGCTGATAGCTCCCCGAGAATCTCTCGGTGCCAGCTGGAGCAGGATCAAGACGTGATCCACCTCAGCAATGCCCTCAAGGTCCCACCTGGGTTGCCAAAATGTTAGCGTAAGAATGTACACATAACCACTGGAATGGTTATATGAGGTGCTTTATTGCAGTGCTGGGAAACCAGGGGCACTCACCCAAATCTGGCTTCCCCTTTGTCACATCGTGTTCACAATTTATACATTAAAAGTTTCACAGTTAATGCATATTCAACATAGGTTGTTACATCACTAATACATATGCATCAGGGATTGCCTCATCAGTCCATTATGGCATCAGCCTCTTCTGCGCTTGTGCAGCCCCCTCTGGTATCACCCCAAACTCATCTGGCCCTGTGGTGGGGAAGTCGGCCATGCTGCTCACTGCAAACGAGCTTGAGGGCCTTTGCAAAAGGTGCTCTGGATGTAAACACATGCATTTGCATGCTTATGCATGCCTGCATGAACATGTGCATGCACACATATGTATGCATGCACTTGCATGCACACACATGTACACACGCACCTTTTCAACCAAGCTTCCTGGGAACCCATTTGGCAAACATGGAGCCAGTGAGAAACTGCACTCTCCTCCTCCTCCTCCCTCCATTAAATATTGCTTTTCTAATTCCAGGTCAGGGGATTATTATTATGTCTTTTCTTCCTTCCTAACCTACATCTGTCAAGATCGGCACTGGGAGTATTTCTGGCTTGTCCCCCGAGTCATCAGGGAGTGTTTCACTCCCTCCGAGGCAGCTCACCTGCATCACTATGCTCCCAGTGCAGGATGCTGGGCGCTGCTTCTCCCCTCCCTGGCCAAAATTCCCATACACGTTAGGAATGGTTCATTAGGAAATGTCACTTATGGGGTGACACAGCTCTGGATGCTCCAAGCCAAATGCATCTATAGTGTGGGCGCAAGAGGGACACCCCCACCCTGGGCTGGAAAGGCTTTGGGATCACCATGTCACCCAATCCCTCACCCCACAATCCCACTTGCAGCCCCCATGGTTTTGTAGGGTTTAAATTTTCTGGGCTTACGCAAGCACTGGGGGGGATCCCTCTTCTGCTCCCCCCCTTCCCCCTCCATGGCATGAGCTATAAAATTAATTTTCAAACATGTAATTACACAATAGCTATATAGGCAATAAGCCTGTAATTACAGGCAGCTGGGGGAGTGGGCAGGCAGGGAGGAGTGGGGAGGGCAGGGCAGGTAGGAAGGGCAGGCAGGACTGCCAGCTCCAGCTTTGAGGTTTCACCTCCCCCCTGTTCCCTTTGTTCATTACGCAAATGGGAATTGCTTCACTCCTGGAAGTTGGTGCTCCCCACCTTGCCAAGGACACCCTGCCAGCACTCAGCACCCTATGCCAGGACCCACTGTTGCTTCGCTGGGATGGGGAAACCGAGGCATAGCACCTGGGCAGCACCATTGGGAAACCAACCCGGCCCTTTGTGACATTGGCCCAACCGAATTATCCGACACCCTCCTCCTCAGTTGTCCCATCTCTGCAAGTAATTGTGCACACACCCAGGCAGCCAGTGTCATCCCTGTCTCAGTTTACTCACCACCCTGCAGGGAGCAGGGACACAGGGCAGTGGCACAGACACCTACCTGGCTACCCAGCAGACAGCTCTGCCTCACCCCTCATTAGCGGGAGAGCCTGATGAGCCTGACCCACTTCCTCAAGCGACAGGAAGATTAATTGGTTCCTTGCTCATGTGAAGCCACCAGGAGCTGGTGCAGGTGCCAGGCAACATTAGCAAAGCATGAAAGCACAGCTCATAGGGCCAGCCAGGCAAGCATGCTGCCAGCCCTGCCCATGCCAACCAAGCAAGCTGGAGCAAGGGGTACAAGGCACTCTCAGTTTGCCACAGGGATAACTGACCCCAACCCAATCTCCTTGGGGATGGGGATGCTTGGCCTCCCCATGGGTATTCCCACAGAAGGGGATGCAGCCAAGCTGAGGACATCCAGGATGTGGTCCCCAGTGAGATGCACACCCCAAAGTAAGCTCACCCTAGGGAAACTGAGGCACAGCCAATCCCCACCAGCTGGCACCAGGCTCCACTGCACTCCTGGCACCCTGAAAGCATCTACCAGCAGGGATACACAATCAAGAGGAGCAAGCAGCCACTTCTTGCTATAAAGTGGCTCAGCAATGATTTCTTGCTCTTGTTGACATTTGACTATGCAGAATAAAGACATAAATTTGTATTTTAAAAACATCTGAGTGCCAGCCAGGCCCACAAAGACATTTGCATCCTGAGATCTGGATGGGGCAGTGAGCAAGAAAGTGATGGTTTCTCGAGGTGACATTCCCCAGGAAGGAATTGAAGTGTTTTATTTGTAGGTATATAGGTCACGGTTGTTCCTCCACTTCCCATTCCCTCCACCCTTGGTTCATAAATAAAACATATGGCCACATAACCAGCTAATTATGGGAGTATGGCAAAACCCCGTCAGTTGCTGGGAAAAGAAATCAGCTTTTTAATCAGTCATCCCACTTTCCTCCCCATCTAACTCAAGAAGAAATGGGCGTTTCAGGTGCCGGGATGGATCCGAGACTCTCCAGTGGCTTGTAGGCTCCTGCTGGGGTTGTGTACCCCGATCCCTCAAGGCAGGTTTGGATGGTGGGGTTCAAGCTCCTGTTATTTTTTTCCTCCCTGACTGGGATGTTGGGAGTCAAGCATGGGTGCTTTAACAGGCTTACAGCAAGCTGTGAGAAAGTGAACTTATGACCCTAGGTTAAAAGAAGAAGAAGTGTCAAGATCAGCAAAACAGGAATGCAATAACAAGATGCCAGTAATTGCAGAAGCATGATGTAACGCTAAGCTGAAGCGAAGGTGTGAAACCAATCAGGAGAGGTAAAGGGGAGCGTGTATCCCTCGTGGGCAAAGTGAAGCAGCCAATCAAGTAATGTGTGATCGCGTGTAAGACAGTATATTAAGAGCAGCCTTGTAATCAATAAACGGAGCATTTTGTGAACCTACATCGTATCGGTGTTTTCTCCCCTCCACCTGGCCGCGGCATTCTGGTGACCCCGACGTGATACCAGGAGAGAGAGAGCGCGGACGAGAGAAGGTGGAGATCCCGGCTGCCCGAGAGAGGCAGGCTGCCCGAGAGAGGCAGGAAAGGAGCTCAAATTACGTGGCCACGGCTGACCGGTGAGTCAGGCAGACTGCGGTCTGGTTCGGGATGGGTTTCGCTGTATCAGCGATAGAAAATGCTACGATAGAAGGACTGCTATGCGTAGCGAAGAAAACAGGGTACTCGATACCCCGACAGGAACTTGTGGACTTTTTATTTTGGTGCCGACGAAGGGGGTTGTTAGAAAATACGGGACAGTTATTCTCCAAAGATCAATGGCGTAAGATAGGGGAAGAATTGTGGGAGTCAGTGAAGCTTTTAATCTCGAGACTTGGGAGAAAATTACTAAGGAAGAAGCCCCTGATTTATGGATGTTTTCAGTCCTTCTTAAGGTGAAGGGAGCAACCCTTAAAGAGACAGACCTAAAGTTAATGTTGAAATGGTCGAAGACACGTTACCCAGAGATTTATGAGTCTACCGGATTTGAGATATCCTTGTGGAATGGGGCAGGAGTTAAGCTGTGGAATGCAGGCACGAAAGGCAATGATGCTGTGAAAAGTTTGTTAGTCATTTGGAGAACTGTTTTAGAGATGTTAAAGTAAAACAAAAAAAATTGAGATCATGGAGACCAGCGTGCCCCCCCCCGCCCCCCTGCCCTCCCCCCCAAACCTCCGCTGGTTGCTGCCATGGCTGTGAAGACTGAAGATGAGGATGAAGACGATCCTTTCAACCTGAGCCCTATTGACCCCGAGAAGGAGCCTGTGCACGTTCATCAGTTTGCTGTTGCTGCTCCTGAGATTCTGACGCCTGATAATGCCGATGATGACCTGGATGGTGCTCTTGACCTGGAGCCTATTCATCCAGAAAAGAAGCCTGATTTATATCCCCCATATCCTCATGATAAATGGGTAGCTGTAAAGGGAGAAGTGAGATGGGTGGGGGATGCAGATGTATTGCATGGTTTCCTTGTGGTGTATATGCTGGTTCAAAACCCGCAGTGGGAAAGTCTCTTGTATGCTCTTATCAGGGGTATCGGGCAGGATGTGTCAGACCGTGGAGTTGGGACCCCATATACAATTCCTTTGATACAGTCTCTCTGTGATACTCATGTACTAGAAGTTGGTAAATATAAGTATGTCCATGTTTCTATCGACCCTTGGAAACCTTTATAGATATTGCTGGCAACTTCTTCCAACATAGGCTGGCCACCTGTGTCGGAACGAGTGTGCATTTTGGTCAGTAAAAAAGCCCAAGCCTCATGCGATGTGAGGGAGGCAGAGCCTCTGTGGGGACGCCCGCTAAGGTTGAGCCTGCCACCTTGCACTGTGATGATGCTTCTTGGAGCTGGTTTCCTGATAGTCTTTACAGGGTCCTTGTGCCACGTCCTGTATGTGGGACTGTGCGGTGGGAGCAATGATTGTTTGGATTTTGTGTTTCAAATATTGTAGTTGTGTGGAGTGTGTATGTGGGATCCCATATGTGCATATATGTGTGTCTGTGTGTGTGTGTGATGAGGGCAGACAGTGTTCTGTATATTTTTTGTTGTCAGGTTCATGTAAAAGTTTTAACAGGTAGCAGTTTAACCTTTCGGGCAAGAAAAGGTTAATGCAAAAGTGCAGTTGCCGACAGGCCGGTGGTTTTAGCTGTGAAAAGCAGGGTGAGCGACTTTGAAAAAAAGAAAAAAAAGGGTAATGATAACTCACTCTAGCTGTTATTAGTGACTGTAGTTTTGATGTATATTGCTTCAAGCTTGTTTTCCAGACAATATGCATATGTAATCCAAAAAAAAAAAAAAAACCCCATCACTTGAGGGCAACTGAAAATTAACAGCTTGAATATGCATACTTGTAAAGTAGCTATTATTAGAGGTTGTGATTTTGCATATAAAACCACCTGTATTTACTAGCCAGTTGCTAACAAGAAACTATACCTTGTATTGTATGGATTTGTCACTTGTGAAAGAGATGTTAGAGCATGCAAATTTGCTGCAGCTGCTAGAAAATGCTAAGGTAAAAGCTAAAAGATTCTAAGATTATGATAGTGTTATAAAGCAAGTAATGGAACAAATTAAGAGGGTGGGAGAACTCCACTGTAAGAAATTTCTTTGGTTAGTCCCTCGCTGCCATTAGCATCTTCAACATGCTGATGCACTCTGTGATAGTTACTCTGCTAATGTAAATCTGTGTGTGCTTTGCTGTAGTAGTGACTTGTTACTGGGTGAAGCAGGTGAAACTCTGCATTGACAACAAGGTGCAAGGACTGAGATTGACCAAATGCCTGCTACCACAGTCAAGGGCAAGACTGGGTTGGCCTCCGTGTCTGCCACCAAGAAGAACCTTTAGCTCCGCTGCTGGCTGCAACCAGCAGGTGTAGAGCGGTGGAGACACATGCCATGCCAGACCTTGATGTGAGGGATGGCCTCCGCTGTTATCAGAGAGCCATCCAGGGGGAAAAGGGCAGGCCCAGCTGTGTACAGCTATCAACAGGACCATACTGACTGCCAGCGAAATATATAAAGCCCCAAAACTCAACAACATAAAGAAACAGCAATGGTAGAAATCTTTGTAAAATCTTTGTAATATCTGTTCTATTATGTGTGACCATGGGTAATGGACAATTATACTGAGCACATCTGTTAAATCCCAACTATTCCAACTTGTTACATGGTGTGTAGGATTCACTGGTATGCCACATGTTATAAAGGTTCAAGTGACTTCAAATCAGACTAATCTTACTGAAATAATGCTACCTAGAGTAGTGGGTTGTTATGTTACACAAGTCCAGCAGTGATAGAGCAGACACAATAAATTGTCAAAAACTTTTCGTAAAACTAAAAAGGGGGAGATGTGGAGACAGTGTTCTCATAGGAAAATGAATATTTGGTACATGAGCTCTGAATAACTCTGAAAGATACAGCAAGGCCATGGGAGGCCCGAGGAAGCCTAAGCAAGCAAGATAAGAAGAAGCTGTAATTCACTGAGTTATGAGAACTGTGGACTGCTGGCAAGCTTTCGAGGTCAAGTTCTCACACCTGTGCTTAACCAATTATATGTTAGTCACTAAGGGTCTTCAAGACAAGTATCCAATCATGATATGCCAAATTGCTGTAGGTGTGTGTAAGCAATAGTATATAAGGAGTTAAAGCTTTGCAATAAATGGCTTTTTGTCTGATCAAAAAAAAAAAAAAAAAAAGGGGGAGTGTAACTCCTTGACTGTTAACACTGTACAGTTTACTTCTGCAGCTGCTTCACATCCCCTTTGCATTAGAATGCTTCTGGGCATGTGTTGTATGAATCTTTCTGATCATTCTGAATCTATTCTCAAGAAGTTGTTTGAACTTAAAGAAACTATGAAAGAACTTACTGTAGAAACAAATCCTATAGACTCTTGGTTAAAATCGTTAGGAATAAGTAGTTGGTTAAGGAGTTTAATCATGATGTTTAGCGGACCAATAACGATTATGTTGTTAATTTTGTTTTTTGGACCTTGTTTGTTACAATGTATTATGCAACGCATGCAGCAGATGACGAACGCTTTATTTGAAAAAAGAGGGGGAGATGTTGGGGGTCAAGCATGGGCGCTTTAACAGGCTTACAGCAAGCTGTGAGAAAGTGAACTTATGACCCTAGGTTAAAAGAAGAAGAAGTGTCAAGATCAGCAAAACAGGAATGCAATAACAGGATGCCAGTAATTGCAAAAGCATGATGTAACACTAAGCTGAAGCGAAGGTTTGAAACCAATCAGGAAAGGTAAAGGGGAGCGTGTATCCCTCGTGGGCAAAGCGAAGCAGCCAATCAAGTAATGCGTGATCGCGTGTAAGACAGTATATTAAGAGCAGCCTTGTAATCAATAAACGGAGCTTTGTGAACCTACATCGTATCGGTGTTTTCTTCCCTCCACCTGGCCGCGGCACTGGAAAAGGATGTCTTTGATAGGTCTAATTGTTCCTTACACATTAGATACATTAATGAGGTCTCTGATCAAGTGTCTGGCTCTCTGGCAAGGATGCTTCAAGTAACAATTTTCCATTTGTGTTTCAAATTTTAATGAATGTTCCTGTCTCTCTGGCTGCAATGAGTGGTGATAAACTGCACGGCTCAGGGCACATATGTGCACACACATGCTTACCTGGGATGAGATACAGCAGTGAGCACAGTGTGCATATGGTCTCCAAAGAGTGGGATGCGCATGTGTGCATACACACGTGTGCACAAAATACAACCTCTACAGAGGGGATGCGCATGTGTGCATACACACGTGTGCACAAAATACAACCTCTACAGAGGGAATGCACATGTGTGCATTCACACACACATGTGCACAACATATCCCCTCTGTGCAGCAGGATGCACAAATGTGTGCATACATGCACTCGGGTGCTCAACACACACCTTCTACACAGTGGGATGCACACATGCATCACCAGCAGCAGGACAGACCACCTCAGCAGACTGACAGCCATACACTAACCATACAAGAAGTGAATGCATACACACCAATGATGATGCCCACCAGCCCTCTTGAGCACCCATCCTGGTTTCCTGCCTGCCCCAGGGGATGCGTGGCTTGCTGAAGCACGCAGGCAGCACCTGCAAAGCCCTATCGGGCAGCTCTCCAGCCGTGCCTACTCTTCCTGGGCTCTGTTCCTCAATGAGAGCCTCCAGCCCCAGGGGTAGTGCCAGACTGACAGTCTGGAAGTTATTTATTTGAAGGCATAGGCAGCAGGAGCTGCTGGCAGATGCAGGTGCCTTTTTCCAACAGGGAATTTTGCTCCCTGCCTCCCAGGTTGCTCCCCAATCTCTTCCAGCCCCTCTTTCCACCTTCCCACCCCGATGCACTGTCCAAACCTGGGGAACCACTGCAGGGGTCCCAGCCCCAATGCCCAACATGGCAGGACTTGTTACAAGGCCCTGGCACATGCCCACTCCATCCCAGGCACCCCTTGGCATCACCCACCACATGGCCAAGGGTCTGGAGGTGGCACCCAGAGGTGGCGCCCAAAGGTGGCTGAGGGCAGGAGGGTGGGCACCCAACCCTGGGCTTTACCACTCAGCACCAGGCCAGGCAGGATGGGGGGCATCTCCAAAATGTAGCCCCCTTGGCTGTTACCAAGAGAAACACTGGCAGCCAGTGCTGGTACAGGAACAAGCCCAGGAGGGAGGCTGTCCTCCAGCACTTTGGGGAAGGGAACAATCCCCAGGAATTTCTGTTTTGGTAGGCCCTGGATGTCCCCTCTCCTCTGCACCCCTGTCATGGTTTGAGCATGTTTTGAGGGTGTTTTTTGTTCAAGGTTTTTTCCAGCCAGGTGGAGGAGGGGAGGCCGGGAGGAAGGAGAGACAGGACACCTGACCCAGGCTAGTCAATGAGGTATTCCATACCATAGCACGTGATGCCCAGGATGCAAACGGGGAAAGAGAGGGCTGGAGGGATGAGAGCTCTAGAGGAAAATGGAGGAGGGAGCACGCGGTGCTCGGCCGGGCAGGGTGGAGTGAGTTATGGGTCGGTGGCTGGTGGGGTGTTGTATTCTTTTCGCTTGTTATTGGCTGTATCATTATTATTGTGTTATGCCTTAGCTATTAAACCGTTCTTATCTCAATCCGTGAGGGCTACATTCTTTGGATTTTCCTTCCTAACTCTCCGGGAGTTGGGGGACTTGGTTTAAACCATGACATTTTTGGTGCCCAACGCGGGGCCCGAGGGTTTGAGATAAGAACAGATCTGAGCGGATTTATGGTCTCTTGTCACAATGCTGATTTATTGGCTCTTAGAGGTTTTTCTCTGGATCTCGCGGTTTCGGGATTTTGCCGGGTACTTTGTGTATGGATTGGATGTGTTTGTCGATCATGGGGCTTGGGCTAAAGCTTTTGTTTCACTGTACTTTGTGTCGGAGGCTTGTAATATGGTGGGGCTCCAGCAGCAGGGGGGGATGGACGTGGCCGTGGACTTGGACTTGTACCATGCCGTCCCGCTGCTCTTCGCCGTCCTTGTCCTTATCCTCGTCATCATCTGTGTGAGGCTGCGTGAAGCCGGGAAGGAGGGGCCCTGGGAGCTGCCGGCAGCTGAGGCTGCCAGGGAGAGCGGCACGGGGAGCCAAACGGCTGTGGCAGAGCAGCGGGAACAGGCGGGGGAGGAGCGGAGCAGGGCGGTAGCTGAGCAGCGGGACCAGGCAGCGGGGGAGGTGAGTCCCGCGGCCGTTCCCAACCACCTGACGGCCGAGAGTGTCCCCTGGAAGTCGCCCGCCGAGCCCCAGCAGGATGCAGGAGACCACGCAGCACTTCACAGCAAGGCAGTGGAGGAACCGAGTCCCGCCGCCGTTCCGAACCCCGCAGCGGCTGAGAATATTCCCCGGAAGTCACCCGCCAAGCCCCAGCAGGATGCAGACCACGCAGCATTTCCCAGCAAGGCAGAGAAGGAAGATCTGGACTCAGGGGAAGAGAAGCTGGTGGTGGGAGAGCTGGCAAGCAGGGCAGCTACATCAGCCCCAGTAGCAAAAGTTAAGCAGAGTCAGGTTTGGGTCTTGTCTAAGGTTAGACAAGTACATAGGCGCACCAGTAGACTGTTCCCAAGGCTGGACAGTCATGAGTGGCAGGGCATGTGGGACAGTATGGCCAGGTATCTGATCCACTGGGCCCCTCCAGTGCTTTGGAAGCATTGGAAGTGGAAGGCAGCTGTATGGAGTCCCCAGCAGCAAGCTGTAGAACTGCTGAAGGGAACAATGAATGATTTTGAGCCTGGTGGGCCCAGATACTTCAGGCCATCATTCCAGAGATGCAACATAGAGATGTGTCATGATCGTAGGGGTGGACTTAAGAGTGATGGTGTATTGAAAATGTGGGATCTGGGCATGACGTGAATGGTATGGAATAAGGGGTGGATAATGTCATGGTTTGAGCATGTTTTGAGGGTGTTTTTTGTTCAAGGTTTTTTCCAGCCAGGTGGAGGAGGGGAGGCCGGGAGGAAGGAGATACAGGGCACCTGACCCAGGCTAGTCAATGAGGTATTCCATACCATAGCACGTGATGCCCAGGATGCATACGGGGAAAGAGAGGGCTGGAGGGATGAGAGCTCTAGAGGAAAATGGAGGAGGGAGCACGCAGTGCTCGGCCGAGCAGGGTGGAGTGAGTTATGGGTCGGTGGCTGGTGGGGTGTTGTATTCTTTTCGCTTGTTATTGGCTGTATCATTATTATTGTGTTATGCCTTAGCTATTAAACCGTTCTTATCTCAATCCGTGAGGGCTACATTCTTTGGATTTTCCTTCCTAACTCTCCGGGAGTTGGGGGACTTGGTTTAAACCACGACAACCCCCCAGCCTCCTCCTGTGCTCAGGCTCGGGTACACAATTAAATCGGCGTTCTGCTAAAAATCTGCCAGCTAATAAGACATTTTCCTCCCTCTCCCTCCTCTCCTCCACTCCACCCCAATCTGTGTGATGTGAGTGCTTTGATATGAGAATGGACTCTAATGGGTTCAGTATAAGGAAGCCTTAACTTATTATGTGCCTGTAATTGATGTTTGTATAAAGTAGCTCTTACAGCTCCTCAGAGTGGAAGATGAAAAGCAGTCAGACATTTGCCTCAAAAGGAAGGAGAGAGGCAAAGAGAGACAGTGAGAGAGAACCAGAAATACTCATCAAGCCTGAAGAAAAACCCAGAAAGCGAAAGAACAAAACAACACATATACACACACCCACACAGCCTTGCCAGCAGCTCCAGCACCACTGCCAGAATCCCTGGGTGCCACCACCTGCATCCCTGGTACCATTCATCAGCATCTTCAGGTATTCTCACCAGCATCCCTAGGTACTAGGCAAGAATCCCTGAGTACCACCACTGGGTACCGACGCCCTCCCAGAACCCCCAGGGTTGGATCCTGCTGGGATGCTGGGGGTATGCATTCTGGTGGAGCCATGCCAGGGCAGGATGTGGACCCCTCCTGTGCTGGCAGCATGCATGGAGCTTATTAGGGCTGCAGCAGCCAGTGCTGAGCTGCTCTAATAACAGCGGTGTCGTGGTTTAAACCAAGTCCCCCAACTCCCTGAGAGTTAGGAAGGAGAATCCAAGGAATGTAGCCCGCACGGATTAAGATAAGAACGGTTTAATAGCTAAGGCATAACACAATAATAATGATACAACCAATAACAAGCGAAAAGAATACAACACCCCACCATCCACCGACCCATAACTCACTCCACCCTGCCCGGCTGAGCACCGCGTGCTCCCTCCTCCAATTTCCTCTAGAGCTGCACCCCTCCTGCTCTCTCTCTCTCCCAGTTACATCCTGGGCATCATGTGCTATGGTATGGAATACCTCATTGGTCAGCCTGGGTCAGGTGTCCTGTCTCTCCTTCCTTCCAGCCTCCCCTCCTCCACCTGGCTGGAGCACGTGCTCAGAAAAAACCTTGAACAAAAAACACCCTCAAAACATACTTGCTATCAGCAACTGTTCCCAGCCCATAACTCAAAACACAGCACTGCACCAGCTACAAGAAGGAGAAAAATGACTGCTACGGCTGAACCCGTGACAGGCAGGCACTGGGGAGTCACATGCCACCCAGCACCAACTGAGGAGCTATACATCACCGGCCCCATCAAAAAATTGGTGCTAAACTGAAACAATCCATCTTGGAAATGGCTCTTGTCAACCGGTGTCAGGGAGAGCATCTGCAGGAGAGGAATCAGGCAAGGTCAGGCCAGCAAGGGCCAAGCAGTTTGGCACTGCTGCCATAGCACTGCCAGGTCTGCTGGCCAGCCCCACATCATGGATATAGGTGTCCTCCCACTGTCATAGGGGCAGGATGGGATCCTCATCCAGCCATTGGGAAAAGCAGAGTTCAGAGCAGACTGCACCATGCTGTGCCTCAGTTTCCACACACAGGGCATCTCATGCCTGTGAGATATACAGGAATGATTCGTGTCAGGAATTTAGGCGTCCTTGTCGCCATTGCACTTGGTGTGAAACCAGCCCTCCTTTGTGACCGTGATTATCATAAGTACTCCTGTCAATAAGGAGAAACAAAGGGGATAATCTCTCCTAATCAATCGCTTTGTTTTTCAAAGGGGGACTTCCGTTTAACGGTTTGACTGGCCTAAGGAGATTAGATAACCAAGAGATACATTTTGTTACAGGATGTTGCAAACTTGGGGACTAGGCAAATAACCATATAAGGTATAGAACAATGTTAAGACTACATTAAGCTTGTAAGCATTTTTCTGTTAATACATTACTAAGAAAATTCAACAACGTCTTCACAGGAGAAAGACCCCAGCAAACAAGAAAAGAACAAAGGAAAGGGGCCACGTCGACATTAGGGTAAAGAAGACAACAGGATTGGCTAAAACCCAAGACTGAGAAGTATAAGAGACTGTACTCCAAAGATCCCGGGGTGCGTTGCTGGTGGAGCGGAGACTCCCCTGCGCACCCAGCGCTGTTTTGCTTATTGCCTCTCTTAAATTTCTAATCAATTGTGAATAAAATTGATTGGGACAAAACCCGGTGTTATAAATTGAGACCACAACGGATCATAATCCAATTAAAATTTTATTAATTATAGCAAGTAGAATATGAGCAAAGACAGCGCTGGACGGCAGGAGAGTCTGCGCTCCGCCTACTGCCGTACTGAGCAGTTCAAAAAGCCCTCCCTTATACATTTTTTACTTCCGTGTTCATGACGTAGTTGAGGTACTCTGCGCATGCTTCAGCTGTTGCTAGGGGGTCGACTTCTGCCTCCCGGTGGTCGGTGAGGCCGAAGTAAGAAGTCTTCCTCCTTTGTTCCATAGTTGACCCTTCATTTATGTCCTTATATGGAGTGGTTTGTCTTATTTCCGCCAGTTCCTGGAACATCTTGCAAGCCAGTTTCTGTAACACCTTGTGGTCATCTTATGTTTGCATAAACGGTTTCTGGTTTAATTGGTGTAAGCGATTGCGGTTATCTTATCTTGCATAAGCTGTGTCCGTTAACTGTGTGCATAAGCAATTTCATATCTTTTGTTGTCTAACCTTTATATTGGGCTTAACATATATATACCTAACATATATCTTAATAAACAATACCTTATTCTTTAGTTTTTCACAATCCCCCCTTTTTCTTTTTATCCTATTATTGTTTATTAGATGCTGCTTTCATTCTCAGCACTGCAAATAAACCTTTTTTCACAATCCCAACATTTATCAGAACACTCACAGGGTAATACCTCACAATTACAATCAGTGTAGTCCCTACGTGACATAATATATTCACAACAATCTTCATCCTCATCAATAGATACACTCTTATATTTTGCCCCAGACCTCATAGTTAAAATAAGCAGTTTAGCTATGTCAAATCGTTCCCTAATAAAGTGTAAAATATAGCATAATATACAAGGCCCAAATATAAGTCCCAAAATCAACATGATAAGCGGTCCTGCTAAAGTGGACAACAAAGTGGTTAGTCAAGGTGAAACATTAAACCAGTTTTCATACCATGACCTGCCCGCCTCACGATCTTTTTTACGTTGATCTAACCTTTTCTGGAGTTCAGACATGGTGTCCTGTACTACTCCAGTATGGTCAGCAAAAGAACAACATTCTTCATTGAGAGCTACACATAACCCTCCTTCTTTTAAGAACAATAGATCTAATCCTAAACAGCAATCACTAAGATTAAATTTTCCACAGACCACTCCTTCTTGAGCCAACAGGTAATCTAAAACCACACGATTCTGATATACTGCAGTTTTCATTTTAGTATTTTGCTTTGCAATTAATCCTAATGCATTTTCTGTTTTATTTACTACTATTTCTACCACAGCTTGTGACCTTATAATTCTATTCAACATCCATATAGGAGTTCTGTATCCCCAGGATGCATCTTCGGCCCAAGTTGCCAAATCATAATAGATTATTCATTCAGGTGGCCACTCATTGTCTTTCCATTTTGTAACTCTCTTTTATATTGTTTTCTCCTTAATAAGAAGAAATTAGGTCTGATCATTCCTAATATACATGAACCTGTCCAATTTTGGGGTAAAAATGCAAAAGTTATTTTACCACAGATTCAATAATATCCATTTGGAGTAGGCCAACTGTTTGGTATGTTAGTTCCATTAGTCCAGTTACTGAATTGGTGATTTATTTCTATGGGATTTCCCCATCTTCCCCAGTCTTTCTTTGCTCTCTTCCACATATAACCCCCTTCACAAAGTAAATTTCCTATTGGTTTTACACCGTTTTCTAAATTTTGCCAACAACTTTTTCAGATTATACCCGTTTGCAAGATCCATTGTTGTCTCCTTTTGTTTCCTTTTCGATTTTTCCAGATTGTAGGGTCGCTTGTATTACTCTCCATTGCCTCCCAGGCCCATCTCTTTCCCTGGTTAGTTCCCCTACAAACATAGCAGTTAGTTACATTCAATGCTTTAGATATATTTTCAGCAAGATTTACAAAGAGATTTTTAGCAACTGTGAGAATTTCATATTGGACTCCAGTTTTATTTTTTTGATCTTAATACTAATAATCACACCTGGGTCTTCCCCAGTTCCATATATCTTAAGTCCAATTTTAGTTACTTGCTTCTGCTTCCAATTTTTTTTTTTTTTTTCAAATCTATGAGAGTTAAATTTATTGGATTGCAGACACGGGTTGTACAGTTATTGTTTGTTTGTATTTTTGCTATTGAAGCTTGTAAAGTCTTACATTGATAATCACATCCCCAGCCTGCAGTATCCCAGCATACACAAGACCATCCTTTTCTTCCACAGAGGTGTGATGACTGATACCTAGCTGTTTGATTAGGTACATAATCAGGATTTATGACATTGGTATCCACCTGGGTAAATATATTTTGGTTGGCTACTGTAGTACTGCCTCCATTCTAGACTTCCACAATTAGTATCTAAATCCTGATCTATAATATCACATGCATCAAAAATCATTGGCAGTGAGGTACTCAAATTGGTTATAACTTCACTTATTCCAATTAATTTCCCTTCTTCTGAATTTGTTCTCATTTCTACCCAGTACAAGGTTGGAAGTTCCTTTGGATCATAACACACAGTTTTGCTTGTTTTTCCTGACACAATTCATACTGGGTTTGATTATATATGCAACTGCCTATCTTTGTTCCTTTGCATTCATAAACAGTGTGATATACCAAGGTCTTAGAGGTTATTCTCCTTCATCTAGTTGTGGTAATACATTCAACTACAGTTGTTGTGAATGTTTTTAAAAGCCACGGCACTTTCCCATATGGTTCCTATCAGAACCGACACCAAAAGAGGTCCGGTCAGGATCATAGTGCTCAGCGGTCACAGCCCCAGGGGTTGCAGCCCTCGGCAGACCTTTTCAGCTGCAGCACCGATTCCCTCCGGTCTTGCCCTCTCTGGTAGGTTAAAGGTATACTCCCCGTCGGCTACTATGGTAGTAGTATTTGACCCACAACAACTGTTCCAACGAAGTGGTAATTTCACACTGAATGCAAAAGAACTGTAATTGATTTCTCAAAAATTGTTTATGGTCTCCCCTATGAGTAATAATATACTTCAAACAATTGGGACACTTGGCTCTAATATACAAATTGCAGTGTTTGCATACAGGAGGACATGGACTAGTACTGGCCCTTATCCTATGGTTTCTTAAAATAATTTTAACTGTATCTTCATTTCCCATATCAGATTTACAGGAGTCAATATGAATTCTCTCAGTTACTTATCCAAGTCCTCTAGAGGGTCAGCTTGGCGTCTCTGGGTTCAGTCACAACTTTCCATTCCTTTATGGGTCCTTTTACTCGAGACGTGTGTCCCCACCTTTTTTCAGCAGCTCTTATCGCCGTTTCTGTAGTTAAAAGAACAAGAAATGGTCCCTCCCAACGAGGGGATAAACTCTCTTCTTTTCAGCTTTTATGTCATTCTAGTTCTAATTCATTCACTGCAGCCGCCCCATGGCACTCCCCTCCAGGGCAGTCTCACTTCCAGGGTCCAGATTCCCCATAGCACACACACAGATCCGGTTCCACAGAAAAGCCTACTCCCCCACCTCTGTTCAACATTCCTTCTCCACCAGTTTTAAAGCAACCGCTTTCTTTTTATCCACTTTCCATGTTTCCTCCTTTACTCCCAGTCCACATTTATCCAACAACCCTTCAGTCCCATCTATCAACATGTCTGTTTCCATTTGTTTGCCTATCCCGGCACCCATCCCATGCTCAAACACAGGAGCTGCTCGAGTTTCCTCCTTTTAACATCTTAACTTCTTAACATCTTTCCCCAGTATCACAATCTGAACAACATCTCTTTAGCTTTTAGTTTTTCCTGTCCTTTTCCAAAGCCAAAATTAAGGGATCAGGAAGAGGTATATTAATTTTGCACTCTGTCATATTTGCATACATTACTTCATTCCATTTTCCTTATCACCTCAAAAACAACATTAATTATAACAATGTATAATAATTCAAAGTTCCATTTTAGGTCATTTTTCCTGATCTTCTAAAGTGTATGAAGGTCAGCATTGGTTATAATATTTTACCAACGTTTTCTTGTTTACAGAGGCCCCAGAAGACCCTCTCAGTTCTTTCCAATGTGCCAAAATGTAACCCAATGGGCTTTTCTTCAGAATTTCCTTGTCTTGACCGGCTCCCATTTCAGCCAATCTTTTACAGATCTCTATAGCTTCTCTTTCCCAGTGCTCTGCAAATGCACTTATGAAAATGAGAGCACCTACACACAAGTTGTATGATATTCTTAAGGGGGTCAGTACAATAATATCTCTGGGTTCTGAAGATCAGCTCCCCTGTTGTTAGATCATAGTTTCGGTTACAGCAAAATTTCCTTTACAATTGATACACGGGTAACCAATGTACAGGGGGGTAATACAGAGAAATTGTACAAGGGAGTTAAAGGAATTCCTTTGCTTAAACAAAAGTGTTGTCTGTCTTAAGTACCTGTCATTGCCATGTTGCCAAGGCATTGATTACTGCTGGAGGGGAAGAAACAGATGCTAATTCGACTTACAAAAGCAGATGAAAGGTCCTGCTGATAGGCGGCAGGAGAGGCAGACTGGGTGACCAAGCCTTAAGACCATGACAAAAGCACAGGTGTTGGGTCCTACTGATAAGCGGCAGGAGAAGCAGACTGGGCGCCAACTAACCCTAAGTCCATGTCTGAAGATTAAAAGGTGTAAAGGTTAAGAAGAGGAAGACTCATTTACTTCATCCTGAGACCCCTGCCCATGACCAGAAGGGGCACTGCGCAAGTGCAAAGGACCTTCTGGCTCATTATAATACGAAGCGGGGATAGATAAAAAATATGTATAGGCGGATTGAGCAACCTCATGTCTATGTATACCTTAAGAGAATAAGTGTAAAGGGACAACAACTCTGAAGTGTGCATGCTTTGGAGGAGCTATCCCCATGCACCTCAGCGCTGAATAAAAGCATACCTACTTTACAACTTTAACTAGTTGTGGAGTCTATCCGCGCATCACAATTATGCCTCTTCAAATTTTCTTTGATACTTTTTTTTTTTTACAAATCCTTTCCCAGTTTTCCTTTTTAACCTCCCAGAGGATCCTCCAGAACTTTTGTGGCTTTTTCCACAAAATAATCATTTTATTTCTGTTTTCAGAGAATTACCGATTGGGTATCTATAATTTAATGGCTGTACACACACAAGAGGATATACAAGATAAAAAAAAAAGCAGCGAGAGGGGCAGCCGGACACTCCCCCTCCGCCCTTTTCTAAGCTGCTCACAGACAGGATACAAACAGGGTTACAGGGAAAGGACAGCGGGAGGGCAGCCAGGCCCCCCGCTCACAGACAGGATACACAGGTTAAAAAAAATATAGACGCATCGTCCGTCTCCGGCCGCTCTCCTCGCGGAGACATGGAACCGCGGATTGGGACTCCACACTCGCTTTGTAGCTATGCTACGTCTCAGTCACACAGAAACACAAAGTTACACATGGGATCCCTCACTCACACTATGGTTCCGCTTACCCTCCTCACGGTTCTCAGAATTTGAGATACAGCAGAAACCTGGTGGGTTCGCTTACCCTTCCCCTGCCCCCCCCTAGCAGGTCCGTCCTGGCTCCCAAAACTTGGGATATAGCGAAAACCCGGGCTCACCCGATCCGCCTATACATATGTATTATCTATTCCCGCTTCGTATTATAATGAGCCAGAAGGTCCTTTGCACTTGCGCAGTGCCCCTTCTAATCATGGGCAGGGGTTTCAGGATGAAGTAAATGAGTCTTCCTCTTCTTAACCTTTACACCTTTTAATCTTCAGACATGGATTTAGGGTTAGTCGGCGCCCAGTCTGCTTCTCCTGCCGCTTATTAATAGGACCAAACATCTGTGCTTTTGTCATGGTCTTAAGGCTTGATCGCCCAGTCTGCCTCTCCCCGGCTTATCAGCAGAACCTTTCATCTGCTTTTGTCAGTAGAATTAGCATCTGTTTCTTCCCCTCCAGCAGTAATCAATGCCTTGGCAAGATGGCAATGGCAGGTATTTAGGACAGACAATACTTTTGTTTAAGCAAAGGAATTCCTTTAACTCCCTTGTACAATTTCTCTGTATTACCCCCCTGTACATTGGTTACCCGTGTATCAGTTCCCCCTTTTTTTATAAAGTGAGTAAATTCTTTTACTCTATTATTTATGACAGACCTATCCATGTTACCTGGAGAAGGCCTTGGTTAAGTATATCTCTGAACCATCCAGTAACTCCTTATCCAATCCACTTCCAACAATTTTAAGCTTTTGCATATTCTCCTGCAGTTTTCTCAGCTTTGCATGGATTGATTCAGAATGGTCAGATTACTTTCATGTAGCACATGATGCACTGGTAACCAATGTACAGGGGGGTAATACAGAGAAATTGTACAAGGGGGTTAAAGGAATTCCTTTACTTAAACAAAAGTATTGTCTGTCCTAAGTATCTGCCACTGCCACCTTGCCAAGGCATTGATTATTGCTGGAGGGGAAGAAGCAGATGCTAGTTCTGCTGACAAAAGCAGATGAAAGGTCCTGCTGATAAGCCGGGGAGAAGCAGACTGGGCGATCAGGTCTTAAGACCATGACAAAAACACGGATGTTTATTCCTACTGATAAGCAGTAGGAGAAGCAGACTGGGCGCCAACTAACCCTAAATCCATGTCTGAAGATTAAAAGGTGTAAAGGTTAAGAAGAGGAAGACTCATTTACTTCATCTTGAAGACCCCTGCCCACAGGAGGAAGACTCATTTACTTCATCCTGAGACCCCTGCCCATGATCAAAACGGGCACTGCGCAAGTGCAAAGGACCTTCCGGCTCATTATAATACGAAGCGGGGATAGGTAATAAATATGTATAGGCGGATTGAGCAATCTCATGTCTATGTATACCTTAAGAGAATAAGTGTAAAGGGACAACCACCCTGGGGCGTGCATGTTTTGGAGGAGCTATCCCCATGCACCTCAGCGCTGAATAAAAGCATACCTACTTTACAACTTTAACTAGTTGTGGAGTCTATCCGCGTATCAATTTGGCGAGCCAGGCAGGAGGCCTCTGTCCGGCTGCAGGATCGGCCAAGGGGTGGACATCCTCGGCGCCACAGGCTGTTTGCCTGGAGGACCTCCACTTCTCGTCTGCTCACTGCGGGGACAGACAACAACCTGTGCCGGCTGCGGAGAAACGGTATGCTTGGGTTTTGGTAATTTGGGTTTTGGTAATTTAGGTTTTGGTAATTTAGGTGGCCTGTAAGGCGTACGCGTGGCCCGGGGCTGCTGGTAAGGCGCGCAGAGATGTCTGGCGCACAGCGAAGTTCCCCTTGGTTGGTATGGCTTGCAAGCGGGGGGCTCGCCGACCGATAGAGCGGCTGCTAGCGATCCTGGGAGCGGATCGGGTGAGCCCGGGTTTTCGCTGTATCCCAAGTTTTGGGAGCCAGGACGGACCTGCTAGGGGGGCAGGTGAAGGGTAAGCGAACCCACCAGGTTTCTGCTGTATCTCAAATTCTGAGAACCGTGAGGATGGTAAGCGGAACCATAGTATGAGTGGGGGATCCCATGTGTAACTTTGTGTTTCTGTGTGACTGAGACGTAGCATAGCTACGAAGCGAGTGTGGAGTCCCAATCCGCGGTTCCGTGTCTCCGCGAGGAGAGCGGCCGGAGACGGACGAAGTGTCTGTGTTTTGTGGTCCTGTCTCTGTCCTGTGTATAAGATTAAAAGAAAAAAAAAAGAGAGAGAAAAAACACAAACTGGAAAAAAAAATTGTAAAAAATGTAAAAAAAAAAATTTAAGAGGCATGATTGCAAAGGTTTTCTGTAACTGAAACTTGTGTAGGTGCTCTCATATTTTCATAAGTGCATTTGCAGAGCACTGAGAAGCTATAGAGATCTGTAAAAGATTGACTGAAATGGGAGCCGGTCAAAACAAGGAAATTCTGAGGAAAAGCCCATTGGGTTACATTTTGGCTCATTAGAAAGAACTGAGAGGATCTTCTGGGGCCTCTGTAAACAAGAAAACGTTGGTAAAATATTGTAACCAATGCTGACCTTCATATACTTTGGAAGATCAAGGAAAATGGCCCAAAAATGGAACTTTGAATTATGATACATTGTTATAATTAATGTTGTTTTGAGGTGACAAGGAAAATGGAATATATGCAGATGTGACAGTGCAAAATTAATATACCTCTTCCTGATCCCTTAATTTTTGCTTTGGAAAAGAACAGGAAAAACTAAAAGCTAAGGAGATGTTGTTCAGATTGTGATACTGGGGAAAGATGTTAAGAAGTTAAAGAAAGTTAAGGAGGGAGCTCGAGCAGCTCCTGTGTATAGGCAAACAAATGGAAACAGACATGTTGATAGATGGGACTGAAGGGTTGTTGGATAAATGTGGACTGGGAGTAAAGGAGGAAACATGGAAAGTGGATAAAAAGAAAGCGGTTGCTTTAAAACTGGTGGAGAAGGAATGTTGAGCAGAGGTGGGGGAGTAGGCTCTTCTGTGGAACCAGATCAGTGTGTGTGCTATGGGGAGTCTGGACCCTGGAAGTGAGGCTGCTCTGGAGGGGAATGCCATGGGGCAGCTCCAGTGAATGAATTAGAACTAGAATGACATTAAAACTGGAAAGCAAAAAATTTATCCCCTCGTTGGGAGGGACCATTTCTTGTTCTTTTAACTACAAAAACGGCAATAAGAACTGCTGAAAAAGGGTGGACACACGCGTCATGAGTAAAAGGACCCATGAAAGAATGGAAAGTTGTGACTGAACCCAGAGACATTAAGTTGACCCTCAAGAGGACTTGGATAAGTAACTGAGGGAATTCATATTGACTCCTGTAAATTTGATATGGGAAATGCAGATATAGTTGAAATTATTTTAAGAAACCATAGGATAAGAGCCAGTACCAGTCCATGTCCTATATGCACACACTGCAATTTGTATATTAGAGCCATGTGTCCCAATTGTTTGAAGTATATTATTACTCATAGGGGAGACCATGAACAATTTTTGAGAAATCAATTACAGTTCTTTTGCATTCGGTGTGAAATTACCACCTCATTGGAGCAGTTGTTGTGGGTCAAATACTACTGCCATAGTAGCCGACGGGGAATATACCTTTAACCTACCAGAGAGGGCAAGACCGGAGGGAATCGGTGCTGCAGCTGAAAAGGTCTGCCGAGGGCTGCAACCCCTGGGGCTGTGACCGCTGAGCACTATGATCCTGACCGGACCTCTTTTGGTGTCGGTTCTGATAGGAACCATATGGGAAAATGCCGTGGCTTCTAAAATCATTCACAACAACTGTAGTGAATGCATTACCACAACTAGACAAGGGAGAGTAAACTCTCAAATGCTGATCTACCACACCTTTTATGAATGCAAAGGAACAAAGACAGGCAGTTGCATCTACAATCAAACTCAGTGAGAACAAATTCAGAAGGAAGATTAATTGGAATAAGTTATAATGAAGTTATAACCAATTTGAGTACCTTCACTGTCAATAATTTTTGATGCATGTGATATTATAGATGATGATTTAGATACTAATTGTGGAAGTTTAGAGTGGAGGTGGTACTATAGTAGCCAACCAAAATATATTTGCCCAGGTGGATACCAATGTCACATAAATCCTGATGATGTACCTAGTCAAACGGCTAGATATCAGTCATCACACCTCTGTCAAGAAAAGGATGGTCTTGTGTATGCTGGAATACTGCAGGCTGGAGATATGACTATCAATGTAAGACTATGAGGTTTAATAGCAGGAATAGCTGTACAACCCGTGCCTGCAAACCAGTAAATTTAACTGAAAAATTGGAAACAGAAAAAAAGTAACTAAAATTGGACTTAAAATATATGGAACTGGAGAAGACCCAAATGTGATTATTAGTATTAAGATCAAAGAAAAATATAAAGAGTCAATACAACATCATGTATTATCATGAAATGGAAACTGGAGTCCAATATGAAATTCCCACAGTAGCTAAAAAAATCTCTTTGTAAATCTTGCTGAAAATATAGCTAAAGTATTGAATGTAACTAACTGCTGTGTTTGTGGGGGAAATAACCGGGGAGAGAGATGGCCCTGGGAGGCAATGGAGAGTAATATAAGTGACCCTGCAGTCTGGAAAAATTTAAAAGGGAACAAATGGACCAGGCCAACAATGGCAGATTGACTTTACAGAACTGAAAGGAAGGGGGTATAAGCATTTGTTACTAAATTGAATAATAATCAAATGGTTTGCTGTTTTGGATTTAAAGGACTCTTTCTTTCCTTAATATTGGCCAAAGAAAACCAGAATTTATTGGCTTTTGAATAAGGAAAATCCTGAGACAGTAAGGAAAACTCAACTAATTTGGACAGTATTACCTGAAGGGTTTAAAACCAGTCCAACAAGTTTTGATCCACCCACTCAGAGGGACTCTTACAATATGTGAATGACCTATTAATTGCTACAGGAACAAAGGAAGAATATGTCTCGTTAATGGTGGGATTGTTGAATTTTCTGGGACTGAATGATTATCAGGTATCCAGACAAAAGGCCAAACTAATTCAAACCTGAGTTTCCTACCTAGGATATGAAACAACAGGAGAACATAGAAGTTGGAACTGCTAGAAAAGAAGCCATTTATCAAACACCACGACCATCAGCCATCAAGGAGTACGTACCTGGGAATGACTGGATGATGCAGACATGGATACATGATTATGGTGTTCTGGTAAGACCACTATATGAACTGTTAAAAGAAACCTCTCTCTTTGGAATAGACTGATTCTGTAGAGGAGGGCTTTAAAACAGAGCTAATGAGAACTGCAGCTCTGTGACTTCCGGATGTGACTAAATCATTTTGGCTATATTCCTATGAAGAGGGAATAGCTTTGGTCCTTGCTCAGAAACTAGGACCCTATAAGAAGACAGTGGTGCATTTTTCAAAACAGCTGGATGAAGCAAGCAAAGGATAGCCCAGATGCCCAAGGGCTGTGGCTGCAGTTGTCATGAACATTGAAAAGGCTTGCAAATTTACCTTGGGACAAAAGATTACTGTACTAGTGTCTCATGTTGTATTAGCAGTTCTGGAACAGAAAGAAGCCCACTGGTTATCTCCTTCATGGTTTTTTTGGTTTTTAAATTTAAGCTGGTGATTCTGATCAGGAAACTGGAAATAATTTGGCCAATATTGAAGCCAAGCAAGAAGCTGAATCCCTGATGGCAAACTAACAATTGAGAAATCTAAACCTAGATATTCAAAGGAGGATAGAAAATTGATTGAAGATCTCAAAGGACAGGAAAAAAGGGGGTTGGGTTCAGATACATGATGGGCAAATTGTAATTCTCTGTAATCAACTCTGGAAGATACTTCAGGAGGAACCTAATAAAACTCATTGGGGTCGCAACTCTTTGTATAAATACTTAGGCAAATTGTAGGAAGGAGAAAATAGAAATCAAATTGATACAACTGGGAAGGAAGCTACCCAGGACAGTACTGGCAAATAAATTTTCCTGAGTTACCGAGAACAGGTTACCAATATTTGTTGGTGTTAACGGATACTTTTTCAGGGTGGCCAGAAGCATTCCCTTGTAGAATAAATAATGTAAGACAAGTAATTGGAACATCGTTATATGATATACCTTGTTTTGGAGTACCAGAGGCAATTTCTTCCAACCGAGGCTCGCACTTTAGAGCAAAATAGTTACAAAAAACTAGCAAAAATTAGAAGCTGATTGGCAACTACATGTACCATACAGGCCCCAGGTCAGTGGGCAAGTAGAAAAGATGATACATCTGATCAAAACATCAGACTGGTAAAATATGTCAGGAAATAAATTAATATTGGTACCAAGCCTTACCACTGGCTCTATTAAGGCTTTGAACTAAACCTCGGTCGAAAGAAAAGGCTAGACCATGTAAAATTTTATATGGAAGACCATATGGGGTCCAACAGGGAGTGCCTCTCCAAGTGGGAGAAGAAAACCATGTGGCTGGAACTCGAAGCAGAGGACTGGAGAGTCCAGTACATAATATACAACCTGGAGATTATGTATACCACAGAGGAAGATCTCGAACCAAGGTAGAAGGGGCCGTTCCAAGTATTACTCACAACTTTCACTACTATCAAAATTAGAGAACAAAGCGTCTGGATTCAAAAAGGCTCCAAAAGCTCCCTGGAAAATCACATCAAGTGCAGCAGGGAAAGCATTGAAAGACATACATCATTTGGCATGTTGGGCAGCTAAACAACTAAATATAACTTCAGACATAATATCCTCACTTGCCACGGATACAGATAGTGTAAGACATGCATCTTTACAAAATCGAGCAGCAATTGATTTTTTATTATTGGCCCATGGACATGGCTGTGAGGATTTCGAAGGTATGTGTTGTATGAACTTATCTGATCATTCTGAATCGATCCATGCCAAGCTTAAAAAATTGCAGGAGAATATGAAAGAGCTTAGAATTGCTGGAAGTGGATTGGATGAATGGCTAAACAACCTAGGAGTTACTGGATGGTTCAGAGATATACTTAAACAAGGTTTTCTAATCTTAATTATAGTATTACTCGTTTTACTGATTGTACCTTGCATAATACAATTTATATCAAAATCACTCCATAAATCAATAGAAGGAACATGGATAGCTCTGTCATAAATAATATAGTAAAAGAATTTACTCACTTTATAGAAAAAGGGGGGACTGATGCACTGGTAACCAATGTACAGGGGGGTAATACAGAGAAATTGTACAAGGGGGTTAAAGGAATTCCTTTACTTAAACAAAAGTATTGTCTGTCCTAAGTATCTGCCACTGCCACCTTGCCAAGGCATTGATTATTGCTGGAGGGGAAGAAGCAGATGCTAGTTCTGCTGACAAAAGCAGATGAAAGGTCCTGCTGATAAGCCGGGGAGAAGCAGACTGGGCGATCAGGTCTTAAGACCATGACAAAAACACGGATGTTTATTCCTACTGATAAGCAGTAGGAGAAGCAGACTGGGCGCCAACTAACCCTAAATCCATGTCTGAAGATTAAAAGGTGTAAAGGTTAAGAAGAGGAAGACTCATTTACTTCATCTTGAAGACCCCTGCCCACAGGAGGAAGACTCATTTACTTCATCCTGAGACCCCTGCCCATGATCAAAACGGGCACTGCGCAAGTGCAAAGGACCTTCCGGCTCATTATAATACGAAGCGGGGATAGGTAATAAATATGTATAGGCGGATTGAGCAATCTCATGTCTATGTATACCTTAAGAGAATAAGTGTAAAGGGACAACCACCCTGGGGCGTGCATGTTTTGGAGGAGCTATCCCCATGCACCTCAGCGCTGAATAAAAGCATACCTACTTTACAACTTTAACTAGTTGTGGAGTCTATCCGCGTATCACACATACCTTTGAAATCCTCAAAACCTTTTCTGCAAGACACCCACTATATCTTGCAGGATTCAGACCATCAGATGTCTGCTGCCTAAAAAACAAAACTTTTTCTACGAGACACCCACTGTGTCTTGCAGGATCCTAACTACAAGATGCCCACTGCCTCCTGTGATTGTAAACCATAGGACGCCCGCTGCCTCTTGTGCATAAAACCTTTTTGTACAAGACACCCACTGTGTCTTGCGGACCCAAATATCGGGTCGAATTTTTTTTTTTTTTTTTCCCCATACTTCCATACAGTAATGGACCATTTTTTCCTTACTCTTTTTTTCCTTCCTGGGACGGCTGAATGTCCCAGTACTTTATCATTAACCCCAGGGGACCGTCCGGTGGTGCATCCGGTGGGCTGCTCCCTGCTTTATTCTTAGGATCTCTCCTTGGATCCTTTCCTGGGTTATAATAACGACTCTTACTCTGACCCATTGTCTTACTCCGGGGACCTCTGCCTGGGCCCCCGGGACTGGGACCTCTACTGGGACCCGTCTTCCCTCCCCATATCTTAGTACAATATTCTATCATTTTTTGCTTATCTTTCCCTAGGGTTCCAGGGAAATCTCTCCAATTATCTAAGATATATTCATGTGAGTCGAAGGCTTGCTGCCCTTCGCCCCCATCTTCTGGAATATCCACAAATATACACTCACTCGCTCCCCCTTGTTCCTGGCCCAGTCCCTCGCGGGAGATGGAAAACGCAGTACTTAAGGGTCCACACTCGCTTGGTTCAGTATATCGAACCTCTCATTCGTTATATTCCAGGAAACCCAATCCCGCCCGAACGGCAAACCCGCGAACAACTTCGCAATATACTTACGCGTCCTGCGTCTTCGTCCGGACTCCCGTGCACAGAATTTTTATGGGATTTTACCGGTTTTTCCTTTGCTCACTATTCTAGAATTTAGGTTCGTCGGTAAGGTTGAGGTAGGCTGTTGGTCGCGGGGCCGCGAAATGTCGCGGGGCGCCTCCCCGGAGGACCAAAGCTCACCGTTCCTTATCCGAGTCACGGCACCAGAAATTGTTATAAATTGAGACCACAACGGATCATAATCCAATTAAAATTTTATTAATTATAGCAAGTAGAATATGAGCAAAGACAGCGCTGGACGGCAGGAGAGTCTGCGCTCCGCCTACTGCCGTACTGAGCAGTTCAAAAAGCCCTCCCTTATACATTTTTTACTTCCGTGTTCATGACGTAGTTGAGGTACTCTGCGCATGCTTCAGCTGTTGCTAGGGGGTCGACTTCTGCCTCCCGGTGGTCGGTGAGGCCGAAGTAAGAAGTCTTCCTCCTTTGTTCCATAGTTGACCCTTCATTTATGTCCTTATATGGAGTGGTTTGTCTTATTTCCGCCAGTTCCTGGAACATCTTGCAAGCCAGTTTCTGTAACACCTTGTGGTCATCTTATGTTTGCATAAACGGTTTCTGGTTTAATTGGTGTAAGCGATTGTGGTTTAATTGGTGTAAGCGATTGCGGTTATCTTATCTTGCATAAGCTGTGTCCGTTAACTGTGTGCATAAGCAATTTCATATCTTTTGTTGTCTAACCTTTATATTGGGCTTAACATATATACACCTAACATATAACTTAATAAACAATACCTTATTCTTTAGTTTTTCACACCCAGTTTGCGGTAAATTTTTATAACATGCCCCCCTCATAACTTTCTCTGTGTAAGGAGAGCAGCTCCACACCAGGAAAAAGCCCCAGGAGGAATGGAGATCCCTCCAGTGCCCATCCACACCCCAACACATGCACAGGGCACAGTGTGCCAGGTTGGGAAGGACGATGCTGTTGACGCAGGAGTCACGGACAACACGGAGATGATCAACGTGATCAAACGATTGCCAAAGTTTATTCAGATACAGTGCTCCTTTTATAACCTTACACCCTTATGTAACAGCCTTGGATACTGAGCTCTAATTGGTTAGTCTAGAGGTTACTACCATTTACAAAGCTAATGTTTATAACTTGTTATAATTGTGATTAAATGCCTTACTCTAAAAATACAGTGGGAAACTACAACCTTGGCAGAGATCATTCTCTGCAGGTTTTCAGTGGAAAATTACAGAGGCCTAACAAGACAATTGACCTTGCTTATGCCTGCCAAGAATCTTCTTACTTTACAGTAATAAGGCTCAGGGTATCGGGATCGCTCACTATGTGGCCTTGGCTCTTTAAGAATTCCCACACGATGCCCCACTAAGGAGACAGACACTGGCGCTTGACACAAATATAGATGGATCCTCGATGTACAGACCCCAAAGCCTGGCAAATTAAAACATAGCATGAAAGTGGGGACAGAAACATCCCCAGTGATTGATTTTCCATCCAGACATTCAAACCAACTGAGTATGTCACCCAGACAAGTCCTCGGAAAGCCGCAGCAAGCACAGATTTATCCTCTGCTTGGACCTAAGACTATCAACCCCTATCCATCCCTGGAAAATTACTTAAAGTCCCCATCTTCCCATCACAATGCCAGAACAGTGAGTGGGATGGAAACCACAAGGGGAAGACAGGGCACGCACTAATCAGCTGTAACTGTGGCACCCAGCTTAATCCAAATTGAATTACCAAGGCTGGAAATGGATGCAAATGTGAATAAAGTCTTTTTATTTTCCATAGGTCCTCTCTAAAATGATTTAAGTCAATTGCTATGTGCAATTGGGTCTATTTCCACTCAACCCTGCAGCACTGCAGAGAGGCCTCCATGGTGCTGTGGGGTCAGCTGGGCAGGGAATAGCATCCCAATTTCCACCAACAACCCTGCAGCACTGTCGTAGTTTAAAGTCCACACTCCTTTGTTTCCCTCCCCCCCCCACCTTCCCACTCCCGGAGGGATGGGGAAGAGAGCCGGAGGAATACAACTCCCAGGGATTGAGGTAAAAACATTCCAGCAATTAAGGTATAACACAAAATCACTACTGCCATTACTACTACAAATAATAATGATACAGCCAATAACAAGCGAAAATAATATAACACCCCACCAGCCACCGACCCATAACTCACTCCACCCTGCCTGGCCGAGCACCGCGTGCTCCCTTCTCCATTTTCCTCTAGAGCTCCACCCCTCCAGCTCTCTCTCCCAGTTACATCCTGGGCATCACGTGCTATGGTATAGAATACCTCATTGGCTAGCCTGGGTCAGGTGTCCTGTTTCTCCTTCCTCCCGCCTCCCCTCCTCCACCTGGCTGGAGCATGTGCTCAGAAAAGGCCCTGAACAAAAACACCCCCAAAACATGCTTGCTATCAAGCAACTGTCCCCAGCCCAGAAGTCAAAACACATCACTGCACCAGCCACAAGAAGGAGAAAAATTACTGCTACGGCTGGACCCATGACAAGCACCCACCCATGAGGGAGTAGCATCTTAATGTCCATCACTGACCCACCCATACCCCTCACAGGACCCTAAGCATCCTTCTCTAGTGGGATGCTAGCATGCCAAAGGGCCCTGGCATGTGATCAAAGCCCATTAGGCTGAGCACCGATGTGCGCTCGTTGTTCATTAATTATTCAAACAATAATTGCACCCATATTTAAAGTCTAGACTTGCATGTGCAGCACTGCACACTGCCAAGGCCCAAGTTAGATTTACACCCCTGGCATATTCCTGATGCCAATTAATTAAGCAAACACATTCTTCCGCACACTCTCAGGTATGCAACCTGCCCCAGCAATGCCGTAATACATCCCAGCATCCATGCCACATTCCTGCTTGGCTGAGGGGTTCCCAGCCCCTGGGAAGGGTTATGGGGTCATTATTAGGGCTCCTCATTATTAGGACCTGAGCTCTCTCCAAGGATGGGGATGGCTACTCTCACACTGTACTCCAAAGGTGATTAAAGATTAAGCAATCTCCTCATCCATGCTTTCCTACAAATTTCCCCTTTGGAAAAAGAAAAGGAGAAAAAGAGAGAAAAAATGAGATGGGGAGGAGGGGGCTGACACCAGCATCTGTTATTAGGAGCCCACTCATTCCCACCAGCACCTAACAAGGGGGAAGGCTGGGAATGACAGTCACCAAGAGGTAGAGGTCAATTAATTCATCTGAATGTGATGTGTAATAACACATCGCAGCCCAGAAAGCCAACTGTATCATGGGCTGCATCAAAAGGAGCATGACCAGCAGGTCGAAGGAGGTGATCCTGCCACTCTACTCTGCTCTTGTGACACCTCACTTGGAGTATTGTGTGCAGTTCTGGTGTCCTCAACAGAAGAAGAACATGGAACTGTTGGAACAAGCCCAGAGGAGGCCATGAGGATGATCAGGGGCTGGAGGACCTCCCATATGAAAACAGGTGAAGAAAGTTGGAGCTGCTGAGCCTGGAGAAGGCTGCATGGAGACCTCATAGCAGCCTTCCAGTATCTGAAGGGGGCCTACAAGGATGCCAAAGAGGGACTTTTCATTAGGTATTATAGCAATAGGACAAGCGATAGTGGGTTAAAACTTAAACAGGGGAAGTTTAGGTTAGATATAAGGAGGAAGTTCTTTACTGTGAGGGTGGTGAGGCACTGGAATGGGTTGCCCAGGGAAGTTGTGAATACTCCATCCCTGGCAGTGTTCAAGGCCAGATTGAACAGAGCCTTGGGCAACATGGTTTAGTGTGAGGCATCCCTGCCCATGGCAGGGGGGTTGGAACTAGATGATCTTAAGGTCCTTTCCCTAACTATTCTATGATTCTATTAATACTGAAATTTAGAAGCCAAGGTCTAAGACACGAATCCATCAGCACAAACCAGTTATGTACAATAAATTAGGAGATATAAGGAATGAATGATGGCATATTAAAGACAACATTATTTTCTGGATTGGCACAAGGGCTTGCAGGCACCCTTCCCCCTCAGTGTTAACCCTTGCTGGCCAGGGATGTGCTGGATGCAGTGGCCAGGGTAATGGAGCCCATGCCTTGGTGATGGGGACAAGTTCCCCTGCAAGGCCCACTCTGTCACCAGCTACCTAATTCGGGGTTGTCCTCGGTGGCCACAGGTGGGTGTGATAAAGGAGTGTGCACGATGTAGTACATGATGGAGCATGTATAACAGAGTGCATATGAAGATAGAGCATACATAATGATGGAATGTGCACAACAGACCATGTGTGATGATGAAGCATGCAAGATGCAGCACACATGAATCCAGTGTGCACAATGACAGAGGTTGCTCAACAGTGTGTGCACAGTGATGGAGTGTGCATGACAATGAAATGCCTGCAAAGATGGAGCACCCATGAAGGTGGAGTGAGCAAGGTGATGGAGCGTGAACAGCAATGGAACACGCACAAAGATGGAGCATGCAAGATGTTGGAGGATGCATGAAGACAGCCTGTGCACAATGATGGAGCTTGCACAGTGGCATGTGCACAATGGAGTGTACACATGTGGGAGAGGCTGGCAAGGGAGAGCAGGGCTGCTGGCCAAGGAGGGCAGTAGGTCATGAAGCCCATCCATCCTCCCCAGTTAAGGGGCTAATGTGCCTGGGGGCCTGTGCAGCTCCTTGCAGCCACAACATCTGTGTCCTCCACACCGGCCTCTCCTCCCTGACCCCTCCACCCCGGCCTCTCCTCCCTGTCCCCAGGCTGGGGTTCAGCTGGCCCAGCCAGTCATTTGGGGACTCATTACCAAGGAGGACAGGCAAAGTCCACGGGGACAGAGCCTGTGCGGGCACCCCAGCATCAGGAATGGCAGGGTCTGGCTCCACAGGGACAACTTGGTCACCATCCTGCTGGTGGTGGGGTGATGATGTATCCCAGCAGCCCCCAGCATCCCCATAACCATGAGCCAGCCATATCGAGTGCATCCCCTGGTGAGGCAAGGGGACAGGGTGAGATGGGGACTTGCAACCTGCACTGTGGCACAGCAGTGACATGGACCCAGGGGCAAGTGAGAATCTCTGCAGCATGACACCTGGAAAGGAAAAAAACAGCCTGGAAGGGAAAACAAGATTTGCTCCCAAGCAAGCAGCTTGGGGGATGAGACAGCTAGGCAGTGGGGACACCCATGTGTGTCTCCCCTTGGCACCCCAAAACTGGCATTTGGGACAAGAGAAATGGGCTAAGATGAGGAGATGTCCTGGGTTCAGCAGTAGCAATCATTTTTTCTCCTTCTTAGTAGTTGGTGCAGTGCTGTGTTTTGACATCCGGGCTGGGAACGATACCGATAGTACCTATGTTTGTAGTTACTTGTCATGGGTTCAGCAGTAGCTCATGCTCTGCCAGGGAGGAGGGAGAGATAGGGCGCCTGGTCTGGGCTGGTCGGGGAGGTATTCCTCCTCCAGGAGCAAGTCCAGCTCGGGGAGGGAACTGGAAGTTGGCCAGGAGCCAGGACAGGGGGGATGAGCCCTCTCTTCTGGGCTGGCCTCATGGTGGCGGGTGGTATCGTATTCTCTCTCCCTGTTTGTCTCCTCTAACATTGATTTGTTATTGGTACCGGTAGTGATTTCTGTTATACCTTGATTGCTGGACTGATTTTACCTCAATCCGTGGGAGTTGTATTCCTCTGGCTCTCCTTCCCATCCCTCCGGGAGTTGGAAGGTGAAGGGGGGGGAGGGGAAACAAAGGGGGAACTGTGCAGATTTAGTTTAAACCACGACAGTTTTTGGCACCCAACGTGGGGCACAAACCCACGAGATAACAACAAATCTGACAGGATTTATAGTCATTTGTCACAATGCTGTTTTATTGGCTCTCACAGTTTTTTCTCTTGGTCTCACGGTTTCAGGATTTTACCAATTACTTTTCTTATATATTAGCTGTGTTAGTGTTTATCAAGTATGGGGTTTGGGCTAAGGTTCTTGTCTCATTGTACTTTATGTTAATGACTTGTAATACAATAGAAGCACTGATCATGAAACTGATCTGGTTTATGCTCCCGGTATGGTCACCAACTTTATATTTTGGGAGGTATATAATAGAAGTGCTTAGCAATTTCACATCTTTTTTCTCCTTCTCGGGTGGTCAACCTGTGAAGGAGACATTCTTCTGTCCTCCCAGTGTTCTCTCCAGATGGTCTACAACATCATTTGAGGGTTTTGAAGTTTTTGAATGGCCTTTTAATACTGTTGAGACTTGTATGCTGATTGTGATGGGGATCACCATAGTAGCACGCATACAGAGTGTGTTTTGCCCACAGTTATTTCATCTGATTTCAAGAGTTAAGCGGAGTCAGGTCTGGTCCTGTATTGGGGTTAAACGACGAAATAGGAGGACCAGGAGATCTTCCCAGAGGCTGGACAGTCATGAGTGGCAGGGTGTGTGGGATAGTATGGGCAAGCATCTAGGTCAGTGGGCCCCTCCAGTACTTTGGAATTTTACTTCCGAACAAGTGAAGAATCCGGAAGAATTAGTAAAACACCTAAATGAGGTGTGTTGTCGTCCTGGCCATACCAGAGATGGACAAATTACGGCAACGTGCTGGGGCTTGGCCTATGCCTATAGGGCCTTGTTCGACACTATCCAACACCTTCAAAAGGAAAAAAATGTCCCTGGATCTGAGAGCAACACAGAAGTCAGCACAGCTGTTCCAACTCCAAGTACAGCAGCTACACCATCCCCAGTGGCAAGTACAGTTGCTACCCAAACTTCAGCTGTGACAGACAGTGCAGCTACCCCAGTAACGAGTACAGCGGCTATTCAACCCTCAACTGCGACAGACAGTGCAGCTACCCCAGCAACAAGTACAGTTGCTACTCAAACTACAGTGATAATCACTGCAGCTGAACTAGAGGACCAATTTGTACCAATATCGGTTGCTCCTGTACACAAGAGAAAACCCAGAAAGGAGGCAAGAAGGAAGAGGCAGGATGAAGAAACTATGCATCTGCTACCCGGTCTAGTATCTGATCAGGGGTCATCATCACACGACGAAGAAGAAGAGGTGACTTCTCGATCTCGGACCTCAACTGAGCTGCGGAATATGCGAAAAGATTTCACCCGTCAACCAGGGGAGCACATCATCACCTGGTTGCTCCAATGTTGGGATAATGGGGCCGATGGTCACAAACAAGCAGGTACAGAAGCCAAGCAGCTGGGATCACTTGCTAGAGAAGGGGGAATTGACAAAGCACTTGCAAGAGAGAAAAAGTCCCTCAGTCTTTGGAGGCGGCTTTTGGCAGCTGTGAAAGAAAGGTTCCCATACAAGGATGATGTTATGAGTCGTTCGGCCAAGTGGACTACTATAGACAAAGGAATCCAGTCCCTGAGGGAATCGGCTATCATAGAGATGATCTACCACACCAAGCCGAATAATGGGAATGTACCCATAGACCCAGATGAAGTCGAATGCACATGACCCATGTGGCGAAAACTTACACAAAACGCACCGTCGTCATATGCCCATCTGAACCCATGACACCATCCATTGGCAACGGTAACCTGGAATGACATAGCACCACTAACAGTGGATGAAATGGTTCATAAACTCCGAGAATTCGAAGACAATCTTACCCCTTCCATCATCTCAACTGTGGAAAAACTGTCTCAGGATCTCAAACAGTTGAGGTACGATCTGTCTGATTTATCTAGCTCCTCACGTGTGCCAACACACGTTTCAGCCATTAACAAAAGGCGTCCTTTTGCTCGAGAGAGAAAATATATAAGATACACACCACGGGCCACCCTATGGTTTTACCTGAGGGATCACGGAGAAGACATGACAAAGTGGGATGGAAAACCTACTTCAGCCTTGGAGGAACGTGTGGGTGAATTGAAGAGAGGAGCAAGGGCCAAGACTGATCGCCCCATGAGAGCTGCAGCCTCAGTCTCTGGTGAACAGGTTCCCAGATGGAGCGGAAGAGCTGATTTTACTCCAGCTCCTGTGATAAAGAAGAATAATCCCTTTCAACACGACTTAGGTGTCCAAGATTGTGACAACGATGACTATTAGGGGGGCCCTGCTTCCAGCCAGGTGGAGGTAGGGGACAATCGGATTTACTGGACTGTGTGGATCAAATGGCCTGGCACATCAGCCCCACAGAAGTATAAGGCTCTAGTTGATACCGGTGCACAGTGTACCCTGATGCCAACCAACTGTCAAGGGGTGGAACCCATCTATATTTCTGGAGTGACAGGAGGGTCCCAAGAGTTGACTGTACTGGAGGCTGAAATTAGCCTGACTGGGAAGAAATGGCAGAAGCACCCCATTGTGACTGGTCCAGAGGCTCCATGCATCCTCAGCATGGACTACCTCAGGAGAGGGTACTTCAAAGACCCAAAAGGGTACCGGTGGGCTTTTGGTATTGCTGCTTTGGAGACTGAGGAAATTGAGCAGCTGTCCACCTTGCCTGGTATCTCAGAGGATCCTTCTGTTGTGGGGTTGCTGAAAGTCGAAGAACAACGAGTGCCAATTGCGACCACAACAGTGCACCAGCGGCAATATCGCACCAATCGAGACTCCCTGATTCCCATCCATAATCTGATCCGTAGACTGGAGAGGCAGGGAGAGATCAGCAGGACCCGCTCACCTTTTAATAGCCCCATATGGCCAGTATCGTGGCCTGAATGAAGTCACACCACCATTGAGTGCTGCCGTGCCGTACATGTTAGAGCTGCAGTATGAATTAGAGTCAAAGGCAGCCAAGTGGTATGCCACGATTGATATTGCCAATGCATTTTTCTCAATTCCTTTGTCAGCAGAGTGCAGGCCACAGTTCGCTTTTACTTGGAGGGGTGTCCAGTTCACTTGGAACCGACTGCCCCAGGGGTGGAAACACAGCCCCACCATCTGCCACGGACTGATCCAGACTGCACTGGAACAGGGGCAAGCTCCAGAACACTTGCAATACATCGATGACATTATTGTGTGGGGTGATACAGCAGAAGAAGTTTTTGAGAAAGGGAGGGAAATAATCCAAATCCTGCTGAAAGCTGGTTTTGCCATAAAACGGAGTAATGTCAAGGGACCTGCACGGGAAATTCAATTTTTGGGAATAAAATGGCAAGATGGACGTAGACATATCCCTACAGAAGTAATCAATAAGATAACAGCAATGTCTCCACCAACTGATAAGAAAGAAACACAAGCTTTCTTGGGTGCTGTGGGGTTCTGAAGAATGCACATTCCAAATTACAGTTCAATCGTAAGCCCTCTCTGTAATGTGACCCGGAAAAAGAATGATTTCAAATGGGGTCCTGAGCAACAACAAGCCTTCGAGCAAATTAAACGCGAGATAGTTCAGGCAGTGGCCCTTGGACCAGTCCGGACCAGTCCGGACCAGTCCAGATGTGAAAAATGTACTGTACACCGCAGCTGGGGAGAATGGTCCTACCTGGAGCCTCTGGCAGAAAACTCCAGGGGAGACTCGAGGTCGACCCCTTGGTTTTTGGAGTCGGGGATACAAAGGCTCGGAGGCCAGCTATACCCCAACGGAGAAAGAGATATTGGCAGCTTATGAAGGGGTTTGAGCTGCTTCGGAGGTGATTGGCACTGAAGCACAGCTCCTTTTGGCACCCCGCTTGCCAGTGCTGGGCTGGATGTTCAAAGGCGGGGTCGCCTCTACACATCATGCAACTGATGCTACTTGGAGTAAATGGGCTGCGCTAATTACACAGCGAGCTCGGATAGGAAATCCCAGTCGTCCAGGCATTCTGGAAGTCATCATGGACTGGCCAGACGGCAAAGATTTTGGAATGTCACCAGAGGAGGAGGTGATGCGTGCCGAAGAGGCACCACCATATAATAAATTGTCAGAAAGTGAAAAGCAGTATGCCTTGTTCACTGATGGGTCCTGCCGTATTGTGGGAAAGCATCGGAGATGGAAGGCAGCTGTATGGAGTCCTCAGCGACAAGTTGCTGGAACTGCTGAAGGAGAGGGTGAATCGAGTCAGTTTGCCGAGGTGAAAGCCATCCAGCTGGCCCTGGACATTGCTGAGAGAGAAAGGTGGCCAGTCCTTTATACTGACTCATGGATGGTGGCAAATGCCCTGTGGGGGTGGTTGCAGCAATGGAAGCAGAGCAACTGGCAACGCAGAGTTAAACCCATCTGGGCTGCTGCATTATGGCAAGATATCGCTGCCCGGGTGCAGAAGCTGGTGGTGAGGGTACGCCATGTAGATGCCGACATACCTAAGTGTTGGGTCACTGAGGAACACCACAATAACCAACAAGTGGATAAAGCTGCTAAGATTGAAGTGGCTCAGATGGACTTAGATTGGCAACATAAAGGTGAATTATTTTTGGCCCGGTGGGCCCATGACTCTTCAGGCCATCAGGGCAGAGACGCAACGTACAAATGGGCTCGTGATCGAGGGGTGGACTTAACAATGGACACTATCACCCAGGTTATTCATGAGTGTGAGACGTGCTGCAATTAAACAAGCTAAACGGTTAAAGCCTCTTTGGTATGGAGGACGATGCCTGAAGTATAAATATGGGGAGGCCTGGCAAATTGACTATATCACACTCCCCCCAACCCGCCAACGCAAGCGCTATGTGCTTACCATGGTGGAAACAACCACAGGATGGCTGGAAACATATGCTGTGCCTGTCATGGTTTGAGCGTGTTTTGAGGTTGTTTTTGTTCAAGGTTTTTTCCAGCCATGTGGAGGAGGGGAGGCCGGAAGGAAGGAGAGACAGGACACCTGACCCAGGCTAGCCAATGAGGTATTCCATGCCATAGCATGTGATGCCCAGGATGCATAGCGGGAAAGGGGGAGCTGGAGGGGTGGAGCTCTAGAGGAAAATGGAGGAGGGAGCACGCGGTGCTCGGCCGGGCAGGGTGGAGTGAGTTATGGGTCGGTGGCTGGTGGGGTGTTGTATTCTTTTCGCTTGTTATTGGCTGTATCATTATTATTGTGTTATGCCTTAGCTATTAAACCGTTCTTATCTCAATCCGTGAGGGCGACATTCTTTGGATTTTCCTTCCTAACTCTCAGGAAGTTGGGGGACTTGGTTTAAACCACGACATGTGCCCCACGCCACTGCCCGGAACACTATCCTGGGCCTTGAGAAACAGATTTTGTGGTGACATGGCACCCCAGAGAGAATTGAGTCAGACAATGGGACTCATTTTCGGAACAACCTTATAGGCACTTGGGCCAAAGAACATGGCATTGAGTGGGTATATCACATCCCCTACCATGCACCAGCCTCTGGGAAAATTGAACGGTACAATGGGCTGTTAAAAACTACACTGAGAGCAATGGGTGGGGGAACTTTCAAGCATTGGGATACACATTTACCAAAGGCCACCTGGCTGGTCAACACCAGAGGATCTGCCAACAGGGCTGGCCCAGCCCAGTCAGAACTTTTACAGGTTGTAGAGGGGGGCAAGGTTCCTGTAGTGCACATGAGAAATTTGCTAGGGAAGACAGTCTGGGTTACTCCTGTTTCAGGCCAAGGCAAACCCACTCGTGGGATTGCTTTTGCTCAAGGACCCGGATATACTTGGTGGGTAATACAGGAAGATGGGGAAGTCTAATGTATACCTCAAGGGGATTTGATTTTAGGGGAAAACAGCCAATGAACTTAATTATACGTTGTTGCTTGCTGTGTAATATTTTTATAGTCCATCAACTAGATGTCTTCAGGTCACCAGCGACTGGCCCTGACTTCCCTCTAACCATCGTCCCAACAGAGAATGAATTTTGATAGAACCAGATGAGTTCTGCAGTAAAGGAATGATCAACATCAGCAGGCAACAATCCAGCACTGCACACAGACTCTCCTGCTACAAAAGACTATTACAAACCTAACATCATGGACCAAATGGACTCAATTGCATTATAGGGATTGGTCCATGTATTAAGAAATGATTTCTTTTTATCTGTCTGGGTGTATGCAGATGTATATTTATATATATGTGTATATATATATCTATATGATGGTATATTAAAAATGTGGGATCTGAGCATGACATGAATGGTATGGAATAAGGGGTGGATAATGTCATGGGTTCAGCAGTAGCTCATGCTCTGCCAGGGAGGAGGGAGAGATAGGGCACCTGGTCTGGGCTGGTCAGGGAGGTATTCCATACCACAGCACGTCCTGCTCGGAGAGGGGACTGGAAGCTGGCCAGGAGGGGAGGGGTTAGCTCTCTCCTCCGGGCTGGGCTTGGGGAGGGAACTGGAAGCTGGCCAGGAGCCAGGACAGGGGGGGTGAGCCCTCTCTTCCGGGCTGGCCTCGTGGTGGCGGGTGGTATCGTATTCTCTCTCCCTGTTTGTCTCCTCTAACATTGATTTGTTATTGGTACCGGTAGTGATTTCTGTTATACCTTGATTGCTGGACTGATTTTACCTCAATCCGTGGGAGTTGTATTCCTCTGGCTCTCCTTCCCATCCCTCTGGGAGTGGGAAGGTGAAGGGGGGGGGGGGAGGGGAAACAAAGGGGGAACTGTGCAGATTTAGTTTAAACCACGACATTACTGCTTAAATGTTTACCCTGGCCAAGGACTTTGTGAGTCTCATGCTCTGCCAGGGAGGAGGGGAGGCCGGGAGGAAGGAGAAACAGGACACCTGACCCAAACTAGCCAAAGAGGTATTCCATACCATAGCACGTCATGCCCAGGATGTAACCGAGTGTTACCCGGAAGGGCTAGGAGTCTCTGGGGGTTGAAGGAGGTATCGGTCGGTGCTTGGTTGGGCAGGGTGGGGTGAGTTATGGGTTGGTGGCTGGTGAGGTGTTGTATTCTCTTCATTTTTTATTTCCTTTATCATTATTATTATTAGTAGTAGTAGCAGTAGTGATTTATGTTATACCTTAGTTATTAAACTGTTCTTATCTCAACCCGTGGGAGGTACATTCTTTGGATTCTCCTTCCTAACTCTCCAGGAGTTGGGGGAGCAAGGAGGGGAGTGAGTGCATGAGCTGTGCGGATTGCTTTAAACCACGACAAAGGTGAAACGAAGAGTTCCCTGATGCTGATCCCTCCTGGCCCAGCAGCAAAGTGGTGACCTGGCCTCCATAACATCGCCCAAGCCCCCTGCCCAGCCCTAAGCCCCCCAGCACCCTTGCAGCTCCAGCCTTCCCAGTGCTCCCAGGGGTTCCAGAGTCTCTCCCCTCCCTGCGGCAGCTCCTGAGCAAGTTTTGAACAGCCTCATATGGCATCTGAGGGCTTTGGGATTTGTTTAAGCTCTTTTCACCTGCCAGACTTTGTTGCGTTTGCCTGACCTCCACCCCGGTGAAACCATGCCCATGCTGATGGTGATGCCAGAGGGTCCCAGCTCAGGGTTATTCCCCAGCACCAAAGCCCATGGCTGCCCCCAGCCCTGGGCCAGGATTACCTATCAAATAACTTTGCCTTTAAACCCTTTTTAACAGGGCTGGAAGTTGGGAGGGAAAGATCAGAGGTTAATCCTGGCCGCGGCTGGGCTCTGACGCTGAGGAGGGGGACACTGGGGAGGAGATGGGATGGCACGAGGGGACAGGGGGCACAGGACCCTCACCCTGGCCATGCCACCCACCTGCTTCCCCCTGCAGGTTGGGACCAGGGAGGGGGTGACCAGTGGGGACCCCAAGGGGGTTCCCCATCATTTACTGAGGCTCTGCAGCAAAGAAAACCAGCTCTTCACCTCCAGCATCGTGGGAGTCCCGTGGCCCCCTTTCTGTCCTTGTGCTCAGGACGTCAATGGAGCCTGGCATCATCCACATGCTCCAGTGGCAGGATGGACAGCACCAGCAATGAGCTGCTGGCGGGAGATAGTGACGATTTTATTCCCTTTTAACTCTGCTTGCGTGTCTCTGGCATGTTTGTCCTCCCCCTCCCCACCACCCAGGGCTGGTCCTGAGTTCGGGGAGCTTTTGCTTTTCCCTCCCTTCCCTCCTCCTCCTCCTTGCACTTGATAGCAGCCTTGCTAAGACTGCTGAGTTGCTGCTGACCCCTGCCCCTGCGTAATTAAGGCTGCACAGTGACAATGCAAATGCCTCGCTGCCGGTTTGCAGCACCTCTGCTTCTAATTGGAGACACTGTGTCAGGGCTGGGGGATGCAGGGGGGTTTGCACTCATCCCAGGTGGTGTTGGTGCAGGGGGGATAGATGCAGCACCCTGCCTGCACCCATCAGCACCCCGGATATCAAACTCCTATGTGTGGGCAGAAATTATTGCAAAGGTTATGTAGAACTGGATTAAAAAGACCCTGAAGGAAGCAGGTGAGCAATTCCCCTGGAGCATCCCCAAGCTGGGAAGGGTGGGGGACATCTCGTGCTGGTACCTCCTGTGTTTTTGGATGGTGAAGAAGAGCAAGGGCAGCAGGGAGCCAAGACACACAGCTGTATCTCCCTGCAGCAGAGCAGAGGCTGGCTCCAGCATGGGTACAAGGTATTATACAAGATATCTGGGACACCTGCAACCTGTCCCCATCCCTGCCCACAGCCCTGGCTACTTCACTGCTGAGACCCTGCAAAAATGATGACACTTGTGTATGATACACGGGTAACCAACGTACAGGGAGGTAATACAGAGAAATTGTACAAGGTGGTTAAAGGAATTCCTATGCTTAAACAAAAGTATTGTCTGTCCTAAGTACCTGCCATTGCCATCTTGCCAAGGCATTGATTACTGCTGGAGGGGGAGAAGCAGATGCTAGTTCTACTGACAAAAGTAGATGATTGGTCCTGCTGATAAGCCGGGAAGAGGCAGACTGGACGACCAAATCTTAAAACCATGACTAAAGCACGGGTGTTTGGTCCTACTGAGAAGCAGGGGAGAAGCAGACTGGGCACCGACCATACCCTAAGCCCATGTCTGAAGGTTAAAAGGTGTAAAGTTTAAGAAGATGAAGACTCATTTACTTCATCTTGAAGACCCCTACCCACAAGAGGAAGACTCATTTACTTCATCCTGAGACCCCTGCCCATGACCAGAAGGGGCACTGCGCAGGTGCAAAGGACCTTCCGGCTCATTATAATACAAAGCGGGGATAGATAAATATGTATAGGCGGATTGAGCAACCTCATGTCTATGTATACCTTAAGAGAATAAATGTAAAGGGAGAACAACTCTGAGGTGTGCATGCTTTGGAGGAGCTATCCCCATGCACCTCAGTGCTGAATAAAAGCATACCTACTTTACAACTTTAACTAGTTGTGGAGTCTATCTGTGCATCATGTACACCCCAGAAGCTGCAGCACAGCCATGCCAGCATCACAGGGGCATCCCGGCACCCACCCCCAGGGCTGTGTGTCCCCCCATGGTGCAACCCCCCGGCTGTGCCAGCAGCCTGACAGATCTACTGTGTCATGACAGACAAGCTGTTTTATCCTGATGAGGGAGCCAGAGCCAGCCATTGTTCTGTCCCTGCTGGAGGGCTGAGGAAAACCAGAAGAGGGCTTGTATCATGCCAGCGGGTCAGAAGGAAGCAGAGCCCCCCCTCCTGTGCTCCCAAATTCTTGGGATGCATGCCTTGGCAGGCAGCTGTGCATGGCACCTGCCCTGCAGGTGGGGGCAGGGTGTGGGGACAGACCCCTGGCACCCTGAGTCCCCATACCACCAACCCAGCCTCCCCTTGTCACCCCCTGCCATGGGGACTGCTCATTGAAATGGTGTCCCCAACTTGCCTCACTGCACAGCAGCCCTGAATCATGCCCTGTGCCAGACACAAACTGCCACCACAGGGGGACACAGAGACAGAGATGCTCACTACCACACCAATGATCATCCACAAGAACCAACCCAAACCAGCGAGCAGGGGGGTCATCGACCTTCCCATGCCAAACCAAATCTGGTGTCACCTCCATGCCAGGGCTCCAGCTAGGGCTCCAGACCAGGACACATGGGGTGGGATGGCTAGTGGAGACATGACTCATGCGGGAACTCACTGGAAAGCATGACCCCAAGGCAGCAGTGGTGTCCCACACAGTGAGGCGTGATTCTTGCCCCTGCTCTCCACCTGGCCAGAAACCACCCTGGCAGCTGAACCCCACTCCCCACTAGCATTTTGGGTCCAACCCAAAGCTGTCCTCAAAGTGCACATCCCTCTGGGACCGATCCCACTGGGATGGTGTCCCCAGCACCAGGCATGGCCAAGATGCAGGATCATGATGGTGCCAACTGTGGGGGTCAGAGCCCGTCTCTGCCCACCTGGCCCAGCACCAGTGGGGAGCAAAAGCCTCTGTGAAGCCTCACCAAGTCCCGTGTGTGTCGTCCCCCCCCCCCCCCGTCCCCCCCCCCGGTCCTTTCCTCCCTCCTGGCAGCCTTTGTGCCACCTCAAAGCTATCACCTCTGGGCTGGATGCACCAACGCAACACAAAGGAGAGCAGAGAGGCATTTTGGCTGCAACTTTCCCTCCACTGTGCACCAGCCCCTCCTGCCCCCAGGCACCCTGCCTGTGATGATGCCCTCCCATCCACTACACCCTATGATAAACACATGAATGTATTGGCTTTCACAAATCATAGGTGTTGCTATGCAGATATAACTGTATGAGTTCGCAAAGCTTGCTAAAGACACAAGATTAGACAAGATGAAAGTGGCCAGAACTCTTGAGCAAAATGGAGTCACGCAGCAAAAGAATTGGTAAAGGTAAAAGAAAAGGGGGGGGGCCTTGATATGAGAAAAACTAGTGCCTGGACAACATAGGGTTAAAGTACTTTTAGCCTAACTTAGATCAAAGATAAAGAACAATGTTTGTGTTGTAAGTCTGTGGAATTTAGTGGCCCCACTAAACATGAGTGAATTACTTCACTCCATCCTTCTACTTATCAGTTAGTTTAGAGACAGAGCCTCCCAAACATCTGCTAGCTTGGGATACTCCTTGTCTGCCCGTCCTGCAATAAATTTTGCAGGAAGGTCACACTGTTCTAAATCTTTGCTAGTTATCAGAATAATTACAGATATGGCTGGTTTCAGCTAGTTGTGTGATTATTAGGGCATCCAAGTGTGCCAAAGGTGAAAAGTACACTGTGAGGAAGACTGCTTACTTCATCCTCAAGACCCCTGCCCACAATCACCGGAGAGCAGCACACAGATGCCAAGAGAAGACTTCTGGTAATAAGTTCCTGGAGCTAGTTATAATATTCCCCGCCTATATGCGGGAATTATGAATATGTATATGGCTAATGCAGTAGTGAAAGTATATAAACCTGTAACAAATGGTAATCAGTGCGCCTCTGGCTACGGTCAAGTGCCCAGCACTGTTGCTTTTGCTTTATTTACTTTGTCCCTCAATAAAACCTTGTTATCTCTATTAGAGGAGTGAGCTCGTATTTCACAACCCCAAATCCCTTCAGCTTTGAGCCTGTCCTGGGTCACATAGATTCCTGGGTCACATAGATCCAGAGATATGACTCCTAAAAAACGGGGGGGGGAAGAAGCATCCAAGAGCATTCTGGGATGCAGCTGAGGTGCCAGTATCATCACCTAGCAGCTCCTTTCCCCATGTCAGGGCAGCCGGGTGCAGTGTGTGGTGAGTCTGTCGTTAGCACCATACCAAACCCAAAGTGGCTGCTTCGAAACAGCAATCCAATAAAAGTGCTACTTGTCTATTTATCATCTTCAGGGTTTTTTTTTATCACAGTGCAGATGGCTGCTACCTTTGCAAAGCACAGCAGTGTGCTGGCACATGCCTTGTGGCACAGAAGCCTTGCTTCAACGCAGAGTCTATTGATACACGGGTAACCAATGTACAGGGGGGTAATACAGAGAAATTGTACAAGGGAGTTAAAGGAATTCCTTTGCTTAAACAAAAGTCTTGTCTGTCCTAAGTACCTGCCATTGCCATCTTGCCAAGGCATTGATTACTGCTGGAGGGGAAGAAGCAGATGCTAGTTCTGCTGACAAAAGCAGATGAAAGGTCCTGCTGATAAGCCGGGGAGAAGCAGACTGGGCGATCAAGCCTTAAGACCATGACAAAAACACAGATGTTTGTTCCTACTGATAAGCGGCAGGAGAAGCAGACTGGGCGCCAACTAACCCTAAGTCCATGTCTGAAGATTAAAAGGTGTAAAGGTTAAGAAGAGGAAGACTCATTTACATCATCTTGAAGACCCCTACCCACAGGAGGAAGACTCATTTACTTCACCCTGAGACCCCTGCCCATGATCAGAAGAGGCACTGCGCAAGTACAAAGGACCTTCTGGCTCATTATAATACGAAGCGGGGATAATACATATGTATAGGCGGATTGAGCAACCTCATGTGTATGTATACCTTAAGAGAATAAATGTAAAGGGACAACAACCCTGAGGCGTGCATGCTTTGCAGGAGCTATCCCCATGCACCTCAGCGCTGAATAAAAGCATACCTACTTTACAACTTTAACTAGTTGTGGAGTCTATCCGCGCATCAATTTGGTGAGCCAGGCAGGAGACCTCTGTCCGGCTGCAGGATCGGCCAAGGGGTGGACCTCCTCGGCGCCACAGGCTGTTTGCCTGGAGACCCTCCACTTCTCGTCTGCTCACTGCGGGGACAGACAACAACCTGTGCCGGCTGCAGAGAAACGGTATGCTTGGGGTTTTGGTAATTTGGGTTTTGGTAATTTAGGTTTCGGTAATTTAGGGGGCCTGTAAGGCGTACGCGTGGCCCGGGGCTGCTGGTAAGGCGCGCAGAGATGTCTGGCGCACAGCGAAGTTCCCCTTGGTTGGTATGGCTTGCAAGCGGGGGGCTCGCCGACCGATAGAGCGGCTGCTAGCGATCCTGGGAGCGGATCGGGTGAGCCCGGGTTTTCGCTGTATCCCAAGTTTTGGGAGCCAGGACGGACCTGCTAGGGGGGCAGGTGAAGGGTAAGCGAACCCACCAGGTTTCTGCTGTATCTCAAATTCTGAGAACCGTGAGGAGGGTAAGCGGAACCATAGTGTGAGTGGGGGATCCCATGTGTAACTTTGTGTTTCTGTGTGACTGAGACGTAGCATAGCTACGAAGCGAGTGTGGAGTCCCAATCCGCGGTTCCGTGTCTCCGCGAGGAGAGCGGCCGGAGACGGACGAAGTGTCTATGTTTTGTGGTCCTGTCTCTGTCCTGTGTATGTTTGGTGAAGATTAACAGAAAAGGAAAAAAAAATTGTAAAAATGTCAAAAAAAAGAAAAATTTTAAGAGGCATGATTGCAAAGGAAATTTTGCTGTAACTGAAACTTGTGTAGGTGCTCTCATATTTTCATAAGTGCATTTGCAGAGCACTGAGAAAGAGAAGCTATAGAGATTTGTAAAAGATTGGCTGAAATGGGAGCCAGTCAAAACAAGGAAATTCTGAGGAAAAGCCCATTGGGTTACATTTTGGCACATTGGAAAGAACTGAGAGGGTCTTCTGAGGCCTCTGTAAACAAGAAAACGTTGGTAAAATATTACCTTCATATACATTGGAAGATCAAGGAAAATGGCCCAAAAATGGAACTTTGAATTATGATACATTGTTATAATTAATGTTGTTTTGAGGTGACAAGGAAAATGGAATGTATGCAGATGTGACAGTGCAAAATTAATATACCTCTTCCTGATCCCTTAATTTTGGCTTTGGAAAAGGACAGGAAAAACTGAAAGCTAAAGAGATGTTGTTCAGATTGTGATACTGGGGAAAGATGTTAAGAAGTTAAGATTTTAGAAGGAGGGAGCTCGAGCAGCTCCTGTGTGAGCATGGGATGGGTGCAGGGATAGGCAAACAAATGGAAACAGACATGTTGATAGATGGGACTGAAGGGTTGTTGGATAAATGTGGACTGGGAGTAAAGGAGGAAACATGGAAAGTGGATAAAAAGAAAGCGGTTGCTTTGAAACTGGTGGAGAAGGAATGTTGAGCAGAGGTGGGGGAGTAGGCTCTTCTGTGGAACCAGATCCGTGTGTGTGCTATGGGGAGTCTGGACCCTGGAAGTGAGACTGCCTTGGAGGGGAGTGCCATGGGGCGGCAGCAGTGAATGAATTAGAACTAGAATGACATAAAAGCTGGAAAGAAGAGAGTTTATCCCATCGTTGGGAGGGACCATTTCTTGTTCTTTAAACTACAGAAACGGCAATAAGAACTGCTGAAAAAGGGTGGACATGTTATAAAAATTTACCGCAAACCGGGTTTTGTCCCAATCGATTTTATTCACAATTGATTAGAAACTTAAGAGAGGCAATAAGCAAAACAGCGCTGGGTGCGCAGGGGAGTCTCCGCTCCACCAGCAACGCACACCGGGATCTTTGGAGTACAGTCTCTTATACTTCTCTGTCTTGGGTTTTAGCCAATCTTGTTGTCTTCTTTACCCGAATGTCGACGTGGCCCCTTTCCTTTGTTCTTTTCTTGTTTGCTGGGGTCTTTCTCCGGTGAAGACTGCCGCGGCCAGGTGGAGGGGAGAAAACACCGATACGATGTAGATTCACAAAATGCTCCGTTTATTGATTACAAGGCTGCTCTTAATATACTGTCCCACACGCAATCACGCACTACTTGATTGGCTACTTCACTCTGCCCGTGAGAGGTACACGCTCCACTTTGCCTCTCCTGATTGGTTTCACACCTTCGCTTCAGCTTAGCGTTACATCATGCTTCTGGCATCTTGTTATTGCTCTCCTGTTTTGCTGACCTTGATGCTTCCTCTTCCAGCCTGGGGTCAGAGGCTCACTTTCTCACAGCTTGCTGCAAGCCTGTTAAAGCGCCCATGCTCGACCCCCAACATCTCCCCCTCTTTTTTCAAATAAGGCGTTCGTCATCTGCTGCATGCGTTGCATAGTACATTGTAACAAACAAGGTCCAAAAAACAAAATTAACAACATAATCATTATTGGTCCACTAAACATCATGATTAAACTCCTTAACCAACTACTTATTCCTAACGATTTTAACCAAGAGTCTATAGGATTTGTTTCTACAGTATTTTCTTTAAGTTCAAACAATGATCAGAAAGATTGTGAAGGATGTAAAGCAGCTGCAGAAGTAAACTGTACAGTGTTAACAGTCAAGAGGTTTGCTCCATCATTACACTCCCCCCCCCCTTTTTTTTTTTTTTTTTTTGGTGGTCAACCATAAATACCTGCTGCACTTATGCATTGACCCTTTCTTGCCCAAAATGTTGAACTGCTACCTGTTAAAACTTTTTACATGAACCTAACAACAAAAAATATACAGAATACTGTCTGCCTTCATCACACACACACAAACACACATATATGCATATATGGGATCCCACATACACTCTCCACAGAACTACAATATTTGAAACACAAAATCCAGACAATCATTGCTCCCACTGCACAGTTCCACATACAGGACGTGGCACAAGGACCTTGTAAAGACTATTAAGAAACCAGCTCCAAGAAGCATCATCGCAGTGCAAGGTGGCAGGCTCAACCTTAGTGGGCGTCCCCACAGAGGCTCTGCCTCCCTCACATCACGTGAGGCTTGGGCTTTTATACTGACTAAAATGCACACTCGTTCCAACACAGGTGGCCAGCCTGTGTTGGAAGAAGTGGTCAGCCATATCTATAAAGGTCTTGTGAGATACCAGAGGGACTCCAATCAAACATGTTCAAAATGGATCAGATGGGGTTGCTATAGATAAACAAAAGGAATCCTGCCCTATCTCATTAACCCATGTTACCCACATGTTTTGCCGATGATCCATGTTATGTGACATCATACTTCCCTGTTCCATCAGAACCACAGGTGCTGCCAGACCTAATTTCTTCATTTCGTTTTTCTTCCAAAAGTTCCCTAGCTAGATTCCACAAATAGTTTATTAAGACACCGTCTGCTGTCCTCTCGTTTCCTCAGAATCTCCCTTCTTTTCCAGCCACGGTTTTACCCATTTAGCTGGGACCCATCGAGGTGGGTCATCACCTGTAGAGACACAAGCATATCCCCGTCCCCAGGTGAATAAAGTTTCTTTTTCTGTTCCCCAGGCCCCTTTTTTAGGGTCCCAAGTACGGACAGGCATTTTTAAAACAGAATTTTGTGAAGTATAGTGCAAATGTATCGGAATAACAGTTTGCTTATCATTGGTTGAAACAGGATTTTTCCAATTTAAAACATAACATGCTTTAGCTAACATATCGTGTGGCGAGAGGGTTATCTCCCCCTCTTTTTTCAAAGCGCCAAGCAAACGTTTAATATCCTGATGTCGTCTTTCGACAATGCCCTGGCCAGTAGTATTGTAAGGTATGCCTGTAACATGTTTAACACCCCATTGCTTTAGAAATTGTTCACTCCAGTGTCCTACATAACTTGGCGCATTGTCTGTCTTTATCGTTTCAGGAACCCCTAGGACAGCAAAAGCCTGTAACCAGTGTTGTTTCACTGCTTTAAAGGCTGTTGTAGTTAGTGCTGAGGCCCATACTGCATGACTATGAGTATCAACTGAGACATGTAAATATTTCAGTCGACCAAAAGGGGGGTATTCTGTAACATCAGTCTGCCATACTTTTCTTGGGCCTAAGCCTCGCGGGTTAACTCCCTGTTGTTGTAATGGAGCAATACGGGCGCAATCAGGGCAGGCTGCGACAATATTTCGAGCCTGAGACCTAGATAGTCCAAATTCCTGCTGCAGACCTCTTGAGGATTGATGAAAAAACTCATGTGACTGACGAGCCGCTTCAAAGTTCTGTAGCACGACTGGTCCTGCAATGGCCCGGTCAATTACAGCATTACCCTGGGAAAAGATACCAGGTAAGTTGGTATGACTTCGCATGTGGCAGCACCAGATGGGCTCCTTACGTTCTTGAATTATACCCTTTAGGCGAATTACCAATTCTTCAATTTCCAGTGTTCCAATTTTACCTATTTTTGCACAGTCAATACGATTGACTACACTGACTGCATATGCTGAATCGGATACAATATTTAAGGCTTGTGAGGAAAACCAATTTAAGGTTTCAACAATGGCTTGTAGTTCTAAGATTTGCACTGATTGTCCTGTGTCAGTCCATATCTTTAGTTTCCAATTTTGATTGTCTTGCCATGCGAAGCCATATTTCCCAGTACGTCCACTGGCATCAGTGAATACAGTAAGTGCATTTGATATAGGTTTTTGTTTCACAATAGGCCCTCTCATTATAATAGAGGTTGTTTGAAACAGCGGATGAGAGGGATAATGTGTTGACAATTGTACCCCATTAACTGCAAGAGCAAAGGTCATAGAACATAATGACCATTCTTGGATTAAATCAGTAGTTTTCCAAGGTAGTACAAATACAGAAGGATCAACACCAAACACCAACCTGACACGTTCTTTGGCTTTTAACAATAGGGACCCAATATAATCCTGGAGCGTGGTAACAGATGCAGAAGGCTGATACGATGGGAAAACCCATTCTAGGATCGCTAAGTGTTTTTCAATTTGTTGCGCTATAATAGCAGATCTGTTTTGCTGTGATCCATAAACCAAAACCATAACTGGATATTCAGGGTCATATCTATAAACCTGTTGTTGCTCAATTTTTGTCTCAATTACTTTAAGAGAGTCATGTGCCTTATTTGTAAGATGACGTGGTTCTAAGGGATCTACGGAATCCTTAAGAAGTTCAAATAACGGTTCAAGATCCTCATTAGTGATTCCGCACCAGGTACGTATCCACTGGATATCTCCCACAAGTTTTTGAACATCGTGAACTGTATTGATTTCTGACTGCAATTTTAATTTTCCCGGCCTTACTCTTGTTTCTGTTACCATCATTCCAATGTACAACCATGGATTTCGTCTCTGTATCTTTTCAGGCGCTATATATAACCCAAATTGTTGTAATGTTTCCTTAAAGTCTGTCTCTGCTTGTTCTGACAGGCTTTCAGGAGTGGCAATTAAAATATCATCCATATAGTGATATACAATGGGTTTTGAATATTTTTCTCTCCACTTTTGGAGAGCTAGATCAACATACCATTGACACATGGTAGGAGAATTGCGCATACCCTGTGGTAAAACAACCCACTCATATCTCCGTGAGGGTCGAGATACATTTTTCTGTGGAACAGTAAAAGCAAATATTTCTGTGTCTGAAGGATGCAGCGGTATAGAAAAAAAACAATCCTTTAAATCAATAATTAAAAGATGCCATTCTTTTGGTAAAGCCACTGGTGAGGGTAAACCAGGTTGTAACGCCCCCATAGGCTTCATTCTAGCATTCACGGCTCTGAGATCATGGAGCAATCTCCATTTTCCAGATTTTTTCTTTATGACAAATATAGGGGTATTCCATTCACTAACAGAGGGCTTTATATGTCCTAATTTTAATTGTTCTTCCACCAGTTCTTCAATAGCTTCGAGTTTTTCATCTGTTAAAGGCCACTGAGGCACCCAAACAGGAGAATCTGATTGCCATTGGATCTTTAACATGGGTGGCCTCCGTTCCTCAGTAGCCACTACTAAAAATCCTGCGTTCTTAAGGTTACTCCCCATTGTGCCATAACATCCCTCCCTAAGATCCATAGGGGAGTATGCATGACATATGGTCGTACCCAAGCTTTGTTGTCATCTACTGCATCCTTGAAACACACAAATTCGACACTTTGTAGCGTTTTAGATTCACCCCCTATTCCACTGACAAGTATGGATGTACTTTGCAGTGGCCAAGCCTTTGGCCAAGATGCAATGGGAATAATAGTCACATCTGACCCAGTGTCTAGCATCATTTCTATTGTTTCATTACCCAGTGTTTCATTCTTACATGATATTATCACCTTACGCATGGGTCTTGTGGCCTGAATGGTAGTGGAAAACATTACTAAAGGCCCTGCTGTGTTTCCAGTACTACCGAGAGCTCCCATACCTCTGTTGTGATTACGAGATACAGGTACTTGAGAATAAAATGGAATTAATTGCGCTATTCTGCTACCTTGCGTAATAGTGACTGGAGGTGCAAAGACTTTTATCATAATCTTAATTATTCCTTCATAATCAGCATCAATTAACCCAGGCATGACAAAAATACCCTGTCGACTTGATGAAGAACGACCGATCAATAAGGCACTCAATCCTCCCCCCAATGGACCAGTGGCAGTTGAATCCACCACTGTCACCTCCCCAGTTGAAATAGTTACTGTTCTTGCCACGGCCAGGTCGACGCCTGCGCTTCCGTTGGTTGCTGCTGTGAGCTCATAGAGGCAGCCATGGTGCGCTGTTGTGCTGTTGAGTATTTCGGTGCCGCGCCCAACTCGCGGCGCTGGAAGTTTTCCGACAGCGGTGTTCCATCCTTCTTAAATCGGGACTTGCAATCTGCAGCTTTATGACCAAACTTATCACAACGGTTACATATATTTGCAGACGGTTTTGAGAATTCCTTTTTCCCTTTGAGAGGACAATGCTTTTTCAAATGTCCCATCTGTCCACATTGATAGCATTGTCCCCTCCCAGGGCCATTGTCTCCTTTTCCCAACCCCCCGTGTTTAAGGGCAGTCGCTAAAGCGACGGCATGTATATTAGCCCGCTGCTTTTCCTCCTCCAAGGGTGCTCTTGAACAAATATCAATCATTTGAACTAAAGATGCGCCTTGGGGCAAGGTAGCAATAAGCCTTTTGCATGTTGCATTAGCATTCTGGGTAGCAACTTCCTTTAACAAGGGTGTTTTAATCTCTGGGTCTATATCGGGGTTGCTGTCAATTGAGTCTCTCACTCGATCCATAAAAGTCAAAAACGATTCATCATCCCCTTGTTTTATCTATAAATAGGGAGGATTTGGTTTCCCCATTTTCGGTAAGGCACTAAAGGCTTCTAGGGCAGCAGCCTTACTTTGTGAAAGCACCCGGGGAGGAAGAGCTGCTTGTCGTTGTGGATCTATATATCTCCCGCTGCCCATTAACATTTCCAAAGTAGCATATTTCAGTGGATCCCCGTCTGGTAAATAGACATTGTCTAGTTGTTTTAGCTCTAAGCGTTCCTGCCACTTTACCAGAAACATTGTAAAAGCCGTAGCCCCCAGGAGAGTTTCCATAAGCAATCTAATATCGGCAGGAACAAGCTCCTGGTATTTCATAAAGGCTGTCATCTGTCTTCGTACAGCCGAATTAGTGGCTCCGTAGGCCATAACACTTTGTTGTAATTTTGAGACCAAATTCCAGTCTAAAGGTGTCCATTCTGCTCCATTCTGTGTGGCCCGTACTGGAGCAGATATTAATGGTTCTAAAGTAACCTCCCCACTCAAATTAGCTTGTGTGATAACTCCTTTCCATCTCCGCCCCATGTCAAAAGAATGATCTGTAGGGATATATTCGTTTACTTTTTTAGGGATATCCCCCTTTGCCTTCTCATCCTCTAACATTCCCTCATCTAAATCATCCTGTAAGTCTCTTTTTTCTTTTTCTGTTAATCCTTCCCCTGCTCCATACAAGCGTTTTATTTTTTCATGACCTTCTTTAATCGTTAGCTCTCCCTGTCTAATTGCCCTTTTGATGCCTTCTCGTCCCCCGGCGTCTAATCTCTCCTTTCGGTCCAACTGTCTTTCAATATTCTTGATTCCTTCTTTAATTGCATCCATGGCTTTTTTATACATTTCTCTCTTTTTACCCGTATCACCATCCTTGTCTAAATTTTTCACAGCTGTCATTAACCTTGCCATTTGGTGGCGCTGTTGCCTTAGTTCTTGCACAAGTTCAGCGTAAGGCGATTCTTTTTGTAGTGCGTCATCGTCCTCACACGGCAAAGGTACATTTTCGGGCAGTACCTCCATAGGTTCTGGCTCAGGGGGTGCAGATGGTTGCGTGGGCAACTCATCTGAGGGGTCCCAGGGGATAATTAAGTCATCAAACTCCCCCTTCTTATGCACTGGTGCAGCAATTTTTGTTTTTTCAGGAGAGGTACGGGGGGGCACTGGATCAGGGAGGGGGCCCCGGATCAGGGAGGGGGCCCCACTCGATTAAGTCCGTTTCCCCCAAGTCCGATTTTTTCGTACTCTCACTCAAGGCACCCTTCAACGCAGCTGCGATTTCCGCTTCTGCATGCATTTGATCAATCATGAGCTTAATGGAGCGGTAAGTGCGTGTTAATTTCTTCGCCCCTTTATGCTCTGTCTGAACGCTCTCCCACAATTCTTCTCCTATCTTACGCCATTGATCTTTGGAAAATAACTGTGCCGTACTTTCTAACAACCCCCTTTTCCGGCACCAAGACAAAAGGTCCACAAGTTCCTGTCGGGGTATCGAGTACCCTGTTTTCTTCGCTACGCATAGCAATCCCTGTATCGAAGCCTTTTCTATCGCTGATACAGCGGAACCCATCCCGAACCAGACCGCAGTCTGCCTGACTCACCGGTCAGCCGTGGCCACGTAATTTGAGCTCTTTTCCTGCCTCTCTCGGGCAGCCTGCCTCTCTCGGGCAGCCGGGATCTCCACCTTCTCTCGTCCGCGGTCTCTCTCTCTCCTGGTATCACGTCGGGGTCACCAGAATGCCGCGGCCAGGTGGAGGGGAGAAAACACTGATACGATGTAGATTCACAAAATGCTCCGTTTATTGATTACAAGGCTGCTCTTAATATACTGTCCCACACGCAATCACGCACTACTTGATTGGCTACTTCACTCTGCCCGCGAGAGGTACACGCTCCACTTTGCCTCTCCTGATTGGTTTCACACCTTCGCTTCAGCTTAGCGTTACATCATGCTTCTGGCATCTTGTTATTGCTCTCCTGTTTTGCTGACCTTGATGCTTCCTCTTCCAGCCTGGGGTCAGAGGCTCACTTTCTCACAGCTTGCTGCAAGCCTGTTAAAGCGCCCATGCTCGACCCCCAACAGAAGACGTTGTTGAATTTTCTTAGTAATGTATTAACAGAAAAATGCTTACAAGCTTAACGTAGTCTTAACATTGTTCTATACCTTATATGGTTATTTGCCTAGTCCCCAAGTTTGCAACATCCTGTAACAAAATGTATCTCTTGGTTATCTAATCTCCTTAGGCCATTCAAACCGTTAAACGGAAGTCCCCTTTGAAAAACAAAGCGATTGATTAGGAGAGATTATCCCCTTTGTTTCTCCTTATTGACAGGAGTACTTATGATAATCACGGTCACAAAGGAGGGCTGGTTTCACACCAAGTGCAATGGCGACAAGGACGCCTAAATTCCTGACACGAATCATTCCTGTATATCTCACAATTCCCCCCTTTTTGTTTTTGTGTAACTTATTGATTCGTGTCTAATCTAATAACCGCCTTCTGAGCCGCGGATAATAATGGAGTCGCCTTAATTTTTAATATCATCAGTGAGTGGGTTTCCCTCTTATTTGCCATTTCTGATTGCACGTTTTGCACGACCGTATGTATCAGTATGGTGAAACATGGAATTATAAATGGAATAATTAATAATCCCCCAAATATTCCCAATACCACTATACCAACTTTAGTAAACCAATCCCCATTGGAAAGTTGTCCCCAAGACCCTAGCCCTCCAAAATCGATTCCATTCCAGGTTTGTACTGGAACATGGGCTATTTATTTTTTTTTTATTTTTTTTTTCCCTTACAAGTTCACTTATCACTTTTTCTTCATCATCTCTTTGCAAACAGCAATCACTAAGATTAAGTTTTCCACAGACCACTCCTTCTTGAGCCAACAGGTAATCTAAAACCACACGATTCTGATATATTGCAGTTTTTATTTTAGTATTCTGCTTTGCAATTAATCCTAATGCATTTTCTGTTTTATTTACTACTATTTCTACCACAGCTTGTGACCTTATAATTCTATTCAACATACATATAGGAGTCCTGTATCCCCAGGATGCATCTTCAGCCCAAGTTGCCGAATCATAATAAGAGTTTATTCATTCAGGTGGCCACTCATTGTCTTTCCATTTTGTAGCTCTCTTTTATATCATTTTCTCCTTAATAAGAAGAAACTAGGTCTGATCGTTCCTAATATACATGAACCTGTCCAATTTTGGGGTAAAAATGCAAAGGTTATTTTACCACAGATTCAATAATATCCATTTGGAGTAGGCCAACTGTTTGGTATGTTAGTTCCATTAATCCACTTACTGAATTGTTGATTTATTTCTATGGGATTTCCCCATTTTCCCAGTCTTTCCTTGCTCTCTTCCACATATAATCCCCTTCACAAAGTAAATTTCCTATTGGTTTTACACCATTTTTTAAATTTTGCCAACAACTTTTTCCGATTATACCCATTTGCAAGATCCATTGTTGTCTCCTTTTGTTTCCTTTTCGATTTTTCCAGATTGTAGGGTCGCTTATATTACTCTCCATTGCTTCCTAGGCCCATCTCTTTCCCTGGTTAGTTCTCCCACAAACATAGCAGTTAGTTACATTCAATGCTTTAGCTGCATTTTCCGCAAGATTTACAAAGAGATTTTTAGCAACTGTGAGAATTTCATATTGGACTCCAGTTTCCATTTTATTATAGAAGGAATTGAATAATAAATGAAGTTGTATTGACTCTCTATATTTTTCTTTGATCTTAATACTAATAATCACACCTGGGTCTTCCCCAGTTCCATATATCTTAAGTCCAATTTTAGTTACTTGCTTCTGTTTCCAATTTTTTTCAAATCTATGTGAGTTAAATTTATTGGATTGCCGTCACAGGTTGTACAGTTATTGTTTGTTTGTATTCTTGCTATTGATGCTTGTAAAGTCTTACATTGATAATCACATCCCCAGCCTGCAGTATCTCAGCATACACAATACCATCCTTTTCTTCCACAGAGGTGTGATGACTGATACCTAGCTGTTTGATTAGGTACATAATCAGGATTTATGACATTGGTATCCACCTGGGCAAATATTTTGGTTGGCTACTGTAGTACCGCCTCCACTCTAAACCTCCACGATTAGTATCTAAATCCTCATCTATAATATCACATGCATCAAAAATCATTGGCAGTGAGGTACTCAAATTGGTTATAACTTCACTTATTCCAATTAATCTCCTTTCTTCTGAATTTGTTCTCATTTCTACCCAATACAAGGTTGGAAGTTCCTCTGGATCATAACACACAGTTTTGCTTGTTTTTCCTGACACAATTCATACTGGGTTTGATTATATATGCAACTGCCTATCTTTGTTCCTTTGCATTCATAAACAGTGTGCTATACCAAGGTCTTAGAGGTTATTCTCCCTCATCCAGGTGTGGTAATACATTCAACTACAGTTGTTGTGAATGTTTTTAACAGCCACGGCACTTTCCCATATGGTTCCTATCAGAACCGACACCAAAAGAGGTCCGGTCAGGATCATAGTGCTCAGCGGTCACAGCCCCAGGGGTTGCAGCCCTCGGCAGACCTTTTCAGCTGCAGCACCGACTCCCTCCGGTCTTGCCCTCTCTGGTAGGTTAAAGGTATATTCCCCCTCGGCTACTATGGCAGTAGTATTTGACTCACAACAACTGTTCCAACGAAGTGGTAATTTCACACTGAATGCAAAAAGAACTGTAATTGATTTCTCAAAAATTGTTCATGGTCTCCCCTATGAGTAATAATATGCTTCAAACAATTGGGACACTTGGCTCTAATATACAAATTGCAGTGTTTGCATATAGGACATGGACTGGTACTGGCCCTTATCCTATGGTTTCTTAAAATAATTTCAACTATATCTTCATTTCCCATATCAGATTTACAGGAGTCAATATGAATTCTCTCAGTTACTTATCCAAGTCCTCTAGAGGGTCAGCTTGGCGTCTCTGGGTTCAGTCACAACTTTCCATTCTTTTATGGGTCCTTTTACTCGAGACAGGAGTGTCCACCTTTTTTCAGCAGCTCTTATCGCCGTTTCTGTAGTTAAAAGAACAAGAAATGGTCCCTCCCAACGAGGTGATAAACTCTCTTCAGCTTTTTATTAGTATCCTGTCATTCTAGTTCTAATTCATTCACTGCAGCCGCCCCATGGCACTCCCCTCCAGGGCAGTCTCACTTCCAGGGTCTAGACTCCCCATAGCACACACCAGATCCGGTTCCACAGAAGAGCCTACTCCCCCACCTCTGCTCAACATTCCTTCTCTACCAGTTTCAAAGCAACCACTTTTTTTTTATCCACTTTCCACCTTTCCTCCTTTACTCCCGGTCCACATTTATCCAACAGCCCTTCAGTCCATCTGTCAACGTGTCTGTTTCCACTTGTTTACCTACCCCGGCACCCATCCCATGCTCAAACACAGGAGCTGCTCGAGCTCCCCTCCTTTCCCTTTGGTCTTCCTTAACTTCAGCTTAGCTTTGAATTTTTTTTTTTTTTTTTTTCCAAAGCCAAAATTAAGGGATCTGGCAGAGGTATATTAATTTTGCACTCTGTCACATCTGCATACATTACTTCATTTCATTTTCCTTGCCACCTCAAAAACAACATTAATTATAACAATGTATCATAATTCAAAGTTCCATTTTAGGTCATTGTTCCTGATCTTCTAAAGTGTATGAAGGTCAGCATTGGTTACAATATTTTACCAACCTTTCCTTGTTTACAGAGGCCTCAGAAGACCCTCTCAGTTCTTTCCAATGTGCCAAAATGTAACCCAATGGGCTTTTCTTCAGAATTTCCTTGTCTTGACCGGCTCCCATTTCAGCCAATCTTTTACAGATCTCTATAGCTTCTCTTTCCCAGTGCTCTGCAAATGCGCTTATGAAAATGAGAGCACGTACACACAAGTTGTATGATATTCTTAAGGGGGTCAGTACAATAATATCTCTGGGTTCTGAAGATCAGCTCCCCTGTTGTTAGATCATAGTTTCGGTTACAGCAAAATTTCCTTTGCAATCACGCCTCTTCAAATTTTCTTTGATACTTTTTTACAAACCCTTTCCCAGTTTTCCTTTTTAACCTCCCAGAGATCCTCCAGAACTCCTGTGGCCTTTTCCATAAAATAATCATTTTATTTTTGTTCTCAGATAATTACCGATTGGGTATCTATAATTTCTGACCCGCCAGTGTTTCATAAGAAACCCAGAGCAATATCTGCCCCACTGGCACTCTGCATGCCTGTAAAAGTGGAATCTGCACCGAGAGCACTGCCACAGTATCCAAGCAAAATGTCACTAGTCACATACAGTTACACTCCCACAAGGCACACAGGGATTTTCTGAGCTACTTAATGGCTGTACAGACACAAGAAGATACACAGGACAGAAAAACGCAGCGAGAGGGGCAGCCGGACACTCCCCCTCCGCCCTTTTCTAAGCTGCTCACAGGCAGGACACACACAGGGTTACACAGAAAGGACAGCGGGAGGGCAGCCAGGCCCCCGCTCACAGACAGGACACACAGGTCCAAAAAAAAAAAAAATATAGACGCTTCGTCCGTCTCCGGCCGCTCTCCTCGCGGAGACCGCGGACAGGGACTCCACATTCACTTCGTAGCTCTGCTACGTCTCAGTCACACAGAAACACAAACTCACACACAGGATCCCACACACTCACACCATGGTTCCGCCTAAACTTGGGATGTAGCGAAAACCCGAACTCGCCCGATCCGCTCCCAGGATCGCCGGCAGCCGCTCTATTGGTTGACGAGCACTTCGCTTGAAAGCCCTACCTATCAAGGGGAATTTTGCTGTGCGCCAGACGTCTCTGCATGCCTTACCAGCAGCCCCAGGCCATGCGTCAGGCCGAATTTACACTTTAGTCCACACTTCCATACTGTAATGGACTTTTTTTTTTTCTCTCTCCCCCCCTTGGAACTTCGCGGAGGGGTGCTAACGTTATTATTTCCTCTGCTTTGTCTAATTTCTCATTTTTCTGTGTCCTCATTTTACTTCTAGTATGGGCAGAAGGAGGGGAAGGAGGGGGAGCTGACCGGACGAAGTTAGGTGTTAATGGGGGATAAGTATCCCCTTGTTCCTCTTCCGAATCCTGCCCCAGATACGGGGGTGGTAAATTATCTAGTGGCTCCCAAGATGGCCTGTTTGATTTCTCCCTTTTGGTTTTTTTTTCTTTTAGGGGGAACAATGAAACTTTCGCTGATGATCCCTTCCATAGAGCTGCATACTCACTTTCTTTCTGGCTAAACGGTGCTTTTCTATTCACATATAAATTTAAAGCTTGACATATCCAATCATCAAAAGACCCAAATATCGGCCAATACAAATGATCGGGTCGAATTTTTTTCTTTTGTCCATACTTCCATACAGTAATGGACCATTTTTTCCTTACTTTTTCCTTCCTGGGACGGCCGAATGTCCCAGTACTTTATCATTAACCCCAGGGGACTGTCCGGTGGTATATCTGGTAGGTTGCTCCCTGCTTTATTCTTAGGACCTTTCGTTGGATCCTTTCCTGGGTTATAATTACGACTCTTATTCTGACTCATTGTCTTACTCCGGGGACCTCTGCCTGGGCACCCGGGACTGGGACCTCTACCTGGGCCCCAGGGACGGGGACCTCTGCCTGGGCCCCCGGGACTGGGACCTCTACCTGGGACCCAGGGACGGGGACCTCTGCCTGGGCCCCCGGGACTGGGACCTCTACCTGGGCCCCAGGGACGGGGACCTCTGCCTGGGCCCCCGGGACTGGGACCTCTGCCTGGGCCCCAGGGACGGGGACCTCTGCCTGGGCCCCCAGGACTGGGACCTCTACCTGGGACCCAGGGACGGGGACCTCTACCTGGGCCCCAGGGACGGGGACCTCTGCCTGGGCCCCCGGGACTGGGACCTCTACCTGGGACCCAGGGACGGGGACCTCTGCCTGGGCCCCCGGGACTGGGACCTCTACCTGGGCCCCAGGTTCGGGGACCTCTGCCTGGGCTCCCGGGAATGGGACCTCTGCCTGGGCCCCTTCCTTGGGTCAGAGTTGCAACCACTACTCTGACCCGTTTGCCGGGTGTATTCTCTTTCACTCAATTGCTATCGCTTCCCTCCTTCAGCGGCCAAGTCCCTCGCGGGAGTTTGGAAACGCGCCTAGAAGAGGTCCACACTCACTTCATGAATCCTGATAACCCAACCTGTATTCTTACAGATTCAGGGTATCTGGTTCATGTTTCACCACACACTCCATCTCTACCATTTGGTTTCTGTACTGGAACCCTGGTCCGAGAAAACCACGCAATGCAACTGTAGCTGCGTTCCACACAGACACACACACACCGACTTTCCTCCAAACCGAACGATACTTACAGTCCGCTGTTCTCGTCCGGGTCTTCGTGCACAAGAATTACAGGAGGTTGTACTGCAGTTTTCAGGGAGCTCAATTCTTTTGCTTATTGTCTTTCTCTGTTCATTGATCTCGCAGAACTGCTCAGGACTAGAACCCCCCGAGCCACAAAGTCTGGGGCGCCTCCTCGTAAGAGCCATAGTCCCCAGAAGCCACACAGAGATCACGTCAGGGTCACCAATTTTGTTATAAAAATTTACCGCAAACCGGGTTTTGTCCCAATCGATTTTATTCACAATTGATTAGAAACTTAAGAGAGGCAATAAGCAAAAAAGCGCTGGGTGCGCAGGGGAGTCTCCGCTCCACCAGCAACGCACACCGGGATCTTTGGAGTACAGTCTCTTATACTTCTCAGTCTTGGGTTTTAGCCAATCTTGTTGTCTTCTTTACCCGAATGTCGACGTGGCCCCTTTCCTTTGTTCTTTTCTTGTTTGCTGGGGTCTTTCTCCGGTGAAGACGTTGTTGAATTTTCTTAGTAATGTATTAACAGAAAAATGCTTACAAGCTTAACGTAGTCTTAACATTGTTCTATACCTTATATGGTTATTTGCCTAGTCCCCAAGTTTGCAACATCCTGTAACAAAATGTATCTCTTGGTTATCTAATCTCCTTAGGCCATTCAAACCGTTAAACGGAAGTCCCCTTTGAAAAACAAAGCGATTGATTAGGAGAGATTATCCCCTTTGTTTCTCCTTATTGACAGGAGTACTTATGATAATCACGGTCACAAAGGAGGGCTGGTTTCACACCAAGTGCAATGGCGACAAGGACACCTAAATTCCTGACACGAATCATTCCTGTACATCTCACAGACACACGCGTCATGAGTAAAAGGACCCATAAAAGGAAAGTTGTGACTGAACCCAGAGACACCAAGCTGACCCTCAAGAGGACTCGGATAAGTAACTGAAGGAATTTATATTGACTCCTGTAAATTAACTGGAGTCCAATATGAAATTCTCACAGTTGCTAAAAAAAATCTCTTTGTAAATCTTGCTGAAAATATAGCTAAAGCATTGAATGTAACTAACTGCTGTGTTTGTGGGGGAAATAACTGGGGAGAGAGATGGCCCTGGGAGGCAATGGAGAGTAATATAAGTGACCCTGCAATCTGGAAAAATCTAAAAGGGAACAAATGGACCAGGCCAACAATGGCAGATCGACTTTACAGAACTGCCAAGGAAGGGGGGTATACGCATTTGATACTGAATTGAATAATAATCAAATGGTTTGCTGTCTTGGATTTAAAGGACTCTTTCTTTGCTTAATATTGGCCAAAGAAAACCAGAATTTATTGGCTTTTGAATAAGGAAAATCCTGGCACTGTAAGGAAAACTCAACTAATTTGGACAGTATTACCTGAAGGGTTTAAAACCAGTCCGACGAGTTTTGAAATCAGTTAACACTGGAACTAGAAACATGGAATCCACCCAATCAGAGGGACTCTGTTACAATATGTGAATGACCTATGTCTCGTTAATGGTGGGATTATTGAATTTTCTGGGACTGAATGATTATCAGGTATCCAGACAAAAGGCCAAACTTCAAACCTGAGTTTCCTACCTAGGGTATGAAACAACACGAGAACAGAGAAGTTGGAACTGCTAGAAAAGAAGCCATTTAACCATCAAGGAGTTCTGTACATTCCTGGGAATGACTGCATGATGCAGACATGGATACACGATTATGGTGTTCTGGTAAGACCACTATACGAACTGTTAAAAGAAACCTCTCTCTTTGGAATAGACCGATTCTGTAGAGGAGGGCTTAAAACAGAGCTAATGAGAACTGCAGCTCTGTGACTTCCGGATGTGACTAAATCATTTTGGCTATATTCCTATGAAGAGGGAATAGCTTTGGTCCTTGCTCAGAAGCTAGGACCCTATAAGAAGACAGTGGTGCATTTTTCAAAACAGCTGGATGAAGCAAGCAAAGGATAGCCCAGATGCCCAAGGGCTGTGGCTGCAGTTGTCATGAACATTGAAGAGGCTTGCAAATTTACCTTGGGACAAAAGATTACTGTACTGGTGTCTCATGTTGTATTAGCAGTTCTGGAACAGAAAGAAGCCCACTGGTTATCTCCTTCATGGTTTTTTGGTTTTTAAATTTAAGCTGGTGACTCTGATCAGGAAACTGGAAATAATTTGGCCAATATTGAAGCCAAACAAGAAGCTGAATCCCTGATGGCAAACTAACAATTGAGAAATCTAAACCTAGATATTCAAAGGAGGATAGAAAATTGATTGAAGATCTCAAAGGACAGGAAAAAAAGGGGGTTGGGTTCAGATACATGATGGGCGAATTGTAATTCCCTGTAATCAACTCTGGAAGATACTTCAGGAGGAACCTAATAAAACTCATAGGGGTTGCAACTCTTTGTATAAATACAGGCAAATTGTAGGAAGGAGAAAATAGAAATCAAATTGGTACAACTGGGAAGGAAGCTACCCAGGACAGTACTGGCAAATAAATTTTCCTGAGTTACCGAGAACAGGTTACCAATATTTGTTGGTGTTAACGGATACTTTTTCAGGGTGGCCAGAAGCATTCCCTTGTAGAATAAATAATGTAAGACAAGTAATTGGAACATCGTTGTATGATATACCTTGTTTTGGAGTACCAGAGGCAATTTCTTCCGACCGAGGCTCGCACTTTAGAGCAAAATAGTTACAAGAAACTAGCAAAAATTAGAAGCTGATTGGCAACTACATGTACCATACAGGCCCAGGTCAGCGGGCAAGTAGAAAAGATGGTTCATCTGATCAAAACATCAGACTGGTAAAATATGTCAGGAAATAAATTAATATTGGTACCAAGCATTACCACTGGCTCTATTAAGGCTTTGAACTAAACCTCGGTCGAAAGAAAAGGCTAGACCATGTAAAATTTTATATGGAAGACCATATGGGGTCCAACAGGGAGTGCCTCTCCAAGTGGGAGAAGAAAACCATGTGGCTGGAACTCGAAGCAGAGGACTGGAGAGTCCAGTACATAATATACAACCTGCAGGTTATGTATACATAAAATCTTTCAGACCACAGAGGAAGAAGATCTCGAACCAAGGTAGAAGGGGCCGTTCCAAGTATTACTCACAACTTTCACTACTATCAAAATTAGAGAACAAAGCATCTGGATTCAAAAAGGCTCCAAAAGCTCCCTGGAAAATCACATCGAGCGGTAATAACAGACAAATTTGTGAAAGATAGAGTGATCCATGAGTGTTAACACAATGTTGCAATTGTATTCAGAATATAAATCCAGGTATCACTTACTACCTGAATGAGATAAGGGCAGTACAAGTGCTGAACATACTACATGAAGCTTGGCCTAATTAGGTATATACCCGACTGCTAGTGTCCGTTTGGTGTACACCCACAAGAGGCAACGGGCATCCTGTGGTTTACAGTCACAGGGGACAGTGAGCATCTTGTGGTTTGGGTCCGCAAGACACAGTGGATGTCTTGTACAAAAGGTTTTACGCACGAGAGGCAGCGGGCGTCCTGTGGTTTACAGACGCAGGGGGCAGTGGGCATCTTGTGGTTAGGGTCTTGCAAGACACAGTGGGTGTCTTGTACAAAAAGGTTTTAGGTGTAAAACAAGAGGCAGCGGGCGTCCTATGGTTTACAATCACAGGAGGCAGTGGGCATCTTGTGGTTAGGGTCCTGCAAGACACAGTGGGTGTCTTGTAGAAAAAGTTTTGGTTTTTAGGCAACAGGCATATGGTGGTTTGAGTCCTGCAAGATACAGTGGGTGTCTTGTAGAAAAGGTTTTGAGGATTTCAAAGGTATGTGCTGCATGAATGTAATCTGACCATTCTGAATCAATCCATGCTAAGCTGGGAAAACTGCAGGGGAATATGCAAAAGCTTAAAATTGTTGGAAGTGGATTGGATGAGGAGTTACTGAATGGTTCAGAGATATACTTAACCAAGGCCTTCTCCAGGTATAATTTTAACATGGATAGGTCTGTCATAAATAATAGAGTAAAAGAATTTACTCACTTTATAGAAAAAGGGGGGACTGATACACGGGTAACCAATGTACAGGGGGGTAATACAGAGAAATTGTACAAGGGAGTTAAAGGAATTCCTTTGCTTAAACAAAAGTCTTGTCTGTCCTAAGTACCTGCCATTGCCATCTTGCCAAGGCATTGATTACTGCTGGAGGGGAAGAAGCAGATGCTAGTTCTGCTGACAAAAGCAGATGAAAGGTCCTGCTGATAAGCCGGGGAGAAGCAGACTGGGCGATCAAGCCTTAAGACCATGACAAAAACACAGATGTTTGTTCCTACTGATAAGCGGCAGGAGAAGCAGACTGGGCGCCAACTAACCCTAAGTCCATGTCTGAAGATTAAAAGGTGTAAAGGTTAAGAAGAGGAAGACTCATTTACATCATCTTGAAGACCCCTACCCACAGGAGGAAGACTCATTTACTTCACCCTGAGACCCCTGCCCATGATCAGAAGAGGCACTGCGCAGGTGCAAAGGACCTTCTGGCTCATTATAATACGAAGCGGGGATAATACATATGTATAGGCGGATTGAGCAACCTCATGTGTATGTATACCTTAAGAGAATAAATGTAAAGGGACAATGTAAGAAACTATGGACTAGAGTATTGTTTATTAAGATTTATGTTAAGCCCAATGTAAAGATTAGGCAACAAAAGATGAAATCGCTTATGCAAACAGCCAACAGACACTGATAAGATCACCGCCAGATGCCCAGGAAATCGCTTATGCAAACAGCCGACAGACACTGATAAGATCACCGCCAGAGACCCAGGAACCGACATGAACACGGAAGTAAAGATGTATAAAAAGGGGCTGTTTGAACTGCTCAGCACGGCAGTTGGCGGAGCGCAGACTCCCCTGTCGTCCAGCGCTGGTTTTGCTCATATTCTACTTGCTATAATTAATAAAATTTTAATTGGATTATGATCCGTTGTGGTCTCAATTTATAACAATTTCTGGTGCTGTGACTCGGATAAGGAACGGTGGGCTTTGGTCCTCCGGGGAGGCGCCCCGCGACATTTCGTGGCCCCGCGACCAACAGCCTACCTCAACCTTACCGACGAACCTAAATACTAGAATAGTGAGCAAAGGAAAAACCGGTAAAATCCCATAAAAATTCTGTGCACGGGAGTCCGGACGAAGACGCAGGATGCGTAAGTATATTGCGAAATTCGCAGAGCGGAATTGTTCGCGGCGAAATTGTTCGCGGGTTTACCGTTTGGGCGGGATTGGGTTTCCTGGAATATAACGAATGAGAGGTTCGATATACTGAACCAAGCGAGTGTGGACCCTTAAGTACTGCGTTTTCCATCTCCCGCAAGGGACTGGGCCAGGAACAAGGGGGAGCGAGTGAGTGTATATTTGTGGATATTCCAGAAGATGGGGGGCGAAGGGCAGCAAGCCTTCGACTCACATGAATACCCCTCTGGCATATATCTTAGATAATTGGAGAGATTTCCCTGGAACCCTAGGGAAAGATAAGCAAAAAAATGATAGAATATTGTACTAAGATATGGGGAGGGAAGACGGGTCCCAGGTAGAGGTCCCAGTCCCGGGGGCCCAGGCAGAGGTCCCCGGAGTAAGACAATGGGTCAGAGTAGGAGTCGTAATTATAACCCAGGAAAGGATCCAAGGAGAGATCCTAAGAATAAAGCAGGGAGCAACCTACCAGATATACCACCGGACAGTCCCCTGGGGTTAATGATAAAGTACTGGGACATTCGGCCGTCCCAGGAAGGAAAAAGTAAGGAAAAAATGGTCCATTACTGTATGGAAATATGGACAAAAGAAAAAAATTCGACCCGATATTTGGGTCCGCAAGACACAGTGGGTGTCTTGTACAAAAAGGTTTTATGCACAAGAGGCAGCGGGCGTCCTGTGGTTTACAGTCACAGGGGCAGTGGGCATCTTGTGGTTTGGGTAAAGGTGTAAAACAAGAGGCAGCGGGCGTCCTATGGTTTACAATCACAGGAGGCAGTGGGCATCTTGTGGTTAGGGTCCTGCAAGACACAGTGGGTGTCTTGTAGAAAAAGTTTTGGTTTTTAGGCAACAGGCATATGGTGGTTTGAGTCCTGCAAGATACAGTGGGTGTCTTGTAGGAAAGGTTTTGAGGATTTGAAAGGTATGTGCTGCATGAACGTAATCTGACCATTCTGAATCAATCCATGCTAAGCTGGGAAAACTGCAGGAGAATATGCAAAAGCTTAAAATTGTTGGAAGTGGATTGGATGAGGAGTTACTGGATGGTTCAGAGATATACTTAACCAAGGCCTTCTCCAGGTAACATGGATAGGTCTGTCATAAATAATAGAGTAAAAGAATTTACTCACTTTATAGAAAAAGGGGGAACTGATACACGGGTAACCAATGTACAGGGGGGTAATACAGAGAAATTGTACAAGGGAGTTAAAGGAATTCCTTTGCTTAAACAAAAGTATTGTCTGTCCTAAATACCTGCCATTGCCATCTTGCCAAGGCATTGATTACTGCTGGAGGGGAAGAAACAGATGCTAATTCTACTGACAAAAGCAGATTAAAGGTTCTGCTGATAAGCCGGGGAGAGGCAGACTGGGCGATCAAGCCTTAAGACCATGACAAAAGCACAGATGTTTGGTCCTATTGATAAGCGGCAGGAGAAGCAGACTGGGCGCCAACTAACCCTAAGTCCATGTCTGAAGATTAAAAGGTGTAAAGGTTAAGAAGAGGAAGACTCATTTACTTCATCCTGAGACCCCTGCCCATGATCAGAAGGGGCACTGCGCAAGTGCAAAGGACCTTCTGGCTCATTATAATACGAAGCGGGGATAGATAATACATATGTATAGGCAGATCGGGTGAGCCCGGGTTTTCACTGTATCCCAAGTTTTGGGAGCCAGGACGGACCTGCTAGGGGGGCAGGTGAAGGGTAAGCGAACCCACCAGGTTTCTGCTGTATCTCAAATTCTGAGAACCGTGAGGAGGGTAAGCGGAACCATAGTGTGAGTGGGGGATCCCATGTGTAACTTTGTGTTTCTGTGTGACTGAGACGTAGCATAGCTACGAAGCGAGTGTGGAGTCCCAATCCGCGGTTCCGTGTCTCCGCGAGGAGAGCGGCCGGAGATGGACGAAGCGTCTATATTTTTTTGGACCTGTGTGTCCTGTCTTTGAGCGGGGGCCTGGCTGCCCTCCCGCTGTCCTTTCTGTGTAACCCTGTGTGTGTCCTGCCTGTGAGCAGCTTAGAAAAGGGCGGAGGGGGAGTGTCCGGCTGCCCCTCTCGCTGCCTTTTTTTTCTGTCCTGTGTATCCTCTTGTGTGTGTACAGCCATTAAATTATAGATACCCAATCGGTAATTCTCTGAGAACAGAAATAAAATGATTATTTTGTGGAAAAAGCCACAAAAGTTCTGGAGGATCTCTGGGAGGTTAAAAAGGAAAACTGGGAAAGTGTTTGTAAAAAATATCAAAGAAAATTTGAAGAGGCATGATTGCAAAGGAAATTTTGCTGTAACTGAAACTATGATCTAACAACAGGGGAGCTGATCTTCAGAACCCAGAGATATTATTGTACTGACCCCCTTAAGAATATCATACAACTTGTGTGTAGGTGCTCTCATTTTCATAAGTGCATTTGCAGAGCACTGAGAAAGAGAAGCTATAGAGATCTGTAAAAGATTGGCTGAAATGGGAGCCGGTCAAAACAAGGAAATTCTTGATGAAAAGCCCATTGGGTTACATTTTGGCACATTGGAAAGAACTGAGAGGGTCTTCTGAGGCCTCTGTAAACAAGAAAACGTTGGTAAAATATTATAACCAATGCTGACCTTCATACACTTTAGAAGATCAGGAAAAATGACCTAAAATGGAACTTTGAATTATTATACATTGTTATAATTAATGTTGTTTTTGAGGTGACAAGGAAAATGGAATGAAGTAATGTATGCAGATATGACAGAGTGCAAAATTAATATACCTCTTCCTGATCCCTTAATTTTGGCTTTGGAAAAGGACAGGAAAAACTAAAAGCTAAAGAGATGTTGTTCAGATTGTGATACTGGGGAAAGATGTTAAGAAGTTAAGATGTTAGAAGGAGGGAGCTCAAGCAGCTCCTGTGTTTGAGCATGGGATGGGTGCCGGGATAGGCAAACAAATGGAAACAGACATGTTGATAGATGGGACTGAAGGGTTGTTGGAAGAAAGCGGTTGCTTTAAAACTGGTGGAGAAGGAATGTTGAGCAGAGGTGGGGGAGTAGGCTCTTCTGTGGAACCAGATTGGTGTGTGTGCTATGGGGAGTCTGGATCCTGGAAGTGAGACTGCCCTGGAGGGGAGTGCCATGGGGCGGCTGCAGTGAATGAATTAGAACTAGAATGACATAAAAGCTGGAAAGAAGAGAGTTTATCCCCTCGTTGGGAGGGACCATTTCTTGTTCTTTTAACTACAGAAACGGCGATAAGAGCTGCTGAAAAAAGGTGGACACTCCTGTCTCGAGTAAAAGGACCCATAAAAGAATGGAAAGTTGTGACTGAACCCAGAGACGCCAAGCTGACCCTCTAGAGGACTTGGATAAGTAACTGAGAGAATTCATATTGACTCCTGTAAATCTGATATGGGAAATGAAGATATAGTTGAAATTATTTTAAGAAACCATATGATAAGGGCCAGTACCAGTCCATGTCCTCCTATATGCAAACACTGCAATTTGTATATTAGAGCCAAGTGTCCCAATTGTTTGAAGCATATTATTACTCATAGGAGAGACCATGAACAATTTTTGAGAAATCAATTACAGTTCTTTTTGCATTCAGTGTGAAATTACCACTTCGTTGGAACAGTTGTTGTGGGTCAAATACTAGTACCATAGTAGCCGAGGGGGAATATACCTTTAACCTACCAGAGAGGGCAAGACCGGAGGGAGTCGGTGCTGCAGCTGAAAAGGTCTGCCGAGGGCTGCAACCCCTGGGGCTGTGACCGCTGAGCACTATGATCCTGACCGGACCTCTTTTGGTGTCGGTTCTGATAGGAACCATATGGGAAAGTGCCGTGGCTTTTAAAAACATTCACAACAACTGTAGTTGAATGTATTACCACAACTAGATGAGGGAGAATAACCTCTAAGACCTTGGTATATCACACTGTTTATGAATGCAAAGGAACAAAGATAGGCAGTTGCGTATATAATCAAACCCAGTATGAATTGTGTCAGGAAAAACAAGTAAAACTGTGTGTTATGATCCAAAGGAACTTCCAACCTTGTATTGGGTAGAAATGAGAACAAATTCAGAAGAAAGGAGATTAATTGGAATAAGTGAAGTTATAACTAATTTGAATACCTCACTGCCAATGATTTTTGATGCATGTGATATTATAGATCAGGATTTAGATACTAATTGTGGAAGTTTAGAATGGAGGCAGTACTACAGTAGCCAACCAAAACATATTTACCCAGGTGGATACCAATGTCATATAAATCCTGATTATGTACCTAATCAAACAGCTAGGTATCAGTCATCACACCTCTGTGGAAGAAAAGGATGGTCTTGTGTATGCTGGAATACTGCAGGCTGGGGATATGACTGTCAATGTAAGAATCTATGAGGTTTAATAGCAAGAATAGCAGTACAACCTGTGCCTGCAAGCCAGTACATTTAACTGAAATTTAACTGAAAAATTGGAAAAAAAAAACAAACCTAAAATTGGACTTAAAATATATGGAACTGGAGAAGACCCAAATGTGATTATTAGTATTAAGATCAAAGAAAATATAGAGAGTCAATACAACTTCATTTATTATTCAATTCCTTCTATAATAAAATGGAAACTGTAGTCCAATATGAAATTCTCACAGTTGCTAAAAATCTCTTTGTAAATCTTGCTGAAAATATAGCTAAAGCATTGAATGTAACTAACTGCTATGTTTGTGGGGGAACTAACCAAGGAAAGAGATGGGCCTAGCAGGCAATGGAGAGTAATATAAGCGACCCTACAATCTGGAAAAATCGAAAAGGAAACAAAAGGAGACAACAATGGATCTTGCAAACGGGTATAATCTGAAAAAGTTGTTGGCAAAATTTAGAAAATGGTGTAAAACCAATAGGAAATTTACTTTGTGAAGGGGGTTATATGTGGAAGAGAGCAAAGAAAGACTGGGGAAGATGGGGAAATCCCATAGAAATAAATCACCAATTCAGTAACTGGACTAATGGAACTAACATACCAAACAGCTGGCCTACTCCAAATGGATATTATTGAATCTGTGGTAAAATAACCTTTGCATTTTTACCCCAAAATTGGACAGGTTCATGTATATTAAGAATGATCAGACCTAGTTTCTTCTTATTAAGGAGAAAATGATATAAAAGAGAGCTACAAAATGGAAAGACAATGAGTGGCCACCTGAATGAATAATCTCTTATTGGCAACTTGGGCTGAAGATGCATCCTGGGGATACAGGACTCCTATATGTATGTTGAATAGAATTATAAGGTCACAAGCTGTGGTAGAAATAGTAGTAAATAAAACAGAAAATGCATTAGGATTAATTGCAAAGCAAAATACTAAAATGAAAACTGCAATATATCAGAATCGTGTGGTTTTAGATTACCTGTTGGCTCAAGAAGGAGTGGTCTGTGGAAAATTTAATCTTAGTGATTGCTGTTTAGGATTAGGTCTATTGTTCTTAAAAGAAGGAGGGTTATGTGTAGCTCTCAATGAAGAATGTTGTTCTTTTGCTGACCATACGGGAGTAGTCCAGGACACCATGTCTGAACTCTGGAAAAGGTTAGATCAACGTAAGAAAGATCGTGAGGTGGGCAGGTCATGGTATGAAAACTGATTTAATGTTTCACCTTGGCTAACCACTTTGTTGTCCACTTTAGCAGGACCGCTTATTATGTTGATTTTGGGACTTATATTTGGGCCTTGTATATTACGTTATATTTTACACTTTATTAAAGAACGGTTTGACATAGCTAAACTGCTTATTTTAACTATGAGGTCTGGGGCAAAATATAAGAGTGTATCTATTAATGAGGATGAAGATTGTTGTGAATGCATTATGCCACGTGAGAACTATGCCTATTGTAATTGTGAGGTATTACCTTGTGAGTGTTATGATAAATGTTGGGATTGTGGAAAAAGGTTTGTTTGCAGTGCCGAGAATGAAAGCAGTGTCTAATAAACAATAATAGGATAAAAAGGAAAAGGGGGGATTGTAAGAAACTATGGACTAGAGTACTGTTTATTAAGATTTATGTTAAGCCCAATGTAAAGATTAGGCAACAAAAGATGAAATCGCTTATGCAAACAGCCAACAGACACTGATAAGATCACCGCCAGATGCCCAGGAAATCGCTTATGCAAACAGCCGACAGACACTGATAAGATCACCGCCAGAGACCCAGGAACCGACATGAACACGGAAGTAAAGATGTATAAAAAGGGGCTGTTTGAACTGCTCAGCACGGCAGTTGGCGGAGCGCAGACTCCCCTGTCGTCCAGCGCTGGTTTTGCTCATATTCTACTTGCTATAATTAATAAAATTTTAATTGGATTATGATCCGTTGTGGTCTCAATTTATAACAGACAACATCCCTGAGGGGTGCATGCTTTGCAGGAGCTATCCCCATGCACCTCAGTGCTGAATAAAAGCATACCTACTTTACAACTTTAACTAGTTGTGGAGTCTATCCGCGCATCACTATGCTTACACCTGCGAGGAGACACTGCACTGTTGAGCCAGGCACTGGCACCAGCACCTGCCACCACCATAACACCCCTCCAAGAGACCAGCCTGGACGGTGCTTGCACTGGGCACCATGCATTTGCACTGGGTATTTTGCATGGAGCATCTGCATCCTGTAATTACTCCAGCCCTGGGGCCTGAGTTGACAGAGCAGGTGATTAAAGCCCTATTGTCTGAATAGGAGAAAACACACCTAATTATCCAACTGGAGTCAGATGGGAGGGAGGAGCAGCCCAATTGCAATCATGTAATGAAGTGGAATGCAGATCTGGGTCTGGCTCAGGTGGTAATTAAGAGAGCAAAGCCAGGATGGCAACAGCTGTGGGCAGGGGTCCCATGCAAAGACAGGCTGGGAAAGTTGGGGCTGTTCAACCTGAAGAAGAGAAGGATTCATGGAGACCTCATAGCAGCCTTCCAGTATCTGAAGGAGGACTATAAGGATGCCAGAGAGGGACTCAACATCAGGGACTGGAGGAATAGAACAAGGGGTAATGAATTTAAACTTAAACTGGGGCAGTCACATCCCAGTTCCAGGACGTTGGCCCATGCACCACAGCCCAGACTGCTTGAAGCAAATCCTGTTGCAAACCCTGCATGATGCTGGCAAAGCCTGGGGCCAACCCGGGTGCTCAGGCACGATGCTAGCACACTCTGCTCTCACTGAAATAGGTCCACTAAGTGGTGAAAGGCAATGCTGGGACATGGAGGGCAAGCACCACTGGAAAAGACATCTGCAGGGCAGTGGAGGTGACTGGCCCCATCTCTTGTACCAGAGCCAAAGCCACCAACCCACGTCAAACAGGTCTGGCAGGTCCAGAGTACCCTGAGGAGACACCAAGAACCACATTGTCCTGCCTATGTCCACAGCACCACTGCAGGGACACCACACCCCCACCTCCCCCTGGTTCGGCTGCCTTAGGCAGTTGGGAAGTGGTTGGGCTTGCCCAGGAACACCACTTGCGTCAGCCCCATCCCAGCTGGCACTGCTTGCAGGCAGGTACATGCAGTGACAGCAAGCAGACAGCATGCCATGGTCTGACCTCTACTGGAGTACTGTGTGCAGTTCTGGTGTCCTCAACATAAGGACATGGAAGGAAAATTTGGGCTGTTAATGCTGGAGAAGAGAAGGCTGCATGGAGACCTCATAGCAGCCTTCCAGTATCTGAAGGGGACCTACAAGGATGCTGGAGGACTCTTCATCAGGGACTATAGAGATAGGACAAGGAATAATGGGTTTAAACTTAAAAAGGGGAAGTTTAGATTGGATATAAGGAAGAAGTTCTTTATTGTGAGGGTGGTGAGGCCCAAAGAAGTGATGAATGCTCCATCCATGGCAGTGTTCAAGGCCAGGTTGGACAGAGCCTTGGGCAACATGGTTTAGTGTGAGGTGTCCCTGCCTATGGCAGGGGAGTTGGAAGTTTATGATCTTAAGGTCCTTTCCAACCCTAAGTATTTTATGATTTGTTGTGGTTTAAACACAACCACACAGCTCGTTCACTCACTCCCCCCCTTGCTCCCCCAACTCCTGGAGAGTTGAGGAGGAGAATCCAAAGAATGTAGCTCCCACGGGTTGAGATAAGAACAGTTTAATAACTAAGGTATAACACAAATCACTACTGCTACCACCAATAATAATAATAATGATAAAGGAAATAACAAGTGAAGAGAATACAACACCTCACCAGCCACCGACCCATAACTCACCCCACCCTGCCCAACCAAGCACCGACCGATACCTCCTTCAACCCCCCAGAGAACTAGCCCTTCCGGGTAACTCTCGGTTACATCCTGGGCATGATGTGCTATGGTATGGAATACCTCTTTGGCTAGTTTGGGTCAGGTGTCCTGTCTCTGCCTTGTCCCGGCCTCCCCTCCTCCCTGGCAGAGCATGAGGCTCAGAAAATCCTCAGCCAGAGTAAACATTTGAGCAGTAACTAAAAACATAGGTGCAATCAGCATCGTTCCCAGGCCGAAAGTCAAAACACAGCGCTGCACCAGCTACCAAGAAGGAGAAAAAGTGATTGCTACTGCTGAACCCAGGACAGATTCTATGACACTAGGAGAGACACAAAGGAGATAAGGACATCCCTGGCACTGCATCCCCTGGGAATGATGGTGATACACGGGTAACCAATGTACAGGGGGGTAATACAGAGAAATTGTACAAGGGAGTTAAAGGAATTCCTTTGCTTAAACAAAAGTCTTGTCTGTCCTAAGTACCTGCCATTGCCATCTTGCCAAGGCATTGATTACTGCTGGAGGGGAAGAAACAGATGCTAATTCTACTGACAAAAGCAGATGAAAGGTCCTGCTGATAGGCGGCAGGAGAGGCAGACTGGGTGACCAAGCCTTAAGACCATGACAAAAGCACAGGTGTTGGGTCCTACTGATAAGCGGCAGGAGAAGCAGTCTGGGCGCCGACTAACCCTAAATCCATGTCTGAAGATTAAAAGGTGTAAAGGTTAAGAAGAGGAAGACTCATTTACTTCATCTTGAAGACCCCTGCCCACAGGAGGAAGACTCATTTACTTCATCCTGAGACCCCTGCCCATGATCAGCAGGGGCACTGCGCAAGTGCAAAGGACCTTCTGGCTCATTATAATACGAAGCGGGGATAGATAATACATATGTATAGGCGGATTGAGCAACCTCATGTCTATGTATACCTTAAGAGAATAAATGTAAAGGGACAACAACCCTGAGGCGTGCATGCTTTGCAGGAGCTATCCCCATGCACCTCAGCGCTGAATAAAAGCATACCTACTTTACAACTTTAACTAGTTGTGGAGTCTATCCGCACATCAATTTGGCGAGCCAGGCAGGAGACCTCTGTCCGGCTGCAGGATCGGCCAAGGGGTGGACATCCTCGGCGCCACAGGCTGTTTGCCTGGAGGACCTCCACTTCTCGTCTGCTCACTGCGGGGACAGACAATAACCTGTGCCGGCTGCAGAGAAACGGTATGCTTGGGGTTTTGGTAATTTGGGTTTTGGTAATTTGGGTTTTGGTAATTTGGGTTTTGGTAATTTAGGTGGCCTGTAAGGCGTACGCGTGGCCCGGGGCTGCTGGTAAGGCGCGCAGAGACGTCTGGCGCACAGCGAAGTTCCCCTTGGTTGGTATGGCTTGCAAGCGGGGGGCTCGCCGACCGATAGAGCGGCTGCTAGCGATCCTGGGAGCGGATCGGGTGAGCCCGGGTTTTCGCTGTATCCCAAGTTTTGGGAGCCAGGACGGACCTGCTAGGGGGGCAGGTGAAGGGTAAGCGAACCCACCAGGTTTCTGCTGTATCTCAAATTCTGAGAACCGTGAGGAGGGTAAGCGGAACCATAGTGTGAGTGGGGGATCCCATGTGTAACTTTGTGTTTCTGTGTGACTGAGATGTAGCATAGCTACGAAGCGAGTGTGGAGTCCCAATCCGCGGTTCCGTGTCTCCGCGAGGAGAGCGGCCGGAGACGGACGAAGTGTCTATGTTTTGTGGTCCTGTCTCTGTCCGGTGTATAAGATTAAAAGAAAAGAAAAAAAAAAGAAGAAAAAACACAAACTGGAAAAAAAAAATTGTAAAAATGTCAAAAAAAATTAAGAGGCATGATTGCAAAGGAAATTTTGCTGTAACTGAAACTATGATCTAACAACAGGGGAGCTGATCTGCAGAACTCAGAGATATTGTACTGATCCCCTTAATATCGTAAAAATTATGTGTAGGTGCTCTCATATTTTCATAAGTGCATTTGCAGAGCACTGAGAAAGAAGCTATAGAGATTTGTAAAAGATTGGCTGAAATGGGAGCCGGTCAAAACAAGGAAATTCTGAAGAAAAGCCCATTGGGTTACATTTTGGCACATTGGAAAAAACTGAGAGGATCTTCTGGGGCCTCTGTAAACAAGAAAACGTTGGTAAAATATTGTAACCAATGCTGACCTTCATATACTTTGGAAGATCAAGGAAAATGGCCCAAAAATTGAACTTTGAATTATGATACATTGTTATAATTAATGTTGTTTTGAGGTGACAAGGAAAATGGAATGAAGTAATGTATGCAGATGTGACAGAGTGCAAAATTAGACCTCTTCCTGATCCCTTAATTTTGGCTTTGGAAAAGGACAAGAAAAACTAAAAGCTAAAGAGATGTTGTTCACATTGTGATACTAAAACTGGAAAGCAAAAAATTTATCCCCTCGTTGGGAGGGACCATTTTTTGTTCTTTTAACTACAGAAACGGCAATAAGAACTGCTGAAAAAGGGTGGACACACGCGTCATGAGTAAAAGGACCCATAAAAGAATGGAAAGTTGTGACTGAACCCGGAGACACCAAGTTGACCCTCAAGAGGACTTGGATAAGTAACTGAGGGAATTCATATTGACTCCTGTAAATTTGATATGGGAAATGCAGATATATATAGTTGAAATTATTTTAAGAAACCATAGGATAAGGGCCAGTACCAGTCCATGTCCTATATGCAAACACTGTATTTTGTAGAAATCAATTACAGTTCTTTTGCATTCGGTGTGAAATTACCACCTCCTTGGAATAGCTGTTGTGGGTCAAATACTACCGCCATAGGAGCCGACGGGGAATATACCTTTAACCTACCAGAGAGGGCAAGACCGGAGAGAGTCGGTGCTGCAGCTGAAAAGGTCTGCCGAGGGCTGCAAACCCTGGGGCTGTAACCGCTGAGCACTATGATCCTGACCGGACCTCTTTTGGTGTCGGTTCTGATAGGAACCATATGGGAAAATGCCGTGGCTTCTAAAATCATTCACAAGAACTGTAGTGAATGCATTACCACAACTAGACAAGGGAGAGTAACCTCTCAAATGCTGATCTACCACACCTTTTATGAATGCAAAGGAACAAAGACAGGCAGTTGCATATATAATCAAACTCAGTGAGGACAAATTCAAAAGAAGGAAGATTAATTGGAATAAGTTATAATGAAGTTATAACCAATTCGAGTACCTCACTGTCAATAATTTTTGAGGCATGTGATATTATAGATGATAATTTAGATACTAATTGTGGAAGTTTAGAGTGGAGGTGGTACTATAGTAGCCAACCAAAATATATTTGCCCAGGTGGATACCAATGTCACATAAATCCTGATGATGTACCTAGTCAAACGGCTAGATATCAGTCATCACACCTCTGTGGAAGAAAAGGATGGTCTTGTGTATGCTGGAATACTGCAGGCTGGAGATATGACTATCAATGTAAGACTCTATGAAATTTAATAGCAGGAATAGCTGTACAACCCGTGCCTGCAAGCCAGTAAATTTAACTGAAATTTAACTGAAAAATTGGAAACAGAAAAAAAAAGTAACTAAAATTGGGCTTAAACTGGAGAAGACCCAAATGTGATTATTAGTATTAAGATCAAAGAAAAATATAAAGAGTCAATACAACATCATGTATTATCATGAAATGGAAACTGGAGTCCAATATGAAATTCCCACAGTTGCTAAAAAATCTCTTTGTAAAGCATTGAATGTAACTGTTGTGTTTTTGGGGGAACTAACCGGGGAGAGAGATGGCCCTGGGAGGCAATGGAGAGTAATATAAGCGACCCTGCAGTCTGGAAAAATCTAAAAGGGAACAAATGGACCAGGCCAACAATGGCAGATTGACTTTACAGAACTGCCAAGGAAGGGGGGTATAGGCATTTGTTACTAAATTGAATAATAATCAAATGGTTTGCTGTCTTGGATTTAAAGGACTCTTTCTTTGCTTAATATTGGCCAAAGAAAACCAGAATTTATTGGCTTTTGAATAAGGAAAATCCTGGCACTGTAAGGAAAACTCAACTAATTTGGACAGTATTACCTGAAGGGTTTAAAACCAGTCCGACGAGTTTTGAAATCAGTTAACACTGGAACTAGAAACATGGAATCCACCACTCAGAGGGACTCTCTTACAATATGTGAATGACCTATTAATTGCTACAGGAACAAAGGAAGAATATGTCTCGTTAATGGTGGGATTGTTGAATTTTCTGGGACTGAATGATTATCAGGTATCCAGACAAAAGGCCAAACTAATTCAAACCTGAGTTTCCTACCTAGGATATGAAACAACAGGAGAACATAGAAGTTGGAACTGCTAGAAAAGAAGCCATTTATCAAACACCACGACCATCAGCCATCAAGGAGTACGTACCTGGGAATGACTGGATGATGCAGACATGGATACATGATTATGGTGTTCTGGTAAGACCACTATATGAACTGTTAAAAGAAACCTCTCTCTTTGGAATAGACTGATTCTGTAGAGGAGGGCTTTAAAACAGAGCTAATGAGAACTGCAGCTCTGTGACTTCCGGATGTGACTAAATCATTTTGGCTATATTCCTATGAAGAGCAGGGAATAGCTTTGGTCCTTGCTCAGAAACTAGGACCCTATAAGAAGACAGTGGTGCATTTTTCAAAACGGCTGGATGAAGCAAGCAAAGGATAGCCCAGATGCCCAAGGGCTGTGGCTGCAGTTGTCATGAACATTGAAGAGGCTTGCAAATTTACCTTGGGACAAAAGATTACTGTACTAGTGTCTCATGTTGTATTAGCAGTTCTGGAACAGAAAGAAGCCCACTGGTTATCTCCTTCATGTTTTTTTTTTGGTTTTTAAATTTAAGCTGGTGACTCTGATCAGGAAACTGGAAATAATTTGGCCAATATTGAAGCCAAACAAGAAGCTGAACAATCTAAAATCATTCTTTTAATCCCTGATGGCAAACTAACAATTGAGAAATCTAAACCTAGATATTCAAAGGAGGATAGAAAATTGATTGAAGATCTCAAAGGACAGGAAAAAAAGGGGGTTGGGTTCAGATACATGATGGGCGAGTTGTAATTCCCTGTAATCAACTCTGGAAGATACTTCAGAAGGAACCTAATAAAACTCATTGGGGTCACAACTCTTTGTATAAATACTTAGACAGTCAAATTGTAGGAAGGAGAAAACAGAAATCAAATGGGTACAACTGGGGAGGAAGCTACCCAGGACAGTACTGGCAAATAAATTTTCCTGAGTTACCGAGAACAGGTTACCAATATTTGTTGGTGTTAACGGATACTTTTTCAGGGTGGCCAGAAGCATTCCCTTGTAGAATAAATAATGTAAGACAAGTAATTGGAACATCGTTGTATGATATACCTTGTTTTGGAGTACCAGAGGCAATTTCTTCCGACCGAGGCTCGCACTTTAGAGCAAAATAGTTACAAGAAACTAGCAAAAATTAGAAGCTGATTGGCAACTACATGTACCATACAGGCCCAGGTCAGTGGGCAAGTAGAAAAGATGGTTCATCTGATCAAAACATCAGACTGGTAAAATATGTCAGGAAATTGGTACCAAGCCTTACCACTGGCTCTATTAAGGCTTTGAACTAAACCTCGGTCGAAAGAAAAGGCTAGACCATGTAAAATTTTATATGGAAGACCATATGGGGTCCAACAGGGAGTGCCTCTCCAAGTGGGAGAAGAAAACCATGTGGCTGGAACTCAAAGCAGAGGACTGGAGAGTCCAGTACATAATATACAACCTGCAGGTTATGTATACATAAAATCTTTCAGACCACAGAGGAAGAAGATCTCGAACCAAGGTAGAAGGGGCCGTTCCAAGTATTACTCACAACTTTCACTACTATCAAAATTAGAGAACAAAGCGTCTGGATTCAAAAAGGCTCCAAAAGCTCCCTGGAAAATCACATCGAACGGTAATAACAGAAGGGCAGTACAAGTGCTGCACATACTACATGAAGCTTGGCCTAATTAGGTGTATACCCGGCTGCTAGTGTCCGTTTGGTGTACACCCACAAGAGGCAACAGGCATCCTGTGGTTTACAGTCACAGGGGACAGTGAGCATCTTGTGGTTTGGGAACGCAAGACACAGTGGATGTCTTGTACAAAAGGTTTTACACACGAGAGGCAGCGGGCGTCCTATGGTTTACAATCACAGGAGGCAGTGGGCATCTTGTGGTTAGGGTCCTGCAAGACACAGTGGATGTCTTGTACAAAAAGGTTTTAGGTGTAAAACAAGAGGCAGCGAGCGTCCTATGGTTTACAATCACAGGAGGCAGTGGGCATCTTGTGGTTAGGGTCCTGCAAGACACCGTGGGTGTCTTGTACAAAAAGGTTTTAGGTGTAAAACAAGAGGCAGTGGGCGTCCTATGGTTTCCAATCACAGGAGGCAGTGGGCATCTTGTAGTTAGGGTCCTGCAAGACACAGTGGGTGTCTTGTAGAAAAAGTTTTGGCTTTTAAGCAGCAGGCATCTGGTGGTTTGAGTCCTGCAAGATACAGTGGGTGTCTTGTAGAAAAGGTTTTGAGGATTTCAAAGGTATGTGCTGCATGAACGTAATCTGACCATTCTGAATCAATCCATGCTAAGCTGGGAAAACTGCAGGGGAATATGCAAAAGCTTAAAATTTTTGGAAGTGGATTGGATGAGGAGTTACTGAATGGTTCAGAGATATACTTAACCAAGGCCTTCTCCAGGTATAATTTTAACATGGATAGGTCTGTCATAAATAATAGAGTAAAAGAATTTACTCACTTTATAGAAAAAGGGGGGACTGATACACGGGTAACCAATGTACAGGGGGGTAATACAGAGAAATTGTACAAGGGAGTTAAAGGAATTCCTTTGCTTAAACAAAAGTCTTGTCTGTCCTAAGTACCTGCCATTGCCATCTTGCCAAGGCATTGATTACTGCTGGAGGGGAAGAAACAGATGCTAATTCTACTGACAAAAGCAGATGAAAGGTCCTGCTGATAGGCGGCAGGAGAGGCAGACTGGGTGACCAAGCCTTAAGACCATGACAAAAGCACAGGTGTTGGGTCCTACTGATAAGCGGCAGGAGAAGCAGTCTGGGCGCCGACTAACCCTAAATCCATGTCTGAAGATTAAAAGGTGTAAAGGTTAAGAAGAGGAAGACTCATTTACTTCATCTTGAAGACCCCTGCCCACAGGAGGAAGACTCATTTACTTCATCCTGAGACCCCTGCCCATGATCAGAAGGGGCACTGCGCAAGTGCAAAGGACCTTCTGGCTCATTATAATACGAAGCGGGGATAGATAATACATATGTATAGGCGGATTGAGCAACCTCATGTCTATGTATACCTTAAGAGAATAAATGTAAAGGGACAACAACCCTGAGGCGTGCATGCTTTGCAGGAGCTATCCCCATGCACCTCAGCGCTGAATAAAAGCATACCTACTTTACAACTTTAACTAGTTGTGGAGTCTATCCGCGCATCAATGGCACAGATGATGCTTAGGTCAGGCAGTTACCCCACAGGAGCAGCCACTGGGACCCATCCCAGCTCCCCAGCATGCCACATGTGCAGCTCCATCCCTGGCACACTGACAATCCTCAGCTCCCCACTACAAAGTGTGGCATGGTGGCAGGCAGGGGGGACATCCTATGCCCTCCTCTCTCCTCCCCTCCCCACCCCTTTTCTCTCCCTTTTTGTCCTAATTTTTTATTTCTCAAAGATCTCCAGAACAAAGTGCACACTATCTCTTCAAACCCACCACCATCTGTCCATTTGTCTGAGCGTCATTTCCAGAGTTGCCACCTCCAAGTAGATGGTGACAGGAGGACAAGCCGCTGCCACTCAGGGCCTTGATAGTGGTGGGTCATCATGGTTCCATCAGCCCTGACCCCACACCCCCCACAATCCTTCCTAGTGTGGTAATTACCTGCCATGCCAAGCAAATAGCTTGGGTCAGGTCATTGTGTGGGACACCAACAAAGAGAAGCTGATGGCAGGACCTCCTGACCCCTGCCCTCCACCAGCCCCTCTGCCAAAAGAGCAATAAGTCAAAGGAATGGATGAGGACAGGCGGGGATGAGGACTCCCTTCACCACCAGCATGTGCCCCTGAATCCAGGTGATGAACCCCAGCTGCTCTGCAACCCCTCTTGGATGGCAAAGCATGGGGGGACATCCCCCTCCCCTGCTGCACTTAGGGACAGGCACACAGCCTGTGAGTGCTCCCAAACAGGGCAGAGAAGTGATGGATGCTTCTCACACACACACTGTCCAGTCACAGCCTGTTAATGAGGAATTTCATGGGTGCAGTATAGAGAATGCCAGCTGGGAAAGTGCTGGAGCCATCTGCTTGCAGGACCTGGAGCTGTCAAGCTGCCCTTACCTCAGCATGGAAGTTTGAAGGAGCGGATGTTGCATGCTCCCTCCCCCTGGAGCCACCATGAGTCCCTGGCACCTCGAGGTGGACCTTAACTCTGAGCTGGGGAAAAAAACAAAGGCATGTTGCAAAGACCCGCAAAACTCATTGCAGGAGTGACACCCCCCCCAAGATGGGGCTTCTTTGAGAATTTGGGCACAAGGCAGTGGCGCAGAGGATCCATGGTTCTTCCCGGCACACCAGGCACTGCAGCCATAGCCACCCCACACAGCCGGTTAAGCCTGTTGCCACTACCAAGTGTGTTGCCATCCCTTGGTGCCCATTGGCACTGCTGCTGGGATTTGGGATAGCCACCTGCACCCAATTCCCAGCCCATGGAGCAAATCCCCTGCCCAGCAAGCACCACACAAAGGCAGCCTGGCCCTGGCACTGCATGCACATGGCATGGCAAAACACCAAAAGTGCAGGTGCTGCCTCTCTGGCAGCAGATCCCAGTTGGATCCAGGCTGGCTTCCCACAGGTCCCTGGGAATGGCTAGCACTGGTGTCTTTTGGACTGATTAAAATTCACTCTGCATGATTTAGGACCTAATCTCTCTGAAACTTCTCAGCACTTTATTAATACTGCATTAGTGGATAATTCATGCATTCAGATGAAAAAATCAGCCTGTGTTACTCTCTGGGAGGGGGGACACGGTAAGGGGGGTGCTCACAGGCATGGGGACAGGGGTACTCCACTCACCCAGCGTCCTGCACCTCCCCAGTGCCACCGCATCCCATCGAAGCAGCAGACCTTCTGAACAACTGCCACCACTCATTAATCTTGACAAGTTTTCTGCTGAATATTCTTCCATAGGCTTTCAAACCGTTCACTAATTGCAATTAATCACTTACCAAAACAGATGTCAGGAACAATGGAACTGGGAAGTCTGAAGGCTTGATAAAGCTGTCAGAGGAGCATGCTCGTGTGGCAGTGGGTGCCAAGAGGTGCTGGTAACCCCCTTCCCCAGCCATGTGCTGGGGGGGGATCCAGTGACCCCATGTTCCCTGTGCAGCATCTGTCTGCCCCGGTGAGGGAAAATGCACAGTGAGGGGACACGGGGGGGCTCTGTGTCCCCCAGGGGATGGGATGGGGACATGGGTACATTTTTGGTGATGGGAGGTGATGGGAGCAGCTTTGCCAGGGCTGCCATGCCAGCACCCATGCCTGCAGGGCATTACCACTGACCCCATCAGCATGGCCTCACCCTGTGCCTGGCATGAGGGCAGTTCAGTCTCTCCTCTCCCAACAGGTCATCATGTCTGCCATGCCTCATGCAGGTAACAGCATGTTCCCCATCCCTGCCAGACACCACCTTAGCACCAGCAGGGATCCAACAGGCTTCCCTGGCAGGCACGCTGCACTGTTTACTCATCATACACGAAAGGTGCTGAGCTGACAGTTCCAGAGACAGGAGAGAGCTCCCAGAGACACTGATGATGCCTCCGCCTCCTGCCCTTGGAGACCCCAAAGACCACCCCATAGGTGACCCCAGAAAGGGGGACATCCTTTGGGAACACAGTTGGGGACAGGGTGGGAGAAGGAGGGCTTTCCCAGTCCCCCAGGATGCACAGCCCCAGGCCACCAAGCGCAATTATCCCCAAGTCCCCTAGCCAGGATAGGGACACCACCATGGGGACACAACATGTTCCTGGCAGGCAGAGCCCAGGGGACCAGAGCACCCTTGTGGGGCTGACATGGTGCGAGCCAAGCCCGGGGCTTGTGACCAGCGCAACCCCAACACATTACAATAAATATTCCACACAGACACTGTTCCAAATGTATGATCCAGTGGGGTGATGATTTTTCTACTGATCACTGGAAGTGACAGCTGTGCAGAGAGCACAAGAAACAAAGGCACCAACTGCTCTTCCTGTTACATGCCACTAGCAACATGATGGTGTGACACAGAGGGGCAGCAGCTGGTGGTGCAGGGACTGGCAACCAGGATGGGACGCCTGTTAGCACCAGGCACAAAGGGGTGGTCATGGGGACAGGGTGGCAATAGGGACAGGATGGCAATGGGAATGGGGCGGCAATGGGGTGGCTATGGGGATGGGGTAGAAATAAGGATAGGGTAGCCATGGGGATAGGGTGTCAATAAAGATGGGAGGGTAATGGGGATAGGATGGAAATAAGAATGGGGTGGCAATGGGGACAGGGTAGAAATAAGGATGGGGTGGCCATAGGAATGAGGTGGCAACAGGTTGGCAATGAGGACAGGATGGCCATAGGGACAGGATGGCTATGGGGATGGCTCACATCAGCCCTCTTGTGCCACACACAAGCACCCAGACCTTCATCCTGCCCCCCTGCCCCTCAAAGAAGCCATGGGATGGGGTGCCGGGGAGCATGGGGCCATCGCAGTGCCTGGCCCTGGCATGGTCAATATTTCCATTTGATTTGCAAGCATTTCCTCCCCCCAGATACTGGTGGGGCCACAGCACATACAGGAGGGAGAAGTGCTGAGTTTAGTTAATTATTAGCAAATATGTAAATTGCCCCTACATAAGATAAGAATAAACACCATGATTTCAGCGATATAAACAGGGCTATAAATTTCCAGAAGCCTTTACTGGTGTAAAAATAAGCATCCCTTATTTATTTAGCTCCTTTGAGACACCACATAAGTCCCCAAACACCGTCTTTTACTGTCAAGCTACAGTAGAAGCCTTTATAGGTAGAGAAGATCCTGACAGCTACCCCTAGCACAACCATCTTTTATTCATGCTCATAATATAAACTGCATTGCCTCAGAAACAAAAGGATTTAACTCACTGATGGGCCAGGTGGCAGTGGCTGAGCAGAGGTCTTCAGTGGGGCACATGGCTGGGATGACTTTGCTACAAATGGGGACATCCCACAAGGCCACTACCTCCTCCAGGGGCCAGCCCCAGGACAATCCCCCCCACTGTGTTGGCACATCCAGGGCTCAAATAAAGCCAAAATAACAATCATCTCCCCAACCTCAAGCCATTAGGCAAAACCTCCTTACTCTACAGCTCTGAATCCCACCCTGCCTGCACAGAAGCAGGCAGAGCAGCGGTTACAAGAGTGGTTTTGATTTAATAATGCAATTTATATTCCACTCTCAACATAAACTATTGTAAAGGGACATTAATGTAAAAATATATCTGGCTTCTCAATAGTTTGTCTTCTGGATCTGCATCTAAATCCCTGGGCATTCTTGACTTATGGCTGCACCAGTGTCTAATGAATAAAAAGTTGCAAATTATAGGCCTTGCTTTAATGCTCATCATAAAATTAGATTATAGTTGTAAAAGCTGCATTCTCCTGCCCACAGTGCAGCAATGGTAAGCTATAAATAAAGTGCATTTAATGTATCCCAGCGCTGCACAGATCCAGGAGATAGTATGTTACTGCACAGCCTTCAATAGATGAGCCACAAGTTCAATGAAGTGATAATGCATCAAAAGGAGCGTGACCAGCAGGTCAAAGGAGGTGATCCTGCCCCTCTACTCTGCTCTCGTGAGACCTCACTTGGAGTACTGTGTGCAGTTCTGGTGTCCTCAACATAAAAATGACATGGAACTGTTAGAACAAGTCCAGAGGAGGGCCATAAGGATGATCAGGGGACTGGAGCACCTCCCATATGAAGACAGACTGAGAAAGTTGGGGCTGTTCAGCCTGGAGAAGAGAAGGCTGCGTGGAGACCTCATAGCAGCCTTCCAGTATCTAAAGGGGGCCTACAGGGATGCTGGAGAGGGACTATTCATTAGGGACCGTAGTGATAGGACAAGAGGTAATGGGTTGAAACTTAAACAGCAGAGGTTTAGACTGGATATAAGGAAGAAATTCTTTACTGTTAGAGTGGTGAGGTACTGGAATGGCTTGCCCAGGGAGGTGGTGAATGCTCCATCCCTGGCAGTGTTCAAGACCATGTTGGATGAAGCCTTGGGTGATATGGTTTAGTGTGAGGTGTCCCTGCCCATGGCAGGGGGGTTGGAACTAGATGATCTTAAGGTCCTTTCCAACCCTAACTATTCTATGATTCTATGATACTATAACTGATCATGTGAATTTATGTTAACTGTCTGCTCGCAAAGTCACGGCCCCAGCACTGTGAATAGCGGACAATCCTTCCAGCCCAGCCTGCCTGCCAATAAACCTGTCACCAGCAAACAGCTTGGGAGCAGCCACCTTAGGACACTGCAGACAAACCATTACACTCCTGGGTTTCCTCTTGTTTTATTCATCCGTTGGTCCATGTGGCACATCACAACCATGCCTCAGTTTACATGCAGCCAACCCCATGTTATGCTTTTCCACCTCCCCAGAGCTGTCACATCAGGGATGTGGGAAGGCCAGATGGGATCCAGGGAGCTGTGGGCACATAGGTGGGATGGCTCCTGCTTGGGTGACAGTCAAATGCTGGGAGGATGGATGACAGGCTGGAAGCGGAGCTAGCTCCCTCTGATCCAGTGCTGTGCTGGAGAGCCAAGAGGGCACATGCACGGAGGGGGGGAGGGGGTGTCACTTCACTTCCAGGGGAGAAAGACAAACTGCACTGTGCCTGGAAAGCAGCATCCTCTGGAAGAGATGTGTGTCACAGAGCTGGCACCCAAGGAGGGATATGTCCTTGGGAAGGAAACATCCCTGGGAAGATGTCCCTGGGAAGGTGATGTTTCCAGGAAGATGTCCCTAGCAAGCAGATATCTTTGGGAAGAAGATGTCCCCAGGAAGATGTCACCCCCATGAAGAAGATGTCCCTAGGAAGGCATCATCTGTAGAGAGGTGTCTCTGGGAAGATGTCCCTGGGAAGGAGACATCCTTCCTTCAAGCAGTGCAAAGCCAGTGAGACCCTCACCCCTCCATGTCCAGCCCACAGATGGGGATGCATGAAGGGACCCCAGTCAGGGAAACCAGCAGCAGGGATGGCTGCAGGGACACAGCTAACCTTGGGGAGCAAGGTGGCAGCCCGGAAGGGCACAGGGACACTGAGCCTGTGGGAAGAAGCATTTGCCATCACCTAGCTCTCATTAATGCAATGCTGAGCAGCCCCTAATAATAGCAACAGTAAATTCTCCTAACCAATTTGGGTCCATTTCTATAAATAATGTAAAATCTTTTTATTTACCGACAGGTAGTAAAAGTATCAATGAGAATAATGTGAAATGAGGCACTGCTGAATAATTCATGGCAGAAGCTCTGCTTTCTCCATCCCCATGCTCCCCTGGTCCTGGCCTTTACACAACAGCAACTTGTGCTTGGGTTTATCTCATAAACTCTAGGACTAACAACCTGGCACTAATTCTTTATTAACCAGCACTTTTACAGCAAGGGGAGAAGGGAGGAAATAGAAATAAAAATAACCCCAGGTGCATCCTATAAAAAATGCATGGACCCATGTGCTCACCTCCGCATGAAGCCAGTGATCACCAACATGCTTGGCAAATCCCACCAGTTAATTCCCTACAGCCCCTAGAGCCTCTCCAAAAATTAGTATTAATTAGCAGCACCTGCAACTCCATGCTGGTATCAGGAATGCAGGAGGGATGGCAAGACCCTACTGGGACCTGGGGACATCAGCAGGATCCATAGGGATACAGGCAGGATGCTCACAGTCCCCATACCACCCCCAGGGCCCCTGTCTTAGGACATCAGACCCCCCCCCCCGAGGGCAGATGGGTTAAATTTAGGCAGAAAAACCAGATCACTGGAGCAACTAATTCCTGTAGCAACCTGATCATCCCTCCTGCCGTGCCAAGGGTGATGAGAATGGTGAGGACCCCCCTGCAGCCTCCACCCCATCCCTCCTATCATAGTTTAAGCCCAGCTGGTAACTCAGAACCATGCAGCCACTTGCTCACACTCCACCTTTGAGGGCTGAGACCCCTCAAAGCTCCCAGAGACCCAACACAGCCTGTGGACCCAGTTTGCTGCTGCCTTCTAGTGTGTATGGGACAAGCCAGATCCTGCTGTCACTTGTCACCCTCCCTACATATCCCCTAGGCCACTTGGCTACACAGGATATGCTGTGCCTCAAGTGGGAATGGCTGCTGAGATGCTCAGAGCTCAGACAGCCAAGGTACTGGAGAGCATCACCCCAGCATCCAAGCCTGGAGCCCCACCAGCTCCCCAAAATCCTGACAACAGGGCTGCAGGATCAGCACCAGTGAACACTGTGCATCACCACCTGCCCTGAAGCATGGCCCTGGTGGGATACAAGATGCTGTGTTTCCCCCTACGCTGGGATGCAGGAGGGGTTGGGGTACCCAGTTCAGCATGAACATCCTCCAACAAGAGGGACTGCTGGCTTTTGTGCCATCTTTGCCTGCCCCGGGTTAGTGAAACTGAGGCATGCACCAGTCTGGCCAACTTCTAAGCTGGGAATGTCCTTCTCCCACCTCCTAAAACCCTTCCCCAGTGCCCACACCAACTGCAGGGAGACCAGCTGCAGGAACGCAAAGGCAGGGCAATAAAACGGAGTGTTATGAAGCCCCAGCAGAGCCAACAGCCTGTGCTGAGGCAGGGAGAAGAGTAGGAGGCAGGGAAAGGAGGAGAATAAAGAAAAAAACTCACCCTTAACCCCGAGATTACTTATTATTCAGACTGCATCATGCATCTAGAAAGCACAGACACAAAATTGTAATGTCATAACATTTGCAGCTCAATAACCCTTGCTTCATGAGATGGCTTGAACTGTCAGAGGAGCTGGAAGGTAAATATTTCAGTGCACAGGCACTGAAAGCAAAGGTGTGGGGAGGGGGGTCAGCCTCAGCTTCCCCAGCTCACCTTGACACATTCAAATATCTCCCACCATAAATCCTGGCCAGTGATAGGGAAAGACCATGGCACAGACAAAATATGAGCAGATATAAAGCCAGACACCTTTATTGTTCAGCAAAGTCTTCCAACAAGTTATGAACCCACAGCTTGACCCTAACCCATCATCTTGTTATACGGCAGAAACAAAGCCAGTGTCGGGAGCCAGGGTTGGAAGGGGCAGGATGGGGGTGGGAAGGAGCAAAACCCATTTTGGGGGTTATTTGGGTGCGATTCATCCCTAGCCCTCCCTGCACCCCACATCTACCTGCCTGCAGGCAGCTTGGGAAGAGGTCCCAGCTGTCCTTTGGGAGCAGATCCTTGTTAGCCCCTTCCAATGAGCCTCCCTGCCAGGTTACAGTGGTTCAAGATTCCTGCAGCCAGGGTTAATGGGAGCAGGACCCTGGTAAATGCCACCACAACACTGGGTTAATGGGGATGGCTGTGCTGTGCAGAGCAGGATAAAGGAGATTGAATAGCAAGGGAGGGATCAAGCAGGGAGCAATGGTTGCAGGAGAGGTAGGAAGCCAACTGGCTATACAGAGGGCATCAGGGCTAGCAGAAGATAACCCTTGACATGGAAAATCCCCACAACAGCACCGGAAAACCTGGGAATAGGCTAGCATCAGAGCTGTGCATCCAAGAGGGTTGGACAGCACAGCAGGAAACACCAAGTGCATCCAAGAAGGCAGCATGGCAAACAGCAGTGACAAGCAGCTTGCACAGCCCATGCATGGAACATGTTGCATGGACCCCTGTGGTCCAACTGAGCAGCACAGCATGGGACAACCAGGGACAACCAGAGGTTCTGCCACGGGGCTCAGCACCCCAAATACTGGGGAGAGGCACGGCCATGGAGCAAGGAAGGACGCAGCAGAAACCACCCCTAGTGGTGGATCCCAGGGCAGTGCCAAGCCCTGGCATCACTGCTGCACCTTGGGGGGGGCGGGGAGGGCAGTGAAGGGGGTACGAGGAACAGTTAAACATCTCCTGCCTGCATGGGGCATGTGGCAACAGACACCATTGCACCCTGACTGAAACACCTGCTAACACCACACTGGGCAGGAAGAATGGCGGTGACAGCAGCGGTGGGGAGCATGCCAGGGCCTGCAGCAAGAAGTGGCATGTCTGTAGCTTGGCAGCACAAGAGAGAAGGTGACAAGTGCACCAATGGTCACTTTATTACAGGAAGTGAACACACAAGCATCTGACACCACTGCACCCCAAGAAAAACACACCCCCTTTAACATTAACCCTCCTGCACAGAGAGTGGGAGAGGACCCCGGGATGCTGAGGATACCCCATTGCAAAACCCACTGCAAAATGGGGAGGATCATGCATCAAGGCTACACCATCCTAGTGGCATCAACCTGTCTGCCACATCCCTGGTGGTGTTCAAGGCCAGGTTGAACAGAGCCTTGGGTGGCATGGTTTAGTGGGAGGTGTCCCTGCCCATGGCAGGGGGGTTGGAACTAGATGATCTTAAGGTCCTTTCCAACCCTAACTATTCTATGATTCTATGTTGCTGCCAGGGCTGAGCAAATCCCAAGGGAGTAAAAATACATGTGTGCACAAACATTCCTCCTCGCCAAACACTCCCTGAGACAACAAAATTAGCTGCCCCTGTACCTGCTCCCTCACTGACCCACTCCCTCTGACACAGCAATTAGAGGTAGGCATTAATATTTAAGTATTGCAAGTTCTGGAGAAGGGAAATCAAATAAAAACACTGGCGTACTGGCAGTGCATCAAGCTCCTGCTCCAGCGGCCTCAAACCCCACGAAGTACATGGCAGCAGGGGAGTGGATGCAGGCTCCCATGATGTGCTATACAGTTGGGGACATCAGAGCATCAATGCCATGAGGAAACCCCCCTTTCTGGGACAAATCGATGTGAGCAAGGAAGTGGCGAGCAAATGGTGAGCAAGCAGCAAACAAGTTTCAAGCAAGCACCAAACAAGCAGCAGTGATGCTCCCACCAGCTCATTGAGGGTGGGGGGCTCCAAAGGGACCCTGACCCCATGCTGGCCATGCTCCACACATGGGGGTCCCCACTCTATCCCAGCCATAAAAGCACCCACAGCATCCGCCTGGAGGGTGCTGGGACACACAGACACACATGCAGCCTGGCCCCACCACCCCAGGTCCCATGGGTCCCAGGCAGAGTCGGCACAGCAAAGAGGATTTACTGCTCAGTATAAGGGACTTTTAAGGCAATAATTTTCCCTCTTCTTGACTTAAATGGATTTTAAACTTTAAAAAGGATAGAGGGGGCAGGCTGCCAAGCAGGTGCCCCCCAGGGGCTGACCCCACAGGCACTACCCTGGGTGCTGGGGACATCAGGGGGGCTGTGAGCCCAGCTGGGGCCAACAGCTGAGGCAGATAAGAGCCAGGGGGGCTGTACCACCCACACTTACAGAAGACCCCACAATAAGGCAGTCGCCGTTATCAGCATAGGAGTGTAGGGTACACTTCCCACACAGCATGGCAACTACTGACAAGCAATGGGGTGGGGAGAAATGAGGACATGGGGGGGAACATGGGGTGGCCCCGTGGCCCAGCAGCCAAGGCATGAAGCACAGCAAGGGCTATTTCAAGGGCAATCCCACTGGCAGCCACAGTGTGCCAAGCCCCATCCAAGCTGCCCCTTCCCGGATGGCAGCTGCAGGTTGGACCCCCTGAGACACGCATCACACTGCAGGTGGGTGATGCACCTGAGTAACACCATCACATGGGGGTCTAGGCTGGGTCTTCCCACCAGGATGTGAAAGGACAGGCAAGAAAAAGCCATTTCCCCCTGCCCACACTATGACCTCAAACTTTGCACTCACTGCAGGGTCCCCCAGTGTCAGGGTGACCTCCATCCCCCAAACGATGGTGTCTCTCAAGCCCAGGGCGACCTCTACCCCCTATGCCATGGGGTCCCCAAACTCCAGAGTGACCTCAGTCCTCCACACCATAAGGTCCCCCAGGCCCAGGGTGACCTTGTCCGCTACACCATGGGTTCTCCCAGGCCTAGGCTGACCTCTGTCCCTCACACAACAGGGTACCCCAACTCCAGCATGATCTCCATCCCCCACACTATGGAGTCCCCCAACCCGGGGGTGACCTCTGCACTCCCATACTGGACCCCCCCCCAACCAGCAACAGAGGCAAAGGGGCTGAAGGTGAGTCTGTGGATGGTGAGGCCCCATCTCACCCCCCCAACATAGCCCATCACTGCAGCCCCCAGCAGTGAGGCAGCCCCCATTTCTTCCCCATCTTTTTCCAGCACTGGGATGGGGGTACTGTGGGGGTGTCAGCACTCACCAGTCAGTCGCGCTGTCCAGCGGGTGCTTCACTCCTCCATGGGCAGAGCAGCGGAGAGCATGGAGCCGAGCCGAGCCGTAGGCCTAACCCCACCGCTTCCTGCTTCCTTTGTGCCCGCCCGCTGCCCCGGGAGCTGCACGGCTGGAGTGTAACTCACCGGGGGCCGGGCAGGGCACCCCCAGGGGAGGGAGCACCGGGTCTCCTAAAAGGGATGAGGGGAAGAAAGGGAGGACCTCCCCCAAAGTGGATCCCCACCGGGGATGAGGGGCCCCCCCCATGGGGGTGCAGCATTGGAGCAAAGAGCCACCAAGAACTGGGGTGATGGGGGTGACAGTACTGACACTAACACAGAGCAGAGGGGGGTGCCTGTGTCAGGCTCCTATGGGTACAAGAGGTTGAGATGGCATCCAGCCCTTTGACCCCCACCCCAAAACTCCTTGACCCTCCAAACAGGCTCAGGGACACAGTGTCCTGGTGTTTGAACCCTGAGTCCTAGTCCTGAGTCTGGAGCCTGCAGAGATTAAGGGGTGCTCCTACGATGGTCCCCACCATGCACCCTGATGCCCCCATGTACCCCCTACATGGGTATAGAATGGGGACAGCACTGTCCCCTCCAGGTGGGGAACGTGGTCACCCCTGTGCCATCCCACCATCACCACACAGGGTCTCAAGTTCGGAGCCACCAGTGAACAGAGCAGGGTAGAGCTCAGCCCAGCCGCAAGCAGTGGAGGTTGCCAACCATGTACTGGCAATGAGAAGCCATTCCATGTTGTGATAAACACATAAATGTATTGGCTTTCGCAAATCATAGGTGTGGTTATGTGGATATAACTATATGAGTTTATAGTAACAAAAACAAAGCTCGATAAAGACACAAGATTGATGCGCTGATAGACTCCACAACTAAAGTTGTAAAGTAGGTATGCTTTTATTCAGCACTGAGGTGCATGGGGATCGCTCCTCCAAAGCATGCACACCTCAGGGTTTTTCTCCCTTTACATTTATTCTCTTAAGGTATACATAGACATGAGGTTGCTCAATCCGCCTATACATATTTATTATTGTCATGGTTTGAGCATGTTTTGAGGGTGTTTTTGTTCAAGGTTTTTTCCAGCCAGGGGGAGTCCGGGAGGAAGGAGAGACAGGACACCTGATCCAGGCTAGTCAATGAGGTATTCCATACCATAGCACGTGATGCCCAGGATGCATTCTGGAAAAGAGAAGGCTGGAGGGGAGAGCTGTGGAGGAAAATGGAGGAGTGAGCACATGGTGCTCGGCCAGGCAGGGTGGAGTGAGTTATGGGTCGGTGGCTGGTGGGGTGTTGTATTTTTTTCACTTGCTGTTTGCTGTGTCATTATTATTTGTAGTAGTAAATGGCAGTAGGGGTTTTGTGTTATGCCTTAGCAATTAAACCGTTCTTATCTCAATCCGTGGGGGCTACATTCTTTGGATTCTCCTTCCTAACTCTCAGGGAGTTGGGGGACTTGGTTTAAACCACGACACTTTTTGGCGCCCAACGTGGGGCCCGAGGGTTTGAGATAAGAACAGATCTGAGCAGATTTATGGTCTCTTGTCACAATGCTGATTTATTGGCTGTTAGAGGTTTTTCTCTGGATCTCGCTGTTTCGGGATTTTGCCGGGTACTTTGTGTATGGATTGGATGTGTTTGTGTCGGAGGCTTGTAATACGGTGGGGCTCCGGCAGCAGGGGGGGATGGACGTGGCCGTGGACTTGGACTTGTACCAGGCCGTCCCGCTGCTCTTCGCCGTCCTTGTCCTTATCCTCGTCGTCGTCTGTGTGGAGCTGCGTGAAGCCAGGAAGGAGCGGCCCCGGGAGCTGCCGGCAGCTGAGGCTGCCAGGGAGAGCGGCACGGGGAGCCAAACGGCTGTGGCAGAGCAGCGGGAGCAGGCGGGGGAGGAGCGGAGCAGGGCAGTAGCTGAGCAGGGGGATCAGGCAGTGGAGGAACCGAGTCCTGCCGCCGTTCCCGACCCTCCGACGGCCGAGAGCGTCCCCCGGAAGTCACCCGCCGACCCCCAGCAGGATGCAGGAGACTACGCAGCACTTCCCAGCAAGGCAGAGGAGGAAGATCCGGACTCGGGAGAAGAGAAGCTGATAGTGGGAGAGCTGGCAAGCAGGGCAGCTACATCAGCCCCAGTGACAAGTGCAGCAGCATCATCTGAGAGTTCTGACGGTTATGAATGGCTTTTGCGTGCCCTTGGGACCTGCCTGCTGATTGTGATGGTTTTCGGCATGGTGGCACACACACAGAGTGTGTACCATCCACAACCATTTTGTCTGATCCCAAAAGTTAAGCAGAGTCAGGTCTGGGTCTTGTCTAAGTTTAGACAAGTACATAGGAGCACCAGTGGACTGTCCCCAAGGCTGGACAGTCATGAGTGGCAGGGCATGTGGGACAGTATGGCCAGGTATCTGATCCACTGGGCCCCTCCAGTGCTTTGGAAGCATTGGAGGTGGAAGGCAGCTGTATGGAGTCCCCAGCAGCAAGCTGTAGAACTGCTGAAGGGGACGGTGAATGATTTTGAGCCTGGTGGGCCCAGATACTTCAGGCCATCAGTCCAGAGATGCAACATAGAGATGTCTCATGATCGAGGGGTGGACTTAAGAGTGATTGTGTATTGGAAATGTGAGATCTGGGCATGACGTGAATGGTATGGAATAAGGGGTGGATAATGTCATGGTTTGAGCATGTTTTGAGGGTGTTTTTGTTCAAGGTTTTTTCCAGCCAGGGGGAGTCCGGGAGGAAGGAGAGACAGGACACCTGATCCAGGCTAGTCAATGAGGTATTCCATACCATAGCACGTGATGCCCAGGATGCATTCTGGAAAAGAGAAGGCTGGAGGGGAGAGCTGTGGAGGAAAATGGAGGAGTGAGCACATGGTGCTCGGCCAGGCAGGGTGGAGTGAGTTATGGGTCGGTGGCTGGTGGGGTGTTGTATTTTTTTCACTTGCTGTTTGCTGTGTCATTATTATTTGTAGTAGTAAATGGCAGTAATTTGTGTTATGCCAATAGCAAAAAACACTTATTATCTATCCAGGGGCTACATTCTTTGGTTTCCACGACTCTCAGGGGTTGTTTAAAAGCTAATCCTCGACCTGTTTCCCTCTTGCTTCTCCTGTAACCACGGCTTTACCCACTTTGCTGGAATCCACCTTGGCCCAGCCTCTGTTGAAACACAAACATAACCGCACCCAGTCATTATCACTTCCACTGGTCCTTTCCACACACCTGTACTTAATTCTCTAAACTGGACTGCCACGGCCAGGTGGAGGGGAGAAAACACCGATACGATGTAGGTTCACAAAATGCTCCGTTTATTGATTACAAGGCTGCTCTTAATATACTGTCTTACACGCGATCACGCATTACTTGATTGGCTGCTTCGCTTTGCCCACGAGGGATACACGCTCCCCTTTACCTCTCCTGATTGGTTTCACACCTTCGCTTCAGCTTAGCGTTACATCATGCTTCTGCAATTACTGGCATCCTGTTATTGCATTCCTGTTTTGCTGATCTTGACACTTCTTTCTCTTTTAACCTGTGGTCAGAAGTTCACTTTCTCACAGCTTGCTGTAGGCCTGTTCAAGCGCCCATGCTCGACCCCCAACACTGGACTCGCGCACCTGTAGTCTTAACACATCCTGATGCTAAAGCATTCCCATGAACAACTATTGGTGGCTCTAAACAGTTCCCAGTAAGTCGCAAAAAATTCATGGTTTATACGACTTTTGCTAAATGCTCCCCTGCGGAACTAGGGGGTCCCCCTTTTTGATTAGCAAGAAGAGATTTAAATACTGCATGTGTATGCTCTATAATGGCTTGTCCCATAGGTGAATGCGGGATACCAGTGCTATGGCGGATACCCCAAAGAGAACAAAAGTGAGCAAAAGAGTGAGAAGTATAAGCAGGACCATTGTCTGTCTTCAGTGACAGCGGAACTCCTAGTGCAGCAAAAGCAAGGTGAAGGTGATGAATAGCGTGTTTAGCAGATTCACCCGTCGGGGCTGAAGCCCAAACTGCCATAGAAAAGGTATCAATAGAGACGTGCACATACCGCAAGCGACCGAATTCTGGAACATGGGTAACATCCATCTGCCACAATTGCAGGGGTAGGAGTCTGCGCGGATTGACTCCTAGTCCTAAGCCAAAACCCGATTTTTGGCAAGCAAGACAGGATTGTACTAAACCGAAGCCTGACTTTTGGCAAGCAGGGTACGATTGTACTATGCCTTGTGCATCAGAAACAGTCAAATTAAATTGATGGGCTAATACCCTTGCAGACTGGTGGAAAAAATAATGAGATTTACGCGCCTGTTCAAAGAGATTCGTTGCCAGCCCCGTTCACATAGGAGCCGCAACCAAACTGTCGTCTTGTAAATTACCCTGTGCTAAGCCTTCAGAGAACTGATGACTACGAATGTGGGTGATAAAATATGGCACAAGCCGCTGATTGATTGCCTGAAGCAGCTGCAACAAGATGGATAACAAAAGAGAATTTTTAACAGTCCGTATGAGGGTTCGTTCTATGCGTTGGACTATGCCCACAACGTAAAGAGAGTCAGAGACGATATTAATGGGCTGGTCAGTCCAATGTAGAAAAGCCCATACCACTGTTTTTAACTCCAGTGTTTGCAAAGAATCAGCTGCTTCACCATCTATCAAGTGTCGCTGCCATTGATTGTCTGTATGCCATGTAACTACTGCATGTCGAGATTTTCGCCCAGCATCAGGGAAAACAGTTAACCCTTTTACTGGCACTTCAGACCTAATCGGATACTGCTCAAAGGTCTGAGATGTTAACAAAGGCAACAATCGGGATTGTGGGAAAGAGGTGCTAACTCTGCCTGGATAATCTGCAAGAGCTACCTGAATAGCGAGTGAGGTCCCTAATAAGTAGTTCAAATAATCCTGGGTTATTGGTATAGAAATAGAAGCTGGCTCCTCACCCGCAAGATCAATAACTCGAGTGCGACCTTTCATAATTTACTGCGCAAATAGCTCTGGTCTGGTCACAGTAGTCTTTTTGGGTTGAAAGGGAAGAAAAATCCATTCTAATATACGCAGCTGACCCTCAGGTAGTTGGCCAATAATGCCAAACAGGTGGACATTCTGAGAACTGGAATTGAGGATAAAAAACAAAATCGGTAGGTCATGGATTCTACAAGAAACCATCTCCGAGCCGATTTTGTCTATGATTTTCTGCAAAGCCTCTCTCTGGATACCAGATAATAATTGCCCTAGGGTGTCGGCTTCTGTTGCCTGTCCTAACAATGGCATTAATGGCGCTAAGTCATCATTAGTGATTCCACAAACAGTTAGAACCCATTGAATGTCTCCCATCAACTTCTGAACATCTGTTAATGTCTCAATCTTACTTGTTAAAACAATCTTTTGAGGCTTAATTGAACTGCCAGTTATCTGCCACCCCAGATAGTTCCAGGGGGGTTGTCGCTGATTTTTTTCAGGGGCAATAGTCAATCCTCTTTTTCACAATGCTGCGGCAATGGTTGTTAAAATATCATCTGTTAGATTTTTTGCTGCAAACAGGATGTCATCCATATAGTGATAAATCAGCATATCACGATACTGTCTACGCAACAGAGTTAGTGCTCACGCCACATATGTCTGACAAATTGTGGGGGAATTTTTCATACCTTGTGGCAAAACGACCCAATGATATTGCTTTGCCGGCGCCTGTTTGTTAACACTAGGCACCGTAAACGCGAACTTTTCACAGTCCTCTGGATGAAGTTTTATAGTGAAAAAACAGTCTTTCAAATCAATTATCAGCAGTTCCCAATCCTCTGGAATCATAGTTGGTGAGGGCAGCCATGGCTGCAGCGCACCCATATCCTGCATGACTGCATTAACCACTCTCAGATCATGTAACAGTCTCCACTTTCCCAATTTTTTAGGGATAGTGAACACTGGGGTGCTCCAGGGACTAATGGACGGGAATATATGTCCTGCCTGCAATTGCTCGTCCACTAATTCCTGTACCTTTTGCAGCCGTTTGTCTTTAAGCGGCCACTGATCTATCCAGACTGGCCTCTCTGTTAGCCAAGTTAGTTTCAGGATAGGGGGCTGCTCTTCAGTGACCGCACCTAAAAAGGTGATGTGACCAATCTTGTGTGTAATTGACTTAGAATGTCTCATCCTATTAATGCTACAGGGAGGCTCAAAACATATGGCTTTATGGTAGCGGTACCACCATCAGAGAGGGTACAGCGAATTAGGTCCCGACTAATTAACGTCTGCTGACAGCCACCGACCCTGATAACAGAGGTAGGTGCTGGATCCAAAAGCCAATTGAAGGGCCAATTATGCATTGGGATAACTGTCACGTCCGCTCCAGTATCTAATATAGCGGACAGCTTGACCGATTGCCCATTGCAGTAGCTCAAATAAACAATTTCCGTTGGTTTCCCTTTTGAAATTTCCTTGGCTAACAGAACTTCTGGCTGAGCCATGGAACCGAAACCACCTGAGCCCCGTTCTCGCTCCCCCTGACATGGTACTTTTGCCTAAAACGGTATTAGTTGCGCAATTTTTTCTCCCTTCGGAATTGTTACTGGAGGGCATAGGGTATACACCATAATTTTGATATTCCCGCGGAAATCTGCATCAATTAGACATGGTACAACAAAAATCCCATGGCGCGAGACAGAGGAGTGACCTATTAACAGCACGCTTAGCCCACGACCCAACGGGCCCCACAGCGCGGAGTCAACCAGCCGCACCTATGGATCGAGCAGTGTGATATCTATTGCTGTTGCCAAGTCCACTCCGTTGCTACCAGCTGTGGCTGAGGCGAGGCTGTCCAAGCACCCTGCACTTCTGTCTGAGCGCGAGGGTAAGTGCTCAATCTCCCGTTTCTCCAGCCCCTGCATTCGGAGGTATTATGCGTAGCTTTGTTACACTGATTGCACCACTTTCGGTTTCCCGGATAGGAATGACATTGCGGTCGAGTGTGTCCCTTTCTCCCGCAGTTGAAGCATCTCTTATATTTTGCCTTCTTTCCTAACCCTAACCCTTGCACAAATGGTTGGACAGCCACACCAAAAGCCTCAGCCATATAGGCTTCTTGTTGCTTATGGCCCATACTTTTGACCATATCTAATAGCTGGGCAACCGAAGTTCCTCTAGCTAATACACTTAGCATCCGCTTAGTTTGCTCATTCTCCCCATCAAAGGCCATTATGTCTAGTAATTTCCCCTTCATGTCATCACTGTAATCAGGGTGTCCCCTCAGCACTTCATACAGCCTGTCTATAAATTGCTGGTACGATTCTGTCGGCCCTTGCTTTATTGTTTGAAATCCTGGGGTTTCCTTATCATCTGGCAAAGCAAACTATGCCTTAATAGCCTGGTCTTGTGAGGCATTTAAAATGGCTCTCGGCAATTCGGCTTGCCTTTGAGGATCCTGAAGTGGTCCTTTTCCCAACAAAGCGTCTATTGTTACCCCAAACAAGGGATCGCCTTGCTGCCGGGGCTGATTAGCCACCTGGTAACAAGCAGATTCCCATCTGGTAAAAAAGTGTATCTGTAAGTGCGGGCTGAGTAACATCTGAGCTATTAGTCTCGTATCATACGGTGCAAGCGTATACGCTGAGAATATATGGGCAATAATTGACTGAGTATATGATGATTTTATCCCGTATATAGTTACCGCTTGCTTGGCCTCTTTCACTACTTTTATATCCAGAGCTTCCCACTCATATGTTCCCTGCAGAGTAGTAACCACGGGGAACATGGATGGTCTCTTAGCCATAAATTCTCCATCCACTATAGCATCCCTAATAAAACCATGCCAACGATATGCTGAATTTTTCCCCCTGCCCTCCCCTTCAACCGGGATAACAGCGCCCGATTCCCCTTTCCAAACCGGACCATGAGAAGATGGCGCAAGGGCAGAGGAGTCTGCAACATTAACATTTCCCCCCAGAGTCAATAATTTGTCCAGCTCTCTTTGTTTTTTCTTCATCTTTAACTGCCGACGTCCAATTGGAACAAGGCGTTTTGATCCCGAGTCGGTGTCGGAGTCAGGTAATGGAGGGTAAAGATCTGGTTTCCGTTCTGAATCGATTGGTGTCGGATCCTCTTTGCCCTCAGGATCATCCTTCTTGCCATCAGGATCATCACTGTCTAATGCCCGATCGCCCGTCGCCTTTCTCGGCGGTTGTGGTGGCAGAGAAAGGGGGGCGCGCATCTTAATCGATTTCCCCTTCCCCTTCTGACCTCCGGAGATATTTGACGGTGTGGACTTTGGGACAACCGGTAGCAAAAAACCGTGGCTGTTGCATCATTAACCCCCGATCCGGACGGCTCTTCACTCGGCGCGGTGGCCATCAAAACAGAAGCCACTGCCGTCCGTTCGGACTTCACCTCGGCCAGCGCCTCTTTCACTGACTGCCACAAAACAGCATATTTAGGGGCCTCCTTTGACCCGTTACTGATTTCATCCCACAGCACCTGTCCTATACGTTCCCATTCAGAAACTTCAAATGCTGCCTGCACGCTGGGCAGAAGACCACAATCTTGGGACCATTTTAACAGCCTTTGTAAGGCGGCACTATCGTGTTCTAGTCCTCTCTTAGAGAGAATTTGTTGGAGGAGCTTCATTACCACCCGTTCATCTTTGGATAGCGAGTGCCCCATCTCCTCCCCGACTGCTCACCTAATCAGGGCGAGATCCCAACTTTGCAGATAGCTGACTTCCACAGTGCCGGGGCAGCGCCAATTTTGGCTGGCTCCTACCCCCTCGTTCCTGATTGGACTTCAAACCCTCTGTGAAGGTTACCGATCTGAGGATCCCTCTTCGGGCGCCACTTGTCGACGCAGGAGTCCCAGACAACGTGGAGATGATCAATATGATCAAACGATTGCCAAACTTTATTAGATACAGTGCTCCTCTTATACCCTTACTCCCTTATGTAACAGCCTTGGATACTAAGCTCTAATTGGTTAGTCTAGAGGTTACTATCGTTCACAGAGCTAATGTTTACAACTTGTTATAATTGTGATTAAATACCTTACTCTAAAAATACAGTGGGAAACTACAACCTTGGCAGGGATCATTCTCTGCATGAAAACATGGAAAGTTACAGAGGAATAACAAGACAACTGACCTAGTTTAGGCCTGCCAAGGTTCTTCTTATTTTAAAGTAGCAAGACTCAGGGTATTGGAATCGCTCACTATGTAGCCTTGGTTCTTTAAGAACCCCACAGTTTAGCAATGAGTCCATAGTCCATTATCCATAACCTGCACCACCCTGCCATACCCAAAAATGTTCTTACTTCATGTAGGTTCCGTGGTTCTGGAATGGCACAAATTGCCTCTATGCAATTTATTCCCAGCTTTCGTTGTCCTTGTGAGATTTCACATCCTAAATACAACACAGTTGTGCATGCGATTTGAGCTTTTTTTTTGAGACCTTATACCTGTTCAGGCCCATTTGGTTTAGAATTTCAGTGGTTACCTTTATACACAGTGACTCCTGCTCAGTTGCAATAAAGATGTCATCAACATATTGCAATAGAAGATACTGTGATCTCGGTACCTGTATTTTTCCTTGAGTGGTCCAGGTTTCCAGTTCCTTGGCTAGCTGGTTTCCGAAGAGAGTTGGGCTGTTTTTGAATCCCTGTGGGAGTCTGGTCCATGTCAATTGTGTCTTTCATTCATTCTGTGGGTTTTCCATTCAAATGCAAACAGTTTCCTGGTACTTTTCTCAAGAGGAATGTAGAAAAAGTCATCTTTTAAATCAATCACTGTAAACCATTTATACTTTTCCTTCACAGATGTTAACAATGTGTAAGGGTTTGCAACTACTGGGTAGATATCTTTTGTTATTTCATTTATAGTTCTCAGATCTTGGACTAACCTATACTCACCATTCGGTTTCTTTACTGGAAAAATTGGGGTGTTATATTCTGATTCACATTCTTCCAAAATTTGATATTTTAAAAATTTCTCAATTGTTTTTATAACCCCATATCTTTCTTCTAATTTCAGGGGTATTGTTTAACTCTTACCGGCTTACCTCCATCCTTTAATTCCACTATTACTGGTTGAGCAGTTTTTGATTTTCCTGGAATTTCTGTCTCCCAGACTGTTGGTATTACAGCTTGTTCAACCTCCTCCAGGATTCGAACGATGGGTTTATTTTTAAGGACCAAAATTTGTTCTACCTTGGATTCCGGGGCCTGCATGGTTAATTCACCATTCTCAAAAACAATTGTTGCATCCAATTTAGCTAATAAATCTCGTCCTAAAAGAAGAACAGGACATTCAGGCATATACAGAAATTCATGTGTCAATTCCTTTCCTCCAAATTGCAGGTCTAGGGGTTGTAGGAATGGTCATATTTCCTCCTTCCCTCTGGCCCCGACAATTGTGGTTGTTTTCTTTCCTAACCTTCCGTGCAAATAATTTAAAACTGAATAGGTAGCCCCTGTGTCCACTAAGAATTTTACGTCTTCTCCCAATTGTATTTTTACAAGGGGCTCCTTATTTCTTGTTTTGGTTAGTCAACTGATTATTATACTCCCCCAACACCATTGCCTGAGCCACCTCCGATCCCACAAAAGGGCTTTGTGGAGATATAAATGGTTTTCCCCTTAATGGGCATTCATTTTTCCAATGTCCTTCTTGCTTGCAATTTGCACACGGATTATATCTTATTCTTTCCATATTTATTCCTGTATTTGGGTTGCTGAATCCTCTTCCTTGTCCTCGTCCCCGCATGTTTCCTTTCCCTCTTCCCCTAGGGTTAGAGAAGCCTTGCTCTCTCTCCTGCATCACTGCCAATAGATTTTGCTGCTGCCTCCGTGAACAATCTTTTTCTCTATTGTTATACACCTTTCAAGCCACTTCCAACAATCTATCCAAGTTTCGCAAATCTGCTCCTTCTAACTTCTGTAATTTCTTTCTAATGTCATCCTTAGACTGCCCTAAAAAGATCAAAGCCAGCTGTACCTTAGCCTGTTTGGTTTCCACATCCAGATCTGTGTATTTCTTTGCTGTCTCTTTAAGTCTTTCCAGGAACACAGACAGTGATTCCATCTTTTCCTTTCTCACGTTATACAGCTTTGACCAGTTTATCGTTTTAGGCATAGCATTCTGCACTCCAATAACTACCCAATCTTGATACCTTTTCAAATTTCTCGTTCCCCTTGCCGTGTTATAATTCCACATCGGATCTTCCGCAGGGAAGTTCTGATCTACATTTCCATCAACCAGTCCCTGTCATATATCCTCCCGGACCCTTTCTCTTGCAGCCCGCAACACCATTTCCTTTTCTGTCGAATCCATAAGGGTGTCTAAAAGCACCTGGATATCATCCCAGTCTGGATTCTGGGTTTTTCATGATCATTTTCATTACACGAGCTACCTTATCAGGATTCTCTCTATATGTCCCTGCTGATTGTTTCCAAATAACCAAATCTCCAGGAGAAAAGGGCGCTTTAACGTATACTGGCCCTTTTGTTCCAATTCCCTGCCTTAAAGGTGCAAGCACTGCCGCCTGAGTCTGCATTCTCTTTCCCTGTCCTCCCCTCAGACGAGTTCAGTGTGAAACAGGAGAAGCCGAAATTTCAGCTTCTTTACCATCACAATCACTCTCATACTCAGGATCGTTATCACTTGATCTTGAGAGTGATTGCAAAGGCACATTCATCACCTTTACCTCCCCCCTTTCTTCCTTTGCTACCAGTGGCCAAGAGGAGCTACTTCCAAATCAAGATTTTCATCATCTTTCTGGTGCTGCAAACTGTTCTCTAAAGCAAAACATCCAGTACACTTTTTCTCACCAACACAACCCTTACATTGTTCATTTGCACTTGCTTTAACAACCATAATTCCGCAAGACTTTTGCCGTTCCTTATTATTCCTTAACATAAAGAAAAGGTCTACATAAGGCACTTCATCCCATTTTCCTTCCCTTCTACAAAACAACATTAGTTGCAATATAGTATTGTACTGCAGAGTTCCATTTTCAGGCCACTTTTCTTGATCCTTTAGTTCATATTGTGTCCACCAAACATTACAGTAATCGATCAGTTTACTCTTTTGCATACTTTGTCTGAATCCCCCTTCCTTCCAATGGCTTAACAGGCAGCCTAGCGGAGAGGATTTGTGAATCGGTGGCATCTTTGTGAGTGCAAAAGAGTTTTCTTTACGCCACAAATCCCAAGAAAAACAAGTTGCCTTTACACCACTACATTACACCACTTAGTTATAACACTTATAGTTAAAACACTTACTTACACCAATGCTGTCCGCGCAGCATAAAACCAATACCAAACCGATTATGCCGAACCTGCAGGGCTTTCGCCACTGTCTAACGGACAGTGCCTAGGCTTACCCCGGGAGCTCCCTAGCCCAACCAAGCGCAGCTTTCACCACGTCTAACTGGCAGGCTTTCCAGACCAGACTTTACCAGAAGCCGGTACACCATACCTTACAGAATCAGTACCATTACCAAATTAAACAAGTTAATAAAGCACCTTTTCTTACTGTGTCAGAGGTCTGGCGTGAGCAGCAGAGGTCGGTTGTGGTCGATGGCTCCCCGAGAATCTCTTGGTGCCGGCTGGAACAGGATCAAAACGCAATCCGCCTCAGCAATGCCCGCAACGTCCCATCTGGGTCGCCAAAATGTTAGCGTCGAGACAAACACATAACCACCAGGATGGTTATATGAGGTGCTTTATTGAGGTGCCAGGAACCAGGGGTATGCACCCAAATCTGATTCCGATTCCCGTCACTTCTCGTTCACAATTTATACATTAAAAGTTTAACAACTAATACATATTCAATATTAATTGCTTCATCAACTAATACATATGCATCAGGGATTGCTCCATCAGTCCATTGCAACATCAGCCTCTTCTGCACTTGCGCAGTCCCCCTCTGGTGGTCGTCCTGATGAAGTAAGGAGTCTTCGTTAGATGAAGTAAGGAGTCTTCCTCACTTTGTCCTTTTCACCTTTCGGTCTTTTGGACAGGTCCCAACCGTTTTGTGGACGCTAGCATTCTCTTATCTTCACTTGGCTTCTCTTATCTTCACTTGGCTGCTTCTGGTATACCTCGGTTCTACTTGGGTATAGCTCCACAGTACATTCCTTCCTACACTCCCTGTTCTGTATATGGTTGTGTTAGTTTCTATTGCTAGGACTACAGAGTTACTAAGGTACCAGATGGTGTGGCTATTGCTGAGTTTATAAAATAGCTGAAATACAGAATAACAAAGCCACAACCTTTCATTAAATGTTGTATCCTTGCTATTCCATACCCCAACCACATACAAAAGCCCACTATTGATTTATATATATTGATTTATATATATTTGAATATAATTATTTCTATTATACTTTCTGCTATGCTATATGTTTACCCCATCACAAAACTCCACTCTTCCTTAATATCCAAAGAGGGGAGCCTTATGACAAAGCAACCACACAGAGTTATAGAGTAAAAATTTTACCATTCTCTAACAAAAACACCAGATGCCTGCTGCCTCTTGTGACTGTAAACCACAAGATGCCCACTGCTTTTTGTGATTGTTTATCAGTAAAAACCAAAACCTTTTCTACAAGACACCCACTGTGTCTTGCAGGACCCAAACCACCAGATGCCCACTGCCTCCTCTGATTGTAAACCACAGGATGCCCGCTGCTTCTTGTGGGTATATACCAAACAGACACTAGCAACCGGGTGTACGCCTAATTGGGCCAAGCTTCATGTAGTATGTGCAGCACTTGCACTACCCTTATCTCATATTCAGGTAGTAAGTGATACCTGGATTTATATTCTGATTACAATTGCAAAATTGTGTTAACACCCATGGATCACTCTATCTTTCGTGAATTAGTTTTTAGTCTGTTATTACTGCTTAATGTGATTTTCCAGGGAGCTTTTGGGGCCTTTTTGAATCCAGATGCTTTGTTCTCTAATTTTGATAGCAGTGAAAGTTGTAATACTTGGAACAGCCCCTTCCACCTTGGTTCGAGATCTTCTTCCCCTGTGAGTCTGAAAGTTTTTATATACACATAATCTCCAGGTTGTATATTATGTACAGTACTATTCAGTCCTCTGTTTCGAGGTCTAGCCACATGTCTTTCAATTTTCCTGAGTTGTTTTCCTAATTCTATTATATAGTTCCCTGTTGGACCCCATATGATCTTCCATACAGCATTTCAAAAGGACTCAACCCTTCTCGAGTCCTTGCTTTAGTTCGAATTCTTAACAGAGCTAATGGAAGTGACTGGGGCCAAGGTAAACTGGCCTCCTGTCCCAATTTCACAATTTGTTTTTTAACTAGATGGTTTATTTTCTCCACCTGACCACTTGACTGAGGGTGGTAGGGAGTATGAAATTGCCAATCAATACCTAGTTGCTTGTTAATTTGTTGTACCACATTTGAAGTAAAATGTGGGCCTCTGTCTGAAGATACAGTGGCTGGAACTCCATATCGTGGTATTATTTCCTGTAACAATATTTTCGTTACCTCCCGGGTTTTTGCACTTCTAGTTGGAAAGGCTTCTGGCCAACCTGAAAAGGTGTCTGTTAGTACCAACAAATGCCTATACTCCCCTTTTCTTGGCAGTTCCGTAAAGTCAATCTGCCATTGTTGGCCTTGTCCATTTGTTCCCTTTTCGATTTTTCCAGCTTTCAGTGTTGCTTATATTACTCTCCATTGCCTCCCAGGGCCATCTCTCTCCCTGGTTACTTCCCCCACAAACACAGCAGTTAGTTACATTTAATGCTTTAGCTATATTTTCAGAAAGATTTACAAAGAGATTTTTAGCAACTGTGGGAATTTCATATTGGACACCAGTTTCCATTTCATGATAATAAATGATGTTGTATTGACTCTTTATATTTTTCTTTGATCTTAATACTAATAATCACACCTGGGTCTTCTCCAGTTCCATATATCTTAAGTCCAATTTTAGTTACTTCTTTCTGTTTCCAGTTTTTCAAATCTATGAGAGTTAAATGTACTGGATTGCAGGCACGGGTGGTACAGCTACTGTTTGTATTCTTGCTATTGAAGTTCATAGAGTCTTACACTGATAATCATATCCCCAGCCTGCAGTATCCCAGCATACACAAGACCATCCTTTTCTTCCACAGAAGTGTGATGTCTGATACCTATCTATTTGACTAGGTACATAATCAGGATTTATGTAACACTGGTATCCACCTGGGCAAACATATTTTGGTTGGCTACTATAGTACCATCTCCACTCTAAACTTCCACAATTAGTATCTAAATCATACTCAAATTGATTATCCTTCTTCTAAATTTGTTCTCATTTCTACCCAATACAAGGTTGGAAGTTCCTTTGGATCGTAACACACAGTTTTGTTTGTTTGTTTGTTTGTTTTTTGACTCAATTCATACTGAGTTTGATTATATATGCAACTGCCTATCTTTGTTCCTTTGCATTCATAAACAGTGTGACAGACCAAGGTTTTAGAGGTCATCCTCCCTCATCGAGCTGTGGTAATACATTCACTACAGTTGTTGTGAATGTTTTTAGAAGCCACAGCATTTTCCCATATGGTTCCTATCAGAACCGACACCAAAAGAGGTCCGGTCAGGATCACAGTGCGCAGCGGTCACAGCCCCAGGGGTTGTAGCCCTCGGCAGACCTTTTCAGCTGCAGCACCAATTCCCTCCGGTCTTGCCCTCTCTGGTACGTTAAAGGTATATTCCCCGTCGGCTATTACGGCAATAGTATTTGACTCACAACAACTGTTCCAAGGAGGTGGTAATTTCACACTGAATGCAAAAGAATGTAATTGATTCCTCAAAAATTGTTCGTGGTCTCCCCTACCAGTAATAACATACTTCAAACAATTGGGACACTTGGCTCTTAAAATAATTTCAACTATACCTGCATTTCCCATATCAAATTTACAGGAGTCAGTATGAATTCCCTCAGTTACTTATTGATTCGGAGAAAACTCCAGGAACAAACTCACCAACAGAGTTTCAAGTTGACAAGCAGGTATTCCTTATTGGGGTGCTGGGAGACACGGGGGATAGCTCCTCCTAACATCTGTCCCCGTATTGCTCTACAGGCCATCCTTATATGGTCACCGGGCATATTACATCATTTCCAAAAATGTGATGGTCTTTAAGGGTTGTTTACTTTTCCCAGCTTAATTAACATTATAGATATAGCAATCATCCTGTCCTTCTACTTATCAGCTAGTTTAATTGCTCCCATCCTGGCCATCAGGTAGTCCCAGATACTACCCACCCCCAGGTCCTGTTCTTCCATTCTGCTTTTCTCACACCTTTTGTGCTAAGGTTCTGAGGACCTGAAACTATGTCAACTACCTTCAGGCACCACGGTTATTTTCCATTACAAAGCCATCAAACTTATCATTACTTAGAACAGATTACATTTTGTGCTTTTGTGCCTCCTTGTATCAAATCCCCCCTTTTTCTGTCCTTTTGCAAATTCTTTTGCAAATTCTTTTGCAACATTTTATATAATACCATTACCATCTAGAGTCTTTTGAAATAGTTTCCTGTTTCTACTTGATACTTAAATTTCTTTTCTTTTTCCAGTCTTCATAACTTATCATAGATCGTTTACTGCCGCGGAAAGGACTCAGTCAGAGACCAATATGATCAGACAAAAAGCCCTTTATTGCAAAGCATTAACTCCTTATATACTATTGCTTACACACACCTACAGCAATTTGGCATATCATGATTGGATACTTGTCTTGAGGACCCTTAGTGACTAACATATAATTGGTTAAGCACAGGTGTGAGAACTTGACCTCGAACGCTTGCCAACAGTCCACAGTTCTCATAACTCAGTGAATTACAGCTTCTTGTTATCTTGCTTGCTTAGTCTTCCTCGGGCCTCCCACAGCCTTGCTGTATCTTTCAGAGTTATTCAGAGCTCATGTACCAAATATCCATTCTCCTGTGAGAACACTGTCTCCACAGTTTACAATACCAGAAAGAAAAGTAATCAATATTAAGACAATATTAATATCCTGCAACCAGTTGCCTTAACCAGGAGAGATATCAAGTAACCATGAAGTTAACTTTTTCCATATTTCTTTAGACCCCAGGAGGTATCATCCTTGGCCATTTTATAAAAGATTTTAGATTATTTCCAAATTTCCTCCAGATTTGTTTCAGGAACAGCAACTTTCACTGATTATGGAACAAACCACTCCCTGTGAAGCCAATAACATGTCTAGAGCCATTTGGCTTTGTAATACCATTTTATATATCACCCACAAATTTCTCCATGAGATAGTGTTGGAAATTGGAATGCCAATTAATGGAAGGCCCTGATCTCCTGATTCAGGCAACTGTGCGTACACTCAACAGCCACTACGGTAAAAAACTTCAGTAACATTCTGCATTAATTTCAGGTATAAATATTGGTCCCAAACTAGTATGCCAGTTATCATATAAATCCAAATTATGATCAATACAATTTCATATGTAAGGGTTCAACCCGCCATGTCTTCTCTGGTTCTGGTGCTTACTTTATTCTTGAATAATGTATCCAAGCAGGTTGTTCCTTTATCTTCACTGCTGTAAAGGTGGTCAATAATATCTGGTACGGTCTGCTCCACTTCTCCTGTAGAGGATCTCCTGAAAAATTCTTAACATAAACCCAGTCTCCAGATCTGAAAGGGTGAGTCGGATAATCCATGCCTCTCGCTTTTGTCCCCAATATTCTCTTATTTCTGCTAATTGTTTTCCCAGATTGACCATAAACTCTTAGAGATAGCCTTCTCCCACTTCCAGAAGATTTCTCCTTTAAACTGGGACTGATATGGTCTTCCATATAAAATTTTACATGGTCTAGCCTCTTCTTTCGACCGAGTTTTAGTTCAAATTCTTAATAGAGCCAGTGGTAAGGCTTGGTACCAATACTGATTAATTTCCTAACATATTTTACCAGTCTGTTGTTTGATCAGATGAACTGTCTTTTCTACTTGCCCACTGACCTGGGGCCTGTATGGTACATGTAGTTGCCAATCAACTTCTAATTTTTGCTAATTTATTGTAACTATTTTGCTCTAAAGCGCGAGCCTCGGTCAGAAGAAATTGCCTCTGGTACTCCAAAACAAGGTATACCATTTAACAATGTTCCAATTACTTGTCTTGCATTATTTATTCTACAAGGGAATGCTTCTGGCCACCCTGAAAAAGTATTTGTTCACACCAACAAATATTGCTAACCTTCTGTTCTCAGTAACTCAGGAAAATTTATTTGCCAATACTGTCCCGGATAGCTTCCTCCCCAGTCATACCAATTTGATTTCTATTTTCAATTTTTAGGATTATTCTTGAGACAGATCTGACATTGTCACTAATTGAACTATGGTATATAGATTCCTTCCTACAATTTGCCTGTCTAAGTATTTATACAAAGAGTTGCATGAACTATCTCACGTTTAATTTGCTTGAAGGCTTGTTGTTGCTCAGGACCCCATTTAAAATCATTCTTTTTCCGGGTCACATGATAGAGAGGACTTATGATTGAACTGTAATTTGGAATGTGCATTCTCCAGAACCCCACAGCACCCAAGAAAGCTTGTGTTTCTTTCTTATCAGTTGGTGGAGACATTGCTGTTATCTTATTGATTACTTCTGTAGGGATATGTCTACGTCCATCTTGCCATTTTATTCCCAAAAATTGAATTTCCCGTGCAGGTCCCTTGACATTACTCCGTTTTATGGCAAAACCAGCTTTCAGCAGGATTTGGATTATTTCCCTCCCTTTCTCAAAAACTTCTTCTGCTGTATCACCCCACACAATAATGTCATCAATGTATTGCAAGTGTTCTGGAGCTTGCCCCTGTTCCAGTGCAGTCTGGATCAGTCCGTGGCAGATAGTGGGGCTGTGTTTCCACCCCTGGGGCAGTCGGTTCCAAGTGAACTGGACACCCCTCCAAGTAAAAGCGAACTGTGGCCTGCACTCTGCTGACAAAGGAATTGAGAAAAATGCATTGGCAATATCAATCGTGGCATACCACTTGGCTGCCTTTGACTCTAATTCATACTGCAGTTCTAACATGTCCGGTACGGCAGCACTCAATGGTGGTGTGACTTCATTCAGGCCACGATAGTCTACTGTTAGTCTCCACTCTCCGTTAGACTTTCTCACTGGCCATATGGGGCTATTAAAAGGTGAGCGGGTCCTGCTGATCACTCCCTGCCTCTCCAGTCTACGGATCAGATTATGGATGGGAATCAGGGAATCTCGATTGGTGCGATATTGCCGCTGGTGCGCTGTTGTGGTCGCAATTGGCACTTGTTGTTCTTCGACTTTCAGCAACCCCACAACAGAAGGATCCTCTGAGATACCAGGCAAGGTGGACAGCTGCTCAATTTCCTCAGTCTCCAAAGCAGCAATACCAAAAGCCGACCGATACCCTTTTGGGTCTTTGAAGTACCCTCTCCTGAGGTAGTCCATGCTGAGGATGCATGGAGCCTCTGGACCAGTCACAATGGGGTGCTTCTGCCATTCCTTCCCAGTCAGGCCAATTTCAGCCTCTAGTACAGTCAACTCTTGGGACCCTCCTGTCACTCCAGAAATATAGATGGGTTCCACCCCTTGACAGTTGGTTGGCATCAGGGTACACTGTGCACCGGTATCAACTAGAGCCTTATACTTCTGTGGGGCTGATGTGCCAGGCCATTTGATCCACACAGTCCAGTAAATCCGATTGTCCCCTACCTCCACCTGGCTGGAGGCAGGGCCCCTCTAATAGTCATCGTCGTCACAATCTTGGACACCTAAGTCGTGTTGAAAGGGATTATTCTTCTTTATCACAGGAGCTGGAGTAAAATCAGCTCTTCCACTCTATCTGGGAACCTGTTCACCAGAGACTGAAGCTGCAGCTCTCATGGGGCGATCAGTCTTGGCCCTTGCTCCTCTCTTCAATTCACCCACACGTTCCTCCAAGGCTGAAGTAGGTTTTCCATCTCACTTTGTCATGTCTTCTCCGTGATCCCGCAGGTAAAACCACAGGGTGGCCCGTGGTGTGTATCTTATATATTTTCTCTCTCGAGCAAAAGGATGCCTTTTGTTAATAGCTGAAACGCGTGTTGGCACACGTGAGGAGCTGGATAAGTCAGACAGATCGTCCCTCAACTGTTTGAGATCATGAGACAGTTTTTCCACAGCTGAGATGATGGAAGGGGTAAGATTGTCTTCGAATTCTCGGAGTTTACGAACCATTTCATCCACTGTTAGTGGTGCTATGTCATTCCAGGTTACCGTTGCCAATGGATGGGCATATGACGACGGTGCGTTCCGTGTGAGTTTTCGCCACATGGGTCGTGTGCATTCGACTTCATCTGGGTCTATGGATACATTCCCATTATTCGGCTTGGCGTGGTAGAACATCTCTACGATAGCCGATTCCCTCAGGGACTGGATTCCTTTGTCTATAGTAGTCCACTTGGCCGAACGACTCATAACATCATCCTTGTATGGGAACCTTTCTTTCACAGCTGCCAAAAGCCGCCTCCAAAGACTGAGGGACTTTTTCTCTCTTGCAAGTGCTTTGTCAATTCCCCCTTCTCTAGCAAGTGATCCCAGCTGCCTCTTCCTTCTTGCCTCCTTTCTGGGTTTTCTCTTGTGTACAGGAGCAACCGATATTGGTACAAATTGGTCCTCTAGTTCAGCTGCAGTGATTATCACTGTAGTTTGAGTAGCAACTGTACTTGTTGCTGGGGTAGCTGCACTGTCTGTCGCAGTCGAGAGTTGAATAGCCACTGTACTCGTTACTGGGGTAGCTGCACTGTCTGTCACAGCTGAAGTTTGGGTAGCAACTGTACTTGCCACTGGGGATGGTGTAGCTGCTGTACTTGGAGTTGGAACAGCTGTGCTGACTTCTGTGTTGCTCTCAGATCCAGGGACATTTTTTTCCTTTTGAAGGTGCTGGATAGTGTCGAACAAGGCCCTATAGGCATAGGTCAAGCCCCAGCACGTTGCCATAATTTGTCCATCTCTGGTATGGCCAGGACGACAACACACCTCATTTAGGTGTTTTACTAATTCTTCCGGATTCTTCACTTGTTCGGAAGTAAAATTCCAAAGTACTGGAGGGGCCCACTGACCTAGATGCTTGCCCGTACTATCCCACACACCCTGCCACTCATGGCTGTCCAGCCTCTGGGAAGATCTCTTGGTCCTCCTATGTTGTTGTTTAACCCCAATACAGGACCAGACCGGACTCCGCTTAACTCTTGAAATCAGATGAAATAATTGTGGGCAAAACACACTCTGTATGCGTGCTACTATGGTGATCCCCATCACAATCAGCATACAAGTCTCAACAGTATTAAAAGGCCATTCAAAAACTTCAAAACCCTCAAATGATATTGTAGACCATCTGGAGAGAACACTGGGAGGATAGAAGAATGTCTCCTTCACAGGTTGACCACCCGAGAAGGAGAAAAAAGATGTGAAATTGCTAAGCACTTCTATTATATACCTCCCAAATATAAAGTTGGTGACTATACCGGGAGCATAAACCAGATCAGTTTCATGATCAATGCTTCTATTGTATTACAAGTCATTAACATAAAGTACAATGAGACAAGAACCTTAGCCCAAACCCCATACTTGATAAGCACTAACACAGCTAATATATATGAAAAGTAATTGGTAAAATCCTGAAACCGTGAGATCAAGAGAAAAAACTGTGAGAGCCAATAAAACAGCATTGTGACAAATGACTGTAAATCCTGTCACATTTGTTGTTATTTCGTGGGTTTGTGCCCCATGTTGGGTGCCAAAAACTGTCGTGGTTTAAACTAAATCTGCACAGTTCCCCCTTTGTTTCCCCTCCCCCCCCTTCACCTTCCAACTCCCGGAGGGATGGGAAGGAGAGCCGGAGGAATACAACTCCCACGGATTGAGGTAAAATCAGTCCAGCAATTAAGGTATAACACAAATCACTACTGCTACCAATAACAAATCAGTGTTAGAGGAGACAAACAGGGAGAGGGAATACGATACCACCCGCCACCACGAGGCCAGCCCGGAAGAGAGGGCTCACCCCTCCCCTCCTGGCCAACTTACAGCTCCCTCTCTGAGCCCAGCCCGCATTGTTAACCCCTTCCCTTCCGGCCAGCTTCCAGTCCCCTCCCCGAGCAGGACGTGCTGTGGTATGGAATACCTCCCCGACTAGCCCAGACCAGGCGCCCTATCTCTCCCTCCTCCCTGGCAGAGCATGAGCTACTGCTGAACCCATGATACTTCTGTTCACTTTTCTGTTGAAGATATAAACTCAAAACTGAAATTAACTGATTTTTAACTTTCAATTCCATTTTACCTTCTTTAAATACTTCTTTTCACCCTAATAAAGATTTTGGAGAATTTAACATGCATAAAAAATTATGCGTTTCCATTTGCTTTTCCAATTTGTAAAGAATCTATTTTTCTTTTTTTTTTCTTTTTTTTTTTTCCTTTTCTTGGTGGCCAGTAGCTCCCACATCTGTAACAAATTCTTTTCCCTCTGATTTAACACCAAACAAGTTGCTTCCGTATCCACTAAAATTCCACTTTATTTCCTCTAGTCCCCAGTTTTAATTTAACCAGTGGATCTGCTAGGGTAGATTACCCTGGTCCCCTTCAGTCTAGTTCTAATTCAGCCACCGGAGGCACCCCATGCACTTCCCCCAGGGAAGTCTCACTTCCAACATCCAAACTCCCCACAACACACACCGATCCGGTCCCGTAGGAGAAGAACACACTCCCCCCCCCCCCACCTCCGCCCGACATCCTTCCACCTCTGCCTCCCCAGCACTCATCCCATGCTCAAACACAGGAGCTGCCCGAGCTCCCCTACTTTCCCTCTTGGTTTTCCTTACCTTTATACATCTTTCTCCAGTATCACGATCTGAACAACATCTTTCCAGCTTAGCTTTCAAGTTTTTCCCTGTCCTTTTCCAAAGCCAAAATTAAGGGATCTGGCGGAGGTATATTAATTTTGCATTCCGTCTGTCATATCTGCATACATTACTTCACTCCATTTTCCTTGCCATCTCAAAAACAACATTAATTATAACAATGTATCATAATTCAAAGTTCCATTTTTAGGCCATTTTTCCTGATCTTCCAAACTATACAAAGGCCACCATTGGTTACAATATTTTATCAACATTTTCTCATTTACCGAGCCCCCAGAAAACCCTCCCAGTTCTTTCCAATGTGCCAAAATGCACCCTAAAGGTCTCCTTTTCACGTTCTCTCCACTCTGCCGATTTCCCATTATCAATCTTGCATTCACACACACACACGATCCCAAGGACACACTCCACACAGTTACAACACCTGAGACAGAGACTAAAATTGTATCAAACTAACAATTAATAGCTATAACCTGTCACCAACGCTAAAATCACAAGACCAAAATCATCACTATAACAAGCCACAGAATAGACACTCCACAGTTACAACATTTGAAACAGAGACAACAATTAAGAACGTATTTATAGCAGTCTGTCACCAATACCAAAATCACAACTGTAACAAGCCACAATAGTAGTCAAATACCAGTAAAATCCAAAACCCTTCCTATAAGTCACCCACTGTGTCTTGCAGGACCCAAACCACAAGATGCCCACTGCCTCCTGTGATTGTATACCGGTAAAAAACAAAACCTTTTCTATAAGACACCCACTGTGTCTTGCAGGACCCAAACCACAAGATGCCCACTGCCTCCTGTGATTGTAAACCACAGGACGCCCGCTGCCTCTTGTGCATATATAACCTTTTGTACAAGACACCCACTGTGTCTTGCAGGACCCAAATCACAAGATGCCCACTGCCTCCTGTGATTGTAAACCACAGGATGCCCGCTGCCTCTTGTGCGTATATAACCTTTTGTACAAGACACCCACTGTGTCTTGCAGGACCCAAACCACAAGTTGCCCACTGCCTCCTGTGATTGTAAACCACAGGACGCCTGCTGCCTCTTGTGCGTATATAACCATTTGTACAAGACACCCACCATGTCTTGCGGACCCAAACCACAAGTTGCCCACTGCCTCTTGTGATTGTATACCAGTAAAAACCAAAACCTTTTCTACAAGACGCCTACTGCAACTGCATCTTACAGGACCCAAACCACAAGATGCCCACTGCCTCCTGTGATTGTATACCAGTAAAAACCAAAACCTTTTCTACAAGATGCCTACTACCACTGCGTCTTGCAGGACACTGTCATGGTTTGAGCATGTTTTGAGGGTGTTTTTGTTCAAGGTTTTTTCCAGCCAGGTGGAGGAGGGGAGTCCGGGAGGAAGGAGAGACAGGACACCTGACCCAGGCTAGGCAATGAGGTATTCCATACCATAGCACGTGATGCCCAGGATGCATACGGGGAAAGAGAGAGCTCGGGAGAAAAATGGAGGAGGGAGCACGCGGTGCTCGGCCAGGCAGGGTGGAGTGAGTTATGGGTCGGTGGCTGGTGGGGTGTTGTATTCTCTTCACTTGTTGCTTGCTGTATCATTATTATTTGTAGTAGTAAATGGCAGTAGGGGTTTTGTGTTATGCCTTAGCAATTAAACCGTTCTTATCTCAATCCGTGGGGGCTACATTCTTTGGATTCTCCTTCCTAACTCTCCGGGATTTGGGGGACTTGGTTTAAACCATGACAGACACCCAAACCACAAGATGCCCGCTGCCTCTTGTGATTATATACCTGTAAAAATCAAAACCTTTTCTACAATACAAGGGCAAGGGGGCCCAGGACTCTTGGTTAATATTCAAGGATCACCTGCTACAAGCTCAGGAGTGTTGCATCCCGACCAGAAGAAAGTGCAGCAGGAGGGCCAGGAGACCCCCTTGGATGGATAAGGAGCTGCTGAGAAAAATTCACAAGAAAAAAGAGGCTTATAAAAGGTGGAAACAAGGACAGGTGGCCTGGGATTAATACAGGGATGTTGTCAGGGTAGTTAGGGACCAAGTTAGGAAAGCTAAGGCCCAATTGGAGCTAAACTTGGCAAGGGATGTTAAAGATAATAGGAAGGGATTTTATAGGTATGTAGCGACTAAAAAACAGACTAAGGACAATGTAGGCCCCCTCCGGAAACTATCAGGAGAACGGGCTACACAGGACTTGGAGAAGGCTGAGGTTCTGAATGGCTTCTTTGCCTTCGTCTTCACTGGCAAAGGCTCTGACCGCACCACCCAAGCCTTGGAAGGCAGATGCAGGGACTGTGAAAACCTAGACCTTGGGCCCACTGTACGAGAGGATCTGGTCTGAGACCATCTTAAGAACCTGAATGTACACAAGTCCATGGGATGTGATGAAATCCATCTGCGGGTCCTGAAGGAGCTGGCAAATGAAGTTGCAAAGCCACTGGCCATCATATTTGAAAAACCATGGCAGCCAAGTGAAGTTCCTGATGACTGAAAAAAGGGAAATATAACCCCCATTTTCAAGAATGGGAAAATGGATGACCCAGGGAATTACAGACCAGTCAGTCTCACCTCTGTGCCTGGCAAAATCTGGGAGCAGATTCTCTTGGAAGGCATGCTAGAGCACATGAAAAACAACAAAGTGCTTGGTGACAGCCAGCATGGCTTTACTAGGGGAAAATCCTGCCTGACCAATTTGGTGGCCTTCTATGACGGGGCTACAAAAGTGATGGACAGGGGTGGAGCAGTCGACATCATCTACCTGGACTTGTGCAAAGCGTTCGACACTGTCCCACATGACATCCTTGTCTCTAACTTGGAGTGTCATCAATTTGATAGGTGGACCACTCGGTGGATAAAGAACTGGCTGGATGGTCACACTCAAAGAGTTGTGGTCAAGGGTTCAATGTCCAGCTGGAGACCAGTAACGAGTGGTGTCCCTCAGGGATCGCTGTTGGGACCGGTCTTGTTTAATATTTTTGTCGCTGACATGGACAATGGAATTGAGTGTGCCCTCAGCAAGTTTGCCGATGACACCATGCGGTGTGGTTCTGTTGATACGCTAGAGGGAAGGAATGCCATTCAGAGGGACCTTGACACACTTGTGAGGTGGGCTGATGCCAACCTCATGAAGTTTAACCATGCCAAGTGCAAGGTCCTACACCTGGGTCGGAGAAATCCTGGGCACAGCTACAGGTTGGGCAAAAAGGAAATTCATGGTAGTCCTGTGGAGAAGGACTTGGGGACATTAGTCAATGAGAAAATGAACATGAGCCAGCAGTGTGAGCTTGCAGCCCCGAAAGCCAACCGTATCCTGGGCTGCATCAAAAGGAGCGTAACCAGCAGGTCAAAGGAGGTGATCCTGCCCCTCTACTCTGCTCTCGTGAGACCTCACTTGGAGTACTGTGTGCAGTTCTGGTGTCCTCAACATAAAAATGACATGGAACTGTTAGAACAAGTCCAGAGGAGGGCCACAAGGATGATCAGGGGACTGGAGCACCTCCCATATGAAGACAGGCTGAGAAAGTTGGGGCTGTTCAGCCTGGAGAAGAGAAGGCTGCGTGGAGACCTCATAGCAGCCTTCCAGTATCTGAAGGGGGCCTACAGGGATGCTGGGGACGGACTATTCATTAGGGACTGTAGTGATAGGACAAGGGGTAACGGGTTGAAACTTAAACAGCAGAGGTTTAGACTTGATATAAGGAAGAAATTCTTTACTGTTAGGGTGGTGAGGTACTGGAATGGCTTGCCCAGGGAGGTGGTGAATGCTCCATCCCTGGCAGTGTTCAAGACCATGTTGGATGAAGCCTTGGGTGATATGGTTTAGTGTGAGGTGTCCCTGCCCATGGCAGGGGGGTTGGAACTAGATGATCTTGAGGTCCTTTCCAATCCTAACTATTCTATGATTCTATGATTCTAAGACGCCTCCTGCATCTTGCAGGACCCAAACCACAAGATGCCCACTGCTTCCTGTGGGTGTATACCAAACGGACGCTAGTAGCCTGGTATATGCCTTTACCCATGAGATTTCCTATCTTGATTTACAGAAGGCTTCCACACCATGCGTACGCTTACCAAACCAATTTACAATGCTTTCTACAAGACGCCTACTGCCACTGTGTCTTGCAGCCCCCCCCCCCCCTTTGCATCATACAGACTTATATAAAAGAATACCCTTTATGAAGATGGTCCTTTTCTGCTCCTGCAGTGATCCGAATGAGTCGAGGGGTCTCTCTGGGAAAAAAACTCCCGAGGGCCGTAGTGAGCCCTGTCCTCAGCGGGTCCTGCAGCTGAGCATAGAGGGTCCCATCTGGGGTGCCAAATTGATTTGGAGAAAACTCCAGGAACAAACTCACCAACAGAGTTTCAAGTTGACAAGCAGGTATTCCTTATTGGGGCGCTGGGAGACACGGGGGATAGCTCCTCCTAATGTCTGTCCCCGTATTGCTCTACAGGCCATCCTTATATGGTCACCGGGCATATTACATCATTTCCAGAAGGTTTCCCGCATTCATACAAAAATGTGATGGTGGTCTTTAAGGGTTGTTTACTTTTCCCAGCTTAATTAACATTATAGATATAGCAATCATCCTGTCCTTCTACTTATCAGCTAGTTTAATTGCTCCCATCCTGGCCATCAGGTAGTCCCAGATACTCCCTGTGGGAATTCTTAAAGAGCCAAGGCCACGTAGTGAGCGATTCCGATACCCTGAGCCTTATTACTGTAAAGTAAGAAGATTCTTGGCAGGCATGAGCAAGGTCAATTGTCTTGTTAGGCCTCTGTAATTTTCCACTGAAAACGTGCAGAGAATGATCTCTGCCAAGGCTGTAGTTTCCCACTGTATTTTTAGAGTAAGGTATTTAATCACAATTATAACAAGTTATAAACATTAGCTTTGTAAACGGTAGTAACCTCTAGACTAAGCAAGTGGAGCTCATTATCCAAGGCTGTTACCTAAAGGTGTAAGGGTATAAAAGGAGCACAGTATCTGAATAAACTTTGGCAATCGTTTGATCATATTGGTCGTCTCTGCGTTGTCCGGGACTCCGGCGTCCACAAGTGGTGCCCGAACAGGGACCCTCAGATCGGTAACCTTTGCAGAGGGTTTGAAGTCCGATCAGGAACGAGGGGGTAGGAGCCGGCCGAAATCGGCGCTGCCCCGGCGCTGTGGAAGTAAGCTAGCTGCAAAGTTGGGATCTCACCCTGATTAGGTGAGTGGACAGGGAGGAGATGGGGCACTCGCTATCCAAAGATGAACAGGCAGTAATGAAGCTTGTCCAACAAATTCTCTCTAAGAGAGGACTAGAATATGATAGTGTCGCCTTACAAAAGCTGTTAAAATGGTCCCAAGATTGTGGTCTTCTGCCCAGCGTACAGGCAGCGTTTGAAGTTTCTTCATGGGAACGTATAGGACAGATGCTGTGGGACAAGATCAGTAATGGGAACGTACTCGGAGGTAGAAGCCTTGGAATGGAGCCTATGCTAAAAAGATTGTTGCTCTGGAGTAAGGAGTTAATTGTGGGAGTCTGCAAAGCTTTTAATCTCAAGACTTGGGAGAAAATTACTAAGGAAGAAGCCTCCTTTTTATGGATGTTTTCAGTCCTTCTTAAGGTAAAGGGAGCAACCTTTAAAGAGACAGACTTAAAGTTAATGCTGAAATGGTTGACAACGCATTACCCAGAGACTGATGAGTCTACTGGACTTGAGATCTCTTTGTGGAATGAGGCAGGAGTTAAACTGTGGAATGCGGCCACAAAAGGCAATGACGCTGTGAAAAGTTTATTAGTCATTTGGAGAACTGGTTTAGAGATGCTAAAGTAAAAAAATGAGATCATAGAGACCAGCGCGTGCCCCCCCCCCCCCAACCTCCCCTGGTTGCCACCGCGGCAGTGAAGACTGAGGACAGGGATGAAGACGATCCTTTCGACTGGGTCCTATTGACCCCGACAAGGAGCCTGTGCACGTTCATCAGTTTGCTGTTGCTGCTCCTGAGATTCTGACGCCTGATAATTTCGATGTTGACCTGGATAGTTCTTTTGACCTGGAGCCTATTCATTCGGAAAAGAAGCCTAATTTATATCCCCCATATCCTTGTGATAAATGGGCATCTGTAAAGGGAGAAGTGAGATGGGTGGGGGATGCAGATGTATTGCATGGTTTCCTATGATGTGTGTGCTGGTTCAAAACCCACAGTGGGAAAGTCTCTTGTATGCTCTTATCAGGGGTATCGGGCAGAATGTGTCAGATCGTGGAGTTGGGACCCACCGTCATCCCTGTTCTAAACCCAACACAGACATCTAAATACCACATGTAGGCATGGCTGACAATCCCCTCTATGCCACCTGGGGAAACTGAGGTACAGGGCAGCCAGCCTGAGGGCCACAGTATCATTGGTCCAGGGTGAAGCTGGCAGTGTGGTTGCTGTGGGACACTGGGACACTTGCCTAGGGTTCAGCGACCTTAAACTCTGCACTCCAGTGTTTTTCCCTGTCAGCTTAATTATATATTTTTAATTATTTTTTTAAAAAGGCTGATCTCTGCACTCAGTGCTGATTTTTCAGATGGAAAAGATAGGGTTCATAGAAATAGCTGGGATACATCCTTTATCCACTGCTTTAATCTTTCTTTGATCTTTTGTACTTTCTTAATTGACTGTTTTTTTCCTATTCCTTTTTGCTGGATGTCCTGGGTGGGGCTTAAACCATGTCACTGGAAAAGCCCAGTCAGGTATTCTGCTTGCTTGTAAACTATTTCCCTCTGTCTTTCACATGGCCATGCAGGTGACTTAGGGATGTTGTCAGCCAAGATTGCAGCTGGTGTGAGCAGGTTGAAACAAGGGGAATACAAAATCACAAAATGGAATTTATAAACCTTTAGAATTAGTTTTAAGCAATGTTAAGTTCAATGGCTTTGTAACAGTAGCAGTGGAAAATTACTGAGGTGCATAATACATAGAAAAAAATAGAGTACAGCTAGAGAACATACTGAGACAAGATAAATCGTTATAGTTGATGCAGACTTAAGAAAAACAGTCTAGAAAAACAGGACACAGGGATAAGGAGTAACTGGAAATAGCAAGTGTCCAGGATAGGCTACGGGTAAACTAACTGATAAGTAGGAGGATAGGAGGGTTATTATGCCTCTGATGCTAACGAACCAATTAAACTGGTACAAGCATCTACTGCTAGTGCTTCAAAGGCTGCCAGAGGTGATGAAGATTGTTGGAAGAAGTAAACAACCCTCAGAGACCAACACCACAATTCTGTACGCATGATGGAGCTTTCTGGAAAGTGATGTAATCCATATGTAGCCTCATGAATACGTATGTATGCCCAGGGACTATATAAGGATGGCTTACGTAGCAATAGAGGGACACACGTTAGGAGGAGTTATCCCCCGTGTCTCCCGGCGCAGCAATAAAGAATACCTGCTTGTCAGCTTGAAAACTTTGTTGGCAAGTTTGTTCCTAGAGTTTTCTCTGAATCACACTTCAAGCCATCTTTGGCCATTGCTACACCTGTTTTGCACCTCTCTAACCCTTTTTAACCATTTGTGTCCATCACTAACCCAGTTCTGCACTTCTCTAACCCTCATAAAGCCATTTTTTCCTCTTTCTAAACCATTTTTGCCCACTTTCAACGCGTTTTAAGCCGGTTTTTTCCTTCTCTAAACAATTCTATCAAATTCTAACCAATTTTCAGCCTTTTTTTTTCCTTTTCTAAACAAGAGTTGCCCATTTCCCACCCATTTTAAGCCAATTTCGACCATTTCTAACCTATTTTTACTCACTTGTAACTCTTTTGAAGTCATTTTTAGCTATTTCTAGCCTTGTCTAACAAAGTTTTTGTTCCAGTTTTGAGCCATTTGTGGCCATTTCTAAGACAGTTTTGCACTTCTCTCATCATTGTTAAGCCGGTTTTGGCCGTTTCTAACCTAATTTTGCTCTTCTCTAACAATTTTAAAGCCAATTTTGGTTATTTCTAAACCAGTTTTGCCCAATTGCAACCCGTTTCAGGACGTAGTTTTCCTTATCTAACCCGTTTTTGCACGTCTCTAATAAATCTGGGCCCAATTTTGGCCACATCTAACACATTCTTGGGCTTCTCTGCCCCTTCTTAACCCATCTTTGACCATTTCTAACCCTTCATAACCTATTTTTAACCCCCTTCAAGCCATCTTTGGCCATTTCTACACCTGTTTTGTACCTCTCTAACCCTTTTTAACCATTTGTGTCCATCTCTAACCCAGTTTTGCACTTCTCTAACCCTCATAAAGCCATTTTTTTCCTCTTTCTAAACCATTTTGGCCCACTTTCAACGCGTTTTAAGCCGGTTTTTTCCTTCTCTAAACAATTTTGTCAATTTCTAACCAATTTTCAGCCTTTTTTTTTTCCTGTTCTAAACAAGAGTTGCCCATTTCCCACCCATTTTAAGCCAATTTCGACCATTTCTAACCTATTTTTACTCACTTGTAACTCTTTTGAAGTCATTTTTAGCTATTTCTAGCCTTGTCTAACAAAGTTTTTGTTCCAGTTTTGAGCCATTTGTGGCCATTTCTAAGACAGTTTTGCACTTCTCTCATCATTGTTAAGCCGGTTTTGGCCGTTTCTAACCTAATTTTGCTCTTCTCTAACAATTTTAAAGCCAATTTTGGTTATTTCTAAACCAGTTTTGCCCAATTGCAACCCGTTTCAGGACGTAGTTTTCCTTTTCTAACCCGTTTTTGCACGTCTCTAATAAATCTGGGCCCAATTTTGGCCACATCTAACCCATTCTTGGGCTTCTCTGCCCCTTCTTAACCCATCTTTGACCATTTCTAACCCTTCATAACCTATTTTTAACCCCCTTCAAGCCATCTTTGGCCATTTCTACACCTGTTTTGCACCTCTCTAACCCTTTTTAACCATTTGTGTCCATCTCTAACCCAGTTTTGCACTTCTCTAACCCTCATAAAGCCATTTTTTCCTCTTTCTAAACCATTTTGGCCCACTTTCAACGCGTTTTAAACCGGTTTTTTCCTTCTCTAAACAATTTTGTCAATTTCTAACCAATTTTCAGCCTTTTTCTTTTCCTTTTCTAAACAAGAGTTGCCCATTTCCCACCCATTTTAAGCCAATTTCGACCATTTCTAACCTATTTTTACTCACTTGTAACTCTTTTGAAGTCATTTTTAGCTATTTTTAGCCTTGTCTAACAAAGTTTTTGTTCCAGTTTTGAGCCATTTGTGGCCATTTCTAAGACAGTTTTGCACTTCTCTCATCATTGTTAAGCCGGTTTTGGCCGTTTCTAACCTAATTTTGCTCTTTTCTAACAATTTTAAAGCCAATTTTGGCTATTTCTAAACCAGTTTTGCCCAATTGCAACCCGTTTCAGGACGTAGTTTTCCTTTTCTAACCCGTTTTTGCACGTCTCTAATAAATCTGGGCCCAATTTTGGCCACATCTAACCCATTCTTGGGCTTCTCTGCCCCTTCTTAACCCATCTTTGACCATTTCTAACCCTTCATAACCTATTTTTAACCCCCTTCAAGCCATCTTTGGCCATTTCTACACCTGTTTTGCACCTCTCTAACCATTTTTAACCATTTGTGTCCATCGCTAACCCAGTTTTGCACTTCTCTAACCCTCATAAAGCCATTTTTTCCTCTTTCTAAACCATTTTGGCCCACTTTCAACGCGTTTTTAACCGGTTTTTTCCTTCTCTAAACAATATTGTCAAATTCTAACCAATTTTCAGCCTTTTTTTTTTTCTTTTCTAAACTAGAGCTGCCCATTTCCCACCCATTTTAAGCCAATTTCGACCATTTCTAACCTATTTTTACTCACGTGTAACTCTTTTGAAGTCATTTTTAGCTATTTCTAGCCTTGTGTAACAAAGTTTTTGTTCCAGTTTTGAGCCATTTGTGGCCATTTCTAAGACAGTTTTGCACTTCTCTCATCATTGTTAAGCCGGTTTTGGCCGTTTCTAACCTAATTTTGCTCTTCTCTAACAATTTTAAAGCCAATTTTGGCTATTTCTAAACCAGTTTTGCCCAATTGCAACCCGTTTCAGGACGTAGTTTTCCTTATCTAACCCGTTTTTGCACGTCTCTAATAGATCTGGGCCCAATTTTGGCCACATCTAACCCATTCTTGGGCTTCTCTGCCCCTTCTTAACCCATCTTTGACCATTTCTAACCCTTCATAACCTATTTTTAACCCCCTTCAAGCCATCTTTGGCCATTTCTACACCTGTTTTGCACCTCTCTAACCCTTTTTAACCATTTGTGTCCATCTCTAACCCAGTTTTGCACTTCTCTAACCCTCATAAAGCCATTTTTTTCCTCTTTCTAAACCATTTTGGCCCACTTTCAACGCGTTTTAAGCCGGTTTTTTCCTTCTCTAAACAATTTTGTCAAATTCTAACCAATTTTCAGCCTTTTTTTTTCCTTTTCTAAACTAGAATTGCCCATTTCCCACCCATTTTAAGCCAATTTCGACCATTTCTAACCTATTTTCACTCACGTGTAACTCTTTTGAAGTCATTTTTAGCTATTTCTAGCCTTGTCTAACAAAGTTGTTGTTCCAGTTTTAAGCCATTTGTGGCCATTTCTAAGACAGTTTTGCACTTCTCTCATCATTGTTAAGCCGGTTTTGGCCGTTTCTAACCTAATTTTGCTCTTCTCTAACAATTTTAAAGCCAATTTTGGCTATTTCTAAACCAGTTTTGCCCAATTGCAACCCGTTTCAGGACGTAGTTTTCCTTTTCTAACCCGTTTTTTGCACGTCTCTAATAAATCTGGGCCCAATTTTGGCCACATCTAACCCATTTTTGGGCTTCTCTGCCCCTTCTTAACCCATCTTTGACCATTTCTAACCCTTCATAACCTATTTTTAACCCCCTTCAAGCCATCTTTGGCCATTTCTACACCTGTTTTGCACCTCTCTAACCCTTTTTAACCATTTGTGTCCATCTCTAACCCAGTTTTGCACTTCTCTAACCCTCATAAAGCCATTTTTCCTCTTTCTAAACCATTTTGGCCCACTTTCAACGCGTTTTAAGCCGGTTTTTTCCTTCTCTAAACAATTTTGTCAATTTCTAACCAATTTTCAGCCTTTTTTTTTTTCCTTTTCTAAACAAGAGTTGCCCATTTCCCACCCATTTTAAGCCAATTTCGACCATTTCTAACCTATTTTTACTCACTTGTAACTCTTTTGAAGTCATTTTTAGCTATTTCTAGCCTTGTCTAACAAAGTTTTTGTTCCAGTTTTGAGCCATTTGTGGCCATTTCTAAGACAGTTTTGCACTTCTCTCATCATTGTTAAGCCGGTTTTGGCCGTTTCTAACCTAATTTTGCTCTTCTCTAACAATTTTAAAGCCAATTTTGGCTATTTCTAAACCAGTTTTGCCCAATTGCAACCCGTTTCAGGACGTAGTTTTCCTTTTCTAACCCGTTTTTTGCACGTCTCTAATAAATCTGGGCCCAATTTTGGCCACATCTAACCCATTCTTGGGCTTCTCTGCCCCTTCTTAACCCATCTTTGACCATTTCTAACCCTTCATAACCTATTTTTAACCCCCTTCAAGCCATCTTTGGCCATTTCTACACCTGTTTTGCCCCTCTCTAACCCTTTTTAACCATTTGTGTCCATCTCTAACCCAGTTTTGCACTTCTCTAACCCTCATAAAGCCATTTTTTCCTCTTTCTAAACCATTTTGGCCCACTTTCAACGCGTTTTAAGCCGGTTTTTTTCCTTCTCTAAACAATTTTGTCAATTTCTAACCAATTTTCAGCCTTTTTTTTTTTCCTTTTCTAAACAAGAGTTGCCCATTTCCCACCCATTTTAAGCCAATTTCGACCATTTCTAACCTATTTTTACTCACTTGTAACTCTTTTAAAGTCATTTTTAGCTATTTCTAGCCTTGTCTAACAAAGTTTTTGTTCCAGTTTTGAGCCATTTGTGGCCATTTCTAAGACAGTTTTGCACTTCTCTCATCATTGTTAAGCCGGTTTTGGCCGTTTCTAACCTAATTTTGCTCTTCTCTAACAATTTTAAAGCCAATTTTGGCTAATTCTAAACCAGTTTTGCCCAATTGCAACCCGTTTCAGGACGTAGTTTTCCTTTTCTAACCCGTTTTTGCACGTCTCTAATAAATCTGGGCCCAATTTTGGCCACATCTAACCCATTCTTGGGCTTCTCTGCCCCTTCTTAACCCATCTTTGACCATTTCTAACCCTTCATAACCTATTTTTAACCCCCTTCAAGCCATCTTTGGCCATTTCTACACCTGTTTTGCCCCTCTCTAACCCTTTTTAACCATTTGTGTCCATCTCTAACCCAGTTTTGCACTTCTCTAACCCTCATAAAGCCATTTTTTTCCTCTTTCTAAACCATTTTGGCCCACTTTCAACGCGTTTTAAACCGGTTTTTTTCCTTCTCTAAACAATATTGTCAATTTCTAACCAATTTTCAGCCTTTTTTTTTTCTTTTCTAAACTAGAGTTGCCCATTTCCCACCCATTTTAAGCCAATTTCGACCATTTCTAACCTATTTTTACTCACGTGTAACTCTTTTGAAGTCATTTTTAGCTATTTCTAGCCTTGTCTAACAAAGTTTTTGTTCCAGTTTTGAGCCATTTGTGGCCATTTCTAAGACAGTTTTGCACTTCTCTCATCATTGTTAAGCCGGTTTTGGCCGTTTCTAACCTAATTTTGCTCTTCTCTAACAATTTTAAAGCCAATTTTGGCTATTTCTAAACCAGTTTTGCCCAATTGCAACCCGTTTCAGGACGTAGTTTTCCTTTTCTAACCCGTTTTTTGCACGTCTCTAATAAATCTGGGCCCAATTTTGGCCACATCTAACCCATTCTTGGGCTTCTCTGCCCCTTCTTAACCCATCTTTGACCATTTCTAACCCTTCATAACCTATTTTTAACCCCCTTCAAGCCATCTTTGGCCATTTCTACACCTGTTTTGCACCTCTCTAACCCTTTTTAACCATTTGTGTCCATCTCTAACCCAGTTTTGCACTTCTCTAACCCTCATAAAGCCATTTTTTTCCTCTTTCTAAACCATTTTGGCCCACTTTCAACACGTTTTAAGCCGGTTTTTTCCTTCTCTAAACAATATTGTCAATTTCTAACCAATTTTCAGCCTTTTTTTTTTCCTTTTCTAAACAAGAGTTGCCCATTTCCCACCCATTTTAAGCCAATTTCGACCATTTCTAACCTATTTTTACTCACGTGTAACTCTTTTGAAGTCATTTTTAGCTATTTCTAGCCTTGTCTAACAAAGTTTTTGTTCCAGTTTTGAGCCATTTGTGGCCATTTCTAAGACAGTTTTGCACTTCTCTCATCATTGTTAAGCCGGTTTTGGCCGTTTCTAACCTAATTTTGCTCTTCTCTAACAATTTTAAAGCCAATTTTGGCTATTTCTAAACCAGTTTTGCCCAATTGCAACCCGTTTCAGGACGTAGTTTTCCTTTTCTAACCCGTTTTTTGCACGTCTCTAATAAATCTGGGCCCAATTTTGGCCACATCTAACCCATTCTTGGGCTTCTCTGCCCCTTCTTAACCCATCTTTGACCATTTCTAACCCTTCATAACCTATTTTTAACCCCCTTCAAGCCATCTTTGGCCATTTCTACACCTGTTTTGCACCTCTCTAACCCTTTTTAACCATTTGTGTCCATCTCTAACCCAGTTTTGCACTTCTCTAACCCTCATAAAGCCATTTTTTCCTCTTTCTAAACCATTTTGGCCCACTTTCAACACGTTTTAAGCCGGTTTTTTTCCTTCTCTAAACAATTTTGTCAATTTCTAACCAATTTTCAGCCTTTTTTTTTTCCTTTTCTAAACAAGAGTTGCCCATTTCCCACCCATTTTAAGCCAATTTCGACCATTTCTAACCTATTTTTACTCACTTGTAACTCTTTTGAAGTCATTTTTAGCTATTTCTAGCCTTGTCTAACAAAGTTTTTGTTCCAGTTTTGAGCCATTTGTGGCCATTTCTAAGACAGTTTTGCAATTCTCTCATCATTGTTAAGCCGGTTTTGGCCGTTTCTAACCTAATTTTGCTCTTCTCTAACAATTTTAAAGCCAATTTTGTCTATTTCTAAACCAGTTTTGCCCAATTGCAACCCGTTTCAGGACGTAGTTTTCCTTTTCTAACCCGTTTTTGCACGTCTCTAATAAATCTGGGCCCAATTTTGGCCACATCTAACCCATTTTTGGGCTTCTCTGCCCCTTCTTAACCCATCTTTGACCATTTCTAACCCTTCATAACCTATTTTTAACCCCCTTCAAGCCATCTTTGGCCATTTCTACACCTGTTTTGCACCTCTCTAACCCTTTTTAACCATTTGTGTCCATCTCTAACCCAGTTTTGCACTTCTCTAACCCTCATAAAGCCATTTTTTCCTCTTTCTAAACCATTTTGGCCCACTTTCAACGCGTTTTAAGCCGGTTTTTTCCTTCTCTAAACAATATTGTCAATTTCTAACCAATTTTCAGCCTTTTTTTTTTCTTTTCTAAACTAGAGTTGCCCATTTCCCACCCATTTTAAGCCAATTTCGACCATTTCTAACCTATTTTTACTCACTTGTAACTCTTTTGAAGTCATTTTTAGCTATTTCTAGCCTTGTCTAACAAAGTTTTTGTTCCAGTTTTGAGCCATTTGTGGCCATTTCTAAGACAGTTTTGCACTTCTCTCATCATTGTTAAGCCGGTTTTGGCCGTTTCTAACCTAATTTTGCTCTTCTCTAACAATTTTAAAGCCAATTTTGGCTATTTCTAATCCAGTTTTGCCCAATTGCAACCCGTTTCAGGACGTAGTTTTCCTTTTCTAACCCGTTTTTGCACGTCTCTAATAAATCTGGGCCCAATTTTGGCCACATCTAACCCATTCTTGGGCTTCTCTGCCCCTTCTTAACCCATCTTTGACCATTTCTAACCCTTCATAACCTATTTTTAACCCCCTTCAAGCCATCTTTGGCCATTTCTACACCTGTTTTGCCCCTCTCTAACCCTTTTTAACCATTTGTGTCCATCTCTAACCCAGTTTTGCACTTCTCTAACCCTCATAAAGCCATTTTTTCCTCTTTCTAAACCATTTTGGCCCACTTTCAACACGTTTTAAGCCGGTTTTTTCCTTCTCTAAACAATATTGTCAATTTCTAACCAATTTTCAGCCTTTTTTTTTTCCTTTTCTAAACAAGAGTTGCCCATTTCCCACCCATTTTAAGCCAATTTCGACCATTTCTAACCTATTTTTACTCACGTGTAACTCTTTTGAAGTCATTTTTAGCTATTTCTAGCCTTGTCTAACAAAGTTTTTGTTCCAGTTTTGAGCCATTTGTGGCCATTTCTAAGACAGTTTTGCACTTCTCTCATCATTGTTAAGCCGGTTTTGGCCGTTTCTAACCTAATTTTGCTCTTCTCTAACAATTTTAAAGCCAATTTTGGCTATTTCTAAACCAGTTTTGCCCAACTGCAACCCGTTTCAGGACGTAGTTTTCCTTTTCTAACCCGTTTTTGCACGTCTCTAATAAATCTGGGCCCAATTTTGGCCACATCTAACCCATTTTTGGGCTTCTCTGCCCCTTCTTAACCCATCTTTGACCATTTCTAACCCTTCATAACCTATTTTTAACCCCCTTCAAGCCATCTTTGGCCATTTCTACACCTGTTTTGCACCTCTCTAACCCTTTTTAACCATTTGTGTCCATCTCTAACCCAGTTTTGCACTTCTCTAACGCTCATAAAGCCATTTTTTCCTCTTTCTAAACCATTTTGGCCCACTTTCAACACGTTTTAAGCCGGTTTTTTCCTTCTCTAAACAATATTGTCAATTTCTAACCAATTTTCAGCCTTTTTTTTTTTCCTTTTCTAAACAAGAGTTGCCCATTTCCCACCCATTTTAAGCCAATTTCGACCATTTCTAACCTATTTTTACTCACGTGTAACTCTTTTGAAGTCATTTTTAGCTATTTCTAGCCTTGTCTAACAAAGTTTTTGTTCCAGTTTTGAGCCATTTGTGGCCATTTCTAAGACAGTTTTGCACTTCTCTCATCATTGTTAAGCCGGTTTTGGCCGTTTCTAACCTAATTTTGCTCTTCTCTAACAATTTTAAAGCCAATTTTGGCTATTTCTAAACCAGTTTTGCCCAACTGCAACCCGTTTCAGGACGTAGTTTTCCTTTTCTAACCCGTTTTTGCACGTCTCTAATAAATCTGGGCCCAATTTTGGCCACATCTAACCCATTTTTGGGCTTCTCTGCCCCTTCTTAACCCATCTTTGACCATTTCTAACCCTTCATAACCTATTTTTAACCCCCTTCAAGCCATCTTTGGCCATTTCTACACCTGTTTTGCACCTCTCTAACCCTTTTTAACCATTTGTGTCCATCTCTAACCCAGTTTTGCACTTCTCTAACGCTCATAAAGCCATTTTTTCCTCTTTCTAAACCATTTTGGCCCACTTTCAACGCGTTTTAAGCCGGTTTTTTCCTTCTCTAAACAATTTTGTCAATTTCTAACCAATTTTCAGCCTTTTTTTTTTTTCCTTTTCTAAACAAGAGTTGCCCATTTCCCACCCATTTTAAGCCAATTTCGACCATTTCTAACCTATTTTTACTCACTTGTAACTCTTTTGAAGTCATTTTTAGCTATTTCTAGCCTTGTCTAACAAAGTTTTTGTTCCAGTTTTGAGCCATTTGTGGCCATTTCTAAGACAGTTTTGCACTTCTCTCATCATTGTTAAGCCGGTTTTGGCCGTTTCTAACCTAATTTTGCTCTTCTCTAACAATTTTAAAGCCAATTTTGGCTATTTCTAAACCAGTTTTGCCCAATTGCAACCCGTTTCAGGACGTAGTTTTCCTTTTCTAACCCGTTTTTGCACGTCTCTAATAAATCTGGGCCCAATTTTGGCCACATCTAACCCATTCTTGGGCTTCTCTGCCCCTTCTTAACCCATCTTTGACCATTTCTAACCCTTCATAACCTATTTTTAACCCCCTTCAAGCCATCTTTGGCCATTTCTACACCTGTTTTGCACCTCTCTAACCCTTTTTAACCATTTGTGTCCATCTCTAACCCAGTTTTGCACTTCTCTAACCCTCATAAAGCCATTTTTCCTCTTTCTAAACCATTTTGGCCCACTTTCAACGCGTTTTAAGCCGGTTTTTTCCTTCTCTAAACAATTTTGTCAATTTCTAACCAATTTTCAGCCTTTTTTTTTTCCTTTTCTAAACAAGAGTTGCCCATTTCCCACCCATTTTAAGCCAATTTCGACCATTTCTAACCTATTTTTACTCACTTGTAACTCTTTTGAAGTCATTTTTAGCTATTTCTAGCCTTGTCTAACAAAGTTTTTGTTCCAGTTTTGAGCCATTTGTGGCCATTTCTAAGACAGTTTTGCAATTCTCTCATCATTGTTAAGCCGGTTTTGGCCGTTTCTAACCTAATTTTGCTCTTCTCTAACAATTTTAAAGCCAATTTTGGCTATTTCTAAACCAGTTTTGCCCAATTGCAACCCGTTTCAGGACGTAGTTTTCCTTTTCTAACCCGTTTTTGCACGTCTCTAATAAATCTGGGCCCAATTTTGGCCACATCTAACCCATTCTTGGGCTTCTCTGCCCCTTCTTAACCCATCTTTGACCATTTCTAACCCTTCATAACCTATTTTTAACCCCCTTCAAGCCATCTTTGGCCATTTCTACACCTGTTTTGCACCTCTCTAACCCTTTTTAACCATTTGTGTCCATCTCTAACCCAGTTTTGCACTTCTCTAACCCTCATAAAGCCATTTTTTTCCTCTTTCTAAACCATTTTGGCCCACTTTCAACGCATTTTAAGCCGGTTTTTTTCCTTCTCTAAACAATTTTGTCAATTTCTAACCAATTTTCAGCCTTTTTTTTTTCCTTTTCTAAACAAGAGTTGCCCATTTCCCACCCATTTTAAGCCAATTTCGACCATTTCTAACCTATTTTTACTCACGTGTAACTCTTTTGAAGTCATTTTTAGCTATTTCTAGCCTTGTGTAACAAAGTTTTTGTTCCAGTTTTGAGCCATTTGTGGCCATTTCTAAGACAGTTTTGCAATTCTCTCATCATTGTTAAGCCGGTTTTGGCCGTTTCTAACCTAATTTTGCTCTTCTCTAACAATTTTAAAGCCAATTTTGGCTAATTCTAAACCAGTTTTGCCCAATTGCAACCCGTTTCAGGACGTAGTTTTCCTTTTCTAACCCGTTTTTGCACGTCTCTAATAAATCTGGGCCCAATTTTGGCCACATCTAACCCATTTTTGGGCTTCTCTGCCCCTTCTTAACCCATCTTTGACCATTTCTAACCCTTCATAACCTATTTTTAACCCCCTTCAAGCCATCTTTGGCCATTTCTACACCTGTTTTGCACCTCTCTAACCCTTTTTAACCATTTGTGTCCATCTCTAACCCAGTTTTGCACTTCTCTAACCCTCATAAAGCCATTTTTTCCTCTTTCTAAACCATTTTGGCCCACTTTCAACACGTTTTAAGCCGGTTTTTTTCCTTCTCTAAACAATATTGTCAATTTCTAACCAATTTTCAGCCTTTTTTTTTTCCTTTTCTAAACAAGAGTTGCCCATTTCCCACCCATTTTAAGCCAATTTCGACCATTTCTAACCTATTTTTACTCACTTGTAACTCTTTTGAAGTCATTTTTAGCTATTTCTAGCCTTGTCTAACAAAGTTTTTGTTCCAGTTTTGAGCCATTTGTGGCCATTTCTAAGACAGTTTTGCACTTCTCTCATCATTGTTAAGCCGGTTTTGGCCGTTTCTAACCTAATTTTGCTCTTCTCTAACAATTTTAAAGCCAATTTTGGCTATTTCTAAACCAGTTTTGCCCAATTGCAACCCGTTTCAGGACGTAGTTTTCCTTTTCTAACCCGTTTTTGCACGTCTCTAATAAATCTGGGCCCAATTTTGGCCACATCTAACCCATTCTAGGGCTTCTCTGCCCCTTCTTAACCCATCTTTGACCATTTCTAACCCTTCATAACCTATTTTTAACCCCCTTCAAGCCATCTTTGGCCATTTCTACACCTGTTTTGCACCTCTCTAACCCTTTTTAACCATTTGTGTCCATCTCTAACCCAGTTTTGCACTTCTCTAACCCTCATAAAGCCATTTTTTTCCTCTTTCTAAACCATTTTGGCCCACTTTCAACACGTTTTAAGCCGGTTTTTTCCTTCTCTAAACAATTTTGTCAATTTCTAACCAATTTTCAGCCTTTTTTTTTCCTTTTCTAAACAAGAGTTGCCCATTTCCCACCCATTTTAAGCCAATTTCGACCATTTCTAACCTATTTTTACTCACTTGTAACTCTTTTGAAGTCATTTTTAGCTATTTCTAGCCTTGTCTAACAAAGTTTTTGTTCCAGTTTTGAGCCATTTGTGGCCATTTCTAAGACAGTTTTGCAATTCTCTCATCATTGTTAAGCCGGTTTTGGCCGTTTCTAACCTAATTTTGCTCTTCTCTAACAATTTTAAAGCCAATTTTGGCTAATTCTAAACCAGTTTTGCCCAATTGCAACCCGTTTCAGGACGTAGTTTTCCTTTTCTAACCCGTTTTTGCACGTCTCTAATAAATCTGGGCCCAATTTTGGCCACATCTAACCCATTCTTGGGCTTCTCTGCCCCTTCTTAACCCATCTTTGACCATTTCTAACCCTTCATAACCTATTTTTAACCCCCTTCAAGCCATCTTTGGCCATTTCTACACCTGTTTTGCACCTCTCTAACCCTTTTTAACCATTTGTGTCCATCTCTAACCCAGTTTTGCACTTCTCTAACCCTCATAAAGCCATTTTTTCCTCTTTCTAAACCATTTTGGCCCACTTTCAACGCGTTTTAAGCCGGTTTTTTCCTTCTCTAAACAATATTGTCAAATTCTAACCAATTTTCAGCCTTTTTTTTTTCTTTTCTAAACTAGAGTTGCCCATTTCCCACCCATTTTAAGCCAATTTCGACCATTTCTAACCTATTTTTACTCACTTGTAACTCTTTTGAAGTCATTTTTAGCTATTTCTAGCCTTGTCTAACAAAGTTTTTGTTCCAGTTTTGAGCCATTTGTGGCCATTTCTAAGACAGTTTTGCACTTCTCTCATCATTGTTAAGCCGGTTTTGGCCGTTTCTAACCTAATTTTGCTCTTCTCTAACAATTTTAAAGCCAATTTTGGCTATTTCTAAACCAGTTTTGCCCAATTGCAACCCGTTTCAGGACGTAGTTTTCCTTTTCTAACCCGTTTTTGCACGTCTCTAATAAATCTGGGCCCAATTTTGGCCACATCTAACCCATTTTTGGGCTTCTCTGCCCCTTCTTAACCCATCTTTGACCATTTCTAACCCTTCATAACCTATTTTTAACCCCCTTCAAGCCATCTTTGGCCATTTCTACACCTGTTTTGCACCTCTCTAACCCTTTTTAACCATTTGTGTCCATCTCTAACCCAGTTTTGCACTTCTCTAACCCTCATAAAGCCATTTTTTCCTCTTTCTAAACCATTTTGGCCCACTTTCAACACGTTTTAAGCCGGTTTTTTCCTTCTCTAAACAATTTTGTCAATTTCTAACCAATTTTCAGCCTTTTTTTTTTCCTTTTCTAAACAAGAGTTGCCCATTTCCCACCCATTTTAAGCCAATTTCGACCATTTCTAACCTATTTTTACTCACTTGTAACTCTTTTGAAGTCATTTTTAGCTATTTCTAGCCTTGTCTAACAAAGTTTTTGTTCCAGTTTTGAGCCATTTGTGGCCATTTCTAAGACAGTTTTGCAATTCTCTCATCATTGTTAAGCCGGTTTTGGCCGTTTCTAACCTAATTTTGCTCTTCTCTAACAATTTTAAAGCCAATTTTGGCTATTTCTAAACCAGTTTTGCCCAATTGCAACCCGTTTCAGGACGTAGTTTTCCTTTTCTAACCCGTTTTTGCACGTCTCTAATAAATCTGGGCCCAATTTTGGCCACATCTAACCCATTCTTGGGCTTCTCTGCCCCTTCTTAACCCATCTTTGACCATTTCTAACCCTTCATAACCTATTTTTAACCCCCTTCAAGCCATCTTTGGCCATTTCTACACCTGTTTTGCACCTCTCTAACCCTTTTTAACCATTTGTGTCCATCTCTAACCCAGTTTTGCACTTCTCTAACCCTCATAAAGCCATTTTTTTCCTCTTTCTAAACCATTTTGGCCCACTTTCAACGCGTTTTTAAACCGGTTTTTTCCTTCTCTAAACAATTTTGTCAATTTCTAACCAATTTTCAGCCTTTTTTTTTTCCTTTTCTAAACAAGAGTTGCCCATTTCCCACCCATTTTAAGCCAATTTCGACCATTTCTAACCTATTTTTACTCACTTGTAACTCTTTTAAAGTCATTTTTAGCTATTTCTAGCCTTGTCTAACAAAGTTTTTGTTCCAGTTTTGAGCCATTTGTGGCCATTTCTAAGACAGTTTTGCAATTCTCTCATCATTGTTAAGCCGGTTTTGGCCGTTTCTAACCTAATTTTGCTCTTCTCTAACAATTTTAAAGCCAATTTTGGCTATTTCTAAACCAGTTTTGCCCAATTGCAACCCGTTTCAGGACGTAGTTTTCCTTTTCTAACCCGTTTTTGCACGTCTCTAATAAATCTGGGCCCAATTTTGGCCACATCTAACCCATTCTTGGGCTTCTCTGCCCCTTCTTAACCCATCTTTGACCATTTCTAACCCTTCATAACCTATTTTTAACCCCCTTCAAGCCATCTTTGGCCATTTCTACACCTGTTTTGCACCTCTCTAACCCTTTTTAACCATTTGTGTCCATCTCTAACCCAGTTTTGCACTTCTCTAACCCTCATAAAGCCATTTTTTCCTCTTTCTAAACCATTTTGGCCCACTTTCAACGCGTTTTAAACCGGTTTTTTCCTTCTCTAAACAATATTGTCAATTTCTAACCAATTTTCAGCCTTTTTTTTTTCTTTTCTAAACTAGAGTTGCCCATTTCCCACCCATTTTAAGCCAATTTCGACCATTTCTAACCTATTTTCACTCACGTGTAACTCTTTTGAAGTCATTTTTAGCTATTTCTAGCCTTGTGTAACAAAGTTTTTGTTCCAGTTTTAAGCCATTTGTGGCCATTTCTAAGACAGTTTTGCACTTCTCTCATCATTGTTAAGCCGGTTTTGGCCGTTTCTAACCTAATTTTGCTCTTCTCTAACAATTTTAAAGCCAATTTTGGCTATTTCTAAACCAGTTTTGCCCAATTGCAACCCGTTTCAGGACGTAGTTTTCCTTTTCTAACCCGTTTTTGCACGTCTCTAATAAATCTGGGCCCAATTTTGGCCACATCTAACCCATTTTTGGGCTTCTCTGCCCCTTCTTAACCCATCTTTGACCATTTCTAACCCTTCATAACCTATTTTTAACCCCCTTCAAGCCATCTTTGGCCATTTCTACACCTGTTTTGCACCTCTCTAACCCTTTTTAACCATTTGTGTCCATCTCTAACCCAGTTTTGCACTTCTCTAACCCTCATAAAGCCATTTTTTCCTCTTTCTAAACCATTTTGGCCCACTTTCAACGCGTTTTAAGCCGGTTTTTTCCTTCTCTAAACAATTTTGTCAATTTCTAACCAATTTTCAGCCTTTTTTTTTTCCTTTTCTAAACAAGAGTTGCCCATTTCCCACCCATTTTAAGCCAATTTCGACCATTTCTAACCTATTTTTACTCACTTGTAACTCTTTTGAAGTCATTTTTAGCTATTTCTAGCCTTGTCTAACAAAGTTTTTGTTCCAGTTTTGAGCCATTTGTGGCCATTTCTAAGACAGTTTTGCACTTCTCTCATCATTGTTAAGCCGGTTTTGGCCGTTTCTAACCTAATTTTGCTCTTCTCTAACAATTTTAAAGCCAATTTTGGCTATTTCTAAACCAGTTTTGCCCAATTGCAACCCGTTTCAGGACGTAGTTTTCCTTTTCTAACCCGTTTTTGCACGTCTCTAATAAATCTGGGCCCAATTTTGGCCACATCTAACCCATTCTTGGGCTTCTCTGCCCCTTCTTAACCCATCTTTGACCATTTCTAACCCTTCATAACCTATTTTTAACCCCCTTCAAGCCATCTTTGGCCATTTCTACACCTGTTTTGTACCTCTCTAACCCTTTTTAACCATTTGTGTCCATCTCTAACCCAGTTTTGCACTTCTCTAACCCTCATAAAGCCATTTTTTCCTCTTTCTAAACCATTTTGGCCCACTTTCAACGCGTTTTAAGCCGGTTTTTTTCCTTCTCTAAACAATATTGTCAATTTCTAACCAATTTTCAGCCTTTTTTTTTTCCTTTTCTAAACAAGAGTTGCCCATTTCCCACCCATTTTAAGCCAATTTCGACCATTTCTAACCTATTTTTACTCACTTGTAACTCTTTTGAAGTCATTTTTAGCTATTTCTAGCCTTGTGTAACAAAGTTTTTGTTCCAGTTTTGAGCCATTTGTGGCCATTTCTAAGACAGTTTTGCACTTCTCTCATCATTGTTAAGCCGGTTTTGGCCGTTTCTAACCTAATTTTGCTCTTCTCTAACAATTTTAAAGCCAATTTTGGCTAATTCTAAACCAATTTTGCCCAATTGCAACCCGTTTCAGGACATGGTTTTCCTTTTCTAACCCGTTTTTGCACGTCTCTAATAAATCTGGGCCCAATTTTGGCCACATCTAACCCATTCTTGGGCTTCTCTGCCCCTTCTTAACCCATCTTTGACCATTTCTAACCCTTCATAACCTATTTTTAACCCCCTTCAAGCCATCTTTGGCCATTTCTACACCTGTTTTGCACCTCTCTAACCCTTTTTAACCATTTGTGTCCATCTCTAACCCAGTTTTGCACTTCTCTAACCCTCATAAAGCCATTTTTTCCTCTTTCTAAACCATTTTGGCCCACTTTCAACGCGTTTTAAGCCGGTTTTTTCCTTCTCTAAACAATTTTGTCAATTTCTAACCAATTTTCAGCCTTTTTTTTTTCCTTTTCTAAACAAGAGTTGCCCATTTCCCACCCATTTTAAGCCAATTTCGACCATTTCTAACCTATTTTTACTCACTTGTAACTCTTTTGAAGTCATTTTTAGCTATTTCTAGCCTTGTGTAACAAAGTTTTTGTTCCAGTTTTGAGCCATTTGTGGCCATTTCTAAGACAGTTTTGCACTTCTCTCATCATTGTTAAGCCGGTTTTGGCCGTTTCTAACCTAATTTTGCTCTTCTCTAACAATTTTAAAGCCAATTTTGGCTAATTCTAAACCAGTTTTGCCCAATTGCAACCCGTTTCAGGACGTAGTTTTCCTTTTCTAACCCGTTTTTGCACGTCTCTAATAAATCTGGGCCCAATTTTGGCCACATCTAACCCATTTTTGGGCTTCTCTGCCCCTTCTTAACCCATCTTTGACCATTTCTAACCCTTCATAACCTATTTTTAACCCCCTTCAAGCCATCTTTGGCCATTTCTACACCTGTTTTGTACCTCTCTAACCCTTTTTAACCATTTGTGTCCATCTCTAACCCAGTTTTGCACTTCTCTAACCCTCATAAAGCCATTTTTTCCTCTTTCTAAACCATTTTGGCCCACTTTCAACGCGTTTTAAGCCGGTTTTTTCCTTCTCTAAACAATTTTGTCAATTTCTAACCAATTTTCAGCCTTTTTTTTCGTTTTCTAAACTAGAATTGCCCATTTCCCACCCATTTTAAGCCAATTTCGACCATTTCTAACCTATTTTTACTCACTTGTAACTCTTTTGAAGTCATTTTTAGCTATTTCTAGCCTTGTGTAACAAAGTTTTTGTTCCAGTTTTAAGCCATTTGTGGCCATTTCTAAGACAGTTTTGCACTTCTCTCATCATTGTTAAGCCGGTTTTGGCCGTTTCTAACCTAATTTTGCTCTTCTCTAACAATTTTAAAGCCAATTTTGGCTATTTCTAAACCAGTTTTGCCCAATTGCAACCCGTTTCAGGACGTAGTTTTCCTTTTCTAACCCGTTTTTGCACGTCTCTAATAAATCTGGGCCCAATTTTGGCCACATCTAACCCATTCTTGGGCTTCTCTGCCCCTTCTTAACCCATCTTTGACCATTTCTAACCCTTCATAACCTATTTTTAACCCCCTTCAAGCCATCTTTGGCCATTTCTACACCTGTTTTGCACCTCTCTAACCCTTTTTAACCATTTGTGTCCATCTCTAACCCAGTTTTGCACTTCTCTAACCCTCATAAAGCCATTTTTTTCCTCTTTCTAAACCATTTTGGCCCACTTTCAACGCGTTTTAAGCCGGTTTTTTTCCTTCTCTAAACAATTTTGTCAAATTCTAACCAATTTTCAGCCTTTTTTTTTTCCTTTTATAAACAAGAGTTGCCCATTTCCCACCCATTTTAAGCCAATTTCGACCATTTCTAACCTATTTTTACTCACTTGTAACTCTTTTGAAGTCATTTTTAGCTATTTCTAGCCTTGTGTAACAAAGTTTTTGTTCCAGTTTTGAGCCATTTGTGGCCATTTCTAAGACAGTTTTGCACTTCTCTCATCATTGTTAAGCCGGTTTTGGCCGTTTCTAACCTAATTTTGCTCTTCTCTAACAATTTTAAAGCCAATTTTGGCTATTTCTAAACCAGTTTTGCCCAATTGCAACCCGTTTCAGGACGTAGTTTTCCTTTTCTAACCCGTTTTTGCACGTCTCTAATAAATCTGGGCCCAATTTTGGCCACATCTAACCCATTTTTGGGCTTCTCTGCCCCTTCTTAACCCATCTTTGACCATTTCTAACCCTTCATAACCTATTTTTAACCCCCTTCAAGCCATCTTTGGCCATTTCTACACCTGTTTTGTACCTCTCTAACCCTTTTTAACCATTTGTGTCCATCTCTAACCCAGTTTTGCACTTCTCTAACCCTCATAAAGCCATTTTTTCCTCTTTCTAAACCATTTTGGCCCACTTTCAACGCGTTTTAAGCCGGTTTTTTTCCTTCTCTAAACAATTTTGTCAATTTCTAACCAATTTTCAGCCTTTTTTTTTCCTTTTCTAAACTAGAATTGCCCATTTCCCACCCATTTTAAGCCAATTTCGACCATTTCTAACCTATTTTTACTCACTTGTAACTCTTTTGAAGTCATTTTTAGCTATTTCTAGCCTTGTCTAACAAAGTTTTTGTTCCAGTTTTAAGCCATTTGTGGCCATTTCTAAGACAGTTTTGCACTTCTCTCATCATTGTTAAGCCGGTTTTGGCCGTTTCTAACCTAATTTTGCTCTTCTCTAACAATTTTAAAGCCAATTTTGGCTATTTCTAAACCAGTTTTGCCCAATTGCAACCCGTTTCAGGACGTAGTTTTCCTTTTCTAACCCGTTTTTGCACGTCTCTAATAAATCTGGGCCCAATTTTGGCCACATCTAACCCATTCTTGGGCTTCTCTGCCCCTTCTTAACCCATCTTTGACCATTTCTAACCCTTCATAACCTATTTTTAACCCCCTTCAAGCCATCTTTGGCCATTTCTACACCTGTTTTGCCCCTCTCTAACCCTTTTTAACCATTTGTGTCCATCTCTAACCCAGTTTTGCACTTCTCTAACCCTCATAAAGCCATTTTTTCCTCTTTCTAAACCATTTTGGCCCACTTTCAACGCGTTTTAAGCCGGTTTTTTCCTTCTCTAAACAATATTGTCAATTTCTAACCAATTTTCAGCCTTTTTTTTTTCCTTTTCTAAACAAGAGTTGCCCATTTCCCACCCATTTTAAGCCAATTTCGACCATTTCTAACCTATTTTTACTCACTTGTAACTCTTTTGAAGTCATTTTTAGCTATTTCTAGCCTTGTGTAACAAAGTTTTTGTTCCAATTTTGAGCCATTTGTGGCCATTTCTAAGACAGTTTTGCACTTCTCTCATCATTGTTAAGCCGGTTTTGGCCGTTTCTAACCTAATTTTGCTCTTCTCTAACAATTTTAAAGCCAATTTTGGCTAATTCTAAACCAGTTTTGCCCAATTGCAACCCGTTTCAGGACGTAGTTTTCCTTTTCTAACCCGTTTTTGCACGTCTCTAATAAATCTGGGCCCAATTTTGGCCACATCTAACCCATTTTTGGGCTTCTCTGCCCCTTCTTAACCCATCTTTGACCATTTCTAACCCTTCATAACCTATTTTTAACCCCCTTCAAGCCATCTTTGGCCATTTCTACACCTGTTTTGCACCTCTCTGACCCTTTTTAACCATTTGTGTCCATCTCTAACCCAGTTTTGCACTTCTCTAACCCTCATAAAGCCATTTTTTTCCTCTTTCTAAACCATTTTGGCCCACTTTCAACGCGTTTTAAGCCGGTTTTTTCCTTCTCTAAACAATATTGTCAATTTCTAACCAATTTTCAGCCTTTTTTTTTTCCTTTTCTAAACAAGAGTTGCCCATTTCCCACCCATTTTAAGCCAATTTCGACCATTTCTAACCTATTTTTACTCACTTGTAACTCTTTTGAAGTCATTTTTAGCTATTTCTAGCCTTGTCTAACAAAGTTTTTGTTCCAGTTTTGAGCCATTTGTGGCCATTTCTAAGACAGTTTTGCACTTCTCTCATCATTGTTAAACCGGTTTTGGCCGTTTCTAACCTAATTTTGCTCTTCTCTAACAATTTTAAAGCCAATTTTGGCTGTTTCTAAACCAGTTTTGCCCAATTGCAACCCGTTTCAGGACGTAGTTTTCCTTTTCTAACCCGTTTTTGCACGTCTCTAATAAATCTGGGCCCAATTTTGGCCACATCTAACCCATTTTTGGGCTTCTCTGCCCCTTCTTAACCCATCTTTGACCATTTCTAACCCTTCATAACCTATTTTTAACCCCCTTCAAGCCATCTTTGGCCATTTCTACACCTGTTTTGTACCTCTCTAACCCTTTTTAACCATTTGTGTCCATCTCTAACCCAGTTTTGCACTTCTCTAACCCTCATAAAGCCATTTTTTTCCTCTTTCTAAACCATTTTGGCCCACTTTCAACGCGTTTTAAGCCGGTTTTTTTCCTTCTCTAAACAATATTGTCAATTTCTAACCAATTTTCAGCCTTTTTTTTTTCCTTTTCTAAACAAGAGTTGCCCATTTCCCACCCATTTTAAGCCAATTTCGACCATTTCTAACCTATTTTTACTCACGTGTAACTCTTTTGAAGTCATTTTTAGCTATTTCTAGCCTTGTCTAACAAAGTTTTTGTTCCAGTTTTAAGCCATTTGTGGCCATTTCTAAGACAGTTTTGCACTTCTCTCATCATTGTTAAGCCGGTTTTGGCCGTTTCTAACCTAATTTTGCTCTTCTCTAACAATTTTAAAGCCAATTTTGGCTAATTCTAAACCAGTTTTGCCCAATTGCAACCCGTTTCAGGACGTAGTTTTCCTTTTCTAACCCGTTTTTGCACGTCTCTAATAAATCTGGGCCCAATTTTGGCCACATCTAACCCATTCTCGGGCTTCTCTGCCCCTTCTTAACCCATCTTTGACCATTTCTAACCCTTCATAACCTATTTTTAACCCCCTTCAAGCCATCTTTGGCCATTTCTACACCTGTTTTGTACCTCTCTAACCCTTTTTAACCATTTGTGTCCATCTCTAACCCAGTTTTGCACTTCTCTAACCCTCATAAAGCCATTTTTTCCTCTTTCTAAACCATTTTGGCCCACTTTCAACGCGTTTTAAGCCGGTTTTTTCCTTCTCTAAACAATTTTGTCAATTTCTAACCAATTTTCAGCCTTTTTTTTTTCCTTTTCTAAACAAGAGTTGCCCATTTCCCACCCATTTTAAGCCAATTTCGACCATTTCTAACCTATTTTTACTCACGTGTAACTCTTTTGAAGTCATTTTTAGCTATTTCTAGCCTTGTCTAACAAAGTTTTTGTTCCAGTTTTGAGCCATTTGTGGCCATTTCTAAGACAGTTTTGCACTTCTCTCATCATTGTTAAGCCGGTTTTGGCCGTTTCTAACCTAATTTTGCTCTTCTCTAACAATTTTAAAGCCAATTTTGGCTGTTTCTAAACCAGTTTTGCCCAATTGCAACCCGTTTCAGGACGTAGTTTTCCTTTTCTAACCCGTTTTTGCACGTCTCTAATAAATCTGGGCCCAATTTTGGCCACATCTAACCCATTTTTGGGCTTCTCTGCCCCTTCTTAACCCATCTTTGACCATTTCTAACCCTTCATAACCTATTTTTAACCCCCTTCAAGCCATCTTTGGCCATTTCTACACCTGTTTTGCACCTCTCTAACCCTTTTTAACCATTTGTGTCCATCTCTAACCCAGTTTTGCACTTCTCTAACGCTCATAAAGCCATTTTTTCCTCTTTCTAAACCATTTTGGCCCACTTTCAACGCGTTTTAAGCCGGTTTTTTCCTTCTCTAAACAATTTTGTCAAATTCTAACCAATTTTCAGCCTTTTTTTTTTCCTTTTCTAAACAAGAGTTGCCCATTTCCCACCCATTTTAAGCCAATTTCGACCATTTCTAACCTATTTTTACTCACGTGTAACTCTTTTGAAGTCATTTTTAGCTATTTCTAGCCTTGTCTAACAAAGTTTTTGTTCCAGTTTTGAGCCATTTGTGGCCATTTCTAAGACAGTTTTGCACTTCTCTCATCATTGTTAAGCCGGTTTTGGCCGTTTCTAACCTAATTTTGCTCTTCTCTAACAATTTTAAAGCCAATTTTGGCTATTTCTAAACCAGTTTTGCCCAATTGCAACCCGTTTCAGGACGTAGTTTTCCTTTTCTAACCCGTTTTTGCACGTCTCTAATAAATCTGGGCCCAATTTTGGCCACATCTAACCCATTCTTGGGCTTCTCTGCCCCTTCTTAACCCATCTTTGACCATTTCTAACCCTTCATAACCTATTTTTAACCCCCTTCAAGCCATCTTTGGCCATTTCTACACCTGTTTTGCCCCTCTCTAACCCTTTTTAACCATTTGTGTCCATCTCTAACCCAGTTTTGCACTTCTCTAACCCTCATAAAGCCATTTTTTTCCTCTTTCTAAACCATTTTGGCCCACTTTCAACGCGTTTTAAGCCGGTTTTTTCCTTCTCTAAACAATATTGTCAATTTCTAACCAATTTTCAGCCTTTTTTTTTTCCTTTTCTAAACAAGAGTTGCCCATTTCCCACCCATTTTAAGCCAATTTCGACCATTTCTAACCTATTTTTACTCACTTGTAACTCTTTTGAAGTCATTTTTAGCTATTTCTAGCCTTGTGTAACAAAGTTTTTGTTCCAGTTTTGAGCCATTTGTGGCCATTTCTAAGACAGTTTTGCACTTCTCTCATCATTGTTAAGCCGGTTTTGGCCGTTTCTAACCTAATTTTGCTCTTCTCTAACAATTTTAAAGCCAATTTTGGCTAATTCTAAACCAGTTTTGCCCAATTGCAACCCGTTTCAGGACGTAGTTTTCCTTTTCTAACCCGTTTTTGCACGTCTCTAATAAATCTGGGCCCAATTTTGGCCACATCTAACCCATTTTTGGGCTTCTCTGCCCCTTCTTAACCCATCTTTGACCATTTCTAACCCTTCATAACCTATTTTTAACCCCCTTCAAGCCATCTTTGGCCATTTCTACACCTGTTTTGCACCTCTCTGACCCTTTTTAACCATTTGTGTCCATCTCTAACCCAGTTTTGCACTTCTCTAACCCTCATAAAGCCATTTTTTTCCTCTTTCTAAACCATTTTGGCCCACTTTCAACGCGTTTTAAGCCGGTTTTTTTCCTTCTCTAAACAATATTGTCAATTTCTAACCAATTTTCAGCCTTTTTTTTTTCCTTTTCTAAACAAGAGTTGCCCATTTCCCACCCATTTTAAGCCAATTTCGACCATTTCTAACCTATTTTTACTCACTTGTAACTCTTTTGAAGTCATTTTTAGCTATTTCTAGCCTTGTCTAACAAAGTTTTTGTTCCAGTTTTGAGCCATTTGTGGCCATTTCTAAGACAGTTTTGCACTTCTCTCATCATTGTTAAACCGGTTTTGGCCGTTTCTAACCTAATTTTGCTCTTCTCTAACAATTTTAAAGCCAATTTTGGCTGTTTCTAAACCAGTTTTGCCCAATTGCAACCCGTTTCAGGACGTAGTTTTCCTTTTCTAACCCGTTTTTGCACGTCTCTAATAAATCTGGGCCCAATTTTGGCCACATCTAACCCATTTTTGGGCTTCTCTGCCCCTTCTTAACCCATCTTTGACCATTTCTAACCCTTCATAACCTATTTTTAACCCCCTTCAAGCCATCTTTGGCCATTTCTACACCTGTTTTGCACCTCTCTAACCCTTTTTAACCATTTGTGTCCATCTCTAACCCAGTTTTGCACTTCTCTAACCCTCATAAAGCCATTTTTTCCTCTTTCTAAACCATTTTGGCCCACTTTCAACGCGTTTTAAGCCGGTTTTTTCCTTCTCTAAACAATATTGTCAATTTCTAACCAATTTTCAGCCTTTTTTTTTTCCTTTTCTAAACAAGAGTTGCCCATTTCCCACCCATTTTAAGCCAATTTCGACCATTTCTAACCTATTTTTACTCACGTGTAACTCTTTTGAAGTCATTTTTAGCTATTTCTAGCCTTGTCTAACAAAGTTTTTGTTCCAGTTTTGAGCCATTTGTGGCCATTTCTAAGACAGTTTTGCACTTCTCTCATCATTGTTAAGCCGGTTTTGGCCGTTTCTAACCTAATTTTGCTCTTCTCTAACAATTTTAAAGACAATTTTGGCTATTTCTAAACCAGTTTTGCCCAATTGCAACCCGTTTCAGGACGTAGTTTTCCTTTTCTAACCCGTTTTTGCACGTCTCTAATAAATCTGGGCCCAATTTTGGCCACATCTAACCCATTCTTAGGCTTCTCTGCCCCTTCTTAACCCATCTTTGACCATTTCTAACCCTTCATAACCTATTTTTAACCCCCTTCAAGCCATCTTTGGCCATTTCTACACCTGTTTTGCACCTCTCTAACCCTTTTTAACCATTTGTGTCCATCTCTAACCCAGTTTTGCACTTCTCTAACCCTCATAAAGCCATTTTTTCCTCTTTCTAAACCATTTTGGCCCACTTTCAACGCGTTTTAAGCCGGTTTTTTTCCTTCTCTAAACAATTTTGTCAATTTCTAACCAATTTTCAGCCTTTTTTTTTTCCTTTTCTAAACAAGAGTTGCCCATTTCCCACCCATTTTAAGCCAATTTCGACCATTTCTAACCTATTTTCACTCACGTGTAACTCTTTTGAAGTCATTTTTAGCTATTTCTAGCCTTGTGTAACAAAGTTTTTGTTCCAGTTTTGAGCCATTTGTGGCCATTTCTAAGACAGTTTTGCACTTCTCTCATCATTGTTAAGCCGGTTTTGGCCGTTTCTAACCTAATTTTGCTCTTCTCTAACAATTTTAAAGCCAATTTTGGCTGTTTCTAAACCAGTTTTGCCCAATTGCAACCCGTTTCAGGACGTAGTTTTCCTTTTCTAACCCGTTTTTGCACGTCTCTAATAAATCTGGGCCCAATTTTGGCCACATCTAACCCATTTTTGGGCTTCTCTGCCCCTTCTTAACCCATCTTTGACCATTTCTAACCCTTCATAACCTATTTTTAACCCCCTTCAAGCCATCTTTGGCCATTTCTACACCTGTTTTGTACCTCTCTAACCCTTTTTAACCATTTGTGTCCATCTCTAACCCAGTTTTGCACTTCTCTAACGCTCATAAAGCCATTTTTTCCTCTTTCTAAACCATTTTGGCCCACTTTCAACGCGTTTTAAGCCGGTTTTTTCCTTCTCTAAACAATTTTGTCAATTTCTAACCAATTTTCAGCCTTTTTTTTTTCCTTTTCTAATCTAGAGTTGCCCATTTCCCACCCATTTTAAGCCAATTTCGACCATTTCTAACCTATTTTCACTCACGTGTAACTCTTTTGAAGTCATTTTTAGCTATTTCTAGCCTTGTCTAACAAAGTTTTTGTTCCAGTTTTGAGCCATTTGTGGCCATTTCTAAGACAGTTTTGCACTTCTCTCATCATTGTTAAGCCGGTTTTGGCCGTTTCTAACCTAATTTTGCTCTTCTCTAACAATTTTAAAGCCAATTTTGGCTAATTCTAAACCAGTTTTGCCCAATTGCAACCCGTTTCAGGACGTAGTTTTCCTTTTCTAACCCGTTTTTGCACGTCTCTAATAAATCTGGGCCCAATTTTGGCCACATCTAACCCATTTTTGGGCTTCTCTGCCCCTTCTTAACCCATCTTTGACCATTTCTAACCCTTCATAACCTATTTTTAACCCCCTTCAAGCCATCTTTGGCCATTTCTACACCTGTTTTGCACCTCTCTGACCCTTTTTAACCATTTGTGTCCATCTCTAACCCAGTTTTGCACTTCTCTAACCCTCATAAAGCCATTTTTTTCCTCTTTCTAAACCATTTTGGCCCACTTTCAACGCGTTTTAAGCCGGTTTTTTCCTTCTCTAAACAATATTGTCAAATTCTAACCAATTTTCAGCCTTTTTTTTTTCCTTTTCTAAACAAGAGTTGCCCATTTCCCACCCATTTTAAGCCAATTTCGACCATTTCTAACCTATTTTTACTCACTTGTAACTCTTTTGAAGTCATTTTTAGCTATTTCTAGCCTTGTCTAACAAAGTTTTTGTTCCAGTTTTGAGCCATTTGTGGCCATTTCTAAGACAGTTTTGCACTTCTCTCATCATTGTTAAGCCGGTTTTGGCCGTTTCTAACCTAATTTTGCTCTTCTCTAACAATTTTAAAGCCAATTTTGGCTATTTCTAAACCAGTTTTGCCCAATTGCAACCCGTTTCAGGACGTAGTTTTCCTTTTCTAACCCGTTTTTGCACGTCTCTAATAAATCTGGGCCCAATTTTGGCCACATCTAACCCATTTATGGGCTTCTCTGCCCCTTCTTAACCCATCTTTGACCATTTCTAACCCTTCATAACCTATTTTTAACCCCCTTCAAGCCATCTTTGGCCATTTCTACACCTGTTTTGCACCTCTCTAACCCTTTTTAACCATTTGTGTCCATCTCTAACCCAGTTTTGCACTTCTCTAACCCTCATAAAGCCATTTTTTCCTCTTTCTAAACCATTTTGGCCCACTTTCAACGCGTTTTAAGCCGGTTTTTTTCCTTCTCTAAACAATTTTGTCAATTTCTAACCAATTTTCAGCCTTTTTTTTTTCCTTTTCTAAACAAGAGTTGCCCATTTCCCACCCATTTTAAGCCAATTTCGACCATTTCTAACCTATTTTTACTCACGTGTAACTCTTTTGAAGTCATTTTTAGCTATTTCTAGCCTTGTCTAACAAAGTTTTTGTTCCAGTTTTGAGCCATTTGTGGCCATTTCTAAGACAGTTTTGCACTTCTCTCATCATTGTTAAGCCGGTTTTGGCCGTTTCTAACCTAATTTTGCTCTTCTCTAACAATTTTAAAGCCAATTTTGGCTATTTCTAAACCAGTTTTGCCCAATTGCAACCCGTTTCAGGACGTAGTTTTCCTTTTCTAACCCGTTTTTGCACGTCTCTAATAAATCTGGGCCCAATTTTGGCCACATCTAACCCATTCTTGGGCTTCTCTGCCCCTTCTTGACCCATCTTTGACCATTTCTAACCCTTCATAACCTATTTTTAACCCCCTTCAAGCCATCTTTGGCCATTTCTACACCTGTTTTGCACCTCTCTAACCCTTTTTAACCATTTGTGTCCATCTCTAACCCAGTTTTGCACTTCTCTAACGCTCATAAAGCCATTTTTTTCCTCTTTCTAAACCATTTTGGCCCACTTTCAACGCGTTTTAAGCCGGTTTTTTTCCTTCTCTAAACAATTTTGTCAATTTCTAACCAATTTTCAGCCTTTTTTTTTCCTTTTCTAAACAAGAGTTGCCCATTTCCCACCCATTTTAAGCCAATTTCGACCATTTCTAACCTATTTTTACTCACTTGTAACTCTTTTGAAGTCATTTTTAGCTATTTCTAGCCTTGTGTAACAAAGTTTTTGTTCCAGTTTTGAGCCATTTGTGGCCATTTCTAAGACAGTTTTGCAATTCTCTCATCATTGTTAAGCCGGTTTTGGCCGTTTCTAACCTAATTTTGCTCTTCTCTAACAATTTTAAAGCCAATTTTGGCTATTTCTAAACCAGTTTTGCCCAATTGCAACCCGTTTCAGGACGTAGTTTTCCTTTTCTAACCCGTTTTTGCACGTCTCTAATAAATCTGGGCCCAATTTTGGCCACATCTAACCCATTCTTGGGCTTCTCTGCCCCTTCTTAACCCATCTTTGACCATTTCTAACCCTTCATAACCTATTTTTAACCCCCTTCAAGCCATCTTTGGCCATTTCTACACCTGTTTTGTACCTCTCTAACCCTTTTTAAACCATTTGTGTCCATCTCTAACCCAGTTTTGCACTTCTCTAACCCTCATAAAGCCATTTTTTCCTCTTTCTAAACCATTTTGGCCCACTTTCAACGCGTTTTAAGCCGGTTTTTTCCTTCTCTAAACAATTTTGTCAAATTCTAACCAATTTTCAGCCTTTTTTTTCCTTTTCTAAACTAGAGTTGCCCATTTCCCACCCATTTTAAGCCAATTTCGACCATTTCTAACCTATTTTCACTCACGTGTAACTCTTTTGAAGTCATTTTTAGCTATTTCTAGCCTTGTCTAACAAAGTTTTTGTTCCAGTTTTGAGCCATTTGTGGCCATTTCTAAGACAGTTTTGCACTTCTCTCATCATTGTTAAGCCGGTTTTGGCCGTTTCTAACCTAATTTTGCTCTTCTCTAACAATTTTAAAGCCAATTTTGGCTATTTCTAAACCAGTTTTGCCCAATTGCAACCCGTTTCAGGACGTAGTTTTCCTTTTCTAACCCGTTTTTGCACGTCTCTAATAAATCTGGGCCCAATTTTGGCCACATCTAACCCATTTTTGGGCTTCTCTGCCCCTTCTTAACCCATCTTTGACCATTTCTAACCCTTCATAACCTATTTTTAACCCCCTTCAAGCCATCTTTGGCCATTTCTACACCTGTTTTGTACCTCTCTAACCCTTTTTAACCATTTGTGTCCATCTCTAACCCAGTTTTGCACTTCTCTAACGCTCATAAAGCCATTTTTTCCTCTTTCTAAACCATTTTGGCCCACTTTCAACGCGTTTTAAGCCGGTTTTTTCCTTCTCTAAACAATATTGTCAATTTCTAACCAATTTTCAGCCTTTTTTTTTTCCTTTTCTAAACAAGAGTTGCCCATTTCCCACCCATTTTAAGCCAATTTCGACCATTTCTAACCTATTTTTACTCACGTGTAACTCTTTTGAAGTCATTTTTAGCTATTTCTAGCCTTGTCTAACAAAGTTTTTGTTCCAGTTTTGAGCCATTTGTGGCCATTTCTAAGACAGTTTTGCAATTCTCTCATCATTGTTAAGCCGGTTTTGGCCGTTTCTAACCTAATTTTGCTCTTCTCTAACAATTTTAAAGCCAATTTTGGCTAATTCTAAACCAGTTTTGCCCAATTGCAACCCGTTTCAGGACGTAGTTTTCCTTTTCTAACCCGTTTTTGCACGTCTCTAATAAATCTGGGCCCAATTTTGGCCACATCTAACCCATTTTTGGGCTTCTCTGCCCCTTCTTAACCCATCTTTGACCATTTCTAACCCTTCATAACCTATTTTTAACCCCCTTCAAGCCATCTTTGGCCATTTCTACACCTGTTTTGCACCTCTCTAACCCTTTTTAACCATTTGTGTCCATCTCTAACCCAGTTTTGCACTTCTCTAACCCTCAAAAAGCCATTTTTTTCCTCTTTCTAAACCATTTTGGCCCACTTTCAACGCGTTTTAAGCCGGTTTTTTTCCTTCTCTAAACAATATTGTCAATTTCTAACCAATTTTCAGCCTTTTTTTTTTCCTTTTCTAAACAAGAGTTGCCCATTTCCCACCCATTTTAAGCCAATTTCGACCATTTCTAACCTATTTTTACTCACTTGTAACTCTTTTAAAGTCATTTTTAGCTATTTCTAGCCTTGTCTAACAAAGTTTTTGTTCCAGTTTTAAGCCATTTGTGGCCATTTCTAAGACAGTTTTGCACTTCTCTCATCATTGTTAAGCCGGTTTTGGCCGTTTCTAACCTAATTTTGCTCTTCTCTAACAATTTTAAAGCCAATTTTGGCTAGTTTCTAAACCAGTTTTGCCCAATTGCAACCCGTTTCAGGACGTAGTTTTCCTTTTCTAACCCGTTTTTGCACGTCTCTAATAAATCTGGGCCCAATTTTGGCCACATCTAACCCATTTTTGGGCTTCTCTGCCCCTTCTTAACCCATCTTTGACCATTTCTAACCCTTCATAACCTATTTTTAACCCCCTTCAAGCCATCTTTGGCCATTTCTACACCTGTTTTGCACCTCTCTAACCCTTTTTAACCATTTGTGTCCATCTCTAACCCAGTTTTGCACTTCTCTAACCCTCATAAAGCCATTTTTTTCCTCTTTCTAAACCATTTTGGCCCACTTTCAACGCGTTTTAAGCCGGTTTTTTCCTTCTCTAAACAATATTGTCAAATTCTAACCAATTTTCAGCCTTTTTTTTTTCCTTTTCTAAACAAGAGGTGCCCATTTCCCACCCATTTTAAGCCAATTTCGACCATTTCTAACCTATTTTTACTCACGTGTAACTCTTTTGAAGTCATTTTTAGCTATTTCTAGCCTTGTCTAACAAAGTTTTTGTTCCAGTTTTGAGCCATTTGTGGCCATTTCTAAGACAGTTTTGCAATTCTCTCATCATTGTTAAGCCGGTTTTGGCCGTTTCTAACCTAATTTTGCTCTTCTCTAACAATTTTAAAGCCAATTTTGGCTATTTCTAAACCAGTTTTGCCCAATTGCAACCCGTTTCAGGACGTAGTTTTCCTTTTCTAACCCGTTTTTTGCACGTCTCTAATAAATCTGGGCCCAATTTTGGCCACATCTAACCCATTCTTGGGCTTCTCTGCCCCTTCTTAACCCATCTTTGACCATTTCTAACCCTTCATAACCTATTTTTAACCCCCTTCAAGCCATCTTTGGCCATTTCTACACCTGTTTTGTACCTCTCTAACCCTTTTTAACCATTTGTGTCCATCTCTAACCCAGTTTTGCACTTCTCTAACCCTCATAAAGCCATTTTTTTCCTCTTTCTAAACCATTTTGGCCCACTTTCAACGCGTTTTAAGCCGGTTTTTTCCTTCTCTAAACAATTTTGTCAATTTCTAACCAATTTTCAGCCTTTTTTTTTTCCTTTTCTAAACAAGAGTTGCCCATTTCCCACCCATTTTAAGCCAATTTCGACCATTTCTAACCTATTTTTACTCACGTGTAACTCTTTTGAAGTCATTTTTAGCTATTTCTAGCCTTGTCTAACAAAGTTTTTGTTCCAGTTTTGAGCCATTTGTGGCCATTTCTAAGACAGTTTTGCACTTCTCTCATCATTGTTAAGCCGGTTTTGGCCGTTTCTAACCTAATTTTGCTCTTCTCTAACAATTTTAAAGCCAATTTTGGCTAATTCTAAACCAGTTTTGCCCAATTGCAACCCGTTTCAGGACGTAGTTTTCCTTTTCTAACCCGTTTTTGCACGTCTCTAATAAATCTGGGCCCAATTTTGGCCACATCTAACCCATTTTTGGGCTTCTCTGCCCCTTCTTAACCCATCTTTGACCATTTCTAACCCTTCATAACCTATTTTTAACCCCCTTCAAGCCATCTTTGGCCATTTCTCCACCTGTTTTGCACCTCTCTGACCCTTTTTAAACCATTTGTGTCCATCTCTAACCCAGTTTTGCACTTCTCTAACGCTCATAAAGCCATTTTTTTCCTCTTTCTAAACCATTTTGGCCCACTTTCAACGCGTTTTAAGCCGGTTTTTTCCTTCTCTAAACAATATTGTCAAATTCTAACCAATTTTCAGCCTTTTTTTTTTCCTTTTCTAAACTAGAGTTGCCCATTTCCCACCCATTTTAAGCCAATTTCGACCATTTCTAACCTATTTTTACTCACTTGTAACTCTTTTGAAGTCATTTTTAGCTATTTCTAGCCTTGTCTAACAAAGTTTTTGTTCCAGTTTTGAGCCATTTGTGGCCATTTCTAAGACAGTTTTGCACTTCTCTCATCATTGTTAAGCCGGTTTTGGCCGTTTCTAACCTAATTTTGCTCTTCTCTAACAATTTTAAAGACAATTTTGGCTAGTTTCTAAACCAGTTTTGCCCAATTGCAACCCGTTTCAGGACGTAGTTTTCCTTTTCTAACCCGTTTTTGCACGTCTCTAATAAATCTGGGCCCAATTTTGGCCACATCTAACCCATTTTTGGGCTTCTCTGCCCCTTCTTAACCCATCTTTGACCATTTCTAACCCTTCATAACCTATTTTTAACCCCCTTCAAGCCATCTTTGGCCATTTCTACACCTGTTTTGCACCTCTCTAACCCTTTTTAACCATTTGTGTCCATCTCTAACCCAGTTTTGCACTTCTCTAACCCTCATAAAGCCATTTTTTCCTCTTTCTAAACCATTTTGGCCCACTTTCAACGCGTTTTAAGCCGGTTTTTTCCTTCTCTAAACAATATTGTCAAATTCTAACCAATTTTCAGCCTTTTTTTTTTCCTTTTCTAAACAAGAGTTGCCCATTTCCCACCCATTTTAAGCCAATTTCGACCATTTCTAACCTATTTTTACTCACGTGTAACTCTTTTGAAGTCATTTTTAGCTATTTCTAGCCTTGTCTAACAAAGTTTTTGTTCCAGTTTTGAGCCATTTGTGGCCATTTCTAAGACAGTTTTGCACTTCTCTCATCATTGTTAAGCCGGTTTTGGCCGTTTCTAACCTAATTTTGCTCTTCTCTAACAATTTTAAAGCCAATTTTGGCTAATTCTAAACCAGTTTTGCCCAATTGCAACCCGTTTCAGGACGTAGTTTTCCTTTTCTAACCCGTTTTTGCACGTCTCTAATAAATCTGGGCCCAATTTTGGCCACATCTAACCCATTCTTGGGCTTCTCTGCCCCTTCTTAACCCATCTTTGACCATTTCTAACCCTTCATAACCTATTTTTAACCCCCTTCAAGCCATCTTTGGCCATTTCTACACCTGTTTTGTACCTCTCTAACCCTTTTTAACCATTTGTGTCCATCTCTAACCCAGTTTTGCACTTCTCTAACCCTCATAAAGCCATTTTTTCCTCTTTCTAAACCATTTTGGCCCACTTTCAACGCGTTTTAAGCCGGTTTTTTCCTTCTCTAAACAATTTTGTCAATTTCTAACCAATTTTCAGCCTTTTTTTTTTCCTTTTCTAAACAAGAGTTGCCCATTTCCCACCCATTTTAAGCCAATTTCGACCATTTCTAACCTATTTTTACTCACGTGTAACTCTTTTGAAGTCATTTTTAGCTATTTCTAGCCTTGTCTAACAAAGTTTTTGTTCCAGTTTTGAGCCATTTGTGGCCATTTCTAAGACAGTTTTGCACTTCTCTCATCATTGTTAAGCCGGTTTTGGCCGTTTCTAACCTAATTTTGCTCTTCTCTAACAATTTTAAAGCCAATTTTGGCTAGTTTCTAAACCAGTTTTGCCCAATTGCAACCCGTTTCAGGACGTAGTTTTCCTTTTCTAACCCGTTTTTGCACGTCTCTAATAAATCTGGGCCCAATTTTGGCCACATCTAACCCATTTTTGGGCTTCTCTGCCCCTTCTTAACCCATCTTTGACCATTTCTAACCCTTCATAACCTATTTTTAACCCCCTTCAAGCCATCTTTGGCCATTTCTACACCTGTTTTGTACCTCTCTAACCCTTTTTAACCATTTGTGTCCATCTCTAACCCAGTTTTGCACTTCTCTAACGCTCATAAAGCCATTTTTTCCTCTTTCTAAACCATTTTGGCCCACTTTCAACGCGTTTTAAGCCGGTTTTTTCCTTCTCTAAACAATTTTGTCAATTTCTAACCAATTTTCAGCCTTTTTTTTTTCCTTTTCTAAACAAGAGTTGCCCATTTCCCACCCATTTTAAGCCAATTTCGACCATTTCTAACCTATTTTTACTCACGTGTAACTCTTTTGAAGTCATTTTTAGCTATTTCTAGCCTTGTCTAACAAAGTTTTTGTTCCAGTTTTGAGCCATTTGTGGCCATTTCTAAGACAGTTTTGCACTTCTCTCATCATTGTTAAGCCGGTTTTGGCCGTTTCTAACCTAATTTTGCTCTTCTCTAACAATTTTAAAGCCAATTTTGGCTATTTCTAAACCAGTTTTGCCCAATTGCAACCCGTTTCAGGACGTAGTTTTCCTTTTCTAACCCGTTTTTGCACGTCTCTAATAAATCTGGGCCCAATTTTGGCCACATCTAACCCATTCTTGGGCTTCTCTGCCCCTTCTTAACCCATCTTTGACCATTTCTAACCCTTCATAACCTATTTTTAACCCCCTTCAAGCCATCTTTGGCCATTTCTACACCTGTTTTGTACCTCTCTAACCCTTTTTAACCATTTGTGTCCATCTCTAACCCAGTTTTGCACTTCTCTAACCCTCATAAAGCCATTTTTTCCTCTTTCTAAACCATTTTGGCCCACTTTCAACGCGTTTTAAGCCGGTTTTTTTCCTTCTCTAAACAATTTTGTCAATTTCTAACCAATTTTCAGCCTTTTTTTTTTCCTTTTCTAAACAAGAGTTGCCCATTTCCCACCCATTTTAAGCCAATTTCGACCATTTCTAACCTATTTTTACTCACGTGTAACTCTTTTGAAGTCATTTTTAGCTATTTCTAGCCTTGTCTAACAAAGTTTTTGTTCCAGTTTTGAGCCATTTGTGGCCATTTCTAAGACAGTTTTGCACTTCTCTCATCATTGTTAAGCCGGTTTTGGCCGTTTCTAACCTAATTTTGCTCTTCTCTAACAATTTTAAAGCCAATTTTGGCTATTTCTAAACCAGTTTTGCCCAATTGCAACCCGTTTCAGGACGTAGTTTTCCTTTTCTAACCCGTTTTTGCACGTCTCTAATAAATCTGGGCCCAATTTTGGCCACATCTAACCCATTCTCGGGCTTCTCTGCCCCTTCTTAACCCATCTTTGACCATTTCTAACCCTTCATAACCTATTTTTAACCCCCTTCAAGCCATCTTTGGCCATTTCTACACCTGTTTTGCACCTCTCTAACCCTTTTTAACCATTTGTGTCCATCTCTAACCCAGTTTTGCACTTCTCTAACGCTCATAAAGCCATTTTTTCCTCTTTCTAAACCATTTTGGCCCACTTTCAACGCGTTTTAAGCCGGTTTTTTCCTTCTCTAAACAATTTTGTCAATTTCTAACCAATTTTCAGCCTTTTTTTTTTCCTTTTCTAAACAAGAGTTGCCCATTTCCCACCCATTTTAAGCCAATTTCGACCATTTCTAACCTATTTTTACTCACTTGTAACTCTTTTGAAGTCATTTTTAGCTATTTCTAGCCTTGTGCTAACAAAGTTTTTGTTCCAGTTTTGAGCCATTTGTGGCCATTTCTAAGACAGTTTTGCAATTCTCTCATCATTGTTAAGCCGGTTTTGGCCGTTTCTAACCTAATTTTGCTCTTCTCTAACAATTTTAAAGCCAATTTTGGCTATTTCTAAACCAGTTTTGCCCAATTGCAACCCGTTTCAGGACGTAGTTTTCCTTTTCTAACCCGTTTTTGCACGTCTCTAATAAATCTGGGCCCAATTTTGGCCACATCTAAGCCCATTCTTGGGCTTCTCTGCCCCTTCTTAACCCATCTTTGACCATTTCTAACCCTTCATAACCTATTTTTAACCCCCTTCAAGCCATCTTTGGCCATTTCTACACCTGTTTTGCACCTCTCTAACCCTTTTTAACCATTTGTGTCCATCTCTAACCCAGTTTTGCACTTCTCTAACCCTCATAAAGCCATTTTTTCCTCTTTCTAAACCATTTTGGCCCACTTTCAACAGCGTTTTAAGCCGGTTTTTTCCTTCTCTAAACAATTTTGTCAAATTCTAACCAATTTTCAGCCTTTTTTTTTTCCTTTTCTAAACAAGAGTTGCCCATTTCCCACCCATTTTAAGCCAATTTCGACCATTTCTAACCTATTTTTACTCACTTGTAACTCTTTTGAAGTCATTTTTAGCTATTTCTAGCCTTGTCTAACAAAGTTTTTGTTCCAGTTTTGAGCCATTTGTGGCCATTTCTAAGACAGTTTTGCACTTCTCTCATCATTGTTAAGCCGGTTTTGGCCGTTTCTAACCTAATTTTGCTCTTCTCTAACAATTTTAAAGCCAATTTTGGCTAATTCTAAACCAGTTTTGCCCAATTGCAACCCGTTTCAGGACGTAGTTTTCCTTTTCTAACCCGTTTTTGCACGTCTCTAATAAATCTGGGCCCAATTTTGGCCACATCTAACCCATTCTCGGGCTTCTCTGCCCCTTCTTAACCCATCTTTGACCATTTCTAACCCTTCATAACCTATTTTTAACCCCCTTCAAGCCATCTTTGGCCATTTCTACACCTGTTTTTGCACCTCTCTAACCCTTTTTAACCATTTGTGTCCATCTCTAACCCAGTTTTGCACTTCTCTAACGCTCATAAAGCCATTTTTTTCCTCTTTCTAAACCATTTTGGCCCACTTTCAACGCGTTTTAAGCCGGTTTTTTCCTTCTCTAAACAATTTTGTCAATTTCTAACCAATTTTCAGCCTTTTTTTTTTCCTTTTCTAAACAAGAGTTGCCCATTTCCCACCCATTTTAAGCCAATTTCGACCATTTCTAACCTATTTTTACTCACTTGTAACTCTTTTGAAGTCATTTTTAGCTATTTCTAGCCTTGTGCTAACAAAGTTTTTGTTCCAGTTTTGAGCCATTTGTGGCCATTTCTAAGACAGTTTTGCAATTCTCTCATCATTGTTAAGCCGGTTTTGGCCGTTTCTAACCTAATTTTGCTCTTCTCTAACAATTTTAAAGCCAATTTTGGCTAATTCTAAACCAGTTTTGCCCAATTGCAACCCGTTTCAGGACGTAGTTTTCCTTTTCTAACCCGTTTTTGCACGTCTCTAATAAATCTGGGCCCAATTTTGGCCACATCTAACCCATTCTTGGGCTTCTCTGCCCCTTCTTAACCCATCTTTGACCATTTCTAACCCTTCATAACCTATTTTTAACCCCCTTCAAGCCATCTTTGGCCATTTCTACACCTGTTTTGTACCTCTCTAACCCTTTTTAACCATTTGTGTCCATCTCTAACCCAGTTTTGCACTTCTCTAACCCTCATAAAGCCATTTTTTCCTCTTTCTAAACCATTTTGGCCCACTTTCAACGCGTTTTAAGCCGGTTTTTTTCCTTCTCTAAACAATTTTGTCAATTTCTAACCAATTTTCAGCCTTTTTTTTTTCCTTTTCTAAACAAGAGTTGCCCATTTCCCACCCATTTTAAGCCAATTTCGACCATTTCTAACCTATTTTTACTCACGTGTAACTCTTTTGAAGTCATTTTTAGCTATTTCTAGCCTTGTCTAACAAAGTTTTTGTTCCAGTTTTAAGCCATTTGTGGCCATTTCTAAGACAGTTTTGCACTTCTCTCATCATTGTTAAGCCGGTTTTGGCCGTTTCTAACCTAATTTTGCTCTTCTCTAACAATTTTAAAGCCAATTTTGGCTATTTCTAAACCAGTTTTGCCCAATTGCAACCCGTTTCAGGACGTAGTTTTCCTTTTCTAACCCGTTTTTGCACGTCTCTAATAAATCTGGGCCCAATTTTGGCCACATCTAACCCATTCTCGGGCTTCTCTGCCCCTTCTTAACCCATCTTTGACCATTTCTAACCCTTCATAACCTATTTTTAACCCCCTTCAAGCCATCTTTGGCCATTTCTACACCTGTTTTGTACCTCTCTAACCCTTTTTAACCATTTGTGTCCATCTCTAACCCAGTTTTGCACTTCTCTAACCCTCATAAAGCCATTTTTTCCTCTTTCTAAACCATTTTGGCCCACTTTCAACGCGTTTTAAGCCGGTTTTTTTCCTTCTCTAAACAATATTTGTCAATTTCTAACCAATTTTCAGCCTTTTTTTTTTCCTTTTCTAAACAAGAGTTGCCCATTTCCCACCCATTTTAAGCCAATTTCGACCATTTCTAACCTATTTTTACTCACGTGTAACTCTTTTGAAGTCATTTTTAGCTATTTCTAGCCTTGTCTAACAAAGTTTTTGTTCCAGTTTTAAGCCATTTGTGGCCATTTCTAAGACAGTTTTGCACTTCTCTCATCATTGTTAAGCCGGTTTTGGCCGTTTCTAACCTAATTTTGCTCTTCTCTAACAATTTTAAAGCCAATTTTGGCTATTTCTAAACCAGTTTTGCCCAATTGCAACCCGTTTCAGGACGTAGTTTTCCTTTTCTAACCCGTTTTTGCACGTCTCTAATAAATCTGGGCCCAATTTTGGCCACATCTAACCCATTTTTGGGCTTCTCTGCCCCTTCTTAACCCATCTTTGACCATTTCTAACCCTTCATAACCTATTTTTAACCCCCTTCAAGCCATCTTTGGCCATTTCTACACCTGTTTTGTACCTCTCTAACCCTTTTTAACCATTTGTGTCCATCTCTAACCCAGTTTTGCACTTCTCTAACCCTCATAAAGCCATTTTTTCCTCTTTCTAAACCATTTTGGCCCACTTTCAACGCGTTTTAAGCCGGTTTTTTTCCTTCTCTAAACAATTTTGTCAATTTCTAACCAATTTTCAGCCTTTTTTTTTTCCTTTTCTAAACAAGAGTTGCCCATTTCCCACCCATTTTAAGCCAATTTCGACCATTTCTAACCTATTTTTACTCACGTGTAACTCTTTTGAAGTCATTTTTAGCTATTTCTAGCCTTGTCTAACAAAGTTTTTGTTCCAGTTTTAAGCCATTTGTGGCCATTTCTAAGACAGTTTTGCACTTCTCTCATCATTGTTAAGCCGGTTTTGGCCGTTTCTAACCTAATTTTGCTCTTCTCTAACAATTTTAAAGCCAATTTTGGCTATTTCTAAACCAGTTTTGCCCAATTGCAACCCGTTTCAGGACGTAGTTTTCCTTTTCTAACCCGTTTTTGCACGTCTCTAATAAATCTGGGCCCAATTTTGGCCACATCTAACCCATTCTAGGGCTTCTCTGCCCCTTCTTAACCCATCTTTGACCATTTCTAACCCTTCATAACCTATTTTTAACCCCCTTCAAGCCATCTTTGGCCATTTCTACACCTGTTTTGCACCTCTCTAACCCTTTTTAACCATTTGTGTCCATCTCTAACCCAGTTTTGCACTTCTCTAACCCTCATAAAGCCATTTTTTCCTCTTTCTAAACCATTTTGGCCCACTTTCAACGCGTTTTAAGCCGGTTTTTTTCCTTCTCTAAACAATTTTGTCAATTTCTAACCAATTTTCAGCCTTTTTTTTTTCCTTTTCTAAACAAGAGTTGCCCATTTCCCACCCATTTTAAGCCAATTTCGACCATTTCTAACCTATTTTTACTCACTTGTAACTCTTTTGAAGTCATTTTTAGCTATTTCTAGCCTTGTCTAACAAAGTTTTTGTTCCAGTTTTGAGCCATTTGTGGCCATTTCTAAGACAGTTTTGCACTTCTCTCATCATTGTTAAGCCGGTTTTGGCCGTTTCTAACCTAATTTTGCTCTTCTCTAACAATTTTAAAGCCAATTTTGGCTAATTTCTAAACCAGTTTTGCCCAATTGCAACCCGTTTCAGGACGTAGTTTTCCTTTTCTAACCCGTTTTTGCACGTCTCTAATAAATCTGGGCCCAATTTTGGCCACATCTAACCCATTCTTGGGCTTCTCTGCCCCTTCTTAACCCATCTTTGACCATTTCTAACCCTTCATAACCTATTTTTAACCCCCTTCAAGCCATCTTTGGCCATTTCTACACCTGTTTTGCACCTCTCTAACCCTTTTTAACCATTTGTGTCCATCTCTAACCCAGTTTTGCACTTCTCTAACGCTCATAAAGCCATTTTTTCCTCTTTCTAAACCATTTTGGCCCACTTTCAACGCGTTTTAAGCCGGTTTTTTCCTTCTCTAAACAATTTTGTCAATTTCTAACCAATTTTCAGCCTTTTTTTTTTTCCTTTTCTAAACAAGAGTTGCCCATTTCCCACCCATTTTAAGCCAATTTCGACCATTTCTAACCTATTTTTACTCACTTGTAACTCTTTTGAAGTCATTTTTAGCTATTTCTAGCCTTGTCTAACAAAGTTTTTGTTCCAGTTTTGAGCCATTTGTGGCCATTTCTAAGACAGTTTTGCAATTCTCTCATCATTGTTAAGCCGGTTTTGGCCGTTTTCTAACCTAATTTTGCTCTTCTCTAACAATTTTAAAGCCAATTTTGGCTATTTCTAAACCAGTTTTGCCCAATTGCAACCCGTTTCAGGACGTAGTTTTCCTTTTCTAACCCGTTTTTTGCACGTCTCTAATAAATCTGGGCCCAATTTTGGCCACATCTAACCCATTCTTGGGCTTCTCTGCCCCTTCTTAACCCATCTTTGACCATTTCTAACCCTTCATAACCTATTTTTAACCCCCTTCAAGCCATCTTTGGCCATTTCTACACCTGTTTTGCACCTCTCTAACCCTTTTTAACCATTTGTGTCCATCTCTAACCCAGTTTTGCACTTCTCTAACCCTCATAAAGCCATTTTTTCCTCTTTCTAAACCATTTTGGCCCACTTTCAACAGCGTTTTAAGCCGGTTTTTTTCCTTCTCTAAACAATTTTGTCAATTTCTAACCAATTTTCAGCCTTTTTTTTTTCCTTTTCTAAACAAGAGTTGCCCATTTCCCACCCATTTTAAGCCAATTTCGACCATTTCTAACCTATTTTTACTCACTTGTAACTCTTTTGAAGTCATTTTTAGCTATTTCTAGCCTTGTCTAACAAAGTTTTTGTTCCAGTTTTGAGCCATTTGTGGCCATTTCTAAGACAGTTTTGCAATTCTCTCATCATTGTTAAGCCGGTTTTGGCCGTTTCTAACCTAATTTTGCTCTTCTCTAACAATTTTAAAGACAATTTTGGCTATTTCTAAACCAGTTTTGCCCAATTGCAACCCGTTTCAGGACGTAGTTTTCCTTTTCTAACCCGTTTTTGCACGTCTCTAATAAATCTGGGCCCAATTTTGGCCACATCTAACCCATTCTTGGGCTTCTCTGCCCCTTCTTAACCCATCTTTGACCATTTCTAACCCTTCATAACCTATTTTTAACCCCCTTCAAGCCATCTTTGGCCATTTCTACACCTGTTTTGCACCTCTCTAACCCTTTTTAACCATTTGTGTCCATCTCTAACCCAGTTTTGCACTTCTCTAACCCTCATAAAGCCATTTTTTTCCTCTTTCTAAACCATTTTGGCCCACTTTCAACGCGTTTTAAGCCGGTTTTTTCCTTCTCTAAACAATTTTGTCAATTTCTAACCAATTTTCAGCCTTTTTTTTTTCCTTTTCTAAACAAGAGTTGCCCATTTCCCACCCATTTTAAGCCAATTTCGACCATTTCTAACCTATTTTTACTCACTTGTAACTCTTTTGAAGTCATTTTTAGCTATTTCTAGCCTTGTCTAACAAAGTTTTTGTTCCAGTTTTGAGCCATTTGTGGCCATTTCTAAGACAGTTTTGCAATTCTCTCATCATTGTTAAGCTGGTTTTGGCCGTTTCTAACCTAATTTTGCTCTTCTCTAACAATTTTAAAGCCAATTTTGGCTAATTCTAAACCAGTTTTGCCCAATTGCAACCCGTTTCAGGACGTAGTTTTCCTTTTCTAACCCGTTTTTGCACGTCTCTAATAAATCTGGGCCCAATTTTGGCCACATCTAACCCATTCTTGGGCTTCTCTGCCCCTTCTTAACCCATCTTTGACCATTTCTAACCCTTCATAACCTATTTTTAACCCCCTTCAAGCCATCTTTGGCCATTTCTACACCTGTTTTGCACCTCTCTAACCCTTTTTAACCATTTGTGTCCATCTCTAACCCAGTTTTGCACTTCTCTAACCCTCATAAAGCCATTTTTTCCTCTTTCTAAACCATTTTGGCCCACTTTCAACGCGTTTTAAGCCGGTTTTTTCCTTCTCTAAACAATTTTGTCAATTTCTAACCAATTTTCAGCCTTTTTTTTTTCCTTTTCTAAACAAGAGTTGCCCATTTCCCACCCATTTTAAGCCAATTTCGACCATTTCTAACCTATTTTTACTCACTTGTAACTCTTTTGAAGTCATTTTTAGCTATTTCTAGCCTTGTCTAACAAAGTTTTTGTTCCAGTTTTGAGCCATTTGTGGCCATTTCTAAGACAGTTTTGCAATTCTCTCATCATTGTTAAGCCGGTTTTGGCCGTTTCTAACCTAATTTTGCTCTTCTCTAACAATTTTAAAGCCAATTTTGGCTAATCTAAACCAGTTTTGCCCAATTGCAACCCGTTTCAGGACGTAGTTTTCCTTTTCTAACCCGTTTTTGCACGTCTCTAATAAATCTGGGCCCAATTTTGGCCACATCTAACCCATTCTTGGGCTTCTCTGACCCTTCTTAACCCATCTTTGACCATTTCTAACCCTTCATAACCTATTTTTAACCCCCTTCAAGCCATCTTTGGCCATTTCTACACCTGTTTTGCACCTCTCTAACCCTTTTTAACCATTTGTGTCCATCTCTAACCCAGTTTTGCACTTCTCTAACCCTCATAAAGCCATTTTTTCCTCTTTCTAAACCATTTTGGCCCACTTTCAACGCGTTTTAAGCCGGTTTTTTCCTTCTCTAAACAATTTTGTCAATTTCTAACCAATTTTCAGCCTTTTTTTTTTCCTTTTCTAAACAAGAGTTGCCCATTTCCCACCCATTTTAAGCCAATTTCGACCATTTCTAACCTATTTTTACTCACTTGTAACTCTTTTGAAGTCATTTTTAGCTATTTCTAGCCTTGTCTAACAAAGTTTTTGTTCCAGTTTTGAGCCATTTGTGGCCATTTCTAAGACAGTTTTGCACTTCTCTCATCATTGTTAAGCCGGTTTTGGCCGTTTCTAACCTAATTTTGCTCTTCTCTAACAATTTTAAAGCCAATTTTGGCTATTTCTAAACCAGTTTTGCCCAATTGCAACCCGTTTCAGGACGTAGTTTTCCTTTTCTAACCCGTTTTTGCACGTCTCTAATAAATCTGGGCCCAATTTTGGCCACATCTAACCCATTCTCGGGCTTCTCTGCCCCTTCTTAACCCATCTTTGACCATTTCTAACCCTTCATAACCTATTTTTAACCCCCTTCAAGCCATCTTTGGCCATTTCTACACCTGTTTTGCACCTCTCTAACCCTTTTTAACCATTTGTGTCCATCTCTAACCCAGTTTTGCACTTCTCTAACCCTCATAAAGCCATTTTTTCCTCTTTCTAAACCATTTTGGCCCACTTTCAACAGCGTTTTAAGCCGGTTTTTTCCTTCTCTAAACAATTTTGTCAATTTCTAACCAATTTTCAGCCTTTTTTTTTTTCCTTTTCTAAACAAGAGTTGCCCATTTCCCACCCATTTTAAGCCAATTTCGACCATTTCTAACCTATTTTTACTCACTTGTAACTCTTTTGAAGTCATTTTTAGCTATTTCTAGCCTTGTCTAACAAAGTTTTTGTTCCAGTTTTGAGCCATTTGTGGCCATTTCTAAGAGAGTTTTGCACTTCTCTCATCATTGTTAAGCCGGTTTTTGGCCGTTTCTAACCTAATTTTGCTCTTCTCTAACAATTTTAAAGCCAATTTTGGCTAATTCTAAACCAGTTTTGCCCAATTGCAACCCGTTTCAGGACGTAGTTTTCCTTTTCTAACCCGTTTTTGCACGTCTCTAATAAATCTGGGCCCAATTTTGGCCACATCTAAGCCCATTCTTGGGCTTCTCTGCCCCTTCTTAACCCATCTTTGACCATTTCTAACCCTTCATAACCTATTTTTAACCCCCTTCAAGCCATCTTTGGCCATTTCTACACCTGTTTTGCACCTCTCTAACCCTTTTTAACCATTTGTGTCCATCTCTAACCCAGTTTTGCACTTCTCTAACGCTCATAAAGCCATTTTTTCCTCTTTCTAAACCATTTTGGCCCACTTTCAACAGCGTTTTAAGCCGGTTTTTTTCCTTCTCTAAACAATTTTGTCAAATTCTAACCAATTTTCAGCCTTTTTTTTTTCCTTTTCTAATCTAGAGTTGCCCATTTCCCACCCATTTTAAGCCAATTTCGACCATTTCTAACCTATTTTCACTCACGTGTAACTCTTTTGAAGTCATTTTTAGCTATTTCTAGCCTTGTGTAACAAAGTTTTTGTTCCAGTTTTGAGCCATTTGTGGCCATTTCTAAGACAGTTTTGCACTTCTCTCATCATTGTTAAGCCGGTTTTGGCCGTTTCTAACCTAATTTTGCTCTTCTCTAACAATTTTAAAGCCAATTTTGGCTATTTCTAAACCAGTTTTGCCCAATTGCAACCCGTTTCAGGACGTAGTTTTCCTTTTCTAACCCGTTTTTGCACGTCTCTAATAAATCTGGGCCCAATTTTGGCCACATCTAACCCATTCTTGGGCTTCTCTGCCCCTTCTTAACCCATCTTTGACCATTTCTAACCCTTCATAACCTATTTTTAACCCCCTTCAAGCCATCTTTGGCCATTTCTACACCTGTTTTGCACCTCTCTAACCCTTTTTAACCATTTGTGTCCATCTCTAACCCAGTTTTGCACTTCTCTAACCCTCATAAAGCCATTTTTTTCCTCTTTCTAAACCATTTTGGCCCACTTTCAACGCGTTTTAAGCCGGTTTTTTCCTTCTCTAAACAATTTTGTCAAATTCTAACCAATTTTCAGCCTTTTTTTTTTCCTTTTCTAAACAAGAGTTGCCCATTTCCCACCCATTTTAAGCCAATTTCGACCATTTCTAACCTATTTTTACTCACTTGTAACTCTTTTGAAGTCATTTTTAGCTATTTCTAGCCTTGTCTAACAAAGTTTTTGTTCCAGTTTTGAGCCATTTGTGGCCATTTCTAAGACAGTTTTGCACTTCTCTCATCATTGTTAAGCCGGTTTTGGCCGTTTCTAACCTAATTTTGCTCTTCTCTAACAATTTTAAAGCCAATTTTGGCTAATTCTAAACCAGTTTTGCCCAATTGCAACCCGTTTCAGGACGTAGTTTTCCTTTTCTAACCCGTTTTTTGCACGTCTCTAATAAATCTGGGCCCAATTTTGGCCACATCTAACCCATTCTCTGGGCTTCTCTGCCCCTTCTTAACCCATCTTTGACCATTTCTAACCCTTCATAACCTATTTTTAACCCCCTTCAAGCCATCTTTGGCCATTTCTACACCTGTTTTGCACCTCTCTAACCCTTTTTAACCATTTGTGTCCATCTCTAACCCAGTTTTGCACTTCTCTAACCTCATAAAGCCATTTTTTTCCTCTTTCTAAACCATTTTGGCCCACTTTCAACGCGTTTTAAGCCGGTTTTTTCCTTCTCTAAACAATTTTGTCAATTTCTAACCAATTTTCAGCCTTTTTTTTTTCCTTTTCTAAACTAGAGTTGCCCATTTCCCACCCATTTTAAGCCAATTTCGACCATTTCTAACCTATTTTTACTCACTTGTAACTCTTTTGAAGTCATTTTTAGCTATTTCTAGCCTTGTCTAACAAAGTTTTTGTTCCAGTTTTGAGCCATTTGTGGCCATTTCTAAGACAGTTTTGCAATTCTCTCATCATTGTTAAGCCGGTTTTGGCCGTTTCTAACCTAATTTTGCTCTTCTCTAACAATTTTAAAGCCAATTTTGGCTATTTCTAAACCAGTTTTGCCCAATTGCAACCCGTTTCAGGACGTAGTTTTCCTTTTCTAACCCGTTTTTGCACGTCTCTAATAAATCTGGGCCCAATTTTGGCCACATCTAACCCATTCTTGGGCTTCTCTGCCCCTTCTTAACCCATCTTTGACCATTTCTAACCCTTCATAACCTATTTTTAACCCCCTTCAAGCCATCTTTGGCCATTTCTACACCTGTTTTGCACCTCTCTAACCCTTTTTAACCATTTGTGTCCATCTCTAACCCAGTTTTTGCACTTCTCTAACCGCTCATAAAGCCATTTTTTTTCCTCTTTCTAAACCATTTTGGCCCACTTTCAACGCGTTTTTAAGCCGGTTTTTTTCCTTCTCTAAACAATTTTGTCAATTTCTAACCAATTTTCAGCCTTTTTTTTTTTCCTTTTCTAAACAAGAGTTGCCCATTTCCCACCCATTTTAAGCCAATTTCGACCATTTCTAACCTATTTTTACTCACTTGTAACTCTTTTGAAGTCATTTTTTAGCTATTTCTAGCCTTGTCTAACAAAGTTTTTGTTCCAGTTTTGAGCCATTTGTGGCCATTTCTAAGACAGTTTTGCAATTCTCTCATCATTGTTAAGCCGGTTTTGGCCGTTTCTAACCTAATTTTGCTCTTCTCTAACAATTTTAAAGCCAATTTTGGCTAATTCTAAACCAGTTTTGCCCAATTGCAACCCGTTTCAGGACGTAGTTTTCCTTTTCTAACCCGTTTTTGCACGTCTCTAATAAATCTGGGCCCAATTTTGGCCACATCTAACCCATTCTTGGGGCTTCTCTGCCCTTCTTAAACCATCTTTGACCATTTCTAACCCTTCATAACCTATTTTTAACCCCCTTCAAGCCATCTTTGGCCATTTCTACACCTGTTTTGCACCTCTCTAACCCTTTTTAACCATTTGTGTCCATCTCTAACCCAGTTTTGCACTTCTCTAACGCTCATAAAGCCATTTTTTCCTCTTTCTAAACCATTTTGGCCCACTTTCAACGCGTTTTAAGCCGGTTTTTTCCTTCTCTAAACAATTTTGTCAATTTCTAACCAATTTTCAGCCTTTTTTTTTTCCTTTTCTAAACAAGAGTTGCCCATTTCCCACCCATTTTAAGCCAATTTCGACCATTTCTAACCTATTTTTACTCACTTGTAACTCTTTTAAAGTCATTTTTAGCTATTTCTAGCCTTGTCTAACAAAGTTTTTGTTCCAGTTTTGAGCCATTTGTGGCCATTTCTAAGACAGTTTTGCACTTCTCTCATCATTGTTAAGCCGGTTTTGGCCGTTTCTAACCTAATTTTGCTCTTCTCTAACAATTTTAAAGCCAATTTTGGCTATTTCTAAACCAGTTTTGCCCAATTGCAACCCGTTTCAGGACGTAGTTTTCCTTTTCTAACCCGTTTTTGCACGTCTCTAATAAATCTGGGCCCAATTTTGGCCACATCTAACCCATTCTCGGGCTTCTCTGCCCCTTCTTAACCCATCTTTGACCATTTCTAACCCTTCATAACCTATTTTTAACCCCCTTCAAGCCATCTTTGGCCATTTCTACACCTGTTTTGCACCTCTCTAACCCTTTTTAACCATTTGTGTCCATCTCTAACCCAGTTTTGCACTTCTCTAACGCTCATAAAGCCATTTTTTCCTCTTTCTAAACCATTTTGGCCCACTTTCAACGCGTTTTAAGCCGGTTTTTTTCCTTCTCTAAACAATTTTGTCAATTTCTAACCAATTTTCAGCCTTTTTTTTTTCCTTTTCTAAACAAGAGTTGCCCATTTCCCACCCATTTTAAGCCAATTTCGACCATTTCTAACCTATTTTTACTCACTTGTAACTCTTTTAAAGTCATTTTTAGCTATTTCTAGCCTTGTCTAACAAAGTTTTTGTTCCAGTTTTGAGCCATTTGTGGCCATTTCTAAGACAGTTTTGCACTTCTCTCATCATTGTTAAGCCGGTTTTGGCCGTTTCTAACCTAATTTTGCTCTTCTCTAACAATTTTAAAGCCAATTTTGGCTATTTCTAAACCAGTTTTGCCCAATTGCAACCCGTTTCAGGACGTAGTTTTCCTTTTCTAACCCGTTTTTGCACGTCTCTAATAAATCTGGCCCAATTTTGGCCACATCTAACCCATTCTTGGGCTTCTCTGCCCCTTCTTAACCCATCTTTGACCATTTCTAACCCTTCATAACCTATTTTTAACCCCCTTCAAGCCATCTTTGGCCATTTCTACACCTGTTTTGCACCTCTCTAACCCTTTTTAACCATTTGTGTCCATCTCTAACCCAGTTTTGCACTTCTCTAACGCTCATAAAGCCATTTTTTCCTCTTTCTAAACCATTTTGGCCCACTTTCAACGCGTTTTAAGCCGGTTTTTTCCTTCTCTAAACAATTTTGTCAATTTCTAACCAATTTTCAGCCTTTTTTTTTTTCCTTTTCTAAACAAGAGTTGCCCATTTCCCACCCATTTTAAGCCAATTTCGACCATTTTCTAACCTATTTTTACTCACTTGTAACTCTTTTGAAGTCATTTTTAGCTATTTCTAGCCTTGTCTAACAAAGTTTTTGTTCCAGTTTTGAGCCATTTGTGGCCATTTCTAAGACAGTTTTGCACTTCTCTCATCATTGTTTAAGCCGGTTTTGGCCGTTTCTAACCTAATTTTGCTCTTCTCTAACAATTTTAAAGCCAATTTTGGCTAATTTCTAAACCAGTTTTTGCCCAATTGCAACCCGTTTCAGGACGTAGTTTTCCTTTTCTAACCCGTTTTTGCACGTCTCTAATAAATCTGGGCCCAATTTTGGCCACATCTAACCCATTTCTTGGGCTTCTCTGCCCCTTCTTAACCCATCTTTGACCATTTCTAACCCTTCATAACCTATTTTTAACCCCCTTCAAGCCATCTTTGGCCATTTCTACACCTGTTTTGCACCTCTCTAACCCTTTTTAACCATTTGTGTCCATCTCTAACCCAGTTTTGCACTTCTCTAACGCTCATAAAGCCATTTTTTCCTCTTTCTAAACCATTTTGGCCCACTTTCAACGCGTTTTTAAGCCGGTTTTTTCCTTCTCTAAACAATTTTGTCAATTTCTAACCAATTTTCAGCCTTTTTTTTTTCCTTTTCTAAACAAGAGTTGCCCATTTCCCACCCATTTTAAGCCAATTTCGACCATTTCTAACCTATTTTTACTCACTTGTAACTCTTTTGAAGTCATTTTTAGCTATTTCTAGCCTTGTCTAACAAAGTTTTTGTTCCAGTTTTGAGCCATTTGTGGCCATTTCTAAGACAGTTTTGCAATTCTCTCATCATTGTTAAGCCGGTTTTGGCCGTTTCTAACCTAATTTTGCTCTTCTCTAACAATTTTAAAGCCAATTTTGGCTAATTCTAAACCAGTTTTGCCCAATTGCAACCCGTTTCAGGACGTAGTTTTCCTTTTCTAACCCGTTTTTTGCACGTCTCTAATAAATCTGGGCCCAATTTTGGCCACATCTAACCCATTCTTGGGCTTCTCTGCCCCTTCTTAACCCATCTTTGACCATTTCTAACCCTTCATAACCTATTTTTAACCCCCTTCAAGCCATCTTTGGCCATTTCTACACCTGTTTTGCACCTCTCTAACCCTTTTTAACCATTTGTGTCCATCTCTAACCCAGTTTTGCACTTCTCTAACCCTCATAAAGCCATTTTTTTCCTCTTTCTAAACCATTTTGGCCCACTTTCAACGCGTTTTAAGCCGGTTTTTTTCCTTCTCTAAACAATTTTGTCAATTTCTAACCAATTTTCAGCCTTTTTTTTTTCCTTTTCTAAACAAGAGTTGCCCATTTCCCACCCATTTTAAGCCAATTTCGACCATTTCTAACCTATTTTACTCACGTGTAACTCTTTTGAAGTCATTTTTAGCTATTTCTAGCCTTGTCTAACAAAGTTTTTGTTCCAGTTTTGAGCCATTTGTGGCCATTTCTAAGACAGTTTTGCACTTCTCTCATCATTGTTAAGCCGGTTTTGGCCGTTTCTAACCTAATTTTGCTCTTCTCTAACAATTTTAAAGCCAATTTTGGCTAATTCTAAACCAGTTTTGCCCAATTGCAACCCGTTTCAGGACGTAGTTTTCCTTTTCTAACCCGTTTTTGCACGTCTCTAATAAATCTGGGCCCAATTTTGGCCACATCTAACCCATTCTTGGGCTTCTCTGCCCCTTCTTAACCCATCTTTGACCATTTCTAACCCTTCATAACCTATTTTTAACCCCCTTCAAGCCATCTTTGGCCATTTCTACACCTGTTTTGCACCTCTCTAACCCTTTTTAACCATTTGTGTCCATCTCTAACCCAGTTTTTGCACATTCTCTAACCCTCATAAAGCCATTTTTTCCTCTTTCTAAACCATTTTGGCCCACTTTCAACGCGTTTTAAGCCGGTTTTTTCCTTCTCTAAACAATTTTGTCAATTTCTAACCAATTTTCAGCCTTTTTTTTTTCCTTTTCTAAACAAGAGTTGCCCATTTCCCACCCATTTTAAGCCAATTTCGACCATTTCTAACCTATTTTTACTCACTTGTAACTCTTTTAAAGTCATTTTTAGCTATTTCTAGCCTTGTCTAACAAAGTTTTTGTTCCAGTTTTGAGCCATTTGTGGCCATTTCTAAGACAGTTTTGCAATTCTCTCATCATTGTTAAGCCGGTTTTGGCCGTTTCTAACCTAATTTTGCTCTTCTCTAACAATTTTAAAGCCAATTTTGGCTAATTCTAAACCAGTTTTGCCCAATTGCAACCCGTTTCAGGACGTAGTTTTCCTTTTCTAACCCGTTTTTGCACGTCTCTAATAAATCTGGGCCCAATTTTGGCCACATCTAACCCATTCTCGGGCTTCTCTGCCCCTTCTTAACCCATCTTTGACCATTTCTAACCCTTCATAACCTATTTTTAACCCCCTTCAAGCCATCTTTGGCCATTTCTACACCTGTTTTGCACCTCTCTAACCCTTTTTAACCATTTGTGTCCATCTCTAACCCAGTTTTGCACATCTCTAACCCTCATAAAGCCATTTTTTCCTCTTTCTAAACCATTTTGGCCCACTTTCAACGCGTTTTAAGCCGGTTTTTTCCTTCTCTAAACAATTTTTGTCAATTCTAACCAATTTTCAGCCTTTTTTTTTTTCCTTTTCTAAACAAGAGTTTCCCATTCCCACCCATTTTAAGCCAATTTCGACCATTTCTAACCTATTTTTACTCACTTGTAACTCTTTTAAAGTCATTTTTAGCTATTTCTAGCCTTGTCTAACAAAGTTTTTGTTCCAGTTTTGAGCCATTTGTGGCCATTTCTAAGACAGTTTTGCAATTCTCTCATCATTGTTAAGCCGGTTTTGGCCGTTTCTAACCTAATTTTGCTCTTCTCTAACAATTTTAAAGCCAATTTTGGCTAATTCTAAACCAGTTTTGCCCAATTGCAACCCGTTTCAGGACGTAGTTTTCCTTTTCTAACCCGTTTTTGCACGTCTCTAATAAATCTGGGCCCAATTTTGGCCACATCTAACCCATTCTCGGGCTTCTCTGCCCCTTCTTAACCCATCTTTGACCATTTCTAACCCTTCATAACCTATTTTTAACCCCTTCAAGCCATCTTTGGCCATTTCTACACCTGTTTTGCACCTCTCTAACCCTTTTTAACCATTTGTGTCCATCTCTAACCCAGTTTTTGCACTTCTCTAACGCTCATAAAGCCATTTTTTTCCTCTTTCTAAACCATTTTGGCCCACTTTCAACGCGTTTTAAGCCGGTTTTTTCCTTCTCTAAACAATTTTGTCAATTTCTAACCAATTTTCAGCCTTTTTTTTTTTCCTTTTCTAAACAAGAGTTGCCCATTTCCCACCCATTTTAAGCCAATTTCGACCATTTCTAACCTATTTTTACTCACGTGTAACTCTTTTGAAGTCATTTTTTAGCTATTTCTAGCCTTGTCTAACAAAGTTTTTGTTCCAGTTTTGAGCCATTTGTGGCCATTTCTAAGACAGTTTTGCACTTCTCTCATCATTGTTAAGCCGGTTTTGGCCGTTTCTAACCTAATTTTGCTCTTCTCTAACAATTTTTAAAGCCAATTTTGGCTATTTCTAAACCAGTTTTGCCCAATTGCAACCCGTTTCAGGAAGTAGTTTTCCTTTTCTAACCCGTTTTTGCACGTCTCTAATAAATCTGGGCCAATTTTTGGCCACATCTAACCCATTCTTGGGCTTCTCTGCCCCTTCTTAACCCATCTTTGACCATTTCTAACCCTTCATAACCTATTTTTAACCCCCTTCAAGCCATCTTTGGCCATTCTACACCTGTTTTGCACCTCTCTAACCCTTTTTAACCATTTGTGTCCATCTCTAACCCAGTTTTGCACTTCTCTAACCCTCATAAAGCCATTTTTTCCTCTTTCTAAACCATTTTGGCCACTTTCAACGCGTTTTAAGCCGGTTTTTTTCCTTCTCTAAACAATTTTGTCAATTTCTAACCAATTTTCAGCCTTTTTTTTTTCTTTTCTAAACAAGAGTTGCCCATTTCCCACCCATTTTAAGCCAATTTCGACCATTTCTAACCTATTTTTACTCACTTGTAACTCTTTTGAAGTCATTTTTAGCTATTTCTAGCCTTGTCTAACAAAGTTTTTGTTCCAGTTTTGAGCCATTTGTGGCCATTTCTAAGACAGTTTTTGCAATTCTCTCATCATTGTTAAGCCGGTTTTGGCCGTTTCTAACCTAATTTTGCTCTTCTCTAACAATTTTAAAGCCAATTTTGGCTATTCTAAACCAGTTTTTGCCCAATTGCAACCCGTTTCAGGACGTAGTTTTCCTTTTCTAACCCGTTTTTGCACGTCTCTAATAAATCTGGGCCCAATTTTGGCCACATCTAACCCATTCTTGGGCTTCTCTGCCCCTTCTTAACCCATCTTTGACCATTTCTAACCCTTCATAACCTATTTTTAACCCCCTTCAAGCCATCTTTGGCCATTTCTACACCTGTTTTGCACCTCTCTAACCCTTTTTAACCATTTGTGTCCATCTCTAACCCAGTTTTTGCACTTCTCTAACGCTCATAAAGCCATTTTTTCCTCTTTCTAAACCATTTTGGCCCACTTTTCAACGCGTTTTAAGCGGTTTTTTCCTTCTCTAAACAATTTTGTCAAATTCTAACCAATTTTCAGCCTTTTTTTTTTCCTTTTCTAAACAAGAGTTGCCCATTTCCCACCCATTTTAAGCCAATTTCGACCATTTCTAACCTATTTTTACTCACTTGTAACTCTTTTGAAGTCATTTTAGCTATTTCTAGCCTTGTCTAACAAAGTTTTTGTTCCAGTTTTGAGCATTTGTGGCCATTTCTAAGACAGTTTTGCAATTCTCTCATCATTGTTAAGCCGGTTTTTGGCCGTTTTCTAACCTAATTTTGCTCTTCTCTAACAATTTTTAAAGCCAATTTGGCTAATTCTAAACCAGTTTTGCCCAATTGCAACCCGTTTCAGACGTAGTTTTCCTTTTCTAACCCGTTTTTGCACGTCTCTAATAAATCTGGGCCCAATTTTGGCCACATCTAACCCATTCTTGGGCTTCTCTGCCCCTTCTTAACCCATCTTTGACCATTTCTAACCCCTTCATAACCTATTTTTAACCCCCTTCAAGCCATCTTTGGCCATTTCTACACCTGTTTTTGCACCTCTCTAACCCTTTTAACCATTTGTGTCCATCTCTAACCCAGTTTTGCACTTCTCTAACCCTCATAAAGCCATTTTTTCCTCTTTCTAAACCATTTTGGCCCACTTTCAACGCGTTTTAAGCCGGTTTTTTTCCTTCTCTAAACAATTTTGTCAATTTCTAACCAATTTCAGCCTTTTTTTTTTTCCTTTTCTAAACAAGAGTTGCCCATTTCCCACCCATTTTAAGCCAATTTCGACCATTTCTAACCTATTTTTACTCACTTGTAACTCTTTTGAAGTCATTTTTAGCTATTTCTAGCCTTGTCTAACAAAGTTTTTGTTCCAGTTTTGAGCCATTTGTGGCCATTTCTAAGACAGTTTTTGCACTTCTCTCATCATTGTTAAGCCGGTTTTGGCCGTTTCTAACCTAATTTTGCTCTTCTCTAACAATTTTAAAGCCAATTTTGGCTAATTCTAAACCAGTTTTGCCCAATTGCAACCCGTTTCAGGACGTAGTTTTCCTTTTCTAAACCCGTTTTTGCACGTCTCTAATAAATCTGGGCCCAATTTTGGCCACATCTAACCCATTCTTGGGCTTCTCTGCCCCTTCTTAACCCATCTTTGACCATTTCTAACCCTTCATAACCTATTTTTAACCCCCTTCAAGCCATCTTTGGCCATTTCTACACCTGTTTTGCACCTCTCTAACCCTTTTTAACCATTGTGTCCATCTCTAACCCAGTTTTGCACTTCTCTAACCCTCATAAAGCCATTTTTTCCTCTTTCTAAACCATTTGGCCCACTTTCAACGCGTTTTAAAGCCGGTTTTTTTTTCCTTCTCTAAACAATTTTGTCAATTTCTAACCAATTTTCAGCCTTTTTTTTTTCCTTTTCTAAACAGAGTTGCCCATTTCCCACCCATTTTAAGCCAATTTCGACCATTTCTAACCTATTTTTACTCACTTGTAACTCTTTTGAAGTCATTTTTAGCTATTTCTAGCCTTGTCTAACAAAGTTTTTGTTCCAGTTTTGAGCCATTTGTGGCCATTTCTAAGACAGTTTTTGCAATTCTCTCATCATTGTTAAGCCGGTTTTGGCCGTTTCTAACCTAATTTTGCTCTTCTCTAACAATTTTAAAGCCAATTTTGGCTAATTTCTAAACCAGTTTGCCCAATTGCAACCCGTTTCAGGACGTAGTTTTCCTTTTCTAACCCGTTTTTGCACGTCTCTAATAAATCTGGGCCCAATTTTGGCCACATCTAACCCATTCTTGGGCTTCTCTGCCCTTCTTAACCCATCTTTGACCATTTCTAACCCTTCATAACCTATTTTTAACCCCCTTCAAGCCATCTTTGGCCATTTCTACACCTGTTTTTGCACCTCTCTAACCCTTTTTAACCATTTGTGTCCATCTCTAACCCAGTTTTTGCACTTCTCTAACCCTCATAAAGCCATTTTTTCCTCTTTCTAAACCATTTTGGCCCACTTTCAACGCGTTTTAAGCCGGTTTTTTCCTTCTCTAAACAATATTGTCAAATTTCTAACCAATTTTCAGCCTTTTTTTTTTTCCTTTTCTAAACAAGAGTTGCCCATTTCCCACCCATTTTAAGCCAATTTCGACCATTTCTAACCTATTTTTACTCACTTGTAACTCTTTTGAAGTCATTTTTAGCTATTTCTAGCCTTGTCTAACAAAGTTTTTGTTCCAGTTTTGAGCCATTTGTGGCCATTTCTAAGACAGTTTTGCACTTCTCTCCATCATTGTTAAGCCGGTTTTGGCCGTTTCTAACCTAATTTTGCTCTTCTCTAACAATTTTAAAGCCAATTTTGGCTATTCTAAACCAGTTTTGCCCAATTGCAACCCGTTTCAGGACGTAGTTTTCCTTTTCTAACCCGTTTTTGCACGTCTCTAATAAATCTGGGCCCAATTTTGGCCACATCTAACCCATTCTTGGGCTTCTCTGCCCCTTCTTAACCCATCTTTGACCATTTCTAACCCTTCATAACCTATTTTTAACCCCCTTCAAGCCATCTTTGGCCATTTCTACACCTGTTTTGCACCTCTCTAACCCTTTTTAACCATTTGTGTCCATCTCTAACCCAGTTTTGCACTTCTCTAACGCCTCATAAAGCCATTTTTTCCTCTTTCTAAACCATTTTGGCCCACTTTCAACGCGTTTTAAGCCGGTTTTTTTCCTTCTCTAAACAATTTTGTCAATTTCTAACCAATTTTCAGCCTTTTTTTTTTCCTTTTCTAAACAAGAGTTGCCCATTTCCCACCCATTTTAAGCCAATTTCGACCATTTCTAACCTATTTTTACTCACTTGTAACTCTTTTGAAGTCATTTTTAGCTATTTCTAGCCTTGTCTAACAAAGTTTTTGTTCCAGTTTTGAGCCATTTGTGGCCATTTCTAAGACAGTTTTGCAATTCTCTCATCATTGTTAAGCCGGTTTTGGCCGTTTCTAACCTAATTTTGCTCTTCTCTAACAATTTTAAAGCCAATTTTGGCTAATTCTAAACCAGTTTTGCCCAATTGCAACCCGTTTCAGGACGTAGTTTTCCTTTTCTAACCCGTTTTTGCACGTCTCTAATAAATCTGGGCCCAATTTTGGCCACATCTAACCCATTCTTGGGCTTCTCTGCCCCTTCTTAACCCATCTTTGACCATTTCTAACCCTTCATAACCTATTTTTAACCCCCTTCAAGCCATCTTTGGCCATTTCTACACCTGTTTTGCACCTCTCTAACCCTTTTTAACCATTTGTGTCCATCTCTAACCCAGTTTTGCACTTCTCTAACGCTCATAAAGCCATTTTTTCCTCTTTCTAAACCATTTTGGCCCACTTTCAACGCGTTTTAAGCCGGTTTTTTTCCTTCTCTAAACAATTTTGTCAAATTCTAACCAATTTTCAGCCTTTTTTTTTTCCTTTTCTAAACAAGAGTTGCCCATTTCCCACCCATTTTAAGCCAATTTCGACCATTTCTAACCTATTTTTACTCACTTGTAACTCTTTTGAAGTCATTTTTAGCTATTTCTAGCCTTGTCTAACAAAGTTTTTGTTCCAGTTTTGAGCCATTTGTGGCCATTTCTAAGACAGTTTTGCAATTCTCTCATCATTGTTAAGCCGGTTTTGGCCGTTTCTAACCTAATTTTGCTCTTCTCTAACAATTTTAAAGCCAATTTTGGCTAATTCTAAACCAGTTTTGCCCAATTGCAACCCGTTTCAGGACGTAGTTTTCCTTTTCTAACCCGTTTTTGCACGTCTCTAATAAATCTGGGCCCAATTTTGGCCACATCTAACCCATTCTCGGGCTTCTCTGCCCCTTCTTAACCCATCTTTGACCATTTCTAACCCTTCATAACCTATTTTTAACCCCCTTCAAGCCATCTTTGGCCATTTCTACACCTGTTTTGCACCTCTCTAACCCTTTTTAACCATTTGTGTCCATCTCTAACCCAGTTTTGCACTTCTCTAACGCTCATAAAGCCATTTTTTTCCTCTTTCTAAACCATTTTGGCCAACTTTCAACGCGTTTTAAGCCGGTTTTTTCCTTCTCTAAACAATTTTGTCAAATTCTAACCAATTTTCAGCCTTTTTTTTTTCCTTTTCTAATCTAGAGTTGCCCATTTCCCACCCATTTTAAGCCAATTTCGACCATTTCTAACCTATTTTTACTCACTTGTAACTCTTTTGAAGTCATTTTTAGCTATTTCTAGCCTTGTCTAACAAAGTTTTTGTTCCAGTTTTGAGCCATTTGTGGCCATTTCTAAGACAGTTTTTGCAATTCTCTCATCATTGTTAAGCCGGTTTTGCCGTTTTCTAACCTAATTTTGCTCTTCTCTAACAATTTTAAAGCCAATTTTGGCTAATTCTAAACCAGTTTTGCCCAATTGCAACCCGTTTTCAGACGTAGTTTTCCTTTTCTAACCCGTTTTTGCACGTCTCTAATAAATCTGGGCCCAATTTTGGCCACATCTAACCCATTCTTGGGCTTCTCTGCCCCTTCTTAACCCATCTTTGACCATTTCTAACCCTTCATAACCTATTTTTAACCCCCTTCAAGCCATCTTTGGCCATTTCTACACCTGTTTTGCACCTCTCTAACCCTTTTTAACCATTTGTGTCCATCTCTAACCCAGTTTTGCACTTCTCTAACCCTCATAAAGCCATTTGTTTTTCCTCTTTCTAAACCATTTTGGCCCACTTTCAACGCGTTTTAAAGTCGGTTTTTTCCTTCTCTAAAACAATATTGTCAATTCTAACCAATTTTCAGCCTTTTTTTTTTCCTTTTCTAAACAGAGTTGCCCATTTCCACCCATTTTAAGCCAATTTCGACCATTTCTAACATATTTTTACTCACTTGTAACTCTTTTGAAGTCATTTTTAGCTATTTCTAGCCTTGTCTAACAAAGTTTTTGTTCCAGTTTTGAGCCATTTGTGGCCATTTCTAAGACAGTTTTGCACTTCTCTCATCATTGTTAAGCCGGTTTTGGCCGTTTCTAACCTAATTTTGCTCTTCTCTAACAATTTTAAAGCCAATTTTGGCTAATTCTAAACCAGTTTTGCCCAATTTGCAACCCGTTTCAGGACGTAGTTTTCCTTTTCTAACCCGTTTTTGCACGTCTCTAATAAATCTGGGCCCAATTTTGGCCACATCTAACCCATTTTTGGGGCTTCTCTGCCCTTCTTAACCCATCTTTGACCATTTCTAACCCTTCATAACCTATTTTTAACCCCCTTCAAGCCATCTTTGGCCATTTCTACACCTGTTTTGCACCTCTCTAACCCTTTTTAACCATTTGTGTCCATCTCTAACCAGTTTTGCACTTCTCTAACCCTCATAAAGCCATTTTTTCCTCTTTCTAAACCATTTTGGCCCACTTTCAACGCGTTTTAAGCCGGTTTTTTTCCTTCTCTAAACAATTTTGTCAATTTCTAACCAATTTTCAGCCTTTTTTTTTTCCTTTTCTAAACTAAGAGTTGCCCATTTCCCACCCATTTTAAGCCAATTTCGACCATTTCTAACCTATTTTTACTCACTTGTAACTCTTTTGAAGTCATTTTTAGCTATTTCTAGCCTTGTCTAACAAAGTTTTTGTTCCAGTTTTGAGCCATTTGTGGCCATTTCTAAGACAGTTTTGCACTTCTCTCATCATTGTTAAGCCGGTTTTGGCCGTTTCTAACCATAATTTTGCTCTTCTCTAACAATTTTAAAGCCAATTTTGGCTATTTCTAAACCAGTTTTGCCCAATTGCAACCCGTTTCAGGACGTAGTTTTCCCTTTCTAACCCGTTTTTGCACGTCTCTAATAAATCTGGGCCCAATTTTGGCCACATCTAACCCATTCTTGGGCTTCTCTGCCCTTCTATAACCCATCTTTGACCATTTCTAACCCTTCATAACCTATTTTTAACCCCCTTCAAGCCATCTTGGCCATTTCTACACCTGTTTTGCACCTCTCTAACCCTTTTTAACCATTTGTGTCCATCTCTAACCAGTTTTGCACTTCTCTAACCCTCATAAAGCCATTTTTTCCTCTTTCTAAACCATTTTGGCCCACTTTCAACGCGTTTTAAGCCGGTTTTTTTCCTTCTCTAAACAAATTTTGTCAATTCTAACCAATTTTCAGCCTTTTTTTTTTCCTTTTCTAAACAAGAGTTGCCCATTTCCCACCCATTTTAAGCCAATTTCGACCATTTCTAACCTATTTTACTCACTTTGTAACTCTTTTGAAGTCATTTTTAGCTATTTCTAGCCTTGTCTAACAAAGTTTTTTGTTCCAGTTTTGAGCCATTTGTGGCCATTTCTAAGACAGTTTTGCAATTCTCTCATCAATTGTTAAGCCGGTTTTGGGCCGTTTCTAACCTAATTTTGCTCTTCTCTAACAATTTTAAAGCCAATTTTGGCTAATTCTAAACCAGTTTTGCCCAATTGCAACCCGTTTCAGGACGTAGTTTTCCTTTTCTAACCCGTTTTTGCACGTCTCTAATAAATCTGGGCCCAAGTTTTGGCCACATCTAACCCAATTCTTGGGCTTCTCTGCCCCTTCTTAACCCATCTTTGACCATTTCTAACCCTTCATAACCTATTTTTAACCCCCTTCAAGCCATCTTGGCCATTTCTACACCTGTTTTGCACCTCTCTAACCCTTTTTAACCATTTGTGTCCATCTCTAACCCAGTTTTGCACTTCTCTAACCCTCATAAAGCCATTTTTTCCCTCTTTCTAAACCATTTTGGCCCACTTTCAACGCGTTTTAAGCCGGTTTTTTTCCTTCTCTAAACAATTTTGTCAATTTCTAACCAATTTTCAGCCTTTTTTTTTTCCTTTTCTAAACAAGAGTTGCCCATTTCCCCACCCATTTTAAGCCAATTTCGACCATTTCTAACCTATTTTTACTCACTTGTAACTCTTTTGAAGTCATTTTTAGCTATTTCTAGCCTTGTCTAACAAAGTTTTTGTTCCAGTTTTTGAGCCATTTGTGGCCATTTCTAAGACAGTTTTGCAATTCTCTCATCATTGTTAAGCCGGGTTTTGGCCGTTTCTAACCTAATTTTGCTCTTCTCTAACAATTTTAAAGCCAATTTTGGCTAATTCTAAACCAGTTTTGCCCAATTGCAACCCGTTTCAGGACGTAGTTTTCCTTTTCTAACCCGTTTTTTGCACGTCTCTAATAAATCTGGGCCCAATTTTTGGCCACATCTAACCCATTCTGGGCTTCCTCTGCCCCTTCTTAACCCATCTTTGACCATTTCTAACCCTTCATAACCTATTTTTTAACCCCCTTCAAGCCATCTTTGGCCATTTCTACACCTGTTTTGCACCTCTCTAACCCTTTTTAACCATTTGTGTCCATCTCTAACCCAGTTTTGCACTTCTCTAACCCTCATAAAGCCATTTTTTCCTCTTTCTAAACCATTTTGGCCCTACTTTCAACGCGTTTTAAGCCGGTTTTTTCCTTCTCTAAAACAATTTTGTCAATTCTAACCAATTTTCAGCCTTTTTTTTTTCCTTTTCTAAACTAGAGTTGCCCATTTCCCACCCATTTTTAAGCCAATTTCGACCATTTCTAACCTATTTTTACTCACTTGTAACTCTTTTGAAGTCATTTTTAGCTATTTCTAGCCTTGTCTAACAAAGTTTTTGTTCCAGTTTTGAGCCATTGTGGCCATTTCTAAGACAGTTTTGCAATTCTCTCATCATTGTTAAGCCGGTTTTTGGCCGTTTCTAACCTAATTTTTGCTCTTCTCTAACAATTTTAAAGCCAATTTTGGCTAATTCTAACCAGTTTTGCCCAATTGCAACCCGTTTCAGGACGTAGTTTTCCTTTTCTAACCCGTTATTTGCACAGTCTCTAATAAATCTGGGCCCAATTTTGGCCACATACTAACCCATTCTTGGGCTTCTCTGCCCCTTCTTAACCCATCTTTGACCATTTCTAACCCTTCATAACCTATTTTTAACCCCCCTTCAAGCCATCTTTGGCCATTTCTACACCTGTTTTGCACCTCTCTAACCCTTTTTAACCATTTGTGTCCATCTCTAACCCAGTTTTGCACTTCTCTAACGCTCATAAAGCCATTTTTTTCCTCTTTCTAAACCATTTTGGCCCACTTTCAACGCGTTTTAAGCCGGTTTTTTCCTTCTCTAAACAATTTTGTCAATTTCCTAACCAATTTTCAGCCTTTTTTTTTTCCTTTTCTAAACAAGAGTTGCCCATTTCCCACCCATTTTAAGCCAATTTCGACCATTTCTAACCTATTTTTACTCACTTGTAACTCTTTTGAAGTCATTTTTAGCTATTTCTAGCCTTGTCTAACAAAGTTTTTGTTCCAGTTTTGAGCCATTTGTGGCCATTTCTAAGACAGTTTTGCACTTCTCTCATCATTGTTAAGCCGGTTTTGGCCGTTTCTAACCTAATTTTGCTCTTCTCTAACAATTTTAAAGCCAATTTTGGCTAATTCTAAACCAGTTTTGCCCAATTGCAACCCGTTTCAGGACGTAGTTTTCCTTTTCTAACCCGTTTTTGCACGTCTCTAATAAATCTGGGCCCAATTTTGGCCACATCTAACCCATTCTTGGGCTTCTCTGCCCCTTCTTAACCCATCTTTGACCATTTCTAACCCTTCATAACCTATTTTTAACCCCCTTCAAGCCATCTTTGGCCATTTCTACACCCTGTTTTGCACCTCTCTAACCCTTTTTAACCATTTGTGTCCATCTCTAACCCAGTTTTGCACTTCTCTAACCCTCATAAAGCCATTTTTTTCCTCTTTCTAAACCATTTTGGCCCACTTTCAACGCGTTTTTAAGCCGGTTTTTTTTCCTTCTCTAAACAATTTTGTCAAATTTCTAACCAATTTTCAGCCTTTTTTTTTTCTTTTTCTAAACAAGAGTTGCCCATTTCCCACCCATTTTAAGCCAATTTCGACCATTTCTAACCTATTTTTACTCACTTGTAACTCTTTTGAAGTCATTTTTAGCTATTTCTAGCCTTGTCTAACAAAGTTTTTGTTCCAGTTTTGAGCCATTTGTGGCCATTTCTAAGACAGTTTTGCAATTCTCTCATCATTGTTAAGCCGGTTTTGGCCGTTTCTAACCTAATTTTGCTCTTCTCTAACAATTTTAAAGCCAATTTTGGCTAATTCTAAACCAGTTTTGCCCAATTGCAACCCGTTTCAGGACGTAGTTTTCCTTTTCTAACCCGTTTTGCACGTCTCTAATAAATCTGGGCCCAATTTTGGCCACATCTAACCCATTCTTGGGCTTCCTCTGCCCTTCTTAACCCATCTTTGACCATTTCTAAACCCTTCATAACCTATTTTTAACCCCCTTCAAGCCATCTTTGGCCATTTCTACACCTGTTTTGCACCTCTCTAACCCTTTTTAACCATTTGTGTCCATCTCTAACCCAGTTTTTGCACTTCTCTAACGCTCATAAAGCCATTTTTTTCCTCTTTCTAAACCATTTTGGGCCCACTTTTCAACGCGTTTTAAGCCGGTTTTTTTCCCTTCTCTAAACAATTTTGTCAATTTCTAACCAATTTTCAGCCTTTTTTTTTTCCTTTTCTAATCTAGAGTTGCCCATTTCCCACCCATTTTAAGCCAATTTCGACCATTTTCTAACCTATTTTTACTCACTTGTAACTCTTTTGAAGTCATTTTTAGGCTATTTCTAGCTTGTCTAACAAAGTTTTTGTTCCAGTTTTGAGCCATTTGTGGCCATTTCTAAGACAGTTTTGCAACTTCTCTCATCATTGTTAAGCCGGTTTTGGCCGTTTCTAACCTAATTTTGCTCTTCTCTAACAATTTTAAAGCCAATTTGGCTATTCTAAACCAGTTTTGCCCAATTGCAACCCGTTTCAGGACGTAGTTTTCCTTTTCTAACCCGTTTTTGCACAGTCTCTAATAAATCTGGGCCCAATTTTGGCCACATCTAACCCATTCTTGGGGCTTCTCTGCCCCTTCTTAACCCATCTTTGACCATTTCTAACCCTTCATAACCTATTTTTAACCCCCTTCAAGCCATCTTTGGCCATTTCTACACCTGTTTTGCACCTCTCTAACCCTTTTTAACCATTGTGTCCATCTCTAACCCAGTTTGCACTTCTCTAACCTCATAAAGCCATTTTTTCCTCTTTCTAAACCATTTTGGCCCACTTTCAACGCGTTTTAAGCCGGTTTTTTCCTTCTCTAAACAATTTTGTCAATTCTAAACCAATTTTCAGCCTTTTTTTTTTCCTTTTCTAATCTAGAGTTGCCCATTTCCCACCCATTTTAAGCCAATTTCGACCATTTCTAACCTATTTTTACTCACTTGTAACTCTTTTAAAGTCATTTTTAGCTATTTCTAGCCTTGTCTAAACAAAGTTTTTGTTCCAGTTTTGAGCCATTTGTGGCCATTTCTAAGACAGTTTTGCAATTCTCTCATCATTGTTAAGCCGGTTTTGGCCGTTTCTAACCTAATTTTGCTCTTCTCTAACAATTTTAAAAGCCAATTTTGGCTATTTCTAAACCAGTTTTGCCCAATTGCAACCCGTTTCAGGACGTAGTTTTCCTTTTCTAACCCGTTTTTGCACGTCTCTAATAAATCTGGGCCCAATTTTGGCCACATCTAACCCATTTTTGGGCTTCTCTGCCCCTTCTTAACCCATCTTTGACCATTTCTAACCCTTCATAACCTATTTTTAACCCCCTTCAAGCCATCTTTGGCCATTTCTACACCTGTTTTGCACCTCTCTAACCCTTTTTAACCATTTGTGTCCATCTCTAACCCAGTTTTGCACTTCTCTAACCCTCATAAAGCCATTTTTTCCTCTTTCTAAACCATTTTGGCCCACTTTCAACGCGTTTTAAGCCGGTTTTTTCCTTCTCTAAACAATTTTGTCAATTTCTAACCAATTTTCAGCCTTTTTTTTTCCTTTTCTAAACAAGAGTTGCCCATTTCCCACCCATTTTAAGCCAATTTCGACCATTTCTAACCTATTTTTACTCACTTGTAACTCTTTTGAAGTCATTTTTAGCTATTTCTAGCCTTGTCTAACAAAGTTTTTGTTCCAGTTTTGAGCCATTTGTGGCCATTTCTAAGACAGTTTTGCACTTCTCTCATCATTGTTAAGCCGGTTTTGGCCGTTTCTAACCTAATTTTGCTCTTCTCTAACAATTTTAAAGCCAATTTTGGCTATTTCTAAACCAGTTTTGCCCAATTGCAACCCGTTTCAGGACGTAGTTTTCCTTTTCTAACCCGTTTTTGCACGTCTCTAATAAATCTGGGCCCAATTTTGGCCACATCTAACCCATTCTTGGGCTTCTCTGCCCCTTCTTAACCCATCTTTGACCATTTCTAACCCTTCATAACCTATTTTTAACCCCCTTCAAGCCATCTTTGGCCATTTCTACACCTGTTTTGCACCTCTCTAACCCTTTTTAACCATTTGTGTCCATCTCTAACCCAGTTTTGCACTTCTCTAACCCTCATAAAGCCATTTTTTCCTCTTTCTAAACCATTTTGGCCCACTTTCAACGCGTTTTAAGCCGGTTTTTTCCTTCTCTAAACAATTTTGTCAATTTCTAACCAATTTTCAGCCTTTTTTTTTTCCTTTTCTAAACAAGAGTTGCCCATTTCCCACCCATTTTAAGCCAATTTCGACCATTTCTAACCTATTTTTACTCACTTGTAACTCTTTTGAAGTCATTTTTAGCTATTTCTAGCCTTGTCTAACAAAGTTTTTGTTCCAGTTTTGAGCCATTTGTGGCCATTTCTAAGACAGTTTTGCACTTCTCTCATCATTGTTAAGCCGGTTTTGGCCGTTTCTAACCTAATTTTGCTCTTCTCTAACAATTTTAAAGCCAATTTTGGCTATTTCTAAACCAGTTTTGCCCAATTGCAACCCGTTTCAGGACGTAGTTTTCCTTTTCTAACCCGTTTTTGCACGTCTCTAATAAATCTGGGCCCAATTTTGGCCACATCTAACCCATTTTGGGCTTCTCTGCCCCTTCTTAACCCATCTTTGACCATTTCTAACCCTTCATAACCTATTTTTAACCCCCTTCAAGCCATCTTTGGCCATTTCTACACCTGTTTTGCACCTCTCTAACCCTTTTTAACCATTTGTGTCCATCTCTAACCCAGTTTTGCACTTCTCTAACCCTCATAAAGCCATTTTTCCTCTTTCTAAACCATTTTGGCCCACTTTCAACGCGTTTTAAGCCGTTTTTTTCCTTCTCTAAACAATTTTGTCAATTTCTAACCAATTTTCAGCCTTTTTTTTTTCCTTTTCTAAACAAGAGTTGCCCATTTCCCACCCATTTTAAGCCAATTTCGACCATTTCTAACCTATTTTTACTCACTTGTAACTCTTTTGAAGTCATTTTTAGCTATTTCTAGCCTTGTCTAACAAAGTTTTTGTTCCAGTTTTGAGCCATTTGTGGCCATTTCTAAGACAGTTTTGCACTTCTCTCATCATTGTTAAGCCGGTTTTGGCCGTTTCTAACCTAATTTTGCTCTTCTCTAACAATTTTAAAGCCAATTTTGGCTAATTCTAAACCAGTTTTGCCCAATTGCAACCCGTTTCAGGACGTAGTTTTCCTTTTCTAACCCGTTTTTGCACGTCTCTAATAAATCTGGGCCCAATTTTGGCCACATCTAACCCATTTTTGGGCTTCTCTGCCCCTTCTTAACCCATCTTTGACCATTTCTAACCCTTCATAACCTATTTTTAACCCCTTCAAGCCATCTTTGGCCATTTCTACACCTGTTTTGCACCTCTCTAACCCTTTTTAACCATTTGTGTCCATCTCTAACCCAGTTTTGCACTTCTCTAACCCTCATAAAGCCATTTTTTCCTCTTTCTAAACCATTTTGGCCCACTTTCAACGCGTTTTAAGCCGGTTTTTTCCTTCTCTAAACAATTTTGTCAATTTCTAACCAATTTTCAGCCTTTTTTTTTTCCTTTTCTAAACAAGAGTTGCCCATTTCCCACCCATTTTAAGCCAATTTCGACCATTTCTAACCTATTTTTACTCACTTGTAACTCTTTTGAAGTCATTTTTAGCTATTTCTAGCCTTGTCTAACAAAGTTTTTGTTCCAGTTTTGAGCCATTTGTGGCCATTTCTAAGACAGTTTTGCACTTCTCTCATCATTGTTAAGCCGGTTTTGGCCGTTTCTAACCTAATTTTGCTCTTCTCTAACAATTTTAAAGCCAATTTTGGCTATTTCTAAACCAGTTTTGCCCAATTGCAACCCGTTTCAGGACGTAGTTTTCCTTTTCTAACCCGTTTTTGCACGTCTCTAATAAATCTGGGCCCAATTTTGGCCACATCTAACCCATTTTTGGGCTTCTCTGCCCCTTCTTAACCCATCTTTGACCATTTCTAACCCTTCATAACCTATTTTTAACCCCCTTCAAGCCATCTTTGGCCATTTCTACACCTGTTTTGCACCTCTCTAACCCTTTTTAACCATTTGTGTCCATCTCTAACCCAGTTTTGCACTTCTCTAACCCTCATAAAGCCATTTTTTCCTCTTTCTAAACCATTTTGGCCCACTTTCAACGCGTTTTAAGCCGTTTTTTCCTTCTCTAAACAATTTTGTCAATTTCTAACCAATTTTCAGCCTTTTTTTTTCCTTTTCTAAACAAGAGTTGCCCATTTCCCACCCATTTTAAGCCAATTTCGACCATTTCTAACCTATTTTTACTCACTTGTAACTCTTTTAAAGTCATTTTTAGCTATTTCTAGCCTTGTCTAACAAAGTTTTTGTTCCAGTTTTGAGCCATTTGTGGCCATTTCTAAGACAGTTTTGCACTTCTCTCATCATTGTTAAGCCGGTTTTGGCCGTTTCTAACCTAATTTTGCTCTTCTCTAACAATTTTAAAGCCAATTTTGGCTATTCTAAACCAGTTTTGCCCAATTGCAACCCGTTTCAGGACGTAGTTTTCCTTTTCTAACCCGTTTTTGCACGTCTCTAATAAATCTGGGCCCAATTTTGGCCACATCTAACCCATTTTGGGCTTCTCTGCCCTTCTTAACCCATCTTTGACCATTTCTAACCCTTCATAACCTATTTTTAACCCCCTTCAAGCCATCTTTGGCCATTTCTACACCTGTTTTGCACCTCTCTAACCCTTTTTAACCATTTGTTTCCATCTCTAACCCAGTTTTGCACTTCTCTAACCCTCATAAAGCCATTTTTTCCTCTTTCTGAACCATTTTGGCCCACTTTCAACGCGTTTTAAGCCGGTTTTTTTCCTTCTCTAAACAATTTTGTCAATTTCTAACCAATTTTCAGCCTTTTTTTTTTCCTTTTCTAAACAAGAGTTGCCCATTTCCCACCCATTTTAAGCCAATTTCGACCATTTCTAACCTATTTTTACTCACTTGTAACTCTTTTGAAGTCATTTTTAGCTATTTCTAGCCTTGTCTAACAAAGTTTTTGTTCCAGTTTTGAGCCATTTGTGGCCATTTCTAAGACAGTTTTGCACTTCTCTCATCATTGTTAAGCCGGTTTTGGCCGTTTCTAACCTAATTTTGCTCTTCTCTAACAATTTTAAAGCCAATTTTGGCTATTTCTAAACCAGTTTTGCCCAATTGCAACCCGTTTCAGGACGTAGTTTTCCTTTTCTAACCCGTTTTTGCACGTCTCTAATAAATCTGGGCCCAATTTTGGCCACATCTAACCCATTCTTGGGCTTCTCTGCCCCTTCTTAACCCATCTTTGACCATTTCTAACCCTTCATAACCTATTTTTAACCCCCTTCAAGCCATCTTTGGCCATTTCTACACCTGTTTTGCACCTCTCTAACCCTTTTTAACCATTTGTGTCCATCTCTAACCCAGTTTTGCACTTCTCTAACCCTCATAAAGCCATTTTTTCCTCTTTCTAAACCATTTTGGCCCACTTTCAACGCGTTTTAAGCCGGTTTTTCCTTCTCTAAACAATTTTGTCAATTTCTAACCAATTTTCAGCCTTTTTTTTTTCCTTTTCTAAACAAGAGTTGCCCATTTCCCACCCATTTTAAGCCAATTTCGACCATTTCTAACCTATTTTTACTCACTTGTAACTCTTTTGAAGTCATTTTTAGCTATTTCTAGCCTTGTCTAACAAAGTTTTTGTTCCAGTTTTGAGCCATTTGTGGCCATTTCTAAGACAGTTTTGCACTTCTCTCATCATTGTTAAGCCGGTTTTGGCCGTTTCTAACCTAATTTTGCTCTTCTCTAACAATTTTAAAGCCAATTTTGGCTAATTCTAAACCAGTTTTGCCCAATTGCAACCCGTTTCAGGACGTAGTTTTCCTTTTCTAACCCGTTTTTGCACGTCTCTAATAAATCTGGGCCCAATTTTGGCCACATCTAACCCATTTTTGGGCTTCTCTGCCCCTTCTTAACCCATCTTTGACCATTTCTAACCCTTCATAACCTATTTTTAACCCCCTTCAAGCCATCTTTGGCCATTTCTACACCTGTTTTGCACCTCTCTAACCCTTTTTAACCATTTGTGTCCATCTCTAACCCAGTTTTGCACTTCTCTAACCCTCATAAAGCCATTTTTTTCCTCTTTCTAAACCATTTTGGCCCACTTTCAACGCGTTTTAAGCCGGTTTTTTCCTTCTCTAAACAATTTTGTCAATTTCTAACCAATTTTCAGCCTTTTTTTTTCCTTTTCTAAACAAGAGTTGCCCATTTCCCACCCATTTTAAGCCAATTTCGACCATTTCTAACCTATTTTTACTCACTTGTAACTCTTTTGAAGTCATTTTTAGCTATTTCTAGCCTTGTCTAACAAAGTTTTTGTTCCAGTTTTAAGCCATTTGTGGCCATTTCTAAGACAGTTTTGCACTTCTCTCATCATTGTTAAGCCGGTTTTGGCCGTTTCTAACCTAATTTTGCTCTTCTCTAACAATTTTAAAGCCAATTTTGGCTAATTCTAAACCAGTTTTGCCCAATTGCAACCCGTTTCAGGACGTAGTTTTCCTTTTCTAACCCGTTTTTGCACGTCTCTAATAAATCTGGGCCCAATTTTGGCCACATCTAACCCATTTTTGGGCTTCTCTGCCCCTTCTTAACCCATCTTTGACCATTTCTAACCCTTCATAACCTATTTTTAACCCCCTTCAAGCCATCTTTGGCCATTTCTACACCTGTTTTGCACCTCTCTAACCCTTTTTAACCATTTGTGTCCATCTCTAACCCAGTTTTGCACTTCTCTAACGCTCATAAAGCCATTTTTTCCTCTTTCTAAACCATTTTGGCCCACTTTCAACGCGTTTTAAGCCGGTTTTTTCCTTCTCTAAACAATTTTGTCAATTTCTAACCAATTTTCAGCCTTTTTTTTTTCCTTTTCTAAACAGAGTTGCCCATTTCCCACCCATTTTAAGCCAATTTCGACCATTTCTAACCTATTTTTACTCACTTGTAACTCTTTTGAAGTCATTTTTAGCTATTTCTAGCCTTGTCTAACAAAGTTTTTGTTCCAGTTTTGAGCCATTTGTGGCCATTTCTAAGACAGTTTTGCACTTCTCTCATCATTGTTAAGCCGGTTTTGGCCGTTTCTAACCTAATTTTGCTCTTCTCTAACAATTTTAAAGCCAATTTTGGCTAATTCTAAACCAGTTTTGCCCAATTGCAACCCGTTTCAGGACGTAGTTTTCCTTTTCTAACCCGTTTTTGCACGTCTCTAATAAATCTGGGCCCAATTTTGGCCACATCTAACCCATTCTTGGGCTTCTCTGCCCCTTCTTAACCCATCTTTGACCATTTCTAACCCTTCATAACCTATTTTTAACCCCCTTCAAGCCATCTTTGGCCATTTCTACACCTGTTTTGCACCTCTCTAACCCTTTTTAACCATTTGTGTCCATCTCTAACCCAGTTTTGCACTTCTCTAACCCTCATAAAGCCATTTTTTCCTCTTTCTAAACCATTTTGGCCCACTTTCAACGCGTTTTAAGCCGTTTTTTTCCTTCTCTAAACAATTTTGTCAATTTCTAACCAATTTTCAGCCTTTTTTTTTCCTTTTCTAAACAAGAGTTGCCCATTTCCCACCCATTTTAAGCCAATTTCGACCATTTCTAACCTATTTTTACTCACTTGTAACTCTTTTGAAGTCATTTTTAGCTATTTCTAGCCTTGTCTAACAAAGTTTTTGTTCCAGTTTTGAGCCATTTGTGGCCATTTCTAAGACAGTTTTGCACTTCTCTCATCATTGTTAAGCCGGTTTTGGCCGTTTCTAACCTAATTTTGCTCTTCTCTAACAATTTTAAAGCCAATTTTGGCTATTTCTAAACCAGTTTTGCCCAATTGCAACCCGTTTCAGGACGTAGTTTTCCTTTTCTAACCCGTTTTTGCACGTCTCTAATAAATCTGGGCCAATTTTGGCCACATCTAACCCATTTTGGGCTTCTCTGCCCTTCTTAACCCATCTTTGACCATTTCTAACCCTTCATAACCTATTTTTAACCCCCTTCAAGCCATCTTTGGCCATTTCTACACCTGTTTTGCACCTCTCTAACCCTTTTTAACCATTTGTGTCCATCTCTAACCCAGTTTTGCACTTCTCTAACCCTCATAAAGCCATTTTTTCCTCTTTCTAAACCATTTTGGCCAACTTTCAACGCGTTTTAAGCCGGTTTTTTCCTTCTCTAAACAATTTTGTCAATTTCTAACCAATTTTCAGCCTTTTTTTTTTTCCTTTTCTAAACTAGAGTTGCCCATTTCCCACCCATTTTAAGCCAATTTCGACCATTTCTAACCTATTTTTACTCACTTGTAACTCTTTTGAAGTCATTTTTAGCTATTTCTAGCCTTGTCTAACAAAGTTTTTGTTCCAGTTTTGAGCCATTTGTGGCCATTTCTAAGACAGTTTTGCACTTCTCTCATCATTGTTAAGCCGGTTTTGGCCGTTTCTAACCTAATTTTGCTCTTCTCTAACAATTTTAAAGCCAATTTTGGCTATTTCTAAACCAGTTTTGCCCAATTGCAACCCGTTTCAGGACGTAGTTTTCCTTTTCTAACCCGTTTTTGCACGTCTCTAATAAATCTGGGCCCAATTTTGGCCACATCTAACCCATTCTTGGGCTTCTCTGCCCCTTCTTAACCCATCTTTGACCATTTCTAACCCTTCATAACCTATTTTTAAACCCCTTCAAGCCATCTTTGGCCATTTCTACACCTGTTTTGCACCTCTCTAACCCTTTTTAACCATTTGTGTCCATCTCTAACCCAGTTTTGCACTTCTCTAACCCTCATAAAGCCATTTTTTCCTCTTTCTAAACCATTTTGGCCCACTTTCAACGCGTTTTAAGCCGGTTTTTTCCTTCTCTAAACAATTTTGTCAAATTCTAACCAATTTTCAGCCTTTTTTTTTCCTTTTCTAAACTAGAGTTGCCCATTTCCCACCCATTTTAAGCCAATTTCGACCATTTCTAACCTATTTTTACTCACTTGTAACTCTTTTGAAGTCATTTTTAGCTATTTCTAGCCTTGTCTAACAAAGTTTTTGTTCCAGTTTTGAGCCATTTGTGGCCATTTCTAAGACAGTTTTGCAATTCTCTCATCATTGTTAAGCCGGTTTTGGCCGTTTCTAACCTAATTTTGCTCTTCTCTAACAATTTTAAAGCCAATTTTGGCTAATTCTAAACCAGTTTTGCCCAATTGCAACCCGTTTCAGGACGTAGTTTTCCTTTTCTAACCCGTGTTTTTGCACGTCTCTATAAATCTGGGCCCAATTTTGGCCACATCTAACCCATTCTTGGGCTTCTCTGCCCCTTCTTAACCCATCTTTGACCATTTCTAACCCTTCATAACCTATTTTTAACCCCCTTCAAGCCATCTTTGGCCATTTCTACACCTGTTTTGCACCTCTCTAACCCTTTTTAACCATTTGTGTCCATCTCTAACCCAGTTTTGCACTTCTCTAACCCTCATAAAGCCATTTTTTCCTCTTTCTAAACCATTTTGGCCCACTTTCAACGCGTTTTTTAAGCCGGTTTTTTCCTTCTCTAAACAATTTGTCAATTTCTAACAATTTTCAGCCTTTTTTTTTTCCTTTTCTAAACAAGAGTGCCCATTTCCCACCCATTTTAAGCAATTTCGACCATTTCTAACCTATTTTTACTCACTTGTAACTCTTTTGAAGTCATTTTTAGCTATTTCTAGCCTTGTCTAACAAAGTTTTTTGTTCCAGTTTGAGCCATTTGCTGGCCATTTCTAAGACAGTTTTGCACTTCTCTCATCATTGTTAAGCCGGTTTTGGCCGTTTCTAACCTAATTTTGCTCTTCTCTAACAATTTTAAAGCCATTTTGGCTAATTCTCAAAACCAGTTTTGCCCAATTGCAACCCGTTTCAGGACGTAGTTTTCCTTTTCTAAACCGTTTTTGCACGTCTCTAATAAATCTGGGCCCAATTTTGGCCACATCTAACCCATTTTGGGCTTCTCTGCCCCTTCTTAACCCATCTTTGACCATTTCTAACCCTTTATAACCTATTTTAACCCCCTTCAAGCCATCTTTGGCCATTTCTACACCTGTTTTGCACCTCTCTAACCTTTTTTAACCATTTGTGTCCATCTCTAACCCAGTTTTGCACTTCTCTAACCCTCATAAAGCCATTTTTCCTCTTTCTAAACCATTTTGGCCCACTTTCAACGCGTTTTAAGCCGGGTTTTTTTCCTTCTCTAAACAATTTTGTCAATTTCTAACCAATTTTCAGCCTTTTTTTTTTCCTTTTCTAAACAAGAGTTGCCCATTCCCACCCATTTTAAGCCAATTTCGACCATTTCTAACCTATTTTACTCACGTGTAACTCTTTTGAAGTCATTTTAGCTATTTCTAGCCTTGTCTAACAAAGTTTTTGTTCCAGTTTTGAGCCATTTGTGGCCATTTCTAAGACAGTTTTGCACTTCTCTCATCATTGTTAAGCCGGTTTTGGCCGTTTCTAACCTAATTTTGCTCTTCTCTAACAATTTTAAAGCCAATTTTGGCTATTTCTAAACCAGTTTTGCCCAATTGCAACCCGTTTCAGGACGTAGTTTTCCTTTTCTAACCCGTTTTTGCACGTCTCTAATAAATCTGGGCCAATTTTGGCCACATCTAACCCATTCTTGGGCTTCTCTGCCCCTTCTTAACCCATCTTTGACCATTTCTAACCCTTCATAACCTATTTTAACCCCCTTCAAGCCATCTTTGGCCATTTCTACACCTGTTTTGCACCTCTCTACCCTTTTTAACCATTTGTGTCCATCTCTAACCCAGTTTTGCACTTCTCTAACCCTCATAAAGCCATTTTTTCCTCTTTCTAAACCATTTTGGCCAACTTTCAACGCGTTTTTAAGCCGGTTTTTTCCTTCTCTAAACAATTTGTCAAATTCTAACCAATTTTCAGCCTTTTTTTTTTCCTTTTTCTAAACAGAGTTGCCATTTCCCACCATTTTAAGCCAATTTCGACCATTTCTAACCTATTTTTACTCACTTGTAACTCTTTTGAAGTCATTTTTAGCTATTTCTAGCCTTGTCTAACAAAGTTTTTGTTCCAGTTTTGAGCCATTTGTGGCCATTTCTAAGACAGTTTTGCACTTCTCTCATCATTGTTAAGCCGGTTTTGGCCGTTTCTAACCCAATTTTGCTCTTCTCTAACAATTTTAAAGCCAATTTTGGCTATTTCTAAACCAGTTTTGCCCAATTGCAAGGAGTTTCAGGACGTTTCTTCCTTTTCTAACCCGTTTTTTGCACGTCTCTAATAAATCTGGGCCCAATTTTGGCCACATCTAACCCATTTTTGGGCTTCTCTGCCCCTTCTTAACCCATCTTTGACCATTTCTAACCCTTCATAACCTTTTTTAACTCCCTTCAAGCCATTTTTGGCCATTTCTACCCGTTTTGCACCTCTCTAACCCTTTTAAACCATTTGTGTCCATCTCTAACCCAGTTTTGCACTTCTCTAACCCTCATAAAGCCATTTTTTCCTCTTTCTAAACCATTTTGGCCCACTTTCAACGCGTTTTAAGCCGGTTTTTTCCTTCTCTAAACAATTTGTCAATTTCTAACCAATTTTCAGCCTTTTTTTTTTCCTTTTCTAAACAAGAGTTGCCCATTTCCCACCCATTTTAAGCCAATTTCGACCATTTCTAACCTATTTTTACTCACTTCTAACTCTTTTGAAGTCATTTTTAGCTATTTCTAGCTTGTCTAACAAAGTTTTTGTTCCAGTTTTGAGCCATTTGTGGCCATTTCTAAGACAGTTTTGCACTTCTCTCATCATTGTTAAGCCGGTTTTGGCCGTTTCTAACCTAATTTTGCTCTTCTCTAACAATTTTAAAGCCAATTTTGGCTATTTCTAAACCAGTTTTGCCCAATTGCAACCCGTTTCAGGACGTAGTTTTCCTTTTCTAACCCGTTTTTGCACGTCTCTAATAAATCTGTGGCCCAATTTTGGCCACATCTAACCCATTTCTGGGCTTCTCTGCCCCTTCTTAACCCATCTTTGACCATTTCTAACCCTTTATAACCAATTTTAACCACCTTCAAGCCATCTTTGGCCATTTCTACACCTGTTTTGCACCTCTCTAACCCTTTTTAACCATTTGTGTCCATCTCTAACCAGTTTTGCACTTCTCTAACCCTCATAAAGCCATTTTTTTCCTCTTTCTAAACCATTTTGGCCCACTTTCAACGCGTTTTAAGCCGTTTTTTCCTTCTCTAAACAATTTTGTCAATTCTAACCAATTTTCAGCCTTTTTTTTTTCCTTTTCTAAACAGAGTTGCCCATTTCCCACCCATTTTAAGCCAATTTCGACCATTTCTAACCTATTTTTACTCACTTGTAACTCTTTTGAAGTCATTTTTAGCTATTTCTAGCCTTGTCTAACAAAGTTTTTGTTCCAGTTTTGAGCCATTTGTGGCCATTTCTAAGACAGTTTTGCAATTCTCTCATCATTGTTAAGCCGGGTTTTGGCCGTTTCTAACCTAATTTTGCTCTTCTCTAACAATTTTTAAAGCCAATTTTGGCTAATTCTAAACCAGTTTTGCCCAATTGCAACCCGTTTCAGGACGTAGTTTTCCTTTTCTAACCCGTTTTTGCACGTCTCTAATAAATCTGGGCCCAATTTTGGCCACATCTAACCATTCTTGGGCTTCTCTGCCCTTCTTAACCCATCTTTGACCATTTCTAACCCTTCATAACCTATTTTTAACCCCCTTCAAGCCATCTTGGCCATTTCTACACCTGTTTTGCACCTCTCTAACCCTTTTTAACCATTTGTGTCCATCTCTAACCCAGTTTTGCACTTCTCTAACGCTCATAAAGCCATTTTTTTCCTCTTTCTAAACCATTTTGGCCCACTTTCAACGCGTTTTAAGCCGGTTTTTTTCCTTCTCTAAACATTTTTGTCAATTTCTAACCAATTTTCAGCCTTTTTTTTTTCCTTTTCTAAACAAGAGTTGCCCATTTCCCACCCATTTTAAGCCAATTTCGACCATTTCTAACCTATTTTTACTCACTTGTAACTCTTTTGAAGTCATTTTTAGCTATTTCTAGCCTTGTCTAACAAAGTTTTTGTTCCAGTTTTGAGCCATTTGTGGCCATTTCTAAGACAGTTTTGCACTTCTCTCATCATTGTTAAGCCGGTTTTGGCCGTTTCTAACCTAATTTTGCTCTTCTCTAACAATTTTAAAGCCATTTTGGCTAATTCTAAACCAGTTTTGCCCAATTGCAACCGTTTCAGGACGTAGTTTTCCTTTTCTAACCCGTTTTTGCACGTCTCTAATAAATCTGGGCCCAATTTTGGCCACATCTAACCCATTCTTGGGCTTCTCTGCCCCTTCTTAACCCATCTTTGACCATTTCTAACCCTTCATAACCTATTTTTAACCCCCTTCAAGCCATCTTTGGCCATTTCTACACCTGTTTTGCACCTCTCTAACCCTTTTTAACCATTTGTGTCCATCTCTAACCCAGTTTTGCACTTCTCTAACGCTCATAAAGCCATTTTTCCTCTTTCTAACCATTTTGGCCCACTTTCAACGCGTTTTAAAGCCGGTTTTTTCCTTCTCTAAACAATTTTGTCAATTTCTAACCAATTTTTCAGCCTTTTTTTTTTCCTTTTCTAAAAGAGTTGCCCATTTCCCACCCATTTTAAGCCAATTTCGACCATTTCTAACCTATTTTTACTCACTTGTAACTCTTTTAAAGTCATTTTTAGCTATTTCTAGCCTTGTCTAACAAAGTTTTTGTTCCAGTTTTAAGCCATTTGTGGCCATTTCTAAGACAGTTTTGCACTTCTCTCATCATTGTTAAGCCGGTTTTGGCCGTTTCTAACCTAATTTTGCTCTTCTCTAACAATTTTAAAGCCAATTTTGGCTATTTCTAAACCAGTTTTGCCCAATGCAACCCGTTTCAGGACGTAGTTTTCCTTTTCTAACCCGTTTTTGCACGTCTCTAATAAATCTGGGCCCAATTTTGGCCACATCTAACCCATTCTTGGGCTTCTCTGCCCCTTCTTAACCCATCTTTGACCATTTCTAACCCTTCATAACCTATTTTAACCCCCTTCAAGCCATCTTTGGCCATTTCTACACCTGTTTTTGCACCTCTCTAACCCTTTTTAACCATTTGTGTCCATCTCTAACCCAGTTTTTGCACTTCTCTAAACCTCATAAAGCCATTTTTTCCTCTTTCTAAACCATTTTGGCCCACTTTCAACGCGTTTTTTAAGCCGGTTTTTTCCTTCTCTAAACAATTTTGTCAATTTCTAACCAATTTTCAGCCTTTTTTTTTTCCTTTTCTAAACAAGAGTTGCCCATTTCCCACCCATTTTAAGCCAATTTCGACCATTTCTAACCTATTTTTACTCACTTGTAACTCTTTTGAAGTCATTTTTAGCTATTTCTAGCCTTGTCTAACAAAGTTTTTGTTCCAGTTTTAAGCCATTTGTGGCCATTTCTAAGACAGTTTTGCACTTCTCTCATCATTGTTAAGCCGGTTTTGGCCGTTTCTAACCTAATTTTGCTCTTCTCTAACAATTTTAAAGCCAATTTTGGCTATTTCTAAACCAGTTTTGCCCAATTGCAACCCGTTTCAGGACGTAGTTTTCCTTTTCTAACCCGTTTTGCACGTCTCTAATAAATCTGGGCCCAATTTTGGCCACATCTAACCCATTTTTGGGCTTCTCTGCCCCTTCTTAACCCATCTTTGACCATTTCTAACCCTTCATAACCTATTTTTAACCCCCTTCAAGCCATCTTTGGCCATTTCTAAGACAGTTTTGCACCTCTCTAACCCTTTTTAACCATTTGTGTCCATCTCTAACCCAGTTTTGCACTTCTCTAACCCTCATAAAGCCTTTTTTCCTCTTTCTAAACCATTTTGGCCCACTTTCAACGCGTTTTAAGCCGGTTTTTTCCTTCTCTAAACAATTTTGTCAATTTCTAACCAATTTTCAGCCTTTTTTTTTTCCTTTTCTAACAAGAGTTGCCCATTTCCCACCCATTTTAAGCCAATTTCGACCATTTCTAACCTATTTTTACTCACGTAACTCTTTTGAAGTCATTTTTAGCTATTTCTAGCCTTGTCTAACAAAGTTTTTGTTCCAGTTTTGAGCCATTTGTGGCCATTTCTAAGACAGTTTTGCACTTCTCTCATCATTGTTAAGCCGGTTTTGGCCGTTTCTAACCTAATTTTGCTCTTCTCTAACAATTTTAAAGCCAATTTTGGCTAATTCTAAACCAGTTTTGCCCAATTGCAACCCGTTTCAGGACGTAGTAGTTTTCCTTTTCTAACCCGTTTTTGCACGTCTCTAATAAATCTGGGCCCAATTTTGGCCACATCTAACCCATTCTTGGGCTTCTCTGCCCCTTCTAACCCATCTTTGACCATTTCTAACCCTTCATAACCTATTTTTAACCCCCTTCAAGCCATCTTGGCCATTTCTACACCTGTTTTGCACCTCTCTAACCCTTTTTAACCATTTGTGTCCATCTCTAACCCAGTTTTGCACTTCTCTAACCTCATAAAGCCATTTTTTCCTCTTTCTAAACCATTTTGGCCCACTTTCAACGCGTTTTAAGCCGGTTTTTTTTCCTTCTCTAAACAATTTTGTCAATTTCTAACCAATTTTCAGCCTTTTTTTTTCCTTTTCTAAAAAGAGTTGCCCATTTCCCACCCATTTTAAGCCAATTTCGACCATTTCTAACCTATTTTTACTCACTTGTAACTCTTTTGAAGTCATTTTTAGCTATTTCTAGCCTTGTCTAACAAAGTTTTTGTTCCAGTTTTGAGCCATTTGTGGCCATTTCTAAGACAGTTTTGCACTTCTCTCATCATTGTTAAGCCGGTTTTGGCCGTTTCTAACCTAATTTTGCTCTTCTCTAACAATTTTAAAGCCAATTTTGGCTATTTCTAACCAGTTTTGCCCAATTGCAACCGTTTCAGGACGTAGTTTTCCTTTTCTAACCCGTTTTTGCAAGTCTCTAAAAATCTGGGCCCAATTTTGGCCACATCTAACCCATTCTTGGGCTTCTCTGCCCCTTCTTAACCATCTTTGACCATTTCTAACCCTTCATAACCTATTTTTAACCCCTTCAAGCCATCTTTGGCCATTTCTACACCTGTTTTGCACCTCTCTAACCCTTTTTAACCATTTGTGTCCATCTCTAACCCAGTTTTGCACTTCTCTAACCCTCATAAAGCCATTTTTTCCTCTTTCTAAACCATTTTGGCCCACTTTCAACGCGTTTTAAGCCGGTTTTTTCCTTCTCTAAACAATTCTATCAAATTCTAACCAATTTTCAGCCTTTTTTTTCCTTTTCTAAACTAGAGTTGCCCATTTCCCACCCATTTTAAGCCAATTTCGGGACCATTTCTAACCTATTTTTACTCACTTGTAACTCTTTTGAAGTCATTTTTAGCTTTTCTAGCTTGTCTAACAAAGTTTTTGTTCCAGTTTTGAGCCATTTGTGGCCATTTCTAAGACAGTTTTGCACTTCTCTCATCATTGTTAAGCCGGTTTGGCCGTTTCTAACCTAATTTTGCTCTTCTCTAACAATTTTAAAGCCAAATTTTGGCTAATTCAAACCAGTTTTGCCCCATTGCAACCCGTTTCAGGACGTAGTTTTCCTTTTCTAACCCGTTTTTGCACATCTCTAATAAATATGGGGCCCTTCTAAATTTGGCCACATCTAACCCATTCTTGGCTTCTCTGCCCCCTGTGCTTAACCATCTTTGACATTCTAACCCTT